>NC_080539.1:338296489-339004614 GCF_028640845.1 Ahaetulla prasina
CTTTCTGAGATTTGGTGTGTTTCTGTAGTGTTTCACTCTAACTACACAAACACACAAAATCTCAGAAAGCTGTATGTGGCATATTGTGTGTGTGTGTGTGTGTGTGTGTGTGTAAAGTGTGAAAGTTGGTTTTTGACCTTTTTGTGGTTATGTGAAGTATGAAGTGCTCTCGTTACTTCTCGCTTGGACTATTGCAATGCATGGGGCTCCCCTTGAAGAGCACTCGGAGACTTCAGCTAGTCCAGAATGCGGCTGCGCGGGTTATTGAGGGAGCGGGTCGGAGCTCCCACATAACACCGATCCTGCGCAGACTGCACTGGCTACCTGTTGCCTTCCGGGTGCGCTTCAAGGTATTGGTTACCACCTTCAAAGTGCTCCATGGCTTAGGACCGGGTTACTTACGGGACCGTCTACTGCCGTCTTCTATCTCCCAGCGCCCAGTGCTCCACAGAGAGGACTCTTAGGGTGCCGCCAGCCAAACAATGTCGACTGGCGGCCCCAGGGGAGGGCTTCTCTGTGGGGCTCCTACCCTGTGGAACGAGCTTCCCCTGTACTCCAACAATTGCCTGACCTTAGGACCTTCGCTGAACTTAAAACCTATTTATTTCGTATGGCTGGACTGGCTTGATTTTAAATTTTAATTTATTTAATTGGGTTTTAAATTTCTGTAATTTTATGGGTGTAATTTGTATTTTAAATTTTTCAGAATTGAATAAGTTTTTAAGGGCTAATTTTAATATTGTATTTGACTGTGGTTGTATTTTACTTATTGTTCACCGCCTGAGTCCTTCGGGAGAAGGGCGGTATACCAATTAAAATATTATTATTATTATTATTATTATTATTATTATTATTATTATTATTATTATTATTATTATTATTATTATTATTAAGGGCAGCTGCTTTTACACTGTGTGTGAGTCAGTTGTGTTGTGTTGTGGTGTGTGTGTGTAAAGTGTGAAAGTTGGTTTTTGAGCTTTTTGTGGCTATTGAAGTGTGAATTGCAGCTGCTTTTACATTGTGTGTGAGTCAGTTGTGTTGTGTGTATGTAAAGTGTGAAAGTTGGTTTTTGGTACTTCTTATTGTTTTTTATACTTTGTTTATTATTTTTATTATTTATTGTTATTGGCACGCCCACCAAGCCATCTGACCACCAAGCCACGCCCACCAATTAAGCCACGCCCACAGAACCGGTAGGGAAAATTTTTAAATTTCCCCCCTGAGGATTATGGATTATGCCCATACATTAAAGTTTATTTCCTAAGGATGGGAGCAGAATTAAGAGAAAGTAGAATCAATCCTATACATTCTTAGTTGTTTGTCCATGTTCCTTGCTGTTTGGTCTCTCATCTGTTACATGGTATTGCTGTTTCTATACAGAAATAATAAAATTGTTGTATCTGATTTTGAAAACAATGCTATGAGAGTTGCAAGACCCATTCTCTTGTTGTTGTTAGTTGCGAAGTCGTGTCCGACCCATCGCAACCCCATGGACAACATTCCTCCAGGCCTTCCTGTCCTCTACCATCCTCTGGAGTCCATTTAAACTCATGCCTACTGCTTCAGTGACTCCATCCAGCCACCTCGTTCTCTGTCGTCCCGTTCTTCTTTTGCCCTCAGTCTTTCCCAGCATTAGGCTCTTCTCCAGTGAGTCACTACTCTTACATTAAATTAAATTAATTAAATTACATTAAATTAAAGAGTAGAGAATTACTATTCTCTACTCTTACATTAAATGTCAATGCTTTATAAAAGATAGAAATTATAAGCAGAAAGACTTGGGTATAGAGTTGATGCATCTTTGATGTCTAGTTGCTCTTTGAAAATGTGATTGATTTCTCAAAATATGTCTCCTGTTATCAGTTTGCTAAACACCAGATAAATGCACAAATGGATTTTTGTACGTTTATACATGCAGAGGGTCAAGTGATTCACAGGGTCAAGTGATTTCTCTCCCTGAAGACTTTTGAATTCACGTTGGGATAAATTGTGTTAGAATCTTGAGATCCACCTCAGGGCAAAATATGTCACAAGATGCATTTAGTTTCATGTGTACCGTGACCTTTATTTTCTCTGCCAAAGCATACCTTTTAACAACAGGCTACAGTATTTAAAGAGATAATGATTCAGCAATGTTTTGTGCCATATGCTATACCCCGTTAGGTCATTATGAGTTGTCATGGAAGAGTGGGATATTTTTGCATTGTTTTTCTCCATTTAACTCAATGGGACAGAAATTTCTTGCACCAGCTTTCTAAAATCTGGCATCTTCCTTATATGTGAGGATTATACCAGTAGAAAGATTTTCGAGCCACTGCAGTCCCCCCATAAATAAAGGATATCCAACCGGAGAAGATTGCCTGTTTTGCTATTTTTCCTGGGGATATTGCAGAATATTATCCACTAGATTGTTCAGGGAATTGCACTGTATTTCATGATGACAGTGGTATATAATTTATCCCACCACTGTAAAACAATTGCTGTTGTAGCAATTATATCCCAAATTCTCTCAAGAAGGACTTAATCTCCAAGCATGAACAAATGTTTCTGAACCAAACTACATAAGATACAGAAGACTTTGAATTCTGGACTTGTTTGGGAGGTTATTTTAAACCCCCAAGACAAAGAAGTTAATTTTCATTCTAAATACCTAGCATAGAATTTCCCAAAACTGATAGAAAGTAAATCAGGCTATAGGGTTTTCCATATTCCCCTTCATATATAGAGAAAGTATTATTAGCCTCCACTCACTCACTCCACGGAGATTAAAGCAAGATTATCTATTTTAGTAAACAAAGCTGCTAATAGAGACCCACCAATCTAGGCTTTGTTTAGGAAGATTGATGTATATATTATCCTGGCCAGAAATCTTTCCAGATTTTACTTTATTTTAAAAATTACAATCTCTTCCTTAGACACTGGTTCTCATTATACAAGCTGCTTTGATCTGATGTTACTTGCTATATTCTTAATAGGCTATTTCTGTTCCATAGAAATAGATTTGAAATATCATGAATTTTCAGTGAAGATATTCAATGCCTTTTCTGAAAAACATATATTCCAAGCAGTTTCGCCAGGAAAGGAATGCGAAACAGGTAGTCCTCAACTTACAACAATTCATTTAGTGACTGTTCAAAGTTATAACGGGACTGAAAAAAGTGACTTATGACCTTTTTTCACACAACTATTGCAGCATCCCCATGATCATGTGATCAAAATTCATGGCAACTGACTCACATTTATGACTGTTGCAGTGTCCTGGGGTCATGTGATCATCTTTTGCTACTTCCTGACAAGCAAAGTCAATTGGGAAGCCAGATTCATTTAACAACCATGTTACTAATTTAATACCTGCAGTGATTCACTATTTATTTATTTATTTAGCATATGGTAAATACATGGACTTATAGTAGTTCAACTGAAAAAATCAGACATTGGGCCGGTGAAGGCTCTTGATGGACATTCGGACACAATGTGATGGATATTTTATCGAGGAGCACCACAGTCACACTGAGGAGTAGAGAGAAGACCCCACTTGAACAGTGAGTCCTGGCAGACACCATGTGGGTGTGTGTTGATGTCAAAGTTGTTAGACAGGGGTTAGCGATTCACTAAACAACTGTGACAAGAAAGTAAAATGGGGCAAAATTTTCTTAACAAATGTTTTGCTTAGCAACAAAAATGTTGGGCTCAGCTATGGTCATAACTCAAGGACTACCTGAAGATGTATGCAAGGAAAATATGTGGGCATCTTATTTCTCCCTGAACAATCTTAAAGACATCCAGAACTGAAACCAGTATTCTCTTCTGTTAGAATAGAATAGAATAGAATAGAATAGAATAGAATAGAATAGAATAGAATAGAATAGAATAGAATTTTATTGGCCAAGTGTGATTGGACACACAAGGAATTTGTCTTGGTGTATATGCTCTCAGTGTACATAAAAGAAAAGATACGTTCATCAAGGTACAACATTTACAACACAATTGATGGTCAATATATCAATATAAATCATAAGGATTGCCAGCAACAAAGTTACAGTCATACAGTCATAAATGGAAAGAGATTGGTGATGGAAACTATGAGAAGATTAATAGTAGTGCAGATTCAGTAAATAGTCTGACAGTGTTGATGGAATTATTTGTTTAGCAGAGTGATGGCCTTCGGGAAAAACTGTTCTTGTGTCTAGTTGTTCTGGTGTGCAGTGCTCTATAGCTGCTTTGAGGGTAGGAGTTGAAACAGTTTATGTCCAGGATATAAATATTTTCACAGCCCTCTTCTTGATTCGTGCAGTATACAGGTCCTCAATGGAAGGCAGGTTGGTAGCAATTATTTTTCTGCAGTTCTAATTATCCTCTGAAGTCTATGTTTTTCTTGTTGGGTTGCAGAACCAACCAGACAGTTATAGAGGTGCAAATGACAGACTCAATAATTCCTCTATAGAACTGAATCAGCAGCTCCTTGGGCAGTTTGAGCTACTGAGTTGGCGAGAAAGAACATTCTTTGCTGTCCTTTTTTGATGTTTTTGATGTTAGCTGTCCATTTTAGATCTTGCGATATGATAGAACCTAGAAATTTGAAGGTTTCTACTGTTGATACTGTGTTGTCTAGTATTGTGAGAAGTGGAAGTATAGAAGGGTTTCTCCTAAAGTCTACCACCATTTCTACGGTTTTGAGTGTGTTCAGTTCCAGATTGTTTTGGCTGCACCACAAGGCTAGTTGTTCAACCTCTCGTCTATATGCGGATTCGTCATTGTCTCGAATGAGACCAATCACTGTTGTGTCATCTGCGAACTTCAGTAGCTTAACAGATGGATCATTGGAGATGCAGTCATTGGTATACAGAGAGAAGTGGGGAGAGCACACAGCCTTGGGGGGCCCCTGTGCTAATTGTACAGGTATTTGATGTGATCTTGCTTAGCTTCACCTGCTGCTTCCTGTTTGTTAGGAAGCTTGTGATCCACTTACAAGTCTGTTCCGGTACCTGTAGCTGGTTTAGCTTAGTTAGAAGAATGTCTGGAATGATGGTATTGAATGCTGAACTAAAGTCTACAAAAAGGACCCTTGCATAGGTCTTTGGAGACTCAAGATGCTGTAGGATGTAGTGCAGAGCCATATTAACAGCATCATCTGTTGATCTGTTTGCTCGGTATGCAAATTGCAAGGGGTCTAATAGCGGATC
The DNA here is from genome assembly GCF_028640845.1 of Ahaetulla prasina. Taxonomy (NCBI): domain Eukaryota; kingdom Metazoa; phylum Chordata; class Lepidosauria; order Squamata; family Colubridae; genus Ahaetulla; species Ahaetulla prasina. The sequence continues at coordinate 338,301,673 of NC_080539.1, forward strand.
CGTGATGGTTTTCAAGTAGGAAAGCACCAGCCTTTCAAAGGTTTTCATGACTACAGAAGTTAGAGCAACTGGTCTGTAGTCATTCAGTTCCTTGATTGTGGGCTTCTTCGGCACTGGGATGATGGTAGAGCGTTTGAAGCAAGAAGGAACATAGCATATCTCTAGTGATTTATTGAAAATATGCGTGAAGATGGGGGCCAATTGGTCAGCACAGACTTTTAAGCAAGAAGGAGTTATCTTGTCTGGGCCTGGAGCTTTTCCTGGCTTTTGTCTGTGAAATAGGTCCTGCACTTCTTTTTCTGTGATCACTAGGGGTTGTGAACCCAATGAAATGGGGTCAGTTGTAGGAGGCTTGGCTGTTGTTGGTGTGTCTGAGATGGGGGTTGTGGAGATAGGTGGCTGTAGTTTCCTTTCAAACCTGCAGTAAAACTCATTCAGGTCATCTGCCAGTTGTTGATTACCTTCAGCCTGGGAAGGAGGTTTTCCATAGCCGGTGATATTTTTAAGAGTTTTCCACATGTTTGCTGGTTCATTTGCTGAAAACTGATTCTTTAGCTTTTCAGAGTAGCTTCTTTTTGCTGCTCTGATCTCCCTTGTTAGTGCATTTCTGGCCTGATTGTACAGCATTTTATCACCTTTTCTGTAGGCCTCCTCTGTGGAATGTCGTAGCTGCTTAAGTTTAGGTGTGAACCAAGGTTTGTTGTTACTGTATATTCGCAAGTTCCTTGTAGGTACACATAGGTCTTCACAGAAGCTGACATATGATGTTACAGTATCTGTGAGTTCATCCAGGTCTGCAGAGGTATCTTTAAAAATATTCCAATCAGTGCAGTCAAAACATGCCTGCAGCTTTAATTTTGATTCCTCCGTCCAGGTCTTCACTGATTTAATTATTGGTTTTGTGGCTTTAAGTCTTTGCCTGTAAGCAGCTACAAGGTGAATCATGCAATGATCAGAGTGTCCTACAGCTGCACGTGGTAAAGACCGATAAGCATCTTTTAGTGTTGTGTAGCAATGGTCTAGCGTATTCTTGCCTCTGGTGGGACAATTGACATGCTGAAAGTATTTTGGTAGCTCTTTCCTTAAGTTTGCCTTGTTTAGATCTCCCAAAACAATGGCCAGTGAATCAGGGTGTTTGGCTTCAGCCTCCATGATTTGGTCAGCTAGAGTTCGTAATGCCTTGTTTACACAGGCTTGTGGTGGGACATAAACAGCAATTAGAAGAAATGAGGAAAATTCACGAGGCGAATAAGTTGAACTTGGTAAGCAGAAGATATGTAATTTTTATTGAATTCCACCAGTCCCAACCTGTTACATGGCAAATTGCAAGAGCCCTGTGATACCTTAAAACATTTACTGCAGATATACAGGTAGTCCTTAACTTACAACAATTCATTTAGTGACTGTTCAAAGTTACAATGACACTGAAAAATGTGACTTATGACCGTTTTTCACACAACTATTGCAGCATCCCCATGATCATGTGATCAAAATTCATGGCAACTGACTCACATTTATGACTGTTGCAGTGTCCTGGGGTCATGTGATCATCTTTTGCTACTTCCTGACAAGCAAAGTCAATTGGGAAGCCAGATTCATTTAACAACCATGTTACTAATTTAATACCTGCAGTGATTCACTATTTATTTATTTATTTAGCATATGGTAAATACATGGACTTATAGTAGTTCAACTGAAAAAATCAGACATTGGGCCGGTGAAGGCTCTTGATGGACATTCGGACACAATGTGATGGATATTTTATCGAGGAGCACCACAGTCACACTGAGGAGTAGAGAGAAGACCCCACTTGAACAGTGAGTCCTGGCAGACACCATGTGGGTGTGTGTTGATGTCAAAGTTGTTAGACAGGGGTTAGCGATTCACTAAACAACTGTGATAAGAAAGTAAAATGGGGCAAAATTTTCTTAACAAATGTTTTGCTTAGCAATAAAAATGTTGGGCTCAGCTATGGTCATAACTCAAGGACTACCTGAAGATGTATGCAAGGAAAATATGTGGGCATCTTATTTCTCCCTGAACAATCTTAAAGACATCCAGAACTGGGAAAAACCAGTATTCTCTTCTGTTAGAATAGAATAGAATAGAATAGAATAGAATAGAATAGAATAGAATAGAATAGAATAGAATAGAATTTTTATTGGCCAAGTGTGATTGGACACACAAGGAATTTGTCTTGGTGTATATGCTCTCAGTGTACATAAAAGAAAAGATACGTTCATCAAGGTACAACATTTACAACACAATTGATAGTCAATATATCAATATAAATCATAAGGATTGCCAGCAACAAAGTTACAGTCATACAGTCATAAATGGAAAGAGATTGGTGATGGGAACTATGAGAAGATTAATAGTAGTGCAGATTCAGTAAATAGTTTGACAGTGTTGATGGAATTATTTGTTTAGCAGAGTGATGGCCTTCGGGAAAAAACTGTTCTTGTGTCTAGTTGTTCTGGTGTGCAGTGCTCTATAGCGTCGTTTTGAGGGTAGGAGTTGAAACAGTTTATGTCCAGGATATAAATATTTTCACAGCCCTCTTCTTGATTCGTGCAGTATACAGGTCCTCAATGGAAGGCAGGTTGGTAGCAATTATTTTTTCTGCAGTTCTAATTATCCTCTGAAGTCTATGTTTTTCTTGTTGGGTTGCAGAACCGAACCAGACAGTTATAGAGGTGCAAATGACAGACTCAATAATTCCTCTATAGAACTGAATCAGCAGCTCCTTGGGCAGTTTGAGCTTACTGAGTTGGCGCAGAAAGAACATTCTTTGTTGTCCTTTTTTAATGATGTTTTTGATGTTAGCTGTCCATTTTAGATCTTGCGATATGATAGAACCTAGAAATTTGAAGGTTTCTACTGTTGATACTGTGTTGTCTAGTATTGTGAGAAGTGGAAGTATAGAAGGGTTTCTCCTAAAGTCTACCACCATTTCTACGGTTTTGAGTGTGTTCAGTTCCAGATTGTTTTGGCTGCACCACAAGGCTAGTTGTTCAACCTCTCGTCTATATGCGGATTCGTCATTGTCTCGAATGAGACCAATCACTGTTGTGTCATCTGCGAACTTCAGTAGCTTAACAGATGGATCATTGGAGATGCAGTCATTGGTATACAGAGAGAAGTGGGGAGAGCACACAGCCTTGGGGGGCCCTGTGCTAATTGTACAGGTATTTGATGTGATCTTGCTTAGCTTCACCTGCTGCTTCCTGTTTGTTAGGAAGCTTGTGATCCACTTACAAGTCTGTTCCGGTACCTGTAGCTGGTTTAGCTTAGTTAGAAGAATGTCTGGAATGATGGTATTGAATTCTGAACTAAAGTCTACAAAAAGGACCCTTGCATAGGTCTTTGGAGACTCAAGATGCTGTAGGATGTAGTGCAGAGCCATATTAACAGCATCATCTGTTGATCTGTTTGCTCGGTATGCAAATTGCAAGGGGTCTAATAGCGGATCCGTGATGGTTTTCAAGTAGGAAAGCACCAGCCTTTCAAAGGTTTTCATGACTACAGAAGTTAGAGCAACTGGTCTGTAGTCATTCAGTTCCTTGATTGTGGGCTTCTTCGGCACTGGGATGATGGTAGAGCGTTTGAAGCAAGAAGGAACATAGCATATCTCTAGTGATTTATTGAAAATATGGGTGAAGATGGGGGCCAATTGTTCAGCACAGACTTTTAAGCAAGAAGGAGTTATCTTGTCTGGGCCTGGAGCTTTTCCTGGCTTTTGTCTGTGAAATAGGTCCTGCACTTCTTTTTCTGTGATCACTAGAGGTTGTGAACCCAATGAAATGGGGTCAGTTGTAGGAGGCTTGGCTGTTGTTGGTGTGTCTGAGATGGGGGTTGTGGAGATAGGTGGCTGTAGTTTCCTTTCAAACTTGCAGTAAAACTCATTCAGGTCATCTGCCAGTTGTTGATTACCTTCAGCCTGGGAAGGAGGTTTTCCATAGCCGGTGATATTTTTAAGAGTTTTCCACATGTTTGCTGGTTCATTTGCTGAAAACTGATTCTTTAGCTTTTCAGAGTAGCTTCTTTGCTGCTCTGATCTCCTTGTTAGTGCATTTCTGGCCTGATTGTACAGTATTTTATCACCTTTTCTGTAGGCCCGCTCTGTGGAATGTCGTAGCTGCTTAAGTTTAGGTGTGAACCAAGGTTTGTTGTTACTGTATATTCGCAAGTTCCTTGTAGGTACACATAGGTCTTCACAGAAGCTGACATATGATGTTACAGTATCTGTGAGTTCATCCAGGTCTGCAGAGGTATATTTAAAAATATTCCAATCAGTGCAGTCAAAACATGCCTGCAGCTTTAATTTTGATTCCTCCGTCCAGGTCTTCACTGATTTAATTATTGGTTTTGTGGCTTTAAGTCTTTGCCTGTAAGCAGCTACAAGGTGAATCATGCAATGATCAGAGTGTCCTACAGCTGCACGTGGTAAAGACCGATAAGCATCTTTTAGTGTTGTGTAGCAATGGTCTAGCGTATTCTTGCCTCTGGTGGGACAATTGACATGCTGAAAGTATTTTGGTAGCTCTTTCCTTAAGTTTGTCTTGTTTAGATCTCCCAAAACAATGGCCAGTGAATCAGGGTGTTTGGCTTCAGCCTCCATGATTTGGTCAGCTAGAGTTCGTAATGCCTTGTTTACACAGGCTTGTGGTGGGACATAAACAGCAATTAGAAGAAATGAGGAAAATTCACGAGGCGAATAACTTGAACTTGGTAAGCAGAAGATATGTAATTTTTATTGAATTCCACCAGTCCCAACCTGTTACATGGCAAATTGCAAGAGCCCTGTGATACCTTAAAACATTTACTGCAGATATACAGGTAGTCCTCTACTTACGTCCACAATTGAGCTCAACATTTCTGTTGTTAAAGTGAGACAATTGTTATATGAGTTTTGCCCATTTAACGACTTTTCCTGCCACAGTCATTAAGTGAATCACCAAAGTTGTTAAGTTAGTAACATGGTTGTTAAGTGTCCGATCAGCCTCTGAACGGCTGGACCTCCAGGAACTCTCTAGGCGTCTTCTCCGGCGTTTCATCCCCCTCAGCTCCTCGGAGGACCAAGGAGCCGGTTGGGGTCTACGCCGGGTCAGAGGCCGCAAAGGCACGACACGGTTCAGCCCCGCCGCAGCCCGCTCCCAGGCTGCAGCCAGTTCCTCTGCCGTCCCGTGAGCCAGCCCCTCAGGAAATGGCCCAAGCTCCGTCCGGAACCTCTCTGGGTCCATCAGGCGCCTGGGACGGTACCAACGTAATGGTTCCGTCTCCCTGCGGTGTTGGGTAGCGGTCAGAAAGTCCAGGCGAAGGAGAGAGTGATCTGACCATGACAAAGGTTCAATGACTATTTCCTTTAAGTCCAGATCTCTCGACCATTGACCAGAGACAAAAATCAGGTCCAGTGTGCCACCCCCGATGTGAGTGGGGCCATCCACTACTTGAGTCAGGTCCAAGGCCGTCATGGAAGCCAAGAACTCCCGAGCTACCGTCGATGACGAGCCGGCAGATGGCAGGTTAAAGTCCCCCATGACTAAAAGTCTGGGGGTCTCCACCGCCACCCCGGCAAGCATCTGGCTTCCCCATTGAATCTGGCTTCCCCATTGACTTTGTGGGTCAGAAAGTCCCAAAAGGTGATCACATGACACCAGGACATTGCAATCGTCACGAGTCAATTGCCAAACGTCTGAATTTTGATCACGTGACCATGGGGATGCTACAATGGTCATAAGTGTGAAAATTGGTCATCAGTTTTTTCAATCCCATTGTAACTTCAAACAGTCACTAAGTGAACTGTTGTAAATCAAGGGCGACCTGTAATCAGATTAGATTATTAAATGCAGATTGCAAGGCAAAGGAAGGCCTGTTGGGTAACAATCAAATATGCCCGTAAATTATATTTTCCACATTATTTCCTGCTGCAGCATCCTCCTGTAAAGTATAAGCGTGTTTTCAAGGACTACCGTAGCAGGGCCACGTCTTCGCAACAAAATCAAGACATTTTAAATACCTAACGAATTTATTCTTGGGTAAGTTTCCCAGACTTCACAGGTAGATACGTCGGATAGTGAAAGAGAAGCATTACATCCACATCCCAGTATTGATTTTTTTGGAAGCGAAGATGCCTTTTTATTTTGCTCTGAGAAAGAAGAGAGAGAAAGAGGTCTGGAAGCACAATTCAAAAAGACCTTGACTTTGTGTCAGAATGGTCTAAAACCTGGCAACTCCAAATCTCAACCACCAAATGTTCTGTCTTACACATTGGGAAAAAGAATCCAAACACTAAATACAAACTCAGTGGACATTACCTTACAGATGACTCTTACCCAGTCAAAGACCTTGGAGTTTTCATATCCAATGACCTAAGTGCCAAAGCCCACTGCAACTACATCGCAAAAAAGGCATTAAGAGTTGTTAACCTAATCTTACGTAGCTTCTTCTCCAGAAGCACTACACTACTAACCAGAGCTTATAAAACATTTACTAGACCAATTCTTGAATACAGCTCACCTGTCTGGAACCCATACCACATTTCAGACATCAATATAATTGAACGTGTCCAGAAATATTTTACAAGAAGAGTTCTCCACTCCTCTGAATATAACAAAATACCTTATGCCACCAGACTTGAAATCTTGGGTTTAAAAAACCGCCTTCGACATGACTTATGTTTAACTCATAGAATCATCTATTGCAATGTCCTTCCTGTTGAGGATTACTTCAGCTTCAATCACAACAATACAAGAGCAAACAATAGATTTAAACTTAATGTTAACCGCTTCAATCTTGATTGCAGAAAATATGACTTCAGTAACAGAGTTATTAATGCTTGGAACACTCTACCAGACTCTGTGGTATCTATTCAAAATCCCCAAAACTTTAACCAAAAACTATCTACTGTTGACCTCACCCCATTCCTAAGAGATCTGTAAGAGGCGTGCATAAGAGCACAAGCGTGCCTACCGTTCCTGTCCTATTGTTTCCTTTCACTATAACCAATTTATATAGTTATTACATACTTCTACTCATATATATGCTTATATGTTATATAGTTAATTCATGCTTATGCTTATATTATACTGTTGTGATAAAATAAAAAAAATAAAAAAAACAATGCAGGAAACAAAAGAACAATTCACAAGTGAGGACAATTAACCAGTGGGAAAAGCTTTGCCTTCAGAAGTTGCAGATGCTTCATCACTGGAGGTTTTTAAGAAAAAACCGTACATCCGCCTATCTGAAATGCTTGAGGAAGGGGTTGGACTAGATACAGGGGTCTCCAACCTTGGCAACTTTAAGCCTGGCGGACTTCAACTCCCAGAATTCCCCAGCCAGCTGCTGGCTGGGAAATTCTGGGAGTTAAAGTCCAACAGGCTTAAAGTTGCTAAGGTTGGAGACCCCTGGACTAGAACACCTCCCAGCCCCCTTTCAGCTCTATTCTGATTGAGAGCGGGAATGCGGCCGGCCAGCCGGCCAGCTTCCACCCCGCCTCACGCTGGAAACCAAACGTCAACGTCAGTGTTTAAACCACGCCCTCCAGAAGTGGCGGGGTTGAGGGGGGGGGAAGAAAGGTGTGAGTGGGAGGAGGGAAAAGAACGTTAGAGCCACGTGACGCGGTCAAGCCAATGGAGAGGTGGCCAAGCTAGCCCCGCCGTGAAGCAGGCAAGCTAAGAGGACTCTTGGCGGCGGCTACATTCTCCTCCTCCTCTTCCTCCTCCTCTTTTCTGCCAGCGCTCCCGGTAGTCGGAGCAGGGGGCGGGGGAAGAGAGAGACGAGTTCCGCGCGGGGTCTGAAGGAGGGAGCCAGCCAGCCAGCTAGCAAGCAAGTGCGGGAGGCGGGCGGGAAGGCGAGCCGGCTGGCTGGCTGGCCGGCCAGCCGGAGGAGTAGAAACAGCTGAAGAAGAAGAGGGAGAAGGAGACGGGAGGGAAAGAAGGCAGAGGCAACGGGGCCGGCACCACTGCCACCATCACACCTCCTCCTCAGCTACAGTCCTTCCCGGGAAGCTGCGACTCCTCGGCCTGGCGGGCCCCCAGACATCCAATCGGTCGGCCATGCCGAATAAAAACAAGAAGGAGAAGAGTCAGGTCAGGCCCGAGGGGGGCAGCGTCGGCCGCGGAGTAGTCCCAGGCAGGAGCAGGCCCTGGGATGGGGGGCGGGGGGAGGGCTGGCTGGGATGTTCTATCTAACTGGTTGGGTGGAGGCAGACTGATGGGCTTGGAGAGCTTGGGGAGGGGGCGGCCGAAGGGGAGGGCTACAACGCTGGGTGGGTGGGTGGGTGTCCCGATTTATTGGGAATCGGCGAGGTTTGAAAAGGTTTTGACACTCCCCTGCACATTAGTGGAAGGTTATTACTAGGGAATGAGTCCTTCCCACCTGTAGTACTTTATATGGCACTATTCATGTATGCACACACGCGCGCGCGCGTGTATTTCTCGTGTAAACTCATCTTCCCCATTCCAGACTTGGATGGAATGAGGTGGTGGGGGGGGGCGGAGAGGAAGCAAGAAGCACGTGTTTGTACTCTGCGGGAGAACGAGAGTCTCTTGCCTTTTGGAGAGGAAAAGACTTAGCTCGGCATAAGCTCTAAATCTGACAGTCCTTTTAACCACAGGACTCTTTGGCTGCAACCAACTTAACATGGGCTGCCCCGTTTTTGCAAGTGTTGTTTTGGGATGGTTTCTGGATGTCCTAAGTGTTCACTGATGAGAGAGGATGGGCTTATTTTGGAAAGTGACTTAAACTGCAGATGTTTAGATGGGGGGCGGGGACTTCTTGCAACAGACTGGCAAACTGGTGTGGAAAGCACTAACAGAGGTTGATGTAGGGAAATCAGTCTCGTTATAATAAACTCACTTCAAGATTCACTTGCGTTCACTCAAAAACGCATTTTGAGGCATTTGTGAAAGTGTCATTGAGCAAGTGTTAAGATTTAAGGGGCTGTTTTCCTACTGGAGCAGTGTGCAGGCATCATTCTATCTAGGCAATGGCACAATCCTATGTTTGTGTACTTTGGAATAAATTTTATTGCTCAGTGAGTCTCATTAATTCAAGTATGTATAATGCATTAAAGCTGTATACTTTGTCTGCTAATAATATCTCTAATAAATAGAGATCTGGTATCTTATTGTTTGGTATTGAGTAAAACAGGAAGGTTCTGTTGTTAATTAATCCTATAGTGTTGAATTCCATGGTAGCATCTCCATATATGCTCATAAATGCAAATGTTTATTACATGTATTTTATTACTTTTATTAGAGTACTTTATATACACCATGGCCTTAATTGGTTTGCTACAATTCTACTTGCCCTTATAAATCTGAAGAATAAATATCTAGAGAAATGTTGGCACTTGCATTCTGAAGTGTTTTAAACACACATATATGAGTACAGCTCATCATTGGCATAACTTTTTAAGTCCTACACATGGAAGCTCCTTGGTAGGATACTTGAACTCATATAACCTCTTCATATTACAAATTTAATTAGGCCTTACAGAGAACTAGTCTACTGCCTTTGATTTTTTAAAAACTATTTCATGTTTTCTGTCCATGAACAGTGGTTTCAAAACTCTACTGCTTGTTTGAAAGTAAATGCAGGCCTCATATTCTGTTTGATGTAATGCCCATTTTTTAAAGTTTACTAAATAATGACTTTTTAAACAAAATTATATTCTGTGTGCGCTTGAAATTTTCTTATCTCTGTCAATTTTAGGAACCTCCAAAAGTAGGCAAAAGTGGCAAAAGCAGCAAAGATGTACAAGATAATCTGGATATTGAGGTGAGTTTTTAAATACTGGAAAAGTATGTTATGTTCTATAAGATTTGAAAGATTTAGAAGTCCCTTGTTTTGTGACATCTCAATCTGAATTTTCTGAGTAACTTTAAACCATTTCTCACATTTCCCTAATCTAATATAAAAATTCTATGAATGATTATATTGGCTTACTTAATTGAAATAATTATTACAATAATATACTATAAGTGTTTTGTAAGTTTAAGAAAAATTACTTATAAAAGCTAAGTTTATTATTGAACATCTGGAGTGTCACCATATTTCAGTAGAACTGCTAGAGTATGAGTTAATTCACCTGTTCATGTTTATAAGCTTGCAAATTGCAATGGCAAATATTTCTTAATTAAATTAAAATTCTGCCAAACAAATCTTTTATTAATCTGATTGATTTAAAAACTAAAATCCTGTTTTAACTAGTCAGTAATTGTCGTACCTGTTTTATGTTTCATATATAATGTAGAAACTATTCCTATAACCCTAGGGCTTTTCTATTCCATCGTTCATCCCAGAAATACACAAATGTGCTTGTTAGTATTAGAGTAATGATGTTACGAAAAGGATCAGGAAGATGATATTTCTGTAACTGATAAAACATTTAATAGCTTGTCATATTTCATTAATCAGGGATCCCTTTACTAAAAAGCAAACTATAATCATTCTGAAAGTTACCCAATGTTAAGAAATGGTCATTAAAAGTTCCCTCAGTTAGACCTAACACCTCCTTGACAAGAGATGAACCTCCCACATTCTGCTTGTAACACCACTACAAAATGGTTTCTATCTACTTTTCAATAAAAATTGCTAGTACTGAGACAAATAAGGGTTCATTCAGCAGGGAATGGCATATGTTGTGTCAGGGGAATATAATTCTTTATACCGCCTGTCATGCTTTGATTAGACTAACCTTAGTTGTGCATTTTGGGGGAAACGTTAAATAATGATAAATGCTAATGTTCATAAGATAAGCTATGAGAGCTTGGAGAGATTTTTTAAAGAAATATTGAATTTTAACAGGACATGGCATTACGGTATTTATTTAGCTTAGATGCTGTTCATCTCCCTACCCCGAGTGACTATTGGCAACTTACAGTAGCACAACAATTATGAATTAGAAATTGAAATTAAATAAGATGCTGTAACTTTATGAATCAAAGTAATGATTCTCTGTTTTAAGATGAAAGTACATTTCCTTTAAGAAAAAATATTATAAATGGTAGAAATTTTTTGTATCTTGGATTCAAAACAAAAGATTTAGAGCAGCTGAAGATATGCATGCTGCACCTCTTGGCACCTTAGAAAAAGTGTCTTTTCCTGGTTTCACCTGATAGCCATGCAATCTCATGAAAATCATATTTGAAATAAGGAAGAGTCGGTACATTTTTTTGGCCTCCTATGCATACAGTATTTTTCTGTAAGAACATAGCTACTATGTGACTTCAGGAAAAGATACATCATCTTTAAGGATGTGCTGACAGATATATTCATGCCTACCCCTGTTCCAAAACAGTTTTTCTGCTTCAGATTCAAGTGCTATGCATACCTAGTAAGGATGAACACGTATATAAGTTTCTTCTCAGTGTTTTCCTTTGTGAAGCTTAAACATTGTGAACATTAAACATCTCCGTGGGTTGATAATATTTTCCTTGTTCTAAAATAGAAAAACCTTCTCTGTTGCTGGGGAGAATAGAACTAAGGAGATAGGAGCATGCACAGAGATCTGATTGAATGTATCTTTGGATTAGCTTCCATAGCTGCAATTCTTAAAACCACAGAATGGTTAAGAATTGTATGTCGTTTAGCATTGCAGGGCATTGTACATGCTGAATTGTGAGAGCTGATAAAGTGATGGTTTAACATTCTAACACAAGCATTTTAAACATGGTATATATTTTATCTTTTGTAGAAGTACATTTTACATATGTACATGGGAATACTAATGGGGAAGCTTGTTGCCCAGTTTGAAATTAAAGTTCTATGAAAATAGAGAACTTGCATATTCAAATGCAGCTCATCTCTGGATATATATATATATATATATATATATATATGTAGGTCTTTGGTTATTCGGGTTTTGTCCCACGTAAAATTGGAAGTGTCTTGGCGACGTTTCGACGAAGTCTCATTCGTCATCTTCAGGCTTCAGCTTCATGCTTCTGGGAGCAATGTGTGATTGCAGCTGTTTCTTCCTTTTTAACTGCTAGTGGGGGTTTGAACTCCCACTAGCAATATATATATATAAAGAGAGAGAGAGAGAGAGAGAGACCTTAAAAGTCCTTTTCCAAGTAACAGATTTCTAGGATATACAGTGCAAGTATTTGACCAGTGAGTGCTGTTTATAATGAGTGAAGAATAATAGAATTAATTGAATGTATGCATAGATGTGCTTCAGACAGTAGAACTAAATGGGAGAGCTGCTGGATCCAACAAAGGGGGCATTTACTGTATTATTGTGCAAACCTTGTGATCAGTCAGAAGCATTTGGGAAGCAGTGGTGTACAAAATTCAGATACTCATTTTCCTGAGCTCAAGAAAAGGCACAGCCCTGAAGTTGTCAACAGATATAGCAAAGGTACCTGCATTGAATCCAAAACTCTTGCCTGCTTCATATCGAAATGCCACATATTTCTAACTGCAAGCAATATTTTATAGTTGTTCACTAGAAGCTATAATTATAGATACAGTAGGATGTAATATATAAGAATTGTTATTACTAGCAGTGTCATTCATTTGTTCAGCCTTTTTTTAAAAAAACAAAAACCATGTAATTCAGGGAGAAAACCTCAAAAATTCTAGGGAGGAGTCACAAGCAATTTAGAATAGGGTTGCTTTTTTAAACTCATCAAGCTCATACAGGTTACCACTTTCACTGGGCAACCCTGGAGCACACTTACATAGGTAGAGTGGAGAACAGGCATATGCAGAAGGAGAGCAAAAAAGTAAAGATGATAACTTCAGTTACAAAAAGGTGGGGCTTTGCTCATTTACTCTTAGACAGAATGTGGTCTTTTGAACACTCCATAGATGCCACTGGTAGAGAACAGAGTCTTGAGCAGGTTTTGATAGCAATCAAGTTTGCTTGTGCAAGGCTGGTGCAGACAAAAGTAGGATCTTGGTAAAATTCTTTCTTGAATTGTGCCTGGCCAAACCTGAGTGGATGTGCACAGGCAAAGCAAGGAACAAAACGTGGAACAACTTTTTATATATTGCTATGTATCCCGTCTAAAACAAACTCGCCAGTCATAGCAGCTTTATTATTTATTAATCTATCAATCAGGGGATTACAAATTCTTACGGCATATACTGGTAAACTATAATGCCTGAAAATGTAAAGACATATTGTCTTTCTAAGACACCACATAAGCCTTTGTGTGGCAATAGGAGTTGAGTTGTTTCATGGTCCATTTTACCTTGCCACCAACACCTCTCCCCAGTCTCTATTTTATATAAAAAGTCTCCCTAAAGAGAGTTTGATTGGCAACTCCCAGGGATCCTTTTTTCTGATTTCCCCATCTAGTATAGATCTCTGGGATCTCCTCGGGGTGTTCCATTCAATTACTAACCAGGACTGACCCTGCTTAGTTTCTTCAGAATCAGCCTAAAAGTAACCGGGTGCTGTAATTCTGCTTTGTTTAATTTTGTCTAATTTTTGTAAATGCAATCTGAAAACTTTCTGTCTGAAAATATACTAGCATATGTTATTTTTTTCCAAATGTTAGTGAAAAATGCCATTGAATCTGCAATTTAAAGGACAGAAAGAACAAACATATTTTATTTATAAGTATCTTTATAAATGATCACTCTGTTTCAATTTTCATATCACTTTCTAAAAATATTTGTGCACTAGTGAAAGAAACTATTTCAGACATCATGTACAGTTATATAAACAGATTTAGTAGATTTAATAGCCAAACTTGCAACTCAATTTGGGTGGTAGGGCAGGGGTTGGAACTACATATGATGAGGTGATTTCTGATAGCAGTAAACCTGGTATCATCTTCATTTTCTCAATAGTATCTAATAAAACAAAATACAAGGCATCATAGCTGATGGTTTCTAATACTTAGTCAGCACTAATTAAGTAAAGCTGAATTGCTGTAAACATACATAATAAACTATATATTTTGTCAGATGAGATACAGGACTGCAATTTTTGGTAGCAGTTGAGCAGCTACCTCTGTCCTGGTTTCAGGAAAATTTCTGCATGCTTCATGAAATGAGGATTGTTGTCACATTGTTTTTTGCATCTAAAGCCAAATCTTCCTGTTATAATTGATACTGTTTTATTTTATGTAGCATCGTAGTCTCTTAAAACAAGTATATTTTGGGGGAGATTCAACAAACTGTTAGAAATATAGAACAGTTAACTTTCTTTCTCTGCAACTATTATTGCGTCATAAACTTGGATCTCCATATAGTACCATTTATTGCCATGCTTTGGACTCTAATTGAGATCATTCTACCGTTTTGGCACTTGTGCACATGCATTGACTTCAACTGCTCCATTTCTTCTTTGTCTTGTCGAAAGAAAATCTGGTGTTCCTCTGGTGTCCATTTCAGGCCTTTTATTTCACTGATTCCCAGAATGCCAATGTTCAGCCATGACATTTTTGCTCTGACAGCATCAAGCTTGCTTTGGTTCATATCCTGATATTCCACAGACTAATGACATATATATCTTAGCAGATCTCTCTTTTCTTTTGCCTGTGGATATATCAGTAGGTGGACATCTTTTCAGCTAGGCAGCTATCTGGAAATTCTAGATGCCCAATATTAGCTTACACAAAATATAAGAAGTGTTATTGTTTTCTGGCATAGCTGAGAAATTGCTTAGGTCTTTTTCTCTGCAATCTTACTTCTCTTACAGTTGATTTATTCAGAAGAAGCTAGTAATAAGCAAGAGATTTAATTCATACATAAAATGTGAATGCCTAATTATTTATGATGGACTAAATATGCCTTTGCAGAATATGTTCGCATCCAAACTGCCAAAGGAGTCATTGAAATCTTGTGCAGAATGAGGAATATTGAAAGGCTTCATATTTGTGAGATATTTAGCATTTACAATAAAGCATTTAATGTAGGGTTCTGTGGGTTACATCTGGATATATTATTTGTATTCTGGCATTTGCAAGCATTAAACCATAAACCTCTGGCTTTTACTTGCCAAATTTTACATATACATTAGACAAGACCCTAAAAATCTAAAATTCAATATTAAATTAAAATCACTATTTTTATTTCCTTTTATAGATAAGCAAAGGAGAGAGAAATTTGCGATCATGTACTAAGACTTCAATATTAGAACTGCAGTTTCTATTAACATGGATATTAGTATGTCAGAGATAAATTATCTTAGGGAAATAGTTTTCATCTGGTGTTTCAGGTTGCCTCCTGCAGCATCTAGCAGGGACTGCAAATTACAGATCTGAATATCTAAATTGCTCATGACTTACAGTATAGTTATCTAACCTATTCTTAAAAGCCTCCAGTGATGGAGAATCCACAACCTCCCTAGAGAGATTTTTCCTCTGTAGTACAGATCTTATCAAAAAAGTTTTCCTAACATTTCAACAAATTGTCATCACACTCCCTGAATTTCTACCCCCATACTGAATAGCAATCTGAGAGCAGAACAAAAAACTCTGGTTTTTCTTCTATTTCCACAGTATTGTTTTATATGTACAAAGAAAGAATCTGTCCTTTCTCTGCACTGTATTCAAAATAATTCAGCAATCCTACAGTAGAGAAAGAAAGGCTCTTACATTTATGTTCTGGTCACTATTTTTATGAGGGTAATTAATAAATTACTTTTTAGCTCCTGCAATCTCTTACTGTTCAAGAGCTGATAGATGTTTATTTTTGAAGAACTTTTATTCACACCATATCCAGTTCATTTTGAAGTAATATAGTGTATGTTCCGTACAGGATGACATTATTTCTGGTGTTTGTCTAGGCTGCTATGACAAACATACCTCTTTTTCTGGATAGCTAGGAAATAATTAAAATTGTGAATATTTTTACCATATTTTATATGCCTCTGAAGCGGCATATATTTCATTTTTGATACTGAAATGCTTTTTCAACTCTTTCATCTGTGATTATAGCATTGCTTTATTCAATTTTTTAGTCTAACGTAAGTATTTTTTCACAACAAATTGGTCAGAGTTAAGTGTGGTATAAAATTCTAACATGTTATTATTTATTTTTTCCAACTCAAACAATTAGTAATCAGGTCTTTTTTAATGCTGATTATCAAGAAGTGGGGGGAAAGTATTACCTTCATGTCCAGGATGGAATTTTATATTTTAAATAATGCATTCTATTAAAACTATGTAATGTTTTCCATTATGAAAGAAGTGGTGAGCAGGGACTGAATTTTCTGAAACTAATGTTTTGATCTTTAATTTGCATTATTTCCTGGATAGCATATATCAGTTTGACCCTGATAGAGGCAGAATTGCACCTTTTATCATGTTTTATAAATAATTTCTCATTGTTATCCTCCAAATTATTCAGTGTTTGGAATCTTCTCCATTAATTCCTTAAACTTAGTAATTAACACAGCTGAAAAGACAATTAGATAAGGGCCATCTTGGAATCTTCACTTTTGCTAAAATGGAGCTGATTTTTTTTCCTTATTCTTGGTACCAAGTTCTTATACGTTTTACCCAATTCAAATACAGATCCAGATCAAAATAAAGGGGTTATTGTTTCTTCATCCCAGAATGCAAGAAGAAAATTGCAAAGCTACCCATGTTATTACAACTTATTATACTTTAACATGTCAAAGCAGTAGCAATATCTAGCCATCCTTAGCTGATGTCAAGAATATGAAAAGGGGTCAGGTCCAGTCAGAACCTGGGTGAGAGACTACCAGAGCTTTCTAGAATAAGCTATAGATTAAAGTAGGATATGTGAAAAGAAAATCTGAAATAAGGGAATGGTTAAAAAACAAAAAACAACCTTCTATATTCTTGCAAAAAATGCTGTTCCTGGGATTCAAGCTTGATTTGAAGGGAGATTTTATTGACTGTTTGTTCTAAAACACTATGGCTATGTGTCGTTTCTTGGTATTCTGGTATTGTTTTTAATAATGTTCACTGTCCAGTGTAAAAGTTCTTTTTTTAGGTGTGCCAGTTACATTTTGGCAGCTAACCAGGAAGTATATTTGAAAAATATACTATGTTAAATAATGTTAAATGGTAGAGTTTTTGTGGGTATTAAGTGTTTCTGTACGTGTCATGATCGCATGTGAGATTTTTAAAAAGCAAATGGGTTTTGTGCGTGCTGTTTTGGAAGCCTTTGTGATATTATACACAAGGATAAGGTGAAAAGCTGCTTTTTTTTTTTTTGAGTGGGCTTTTTGAGTGTTTGATGGTAGATTTATAGGAGTAATGAATGATGATTCAAACCAATCTTGTATAATGAAAACAAATCATGAAGAATGTAGAATCTTGACTAAGATGAGTTCAAATTCATCATTGTCATATTTGCTTTGGTATATTTACATTTTTGTACCCATAGTTGTGAGTTTAGTTCCACAGTTATAGAAATGAATATTTTAAAGAATTAGACTGAATGATCAGTACCTGTAGTTTACTTCTTATAAATAAACACGCACATCCTCAGTCTTTAAATTAGAATTTAAGTAGTGATAAACATAAGGATCTCTAAATAGTTTATCACTATTAAATTTATGTTATAAACCCATGCCAAATACCTTTCCTCAAATGGCTGAAGGAAATGGTTTGGGGAATAAGTAATTTTTCTCAGCAATTTCCTCAAGATATTCCTTTCTCGAGCACATATAAAAAATCAACAGAAGTAGTAATATTTCAGCACTTTGCTCTATAGTTTGCAATAATATTGCATATAACATTAGGAAAATTCCCATTTTCGAATATAAAATTCATTATTTACACAACAATTATAAACAGTTGTATATGCCAAAATTTAATATATTGTAAATCTAGTTTCCTCCATTGGAGGTTATTCAGTTTTTATGTCCAGAGAGATATCTAGGTTTATTGTGAAAATAAAGTCATAGTTTTGAAATAAGTACACTAATGCAGAGATCCCAATCCTCTTTGAATCACTGTTGCTTTTGACAATGTGTTCTGGGCATTCTCCCAAAAAGTTCACCTTGGAAGACATGGCCAGTCACAAAATAGGTTGATGTGATTTAAAGAAAATACAAAAACAAAAAATTAAATCAAAAGGCAGAGATGAAATCTGAATGATAAAACAGAAACTTATGGTTTGTGATCTGCATAATGTTATAGCCAAATGTATTTTGTTCAAGGCTTAAGGATAATACTAAGAATAAAGATGATTCTAGAGCTAATTGGCAGCAAGATAGGGGCCTATCAGCACACATTTCAGCACTTATGACTTATTAATGAGAAAGTAATATCTATAGGAAGAAAAATTGTGCAATTTACCATATTTTTGGAGTATAAGACACAATCCCCCCCCCTTAAAAGAGGCTGAAAATTTGGGTGTGTCTTATATACCAAATGTAGCCCCACCCACCCACTGGCCCCACCCTTCGGCCTCCATGCGTCCTCTTCCTTGCTGCAGAGAATGCCACTGACAATGGCTTAGCCATTTTGGGCATCGCACATCGTATTTTCAGCCTCCAAACACTCCGTCTGAGAGCCCTTCTAGGCTGCAGGGATCGCCAAAGCACATCGCCCGCTGATCATCACCTGAAAACACAACACAGTTAGAGGCTGAAAACACAACGCGCGATGCCCAAAATGGCCACCAAGAACAGCTCCTGCCTTCTCTTACCCCTTCCGCACTTCACCTGCTTTAGTCACTGGAGCTTCCTCTGACAATCAGCTGTGCTTTTCAAGCTGCTTTTTAGCTCTAACCCTAACCCTAACCAGCGAACTAATGTGCTGAAGCTGACCAGACTAAGGATGCTAGCCAGATGAATACCTGGTAGGCAGAATTTTTTTCCCCTATTTTCCTCCCCAAAAACTCCCTAAGGTGTGTCTTATACTCCAAAATATATGGCAAATAGCACATTGAAAGGCTTCTCTGAAAGTTAACACTTTTAAAATACATTTTTCAAAGGAACCCATGAAGGCAAGAGCCTTCACTTTTGTAAGGGGGTAGGGAAGGAATGTCCTGTGATTTTATCCAATTTTCTCTTTGATAAAGTATCTGTGATATTTTACAACATCTGTAAAGATGTCCCAGAGAAGTATCGCAAAGCAATGGCAATAATTTCTCCTAGTACAATTCAACTCTTGACTATTATACTAATACAAATTTCATTCAAAAGAGATAGGTACATATATGTATTTTCAGTTGTATATATAGTACATAGGTAACAATAACCATCCCCATATTAGAAATAAAGTCTTGAACATGACTATTATCATGAATTTCAAGATAGCTGAAAATAATATCATTCTCTCTGGAAATGGGAGTGTATGTGTTATTGACTTAATGCTATAAGATCTGTAGCTCAGGGTTAAACTCTGGGGTCCTTGGTGCTCTTTGATCTTGGTGGCTTTCTTGCAGATGTTTTGTTACCAACTGGTAATATCAGTGCTACTGATAATGTTACCTAGTTTGGTAATGAAACAGCTGCAAGAAAACCATCAAGCTCAGAACACCAAGAACCCCACAGCTATAAGGTTTATTTCTAAACAAAGTAGAATCTTGTTGGAATCTTGCATGAGCAGCAAACCAAGTTCTTGTAGCTTCTGTGCAACTATAATTTTTGTCTTCCTCTAAAGTTGTAACTTTTTTTGAAACTCAATGAACCAGCTACTATAGATATTAAACACTTCCAATAATTTTAGTAACTTTCTTGTCTGTTTTTAAAAATTTGAATAAAAGAAAAAAAGAAATCAAAATATATTAAAAGCAGTTGGCAGACATTTAATCTCCAAAGTTGTGTGATTGTTTATTTTGTAATCCTGAATTGCAAATAGAGGAAGTTTAAGAAAACCAAACATAGGATCATTATAAAAAAATACGTCTTTTCTAAAGAAAAATGAACAGTGTACATCACCATCTTTCTCAAGAACCTTTATCTTATGGATTTTGATGATAATATGGCATTTGTTCATTTACATTAAAGCTTCCTGACTCTGCTTCCTATCACTTCCTTTTCCTTTTAGGCTTAGGCACAAAAGCCAGCTGGGTGATCTTGGGCCAGTCTCTCTCACACCTAGGAAGATGGCAATGGCAAACTACTTCTGAAAAACATTGTTAACAACATTAAGTGAAGTTTGCATCAATAAAATCTGTTGCTGCCTAATTAACATCCTTTTTAAGAAGACTCATGATGTT
This sequence comes from Ahaetulla prasina, assembly GCF_028640845.1. Lineage (NCBI taxonomy): Eukaryota > Metazoa > Chordata > Lepidosauria > Squamata > Colubridae > Ahaetulla > Ahaetulla prasina. The sequence continues at coordinate 338,321,785 of NC_080539.1, forward strand.
TTGCTTTTTAAAAACAGGTTGCGTGCAAAAAATCGAATACTGTATCATCTGCAACACAGTTATCTAAAATCAAAGTAACCTCTACACAAGCTGCAGCAAAGAAAGAAAAACGGCAAAGTTCTTCAAAATTTAGCATTACGAGTAATAGAGAACTCCAAAAACTGCCAGCTTTAAAAGGTATTTCCATTTTTTTCCACACAAATCATAATGCAGATGGGGATCCCAAAGTTGTGGGTTCACAGAGTTAGTCAAGCCTGTGAAATACTAATTTACTGTGGATTGTTTTTTCCTTAGTTGTCTTTTTTTTTGTTTTGCTTTCTTATTTGTGTTATGTTTATATGTCTATTTTTTATTACTTCACTAATGTTTTTTACTTGTTCATCACTCAGCATCACTTTGGTGTAAGGCGCAGACATAAAAATTGAAATAAGTAAATGTTGGTTGTAAAAGAATTGGCAATATAATGTATTGTTTAAACTTTTATAGCAGAGCTTCTGACCTTTTTCCTTCAAAGATCATATCTTCACACTGCATCATAGAGCATTAATCAGGTTGTTCATACATTATTGCTAAGGAAGTATAGCAAGATTATTGCTTTAGGGCAGAAGCAGCAGAGGATGGTCCAAAATTCATATAACATTATGCTGTGATAATGTCCAGAAAAAAATATCTGAGAATTTATGCTCATCAAGGGGTTAAATTTAAAGTAACAAATTCATACAAGTAGTTTAGTGCAGGGATCCCCAACCTTTCAGACCTCAGGGACCACTAAATTCATAATTTTAAATCCTGTGGACCACTAATATGATCTGCCTAATGACTGGCTGGGTAGGCGTGGCTGGGTGGTCATGTGACTGAGTGGGCATGGCCAACTTGATGTCACTCACGTCAAGGGGCACCTCGCCGACCTCTGCTCACACACCCCCCCGGTCCCAGCCACTCCTCACCTGCCCGCCGGGCTCCTTAGGGCCCCAATAGGAAGCAGTTGTTGGAGCTAAGCAGCCACCACGAGAAAGAGTTGGCAAAATAGCTGGCTCAGTTCAAATTGGATCTGGCCGAGAAAGAGGCTCAGCAGAAGCACCTCACTGAGGACTAGGAGCATATGCTTTCCAAGCAGAGAAAAGACCTGTGGGAGTGCAAGGCCAGGTACCGGCGCCTGGAGGCTCAGCGGGCTAAGATGGTCAGTTCCAGGCCATGAGGCAGTCCCACTGAATCAAGGCCCTCTGGCTCCTTGCTACAGTGGCGCTTCCAGCCTTCGCCCAAAGCCACACTCCAGGCAGCTGAAGCAGACCCAAGTTGGAATTTCTTCCCCCCTCCAACCCACAGAAAAAGACCCCAAAGGGGGAAACTCTGCAGCAACACAAGCATTCATTGCACTTATCCAGCCCAGGGGCCATAGTTGGAGGACCCCTGATTTAGTGCAATATAAAAAATGCAAATAATTTTTCCGCGGACCACCAAAATTTTCTCACGGACCACCAGTGGTCCATGAACCACCAGTTGGTGACCGCTGGTTTAGTGTGAGGCTGTAGAATTTTAAAACATACTGTATGCAGGTGTTGAACTTGAGAGCAGAACGTATGATCACACTCCCTTTTGATATGGAGAACACCTATGAATACATTTTTCATTGACTGCCATCAAATTGTTTTAATAGGAATATTGTAGATTATGCAAAACTCTCAAATTTCCAAAAATTCTTATATAGAGGAAAGCATTACTTGCTATATCTATGTCTATAAATAATTTTATAATGAATTACAAAATTATAATTTCTAGAAGTTTTAATTTTACATTTCTAGAACGCATGTTCTTTTTCTGCACAGCGTCTTATTTTAAATAAGCTAAAAATCGATTTTGTAATTCTTCAGAAAAGAGGCACTTCCATGAAGCGGCCAGGTTTTTAAACATAGGAATAGCAGCAAATAAACACAGCACACAACACACAACATAAACACTTGAGTAGAAACAGCATAGGATCTAATGATATTATATCCTATTTTATAATTAACTATTTTAGAAAGGCTTGATGGTACATGCTAAGAGACTTGTCACAATTTCATGCATAGAATTATGCTTTCTGAATCTCTTTACTATGCTGACATAGTATGTTTGAAATACACAGATGCCATTATTAGGATTAAAAAGATTTTATATATTGGGCTGATAATCATGGGATCCTTCCAAAAAATGAGAAAAAGAGAATTAAATAAGATCTAGTAGAGGCATTTGTGTAGTTTGTAAGGCATTAATTTCTACAACATGCCAAAGTGAAAAGCAAACATTTAATAATAAATTATAGTAATTCCCTGATTTCTAAATATAATAATATAATATAATATAATATAATATAATATAATATAATATAATATAATATAATATAATATAATATAATATAATATAATATAATATAATATAATATAATACAATATAACAATAGAGTTGGAAGGGACCTTGGAGGCCTTCTAGTCCAACCACCTGCCCAGGCAGGAAACCCTACACCATCTCAGTCAGATGGTTATCCAACATTTTCTTTAGTAACATAAAATCTGGATTTCTTTATTTTTCATATTAAATACTTGTAATAATGAGATCTTAACTTGAATCAACCTAAAGTGCTGGTATATAACGGTACTTGCTTTGTGAGGTACCTTCTATACCAGTACTATACATTGCAAGTTTCCTCTTGTTCCTGACTGTGATTTTGAAAGTGGACATCACCATATTTCTGATATAATGACTGAACTGTGGTGCTGTTTCTTGATCACAATGAACTTTAGTGTGCTGTCTACTGGATATTTATTTATAAAATATATTTTCCTGCCCTTGCCATATTTGCTCAGTAAAAAAATAATCATATTTCTGGACATGAGTGTTAATTTCCTTAAAAAAAAACAAGAAAATAAAAAATGGGAGAAGGAAGCAAAATGATGGATTACACACAATGTCATAGGAACAGTGAGGTAATCACAGTGAGGTAATCACAGTGTATCACTATTCTATAGCATGTTTTCTCTGTATAAGTTTAATACTTCCAAATTTTGTGCTTGTTCAGTTAAAATAAAAAATAGGTTTGATTTATCTCCTGAGGCTGTAATTAATATCTTGTGGGATGATATTGGTCTGCTGAACCTAAAAACAGTTTTCATTTCTTTATGTTTCAGTAATGCTTGACAAGTAGTACATGTGGCCTTCAGTTTTAATGATATAACATGAATATCTCAGATAGCTTAGCTGAAAGAGATAGAGAAAAGTAAATAACAAAAGAAGCAAATGTGTGGAAAATATCTTTATAAAGTATCTTTATAAATATTTCTTGTTTCTTTTGCAAAAATCCTGGATCTGGATTATCATTAACCTGGAAAATGGGTGCAGAGAATTTAATTTGCTCAAAGTTACACCATTTTAGCAATGTTAAGTCTTAAATGTTGTCCATTGGACTGTATGTATTAGGATTTTATAGAATTTATTTCAAAACCTGATGTTATAGTCATTATCTTTTCTGCAGTCCAGTTGTAAAAACAAAATATTCATATTTAAATAAAATGAACTGGAGCAACTTTCTTCTAGTTGCTAGTATTTTAGACAATCCAAAAATGTACTGCGCATTTTTTTTCATACAGTCTGATGCAATTGCTGCTACTTAACACCAGTTTTGCATGTTGAATAAGGGACATATATCTCCTACCTTATAAACCCTTATTAAATCAATTTTAATGTTTAACTATTAGAGTCCATTTTATGACTGATTTTATCTTAAAAAATAAAGGTAATCACCTGGCTCTAAAATGTGTGTATTATATCCTTCAAAGTCCAGCTCACTTTTTTTTCAATTCAGGACTTGAAAAATGGATGCACCTTTCATAGAGGTCAATTTTAAGGTAGGCAGCCATTAAATTGTGCCTCATGGACATGAGCCTATATGTTGATTTTAGCTCTGTATTTTAGCCTTTTTAAGTATAGGATAACAACCGTGTTGAGCTGAGTTACCTGGTGTGTTTTGATTAGAATGGCTGCATGTGACATGCAAATTACTGATAGCCTATTTAATTCATTTTTGTTAGAAAGCCAGCATTGCATGTGCATCAACTCTCTTTTTAATCTGGATGAAAAAAATAATTGGGAAGTGGTGGAGACAAAATGGATATGCTCTTTCTAAATTTTGACAAAATGTTCAGTGTACATGATACAGAGATGCTGAGTTTCTTATTTCTATGTGCCTTCATAGAGTTTTGCTATTGCTCAACAGTTTCTTCCAGATAACAGTTAAATGTTATCTGGAAGAATATATAAAACTTGAATCACATTCCCAAAAACTTCTAGTATATATAAGGTGTATATTTTTGGTTGTGTGTGGCTTTTGAGACTACTAATATCTTGACAATACTAGCTTTGCTTGGTTATGTTTGTAAACAGTGAACTCTTTTTAAGAGTCAATGGTATTTTATTTCACTTCAGAACTTTGATAAACAATGAAATTTAATTGGCAATGTGCATTCTTAGGAGTTAGGGACGCGGTGTGCATACTTAGGAGTTAGGGACGCGGTGACTCGGGCTAGGACGTTGAGTTTGTCAATCGAAAGGTCGGCAGCTCAGTAGTTCTAATCCCTAGTGCTGCCGTGTAATGGGGTGAGCTCCTGTTACTTGTCCCAGCTTCTGCCAACCTAGCAATTTCGAAAGCATGTAAAAATGCAAGTAGAAAAAATAGGGACCACCTTTGATGGGAAGGTAACAGCATTCCGTGTGCCTTTGGCGTTGAGTCATGCTGGCCACATGACCACAGAGACGTCTTCGGACAGCACTGGCTCTTCGGCTTTGAAATGGAGATGAGCACCGCCCCCTAGAATTGGCAACGACTAGCACATATGTGCGAGGGGAACCTTTACCTTTTTATACTTTGGAAGATAACTCATATTTTCTATAAATAGTTTACTAATTTCAAATCTTTGTCAGTGCACAACATATGTACAATGAGATTGGTTGAGCTCCCTCAGTGCACCCCCCCCCAATACAACTCACAGTGAAGAACATTCCTAATCCAATAAATCATATTAACAAAACACCCAGTCCTATTGCACCAGTGTGAACATGTTACACCGGCCCTGCAGTCCATCATACTACATTTCTCATTCAGGAGTCTGACAGCCCACAGATAAAAACTGTTCTTCAGCCTGTTTGTGCAGCTGGCTATACTTCTATATCTCCTTCCTGACTGTAGGAGGGTAAAGAAGTGATGACCAGGGTGAGAGTCATCCCTGAAAATTTTCCTCACTCTTCTAAGGCAACGAGCCCTAGCAATCTCATCTAGTGGTATCAGGGGACAGCCCACAATGTTTTGTGCTGTACTCACCACTCTCTGTAATTTTCTCTATCCGCGGCTGTCAGACCAGCATGGCATACTGTGATGCAATAAGTGAGGACGTTTTCTATTGTGTACCAATAAAAGGAGGTCATCAGTTGTTGTTCCATCCTGTTTTTATGCAATACCCTAAGGAAATGGAGTCTCTGTTGGGCCTTCCTGGCCACCTGGATCGTGTTGTTTTTCCAAGTGAGGTCTTCGCTGAGATGGACTCCCAGGAATTTAAAGCAGGATATTCTCTCTACAGAGCCCCCCCTCAGTGTAAAGTGGGCAGGTTCCTCTCTCTTCCTCCAGAAGTCCAACACCATCTCCTTGGCCTTGCTGATGTTCAGGTGCAGGTTGTTTTTTAAGCACCATGTGGAAAGTTTTTGAACCTCCCCCCTGTACGCTGTTTCGTCTTCACCTGTAATAAGACCCAGTATAGTGGTGTTATCTGCAAACTTAATGATCACAGTAGATTGGTTTGATGGTACACAATCATGTGTGTACAGTGAATACAGGTAGGGACTGAGCACACAGCCTTGTGGAGAGCCAGTGCTAAGCTTCAGGGGGGTGGATATGACAGACCCAACCCTCACTATTTGTGGCCGGTCCCTCAGAAAGTCTTTGATCCAGTCACAGATGGAAGAGGGAAAATAGAATAGAATAGAATAGAATAGAATTTTTATTGGCCAAGTGTGATTGGACACACAAGGAATTTGTCTTGGTGCATATGTACTCAGTGTACATAAAAGAAAAGATATGTTCATCAAGGTACAACATTTACATCCAAGTCAGTCAGCTTTTCGATAGGGATGCTCGGCAGAAAGGTGTTGAAGGCCGAGCTATAGTCTGTGAAAAGCATCCTGACATAGTTCCCGGGTTTCTCCAGATGGCTCACTACAGAATGTAAAGCAGTAGCTATGGCGTTGTCTGTCAACCTATTCCCCCTATAGGCAAACTGATATTTGTCGAAGTCCGGTGGGAGGCATGTCCTAAGGTGTTGGAGAACCAATCTCTCAAAGCATTTCATCACTACAGACATTAATGCAATAGGTCTGTAGTCATTTAGGCAGTTAATTGCTGTTTTCTTCGGGACTGGGACAATAGTGGCTGCTTTCAAGCATGATGGAACACAGGCCGTTTGCAGGGTGATATTAAAGATCCTTGTTAGGACCCCTGCTAATCGATTGGCACAATTCTTTACCACTATCCCCAGCACCCCATCTGGGCCTTGCAGCTTTGCAAGGATTTACAGCCTTCAATATAGCTCTCACTCTGTGTTCTTAGGGAGTGAGTAGCTGGGAATCCGAAGGCTGTCGGGCAGCGGCTATGGGATCTGGTCTTTTCACCTCGTAGTGGGTGAAAGTTTACTAAAAAATAAGCTGAAATTTAAGGGATATTATTTTAAGTTGCTGTCCATTTTCAAGAAGCCTAAGCATAATTTAATTTTTGACCATAGAAAGGCTGATAATGGCTGGATTTTTATATCATGCTAAGCTGTAATAATGCTAGGGTTTAGCATAATGTGGTTTCAATGTGTGACCCAGATTGCTATAGTTTATTCAATAAACTGATTCAAAAATCTGGCTTAACACTGATTACAGGTAATGTTAAATTTAAGTTACAGTATTCGTTCTCATTACTCAGATTGTATGAAGTTCCTGATTGATACCATCGTACACACTACAAATCTGAATAGACAGATATAGTTCTGCAAGCATAGCTATCCCTTGCTAAGTCTCCATAAGTCTATAGTTGACCATGAACAGATTACAACATAAGGGAGGTGGAAATTGTTGAAGTATGGATTGTACATTGAAAGAGACATAGAATGTTTAGTATTTAGGAATAACACTAAATAGTTTTTAAAGGATTCCAAAGTGGAATGAAATAGTGGAAATACAACATTCTTGAGGGAGTGTGCAGAAATCTAGCCTTAAATAAGAGCATATTGAAATAATTTAAATTTACTCTGTGTCTCAATGGGGAACAGGAGAAGAACGAATAAACTCTCCCAGCAAAGAATTCCTGACTGAAAAGGCTGTCTGCTGTATACTTATATATAGGTAATACTTACAGTCATTTATTTAGTGACTGTTACAAGTTACAATGGCACTGAAAAAAAGTGACTTGACTGTTTTTTGCACTTACAACTGTTGAGGCATCCTCATGATCATGTGATCAAAATTCATGAGCTTAGCAACTGATTCATACTTATGATGGTTGCAGTGTCCCAGGGTCAGGTGATCATCTTTTTGCAACCTTCCAACAAGCAGTCAGTGGGGAAGCCAGATTCACCTAACAACTATGTTACTAATTTAACAACTGCTGTGATTCACTTTACAAATGTGGCAAGAAAGGTAATAAAATAGGAAAAAACTCACTTAACAATTTTGCTTAGCAACATAAATTTTGAGCTCAATTGTGGTCATAAGTCGAGGACTATCTTTATGGTTGGACACACTCCCTAGAACAGGCCTGTCAAACTGGCAGCTCAAGGGTCGGATACAGCCTGTGCAGGCCACACCCACTCCAGCTCCTCAAAGGCAAAAAACATTGCAATACGTCATGATCCGGCCTGCAACGCAATCGAGTTTGATACATCAAGTTGTATCATACATCGAGTTGTAACACGCTGTATGTGGAGCTATCCTTGAAGAATATTTGGAAGCTACAATTCATACAGAATACACTGGCATGGATAATTCTGGAGGCCCCTAAAGTGGCATATGTAACATCCCTGTTACTCAAATTGCACTGTCTGTCCTGTCCCATTCACACCAAGAGAATAGGCTTTCCATGGATCTCATCTGTCAAGTAATTTCGGCTGGTTGAATCCAGGATAAGAGCCTTTTCTGTTGTAGTCTCCACTCTAGAATATTCTGCCACCAGAATGAGGTGAAATCTAGACCTACCCTCTTGGTCTTCCAGAAGAGGCCTTAAAAACCTTGCTCATCGGGCTGACCTGGGTCTCCATTGGGGATGCTCTATGTTGGGGATAGCTGATGGGGTAGAGAGAAGATCTCACCCCATGCTGCTCATCCTCTTGATTTTTAGTTTCTGTTTAACACTTGTTAATTTTAATTGCTTTTATATTATCTTTTTATCATTTTGTAAGCCTTTCAGAGTTGCTTCAACAATGATATGGGCAGCATATAAATTTAATAAACAAAATAAATGAGACTTGTGCTCACTTACTTAAATGAATATGAAATTGCACCCTAAACAATAAAATGCTAAGAAGAAAAATACCTTGCAGCATTAAATTAATTCCTAAAGATGATATTTATGATGAAATATGTCTAATTCTTGAAAGAGTGGTTTTTATAAAATTGCTTTTATGAAGTTAAAGGAATGTTATAAGCATAGTTTTTTCACCATTTAGATTATTATTGATTTGCTTCTAACACAATATCCTCTTTCCTCCCCCACCCATCTTCTTAAAATCCCCAAGTCCTCATCTCTTAGATGTATGATACTGTACATGTATACATACATACAAGTAGTCCCTACCCTCAATAGGCTCTTTGACCTCAGTTAGAATCCCTAGGCTTTTTTGTCTGAAATAAGACCCTAATCAGTTTCACACTAAAGGCTTTCTTTTGCTTCTAAGCATCCAATGTGCCAGCCCCATGTTAGTGAATTCCTTTTGATGTGTATGCTTACTGTCTTGTAATCTCTTCCCTTACCACCCCCCCCTTATAATTACCTTCTTGGCAAATGGCGGGGGGGGGAAGGTTTGCTCTTTTACTGAGTTCTGGAAACCTTCCCTGCTATTTGGGCTCATCTGGCTGTTTGGGGTTATATCCTTCTGATGCTTTAACTAAATTCATGAATGATTTGTTAAGATTTACTAGCCTCTGACATCTCCCTTTGTGTTCTTCTTTGATATCTGTCCTGCAAATTTTAAATTGTCAATGCACAAATTAATGGCAACATATTTTTAAACTGCTGTTACTTTCACTTGCTTATTTACTCCATATCAAGGGAGGGAAGAGGAAAAAAAACAGTTTCCTTCAACTGAAGGCAATAGCAAAAAGTAAACAAAGGTATTTTTATTTATTTTTTATTTTATTTATTTTGTCACACAGTATATATAAGCATAAGCATGTGATAACTATACAATATATAAGCATATATATAAGTATGAGTATGTAATAACTATATTGGCTATAACGAAAGGAAACAATAGGACAGGAATGGTAGGCACGCTTGTGCTCTTATGCACGCCCCTTACAGACCTCTTAGAAATGGGGTGAGTTCAATAGTAGACAGTTTTTGGTTGAAGCTTTGGGGATTTTGGGAAGAGACCAGGGACAGGTTGTTTATTCCAAGCATTAACAACTCTGTTACTGAAGTCATATTTTCTGCAATCAAGATTGGAGCGGTTAACATTAAGCTTAAATCTGTTGTGTGCTTGTGTATTGTTGCAATTGAAGCTGAAGTAGTCTTCGACAGGAAGGATATTGTAATAGATGATTCTATTAGGTGAAGTAAAATTGTAAACAGTTGCAGTCACGTGATTTTCATTTAGCAACCACTTTGTTGAACAACCAAGTTGCCAGAACCAATTATGATTGCTGAAGGAGGACTACTCATACAGTCTGATTTGCACATTTTGAAAAAGATTTTAAAAACTGTTTAAGAACGCAACTGAATGCAGTATTTCTCTGCTATTTACAGATAGTCATGCAAGTGACGGACACTTGCGCTCCCACATGGCCCAGTTCCAAATGGTAATGGGCCACAGCCTGGGGGTTGGGGGACACATGGTTTACAAAATATATATATCATACAATGATGTATCATACATCATTGAAGATCATACAATGCGGGGTGAAATCCAGCAGGTCCTGACAAGTTCTGGAGAACCGGTAACGGAAATTTTGAGCAGTTCGGCGAACTGGCAAATACCACCTCTGGCTGGCCCCAGAATGGGGTGGGAATGGAGATTTTGCAATATCCTTCCCCTACCACGCCCACCAAGTCACACCACACCCACCAAGCCATGCCCACAGAACCGATAGTAAAAAAAAATTGGATTTCACCACTGATACAATGAGGCAAAAATGTTGTGTAAAACCATGTGCTACCAAACATGTAATCTAGAGGTAAGATATATAAACAAAATATTACCTCAGGCTAATAACATTAGAGCAGCTTTGCAATAATACCTATAGCAATCTTATTTTCTCAATCATATGCATACTATCTTATCCATCTGCCCATACGCATGAAAAGAGAGCCCATTTGTACATAAATTATTTTCTTTCTCCCTCTTTCTCTTTAAATTCTGTCTCTTGAATTTTGCATTATTGAGAGAAAAAAATCTCAAATTCAATTAATGAATTGAGTTTTAGTTGCTTTTAAATGCTTGATTGTACTACTCAACTGTAAAATCAATTGCTCTGTAATAGATAAGCAGAAGACCAACAGCAGAAGGGCAAATATGATAATGAAACACAATAATTTTTCTCTATGTCCAGAAAAAAATCAGGTAAAGGTTCCTGAAAAAAGAAATGACTTCTGCAAGCAAACTTTGTGTGCTTCCCCATGCTATAATTGTTTCTTTTAGATATATGAATAAATTCAGTGTTGCTTTCAGATTTTTCAAAGAAATTTACATATGCATAATATGTGTATTTTGGGGATGGCAGAAAAATTACATTTTTTTTCTGAACAGTGTTATAGAAAATTTTGTTAGCATTTTGTATATTTGATGTAAATTCATTAGAGAGAGGAAAGAAAAATATTTAATATTTATGTCATGCGACTAAAGTAATGAACATATTAATCTTCTGAAAGTATGAAAATTCTTTTTCATTCCTACTAAATAAATATATTTATCATGTTATGCTGCTGTACTTTGCCTTTTTTGCTAGCATTTTCAAAGAGTGGTTTAGATTTTCATTTACTAGTGATGAATAGAAGTATGAGCAAGCTGACAATATGCACGCTGAGTGCACAGTGACAGTCACACAGAGAGCTCTTTTCATTTGCGGCTTTCTAGAGTCATTTTAAGTTGATGTAGATAGCCAATCAGCTTTCTCATCTCTGCTGACATCACTAACTAGCCAGTTCCCTCCAGCTGCAGAGAGCTTCAGTTTCTTTTTTTTTTTAAACTAAAATGGAGGCTGGTTTCTTGCCTTAAGGAGTACACCGCTTTCTCTGCTGAAGCCTAAATGTTGACATGTAATAAAGCTGGCAACAGAATGGTGGTAGACGCAGCCAATTCAAATGGGCCGTTCCAGCCTGTGGCCCTTTTACATATTCGAGGTGAGTTATTTGTGTTTGAATGAATTGTAACCTTCTGTGTCTAGCTATTGTGATTCTCGGGTAAGGAAAGCAGGAAGTCTTTTGTGGAAGAATCCATTTTTGTTTTGATGCAGATTTATTAAAGTTGCAAAATTAGACAGCAGGTTTATACCTTATTTTTAAATGATCAAACAATTGGGTGGGCTGCTTGCAATGTTAAACAGGTTTTACTGCTTTCGACCCTAGTGCTCCCCTCCCCTCTTTCAAGCTATGCTGATGTCAAAGGATGTGAAGTCACTATCCCAGAAAGCTGTTTGTGAGAAGTGGATGAAAGAGAAGCTAGGACTCTTTAAGTTACATTACAGATTTTCCAGAAAATTGCAGTTCTTTAGGACACAAATAAGTCATAACATACATAATAAAAATGATTTTTGTCCGTGCAGTGACACTTTTTTTTTAACCAGCAATAGAGTTTGTCAAAGTGCTAAAAGACACTTTCCATTACATTATCAAAGATATGTAAAACACATCCAAATAAATCTGTTATTTGTGCAACTTGTCGTTGATGGTGATTTTGCATTCCCGTCTATTATGCTGATTAGTAAAGGATGAGGATACATGTTGCTATTTTGGAATCTTAGCTACAGAATGCTGCATGTGGCAGAGAGTTAATAAATTTTCTTGGAATCATTTCTCATGTATTCTATTTAAAATATTTATAAGATTGGTGGTAGCTTTTGAAGATATGAGACGTTATAATAATAGTTCTCTGTTATAAACGTATACATTTACCACATTGTTTATAGACTATACTTTGAATTAATTAGAAAAACATAATTATAGACTGTTACCATTTGTTCCTTATATTTTTGATGTATTCTGAAGAGGGAAGCTTTTGAAATGCTGGATTATACTGTGGAATTTTCAAGAATTAAATTTACAATTTGAGTTCTGGATATTTTGATCCTATATTAAATTTTGTATTCCCATAATATGGAATGCAAAAGGCAGTAATATTTCTGATACTCTGATCTTCAGATTTTAGTTTTCATAATTCATTTTCATGGAAGAATATATGTTTATATGTGATAGTGCTGAAGAAAAGTCATTTTTATGGTTACTTATTATTAACAAAGTTAATTCCAAATTTTAATGTGGTAGATATTTTCAAAAAATTTTGATGTAGGATTTTTATTTTAAAATCTGCTACATAGTATAAAACGTTTTACTAGAAAATAAAGTGTATGTTTGTGCCCCTTCCCTAATAAGTTTCAAATACTTAATTTGAATTCCTTTCATAAACCTATTCACTTAATTCTGTCAATATGTACTGTATTGTAATATGACTCTACAATTATACTTAGCTTACTAAATAATTTTCAACTTGTAGAATAATTGCTGCTGCACAAGTAGACCCACCCTCTTCTACTTGCAGCACAGAGGTATGACCTCAGATTCTACACTCCAGAGAGTTTGGGAAGATGAGATAACGGTCAGAGGGAGCATGGACACTGGTTATAGGTAGCACTTTGCAGCAAGTGGATACAATTGGATTTCATCCACAGGTTGAAGTTGGCTGAACTAACCAAAATGCTGATGCTTTGAGACTAAAAAGTTGATCAGATTGTTGCCCAGGAAAAAGGCTTCATTTTTATTACCCAAGAATATGCAACTGCAGAGAAATTACTTTCTTTAAAGCAAATACCGTATATACTCGAGTATAAGCCGAGTTTTTCAGCACGTTTTTTGTGCTGAAAAACGTCCCCTCGGCTTATACTCGAGTTCACGCTCGGGACCCCGGCACAGGAGGGGGTACCGAACGGACTCCCATGGGAGGGACGGGGAGCGGGCCCGCCGAGGTCTCGCGGGATTTGTCGCCCCCAGGCCGGCCCCCATTCCCGTGTCTGGTGGGCGGACGGCGCAAACTTGGCGGACTGTGCATTGGCGGGAAGCCCTGGTGGTGCAGTGAGAGGGCTGGGCAGGGGCCGCCAGCCTTCTCGGCTGAGGAGGAGGTTTCCCGACCGCGAGCTTCGCCGCGCGAGAGCCACCCAAAGGCCAGAAGAAAGGTCATTCCATCGGAGTAATGGAGCGGCTCCTTCCTCTCCCGCCTTACCCATGCTGTGCGAGCCCGGCTGGGCTGCAACCCCGCCGCCGCCGCTCCTTCCTCAGCCTCCCGGGCTCGCGCTCTAGCAGCCGCCAAGCCCAGGCCGGCCTCGGCAGCCCCCCATCAGCCCTCGCACGGCGCGATTGGGGCGGGAGGAGCCGGGCTCGCTCTGTGGCGGTGGCGCCGCTGCTGCCGCCGCCACCACCGCCACGGAGCAAGCCCGACTCCTCCTGCCCGAATCGCGCCGGCGAGTGCTGATGGGGAGCTGCCGAGTCCGCCTGAGCTTGGCGGCTGCTAGAGCGCGAGCCCCGGAGGCTGAGGAAGGAGCGGCGGCGGGGTTGCAGCCCAGCCGGGCTCGCACAGCATGGGTAAGGCGGAGAGGAAGGAGCCTTCGCCCATTACTCGATGGAATGACCTTTTCTTCTGGCCTTTGGGTGGTTTCGCGGCGCAGAGCGCAGCGCCATCCCGCCAGCGACCCTCAAACTCGCCCGCTTTCTGGTAAATTGAGACGCCCGGTGAACAAACAATGCAGCAACTCAGAGCAAGCCGGCGATTGGCCAAGCTCAACCAGTAGAAAAAGGTTCTCCCGTGTCGTCATTGTTGCTAGGCAGATGTTCAGGCGCAACGGAGAGAGAAGAGGGGAAAACCTCCTCCCTCAGCCGAGAAGGACTGCACCGCCAGGGCTCCCCCGCGCCAATGCATAGCCTGGCGGGAGTTACTGCAGCTCACCCGGCTCCTGCCCCAACTGATGGTGTTGGGGCAGCCGCTGCCGCTTTCTAGCAAAAAGGGCGCTCGCCCAAAACTCCTCGCCTTCTCCTGGGAAGGGCTGGGTGGCTAGCCGGAAGGGTTGAATAAGCAAGCCAACCTCCTCCTCCTCCCTCCTCTCCCCGCAAGCGAAAGAGCGTTTTCCCGTTGGAAGAGAGAGAGAGAAAGGAGGGCCGTTCCTCCTTCTTTCATTCTTTCTTCTCCTCCGTGCTTCAGAAGCTGGGCGTGTGTGCGCACCCTAGTCCCCTTCTGTTCCGTGGCGCTGGAAGAGAGAGAGAGAGAGAAAGGAGGGGCCGTTCCTCCCCTTCTTTCATTCTTTCTTCTCCCTCCGTGCTTCACCGTGCTGGGCGACGTGGAGCAGCTGCTCTTCAGCCAGATGCTCGGTGAGTCAGCCTGCCCCTTCCTTCCCGTGGGGTCTGCCTTGCTGGTGAAGGTTATTGGGGCTTTTGAGCAAGGGAGGAGGAACGCGAGCACCGCCTTCGCTGGCATTCCGGGATTTCCTTTGTTTAGAGCTGGGAATCCTCCTTCCCCTTTTGCACTCCTCCTCCTCCCTCTCTCTCTCTCTCTCACACACACACACACACACACAGACTTCTAAAGTCGATTGGCACAATGCTAAGCAAACACAGCAGTGGGTCAAGGGTGAAGGGCTAGGAACCTGGCAGGTGAAAGGTTGAGCGACATGAAAGGCAAAGACCACAATTGGTTTAAGAAAGAAGCTTTAGCAGGAGGGGGATGGAGGGTGTTTTAAGTTTTGGCAAACAGCCAGGCCAACTGTATTGGAGAAGGTCACACAACTGGCCTTAACATTTTAGCTGCTGTCTTTTCCTCACACTTGGGTTTAATGATATTAGAGATCCTTATTGCCCTGCCAAAAAAAAAAAAAGAGCCACCCCAACGTCTATGAAAATTAACCTTCTCTGCCAAGAGACACTGTGCAGGGTATTTTCACTATTGGTGTGCATACAGGCTTAGATTTGTGCTGGGTTCTTAGTGCTTAGAGCACTGACCTTCAGAGGCACCCTGGTCCCTTGGAAGCTAAAGGAGGACTCATTTTCATGCTTGCAGTTGTATTGTCAATTTCTGTGAGACAATGTTGTTGAAGTAACTCACTCACTCATTCATTCATTCATTCATTCATTCCTTGTGTGTCCAATCACACTTAGCCAATAAAAATTCTATTCTATTCTATTCTATTCATTCATTCATTCATTTTATTTTGTCAAATACATATTAAATAATTATATAAATATAAGCATGAATTGAATACATAAAAGGAATACAACTAAAGGGAACATTAGGACAGGGACGGTAGGCACGCTGGTGCTCTTATGCACGCCTTACAGACCTCTTAGGAATGGGGTGAGGTCAATACTAGATAGTCTTTGGTTAAGGCTTTGGGGATTTTGGGAAGAGACCAGAGTCAGGTAGCACATTCAGGCATTAACAACTCTGTTACTGAAGTCACATTTTCTGCAATCTAGATTGGAGGTTCACTTTAAGTTTGAATCTATTGTGTTCTCGTGTATTGTTGTGGTTGAAGCTGAAGTAGTCATTGATAGGAAGTACATTGTAGCAGATAATTTTATGAGCTATGCTCAGGTCATACCAAAGGTGGCGTAGTTCTAAATTTTCTAAAGCTGGGAATCCTCCTTCCCCCTTTTGCACTTTTATTGTTTTTCGTTCAAATAAATATTCATGTTATTTTACTTGGCTCTATCTTTATTTTTTACATTGACCAGTAGCTGCCTCATTTCCCACCCTCGGCTTATACTCGAGTCAATAGTTTTTCCCAGTTTTTGTGGTAAAATTAGGTGCCTCGGCTTATATTCGGATCGGCTTATACTCGAGTATATACGGTAAGCTAAAAATTTAGGTATTAGAAATATATGATTCAAAAAATCTTTATTGTTTCCTGTTTCTATTGTACTATGTAAATAAAATATTTAATGTAGAAAAGACCTTGTTACAAGGTTGTAACTTGCCACTAACAATTTTGTTCTGTAGTAACAGAATGGTCTACAGATAGATAAAAACATATTAAAAATAAGGAATCTTGTAGAATTTTGTGGATTGCTTGAAATGGGTGCCTTGCAATGGTACATTTTAGGATTGGTAACTTTAGAAACAAAACCATATCTGCTCTGGATATATTCTAGATAGATCCAATCCGCTTACAGATTTTCAGTGTGTGTATGGGGATAGAGGGAGAAAACAAAATAGTTGAAAATGCCGTTCTTTTAGGAGATAAACATCACTGATACATTTCGTATGATTTCTCTGAAGTTGTTTCTGCCATATTTTGATAATATAAGTAATGTCTACTGTTATTTAAGATTAATGGGATTTAATACATTACAAGGACACTTGGGTTATACCTATGTAGATAGGCATAGTTTAGAGAGCTATCAAGCCACTATAGTTATTGCTTGAAAGGAGGAAGAGCTTTGCTCCTAAACTTTCCATTTTGGCCCGGGGGTGGGGGGTGGGGAGGTGTCCTGTAGAAGAAATGTTTATTCACTCTGGGGGAAAAAAGTACTTATTATTAGGCTGGCATTTAAAGTAGACCCTTGGCAATCCTAACTACTGAGAATCAAGCTTCTTTCATATTCAATATAGTTTTTTAAATTCTTCCTCATCAAATGTTTCCTTTATTTTTTTTGCAGAAAAGCTTTTCGTGATTGATTTCAAGTTCACTAAGATTATCTTTTTATTTTATATAAAATGCAGTACATTCAGATTCCATACACAAACTATTCATATGCTTAGTGTTATTGAATTCTGATTTCTGTCAAGCTGTGGCTGTCCAATGCCTCTCCACATTCCAAAGTAACACACTTTTAAACAAAAATACATTTTTGAATGAATGTATATATATATATAAAATAAATACCAAAATAAGCATCTGACATCCATAGTTGGCAATAGCTTATATTAGAAAAAATGCAAATGTTACAAAAAAGGGTACAGATTATCAATGCCTCATGAAATACAAAAGAGTGTTGGTAGCTTTATCTCTGTATAGAGTAGACTCTCTGCAGCTAAAATGTGTGCACAGATACACACACAGTCACATTCAACAATTGAAATGTAAACACATAGTTCAAATGTATCTTTAACAAGATTGATAAACATTACTATATGTGTAGGAAGTAGAGTGGGAAAAATGTCTTATTCCTAGTTGCTGATAGAGGATTGATATCAATTAAACTGCTGGTCATTTTTATCAGTTTGTGGTAACTTCAACTGTAGAATAATCTGTATTGAGCTTGCTGACATGCATTGAAAAGGAGTTTAATAAGCAATGTGTGTGATGTAATATTAATTGGGGAGTAAAGATGAAATTACCAGTCCAATGCTAGGAAAGATTGAGGGCAAAAGAAGAAGGGGACGACAGAGAATGAGGTGGCTGGATAGAGTCACTGAAGCAGTCAGCATGAGCTTAAATGGACTCCGGGGGATGGTAGAGGACAGGAAGGCCTGGAGGAATGTTTTACATGGGGTCACAATGGGTCAGACGCGACTTCCTGACTAACAACAACAAAAGATGAAATTGTGTCCCTACAGTGATGGCAATTTAAAAATGAAAACTATATGCCACACCAAAAAGCATTCACATCAGGAGTGAGTTTTACTTACTTTTACTACCAGTTCGCAACAGGAGCACATGCACGCTTCTGCGCATATGCAGATCGTCCATTATGACATTCAGGCAGGTGGGCGGAGCCTCCCACCGCTTTTACTACCAGTTCGCAAGAACCAGACAGAACCGGGAGCAATCCACCACTGATTCAAATGACATTGGAAAATAAAGGACTTACGTATTAAAAAGATAAATATGAATGCTTCTAAAATTCTTATAGGGTATTAAAATTTGTTTACTATAAATTATAATTTGGTATTTTTATAAAATATTGCACAATACAAGAATTCTTAATAGATTCAATTTTTGCTTTAAATATCAGGTGTTCTGTACATGTTTTAATGAAACAATTTATCATGCCCTTTTGAAAATGTCTGTTATAAAATGGGAATAAATCAGCAGTGTCCAGACTCTTCCAAATAAACTACTGAACAGTACTTTCCCAACATTTTTATTTTATTATGAAATAATGAAGGATTAAGAGACTTTCTTGAGAATAAAGTCAATGCTGATAAATGTCATATTTTCCTACATATCAGCTTTTCATTTAAAATTAATAATAAAAGTTAGAATTTTTTGTACAGAGCTTCCTTTACACAAAGTTGTATACTCTCAACATTGCTGTGACTTTGTTAAAGAAAAATTCAGAAATCTATGCGATTCCTGTTTTCTCAACTGCCTTCAATAAATTGTGGATAATTTCCATAATGTATTTAGGTTTAATTTAGTCTCTTATCTGAAAATAAGTTAAGGTGGATACTGTTAACAATTGTTAAATGCCCATTATTCTTAACCATGTATTGAAACTTTGATATTCAGTTCCCAACAATATATGTTCCAATCATTTTAAAATCATATGGCAATATGCTTTGAGGTATACGTTTGTGGTATATGTTTCATATTCTGATAGGAATAGAAGTTGGTGTCCACAATTCCAAAATAGTGGCCTAAAGTGGAAGTTGGAAAAATATCTTAGAAGGTAATGAAAAATAAATAAAATAAAATCACATAATTGGAGTTACTTGGAGCTGAACTTAACTTGTTGGAATCTTTATTTTTTACTTTTTGCTACACATACAATTCTTTTAAAAGAAAGAGATTTATACCTTCTCTTGGGCCCCGCCTTGGAGCTTCCTGTTCCTGTGTAAGAAATGTACTCTGGTTGGTTGTACTCCCATGGGGCCATGTAGGGGTGACTTTGTAGGTTGTCTTGAGTCCAAGGCCTGGTTGAATCTTGCTGGGTGATGATTTAATGAAGGGGCTTTGAGCAATTCCTGTTATGGCTTAATGGCTTTGTCCTGGTTTGGCTCTTGAGTGAGGGTCGTATCATGTTCTGAGGGCCACGTCTTTTGTTTTGTAGATAAGCTGGCCCAGCCTTTGGCACCAAAATATATGCTGGGGGTGGGGGGCAGGGAGCTGAGGCTCTTGAGTTTGTCTTTAGAAACATGTTTCTCCTTTAGGGAAAATATAATATAATCTGCCTTTTTAATATTTCCTAGAATATTTCATTTTCCTTGGAGAGGGGTGCTAACTTCCTATAATCCCCCCTTTTTGCCAAAATATGTTGGTGGAACACACATGTTATTTGCAAAAGATTAAAAATCGATCAGCTTAGGGAGACTTGATGGGTGCTTTTAATTTTTCTGGTGCAAAGGGGAAGGCATTGATAGAGGCAGCAGAAAAGGATTCCTTTAGTGGCTCCCAAAAGGAGAACTTTCAACCATGAAGGTCTGGCAGCTAGGGCAAAAGTTCTGGAAAGAAATTTACAGGATCCAATTTTTTATGCCAATTTCAGATGTCAGATATCACTTTCTGTAAAATTCCAGTCAGGTTTCAACCGTGGAAACCAACCATGGTTTTGCTTTAAATTACAGGCTGCCCATTTCCAAGGGTTGGTTACTGAACCTGCTTTAGCTCTTACTTTAGTGCATCCAGGATTTGTGAATCCAAATTGAGGTTAGCCAGTGTGCAATCCAGGCTATTTAGTATTTTTAAAATTATACACAATGAGCCTTGGGACTCCTACTAATGAGACCACCACTGCATATCCTGCTTTACTGGGCAACTGGGCAGCATCATTTGTGAGTCACAGTCAGAGCTTGGAGTTTGGAGATCTTTTTTTCTGCTATCTCTTCAAGTGAGGGAATTGCCTGAGAGAGATGCCCCTCTCCCATGAAATTAGTAGGGAATTAGTAGTGACTGCTTGGGCCTTAGTGCCATAGAGCAAAAAGGAGAAGCTTTGTGAAGAGGTAGGAGAAGGGGATAGTTTCAGCCTGAATAGCTTGTGTGCATGTGTATGCAGCTACTTCTAGAATATAGGCAATACATGCTGAATAAATTTACCTTCCACCAGACAAAAGTCCAAGTGTTCAGAACTTGCTATGGCTTCTCTTCTTGATTAGCTTCCACCCACTGCTTTTTGTCCTGCCCTCAGGTGCTTTGGAGTAGCTTGACTCCCTCTTTTTTGTGGCAGCCCCTGTAAGCCACCTTGAGTTGCCGTGGGTGAATAGCGGCTATATAATGTAATAAATAAATAAATAAATAAATACTTACAATTCATCGAAGAATAGTAAACATTTATTCAATTTCCATCATTCAGTCTGATATAAGAAGACTATCATCAGTTGTATTTTGATTGTGTATGCTCAGGAATACACTGATTGTTCACACTCTCAAGAAATTGTCACGGGATGGCAAAGCAGTCAAACACATGAAAGAAGCATGACAAAGCAGCCCTTTTGTTTGTGTGGTATGATATCAACTTAGCAACTAAGGAGAAATTTCCTGACAGTTAAAACAATTATTTAGAGGAACAACTTGCCTCCAGAAGTTGTAAATGCTCCAACACTGGAAGTTTTTAAGAAGAGATTAGATAACCATTTCTCTGAAGTGGTGTAGGGTTTCCTGCTAAGCAGAGGGTTGGACTAGAAGACCTCCAAGGTCCCTTCCAACTCTGTTATTCTATTCTATCACATATATAATTGAAAGGGTAGGATTGATGGCATAATGTATGTTTTTGTCATCCTAGCGAAAGCAGTAAGTCCTGAATTACTTACTAAGTAGTCATTTTTTCTACCCATTTTGCCATCCTTTTAGTAATACAGTTAGTTGTTTAAATAAACATCTATTTGTGGAGTGATGTTTTTAATTAATATTAAATTAGACCATCTTGTATACAGATGCTATACAATAGACGTTATTCTGGGATTGGGCTCAACATAAATTATATTCATAATAGATAGCCACAAGCACAATAATAGATAGCCACAAGCATATTGTATGGTACAGTAAATCTGATGTCATAAGTTTCCATGATTATGTTTTATTGTTGTAATTGACAACATTGCCCTTATAGTTTTTATACTTTTATACTTTCTTAAACTGAATATGCAAACTCCATTTTAGTAATTTATGTTACAAGAATAATATTTGCATTTTTGGAATTTTGCACGTTTGGAAAGATGTGAAGAACACGCTTTAATTTCATTCATTTCATTGGGCCGTGGTAGCTCAGGCTGGTAAGAAGCCTGTTATTAGAACACAGCAGCCTGCAATTACAGTCAGGTTCAAGCCCGGCCCAAGGTTGACTCAGCCTTCCATCCTTTATAAGGTAGGTAAAATGAGGACCCAGATTGTTGGGGGGGCAATAAGTTGACTTTGTAAATATACAAATAGAATGAGACTATTGCCTTATACACTGTAAGCCGCCCTGAGTCTTCGGAGAAGGGTGAGATATAAATGTAAATTTAAAAAAAAATTTTTTTAAAAATTTCTGTAAAATAATGTTGATAATTTTGTCTAAACCTAGATTATTTGATCAAAATATATTGAATAAAATCATGGTGGGTTCAAACAACAAGCTAGGCTAAACCAAGTCAACAATACAATTTAAAGTAATGTGTTAACACTAGTTTCTCTTTATATTTAAGGATCTTAGAGCAAGCCAGTTGTCATAAGAATGGTATTCTGTTCATAAATAGCTATCATTTAGCACCTTCTCTGTGATTACTAAACTCTTTGCTATCACTGGTCTCCTAGTAACAATGACGAAAGCAGCAACTGAATTTCACTTAGCATTGTATCTCTACTTGTCTGTGCTCCTATGTTAAGTTAGTCTCGGACATTTTAAGCCACATCAAATATCTAAAATCTGAACATACAGTAACAACCCCTTTTAATGTAATGTTTAATTGACTTTTAAATGTTTAATCACTTAATATTAATCTTAAAGTCATCAGTTACCCACTGTAGTTTTGTCTTCTATTTATGCTTGAAGCTGTCAGTGTAGGAAGTATAATTCCTGCAATTTTAAGAAAATATATTCTTTCAAATCTTTTCATTTTAAGCATGCAAAGCTGAATAGAACCTTCATATTTACTTCTTATTAATATATTCTTATACAATAATTATCTCTAATGACTTACTTAAAGTCTTATTCATGACCTTATTTAAAAGCAATGTAAGGGTGTATTGTAAAAGGTATTTTTACTTATTGGAATAAATTAGTAAATTGCATTTGTAGAGTACAAATTCAAATCAATGATGTAATGTCTATAAATAGCAGTTGTATAAAAATATTTTCCTAGCTTTAAAAAAAAGCAATAGATCAAAAGCCTTAGGAATTCCTTTGAGGAAGTTTTTGCAAATGTATTAGTGGTATAATTTTTTTTCTGATCCTCCTTTAAAAAAATAATGTTTATACAACCTATCCTTGTAGTTCCAAGATGCTTTAGGAATACTACCTTATGGCTAGAGAGAGAGTTGGTTTCCATGAATGCCAGAACCTTGTATTATCTCATTAATTTCTGGTTAACATAATTTTTTCCCTTTGGTTCTAGTCTGAATGTTCTCAAAAACCATTTTAAATCAACTTGGCTTAACAAAATTTTAGATTCCATGTCTTCTACTGGAGACTCTTTGCCCATTACAATTTGAAAATGCTAGGAATTACCTTAAGCAGTATAGCCAGGATATTGATTTCCAAACTAGTTTAAGTCTAGCATTCAATCCTACCAATCTATGGATTTTTATCAAATGGGCATGTGCCATCATCTTATCATTCCTCCATTCTAATTCTGAAATTTACCAGGTCTTCATGAAAGCCAGGTTGAATGCACTATTCCATACTCCCATGGGAGCTTTTTAAAAACATCCCTGTACATCAGTGCCTATTACCACATAGGAACAACTCAATGGAGCCCCTGAACCACATATTCTTTTGTTGTTCTTTTTGACAGAGAATGTCAGGTGACATTTTTATTTTAAATAAATACAATATTTACATCTTCTTGTTTCTTCCTTCTCCTCCTCTTTTTCTTTTCTTCTTCCTTTTCTTCTTCTTCCTCCCTCCTCCGTCCTCCTCCTGATACTTTGATACTTTAGCTTCATGTCTGAGTAATGTATGGCAATTAAAACAACAGCAACTCCATTTTTCTCCATGGATATAACAGATCATCATCAGCATTTTGCAGTTTCAAAAGTCCTAACATTTTGTTAGGGGGGAACATGATAGTAGTATTATAGTATTTGAGAGGCTGCCACAAAGGGGGGGGGGTGTCAATTTATTTTCCAAAGCACCAGAGAGCAGGACCAGAAACAATAAGTGAAAATTAATCAAGGAAAGAAGCAACCTGGAATTAAGGAGAAACTTCTTAACAGTGAGGACAATTAACCAGTGAAACAGCTTACGTTCAAAAGTTGTGGGTGCTTCATCACTGGAGGTTTTTAAGAAGAGACTGGACAGTCACTTGCCTGAAGTGATATAGGGTCTCCTGCTTGAGCAGGAGGCTGGACTAGGAGACCTCCAAGGTCCCTTCTAGCTCTATTCTAATTGATTTGTTTT
Source organism: Ahaetulla prasina (assembly GCF_028640845.1). Classification (NCBI taxonomy): domain Eukaryota; kingdom Metazoa; phylum Chordata; class Lepidosauria; order Squamata; family Colubridae; genus Ahaetulla; species Ahaetulla prasina. The sequence goes on from NC_080539.1 coordinate 338,345,735, forward strand.
GTTTTGCTAACTCTATGTTGAGTATAGTTCTTTCTGAGGAAATTTTCACATGCTGTGTTTTGACAGGTACACGTAAAACAGTCAGTGCACTTTTTATGGATATGGGAGTATTCTATGAGATGGGTATAACAAATATCAACTTTCTAGGTCAGGTAAAAGAATTTTAAATGGGGGGGGCATCAAATTTCAGGTTAGGTGATGTATACTGTAAATGATGAATATTTCATCTATTACTAAATACCAGTTGGAATTAGAGGAATAAATCCAGGGAAAGAGGACTATGGTATATATTTATAAGCATTAAACAAAATGTCAGCAGCTGAATGGGTTTGTCTTCAGTAGATCTTGTTATATTCACTATAATGCAAAGAATTCAAGCAAAAGAAGTATAACAATTTTTAAAAAATCTTTTCAGATGTTCCCCCCGCTGAGCAAGAAAAGCTTTTTATTCAGAAATTGCGACAATGTTGTGTCCTTTTCGACTTTGTTTCTGATCCACTAAGTGACCTGAAGTGGAAAGAAGTAAAACGAGCAGCTTTAAGTGAAATGGTAGAGTACATCACGCATAATCGCAATGTAATTACTGAGCCAATTTACCCAGAAGTAGTACATATGGTAAGTTTTTTATTTATTTATTTATTTTATTTGAATTTATATCCCTCCCTTCTCCGAAGACTCAGGGCGGCTTACATTGTGTAAGGCAATAGTCTCATCCTATTTGTATATTTATATACAAAGTCAACTTATTGCCCCCCCAACAATCTGGGTCCTCATTTTACCTACCTTATAAAGGATGGAAGGCTGAGTCAACCTTGGGCCTGGTGGGACTCGAGCCTGCAGTAATTGTAATTGCAGGCAGCTGTGTGTTAATAACAGGCTGCATTGGCAGCCTGAGCCACTTCCCAGCCCTTATTTAAACTCAAATAAACATTTTAAAAAACCCTTCCTTTTGACTTATTCTGCTAAACAGATTTCTCATATGTAACAATAACAGAAGATGTTTGGCTTTTGGAAACATATAGTATTGTACAATCAGATACGTACTAAATAATTAACTTCTAATAACAGTTTATGTTCAGTTATTAGTACCAGTATGAAGATTAGAGTGTTTATTTTGGTCCTATAGATCCCGTTGTTAACTTTATTAGAATTTGCATGGTATATAAACGCATTCTAAATTTATTATAACTGCAAATCAGTGTTTAAGCTTATCATTGACCCTGCTGTTCTTCAACCCCAGTAGTATATTAGAAGAAGTTAAGGTTGGGAGACTTGCTAGCAAAATAAACAAATAAATAACATCTGCATTTATTGCAAGGACTATTAGAACACAGCTTTAAAGCTAGCATCGGGGCATTGAGGTCCTACTTCGGATTACTCTCAGCCCAATTCCATGATAAAGGACAACATTTTAGATGGTGGTTCTTTCTTTCTTGGGAAATGCAGGTTCCCATTCATTGCAATTCAATTTGTGAAGAGACACTGCAACTTCTCTCTGAATAACATACAAATAGGCCTATGGGAGGAAATGATGGCCAAGAGATGGATCCCAAACTCTGAAAACAGATCCTTGAATTTCAATTGTCTCCAATAGCAGTCTGACAGATTATTTTGAATAATTTCTGAACAGTTTTCATAGGCAGTCTCATACAGGGCACTTTTAAAGAACCTGTGTATTACAACAACCAGAAATTGTTTTGATATCACTGTAGCCAGATACTCTTTGTCTAGAAAGTGGTGAGGTGCTAACCAGAGCTAGCAGAGAAAGTTTTTCATACTACCACTACTTGGGCACATTGGATCCAAAATGATTCTTCATCTTCCAGACTGGTTCCTTAAGTGGACAACATACCAGTAGTTCAATTCAACCTAAATTATATATCGGAAATAAGCAGCATGCAAACCACATATAGCATTGAGCTTCCAGTTAATGCCCCCTAGAGATCTACTGATCATATTGCCAAAATTTAGCAATGGTGTGACTTTTCTTCGGAGGGTATGATGCTGGAACAAAAAGATGGGATCATTCATTCAATCATTAAAGCTTCAAAATGTTCACTATCTCTTCGGAAGTTGATGTATAGTAGAAAGCCAGTACTAAGACACTGATACACTATAGTTCAAAACTTAGTAAATTTTATTAGGAAGATGATCTGCTAGGAATAATTTTTGAAGATTATAGATGCCTATATATTAATTCAACCTGGTGTCAAGATTTTAACATAATTTACAAATTCTGTGACAACAATTTAGAGACTCTAATTATCAATTGCAAACCTTACTATTCGCCTCGTGAATTTTCCTCATTTCTTCTAATTGCTGTTTATGTCCCACCACAAGCCTGTGTAAACGAGGCATTACGAACTCTAGCTGACCAAATCATGGAGGCTGAAGCCAAACACCCTGATTCACTGGCCATTGTTTTGGGAGATCTAAACAAGGCAAACTTAAGGAAAGAACTACCAAAATACTTTCAGCATGTCAATTGTCCCACCAGAGGCAAGAATACTCTAGACCACTGCTACACAACACTAAAAGATGCCTATCGGTCTTTACCACGTGCAGCTGTAGGACACTCTGATCATTGCATGATTCACCTTGTACCTGCTTACAGGCAAAGACTTAAAGCCATAAAACCAATAATTAAATCAGTGAAAACCTGGACGGAGGAATCAGAATTAAAGCTACAGGCATGTTTTGACTGCACTGATTGGAATATTTTAAAGATACCTCTGCAGACCTGGATGAACTCACAGATACTGTAACATCATATGTCAGCTTCTGTGAAGACCTATGTGTACCTACAAGGAACTTGCGAATACACAGTAATAACAAACCTTGGTTTACACCTAAACTTAAGCAGCTACGACATTCCAAAGAGGAAGCCTACAGAAAAGGTGATAAAATGCTGTACAATCAGGCCAGAAATGCACTAACAAGGGAGATAAGAGCAGCAAAAAGAAGCTACTCTGAAAAGCTAAAGAATCAATTTTCAGCAAATGAACCAGCAAACATGTGGAAAACTCTTAAAAATATCACCGGCTATGGCAAACCTCCTTCCCAGGCTGAAGGTAATCAACAACTGGCAGATGACCTGAATGAGTTTTACTGCAGGTTTGAAAGGAAACTACAGCCACCTATCTCCACAACCCCCATCTCAGACACAGCAACAACAGCCAAGCCTCCTACAACTGACCCCATTTCATTGGGTTCACAACCCCTAGTGATCACAGAAAAGGAAGTGCAGGACCTATTTCACAGACAAAAGCCAGGAAAAGCGCCAGGCCCAGACAAGATAACTCCTTCTTGCTTAAAAGTCTGTGCTGACCAATTGGCCCCCATCTTCACCCATATTTTCAATAAATCACTAGAGATGTGCTATGTTCCTTCTTGCTTCAAACGCTCTACCATCATCCCAGTGCCCAAGAAGCCCACCATCAAGGAACTGAATGACTACAGACCAGTTGCTCTAACATCTGTAGTCATGAAAACCTTTGAAAGGCTAGTGCTTTCCTACCTGAAAACCATCACGAATCCGCTTTTAGACCCCTTGCAATTTGCATACCGAGCAAATAGATCAACAGATGATGCTGTTAATATGGCTCTGCACTACATCCTACAACATCTTGAGTCTCCAAAGACCTATGCAAGGGTCCTTTTTGTAGACTTTAGTTCAGCATTCAATACCATCATTCCAGACATTCTTCTAACTAAGCTAAACCAGCTACAGGTACCGGAACAGACTTGTAAGTGGATCACAAGCTTCCTAACAAACAGGAAGCAGCAGGTGAAGCTAAGCAAGATCACATCAAATACCTGTACAATTAGCACAGGGGCCCCCCAAGGCTGTGTGCTCTCCCCACTTCTCTTCTCTCTGTATACCAATGACTGCATCTCCAATGATCCATTTGTTAAGCTACTGAAGTTCGCAGATGACACAACAGTGATTGGTCTCATTCGAGACAATGACGAATCCGCATATAGACGAGAGGTCGAACGACTAGCCTTGTGGTGCAACCAAAACAATCTGGAACTGAACACACTCAAAACCGTAGAAATGGTGGTAGATTTTAGGAAAAACCCTTCCATACTTCCACCTCTCACAATACTTGACAACACAGTATCAACAGTAGAAACCTTCAAATTTCTGGGTTCTATCATATCGCAAGATCTCAAATGGACAGCTAACATCAAAACATCATTAAAAAAGGACAACAAAGAATGTTCTTTCTGCGCCAACTCAGTAAGCTCAAACTGCCCAAGGAGCTGCTGATCCAGTTCTACAGAGGAATTATTGAGTCTGTCATTTGCACCTCTATAACTGTCTGGTTCGGTTCTGCAACCCAACAAGAAAAACACAGACTTCAGAGGATAATTAGAACTGCAGAAAAAATAATTGCTACCAACTTGCCTTCCATTGAGGACCTGTATACTGCACGAATCAAGAAGAGAGCCGTGAAAATATTTGCAGAACCCTCGCATCCTGGACATAAACTGTTTCAACTCCTACCCTCAAAACGACGCTATAGAGCACTGCACACCAGAACAACTACGCACAAAAACAGTTTTTTCCCCGAGGGCATCACTCTGCTAAACAAATAATTCCCTCAACACTGTCAGACTATTTACTGAATCTGCACTACTATTAATCGTTTCATAGTTCCCATCACCAATCTCTTTCCACTTATGACTGTATGACTATAACTTGTTACTGGCAATCCTTATGATTTATATTGATATATTGATCATCAATTGTGTTGTAAATGTTGTACCTTGATGAACGTATCTTTTCTTTTATGTACACTGAGAGCATATGCACCAAGACAAATTCCTTGTGTGTCCAATCACACTTGGCCAATAAAATTCTATTCTATTCTATTCTATTCTGATACACTATAGTTCAAAACTTAGTAAATTTTATTAGGAAGATGATCTGCTAGGAATAATTTTTGAAGATTATAGATCTTCATCTGCCATTTTTCATCTAATTATAACCTAGAAATTCATATTAAAATGAGATTTTAACCAAGGAGTTTTTCCATACTTCAGCTTTCTTACACCGATAGTTTAGGATGAAGTTCTTAGGATGAAGTTCTTAGGATGAAGTTCCGATAGCTTAGGATGAAGCTCTCAATAAGTGCTGGTCTAATGAGCACAAGAATAATTCTTAATATTAATTAACTTTAGTGGAGAAAGATATTTTGTGCAAGAAAATTTGAAACAGATCATTAACAAAAAAAAATTTTTAGCAAATCAATGTAGCTGCCCACCTCATAAAACATGACAGGGTGGTGCACAAATAATGCATCACTTCCATGATAAATTATACTTTTCTTCTAGTTAACTTTGTTCTAAATTGACATTTAATTTCATTTTTCTAAATTGACATTTTCCTCTTAAGATTCTAGGTTGTTTATTTTTTCCCCCTCTTAATAAATTAGAATTTTCTGAGAAACTTCTTAAAAGTAATGTTTCTGTAATAGAGGAGAAGCGATCATACGTTTGTATTTGTTTAGTTGTTTTTAAAAATATTTATGCAAGAACATATTTTTAAAAATTGGGGTTTTTAAAAAATACTTTTGCTTAATCAAGTGTGATTTTAGTTTGCAGTTAACATGTTTCGCACACTACCCCCTTCATCCAATCCAACGGGAGCAGAATTTGACCCAGAGGAAGATGAACCAACTTTAGAAGCTGCCTGGCCTCACTTACAGGTAGAACCAAAGTACATACTTTCACTCTAACTCTGGAATAGCAAAATTAGTGCAAACTGTGGAATGTAAATCTAGATATTGAATTTTTTCATCTGGTTGGGTCTAAACTCTGCATATTAATGTATTCTAACGCTGCTGTTTCGTTGTACAGTTAGATTAATGTTTAAATAAGTAAAATATTAGCATGTTTTATTGCAGTGTTATTGATCTTAATAAGATTATAATTTTGAGATTTAAGCTTTAAACATAGGTAAGATTTGTGGTTCCTGTGCTTCACTGTACAGAAAGTATAAATGCAATTGTAAACATCCATATAATTTTAAGTAAAATAATACTTTGGGTTTCACATCAAACCCACTGATCCACTGTGATACTCCATGATTAAAAGAGCAATCTTTTTTTTCTTCCCATCTCATAGTTACTTTTCCCTTTAAACAATTTTTCCTAAACTGGCATCTTCCAGATTTGTTGAAATTACAGTTTCCATATAGGTTTTAAACTGCATAATAAATACCTTTTCTAGCTCTGAATTCTGGAATTTCTAATCCCAGTATCTCTGGTATGTGTCAGGTAGCCTTAAGTCTTTGGAGCAACAGAGTAGTAAATTCACACCAACTACAGTAGTGATTAAATTTTTACATAAAATACATTGGGAAATTCATCTAGCTTTTATTTATATATAATTTTTATCTCACATAATATTTGTTAAAACTAATTCTAGCATGTCCCAGATACATGTATTGACCCTAGTTGAACCTCTGTTGGAGAATGTACATTTTTGCATTTATCTTCCAACATTTTATCTACAATTCAGAGTAGTCACTGCATTTTAATTGGCTCAGAACTGCAAACATTATGAAATTAATATAGTAATTATTTAGTGGGAAATGGAATTGCTCAATTTGTTATGAACAACTTCCTGCCAAGCCTGAGTAAAATGAATGGTTCAAGATGGTTTATGGTCTAAAACAAAACAAAACAAAACAGAAGACCATAGAAAGCTGAAGGAATTAATCTTGCACGTACAGGTAGTCCTCAACTTATGACCAAAACTGAGCCCAAAATTTATGTTGCTAAGTGAGAAAATAGTTAAGTAAGTTTTGCTCCATTTTATGACTTTTCTTGCCACATTTGTTAAGTGAATCACTGCAGTTGTTAAATTAGTAACATGGTTGTTAAGTGATTCTGGCTTCTCCATTGACTTTGCTTGTCAGAAAGTCAAAAAGGAATCACATAAGCCCGGGACACTGCAACCGTCATAAATGTGAGTCAGTTGTCAATCGTTCAAATGTAAATCACATGACCATGGGTATGCTGCAATGGTCATAAGTGTGAAAAATGGTCATAAGTCACTTTTTTCAGTGCCGTTGTAACTTCAAACGGTGACTAAATGAACTGTTGTAAGTCGAGGATTACCTGTATTCATCTTGTTATGATTTTGGGTCTTTCTTGGAAAGTGTTTAAAACTTAGTATTGTCTTAACAGCTTTTCAAAATTCAAGTTGATTTACATTGTAAAACTAATTTTTATTTTTGTGGATCTTTTTCAGCTTGTATATGAATTTTTCTTAAGGTTTTTAGAATCTCCAGATTTCCAACCCAATATAGCTAAGAAATATATTGATCAGAAGTTTGTATTGCAGGTGAGGTTAAAAAAGAATATATCTTCAAACAAAGTTCCATTTAATTTGAAATGGATTAAGCAAATAAATGTTCATCTTTTGCAGCTTTTAGAGCTTTTTGACAGTGAGGATCCTCGTGAAAGAGATTTTCTTAAGACTACTCTGCACAGAATATATGGAAAATTCTTAGGCCTAAGAGCTTACATCAGGAAGCAAATTAACAACATATTTTATAGGTATGTCTATATTCTGTGCTGATGTTCAGTAATAGGTAAAGTATTTTAATCGTTACAACTTTTTTTGATAGAAAACAAAAATGTTCTTAAAATCAAACAATTATAAAATTCATTAAATGTCTGGTCAATCCCATAGCTAGTATAGTAATTTTCTTTCTAAAAGGCAGGCCAAAGCATTTTTTATTTATTTAAAATTGGAGTTCCATGACTTTTAACTATACTGTATTACCTCATTTTGGTATGTGAATTAATAGCAGGATAATTTTTTTATGTACAGAATATATGTATAGACAGTGTATTGCGGAGCGCTTTACAAATAGTTGTTCATTCAAAGCTGTAGGAGCACTATATTTTATCATTTTTCTTTTGTACATTTTCCCATTGCCAAACTTTTCCCAAAAGAGAACGTATGGCAGAACCCCTTTAAAGAAAGTAGTGCCAGCTGTGCCACAGCTTTTGCCAATCATCTATAAAAGACGGAAGTACCAGCTGCAGATAGATGAGATAGAAATGGAAATAAGAGTGAAAAAGTGTTATCTGTTTGAGCCAGCTTTTGTTTATGTAACAAAGACAGAAGTAAAGATTCTCCTGAAAGAAGGAATGTCAGTTGTAATTATGACCATAATGCTTGAAATATCATCCCATCAACGTCCTTGTTTGAAAAAGATCTAAACTGAAATGGGATATATAAATGACTTAATTATTTATAAGGGTTACATTCTAGTTTCCAACTAAAGATAATAATCACATTATAAGTAGGTTAGGTTCTGGAAAGCTAATGCTTCAATTATAAGATTTGATTAGGATAAAGATAAATCTTTTCAGGTTTTTACTTTGGAATGGCCTTAACTACCTGTCTGGTTCCAGTGTCTTCAAATGAGTACTCTACTATTTAAAAAGCTGCAGAAACAAGGGAAAAATTGACTAAATTTGAAAATCTTATCACACAAAAATAGTTGGGCCCTATTTACAAATTATTAATACACTCTAACTCAGAAACCAAACAAAGTAAATACTGTATTATTAAATCAATGCAAAATGTAAATGTTGTAATAGTAAATGTTGTAATAGTATGCAACAATGGGACTTTCAGTGGAAGAACATGAAAATTAAATATCATAGAGAAAACTAATATGTTTTATCACTGATACATTGCTCCAATTCTGATTGTTAAAATAGACCATTTTCTAACAAATATAATGATCAATTCAGATTATTCTTCCATCTTTGGCAACAATGTTCCAGCAATTCTAGAAAATTATATATACTAGAATGAAACAAATGTTAGAAGTTATATTTCTTTTTCAACCAGCAATATTAAATTTTTCCCATATATTCCCACAAAACATTCTGACATTTAAAGCTAACTACTGATTTTTTTTTATAATTAACCAATGAAACCCTGAAAACCTTTAATAGCCAACATTATATAAAATAGCCTTTGGTATATGAAAAAAAATTAGTTTTACAATTTAAAAAATCTTAAGTCAAATAGCCACTCTTGTACTAAAATTTGCCACAGATATATATCAGTAGGTTACCACAAATGTTTCATAAAGAAAACATTATTTTTGTAGCAATAACAGAAAAAACTACTTAGGTTTCAATTTGAAAAAAAAAATCGTCTTTGATATATACACTTTAGAGCTTAACTTTTCATGAAAGAATTAAAATTGTTCAAAATAATGAGAGTACTCAAGATGACTTAGATCAAGAAAAAGAAAAAAAATAACTATATTCAGTGACTCAAAGCATACTTATGTATATTAAAAATTAAATGGAAATAAAAATAAGAAACATTGCCATAGCCATACAAATAAAGAAAAAAACCTAAAAGGCTAAAGAAATATAATAAAGCCTCCCAAAAATGACTTGTGGACAAGATGAACTTACAGTATGTTAATTATACTTCATTTTCTCTTTCTCATTGAGCTACTCAAAAACTATAATTGAATTGTTCATTAAAAATGGTAAACAAAAATGTTACTTATATCTTCTAGTGAGTTTTAATGTTTGAGGAGGAAATATGCCTCATCAGTGGAAAACAAACCCTACTTCCTTCTATCTTGCCTGTCAGCATAAGCTAACTCCTAGTTTGTGGCTGTTACAAGGCTTCGTTCCTGAGAAACCTGCTCTGTCTGAAGAGGCTATTGACTCAGCTGATAGATTATGATTTATGTGGTTCACATGCAGCTATTAACTCCAGAGCTTCAAACACTGAACTATACTTTTAATGCAGTCGATAAGCAGAAGTTAAAATATAGGTGCTTAATACTGATATACTCCAACAAAAGTTAATTCTCAGTTAAAAGGAAATGAAAAAACTTCAGAAAAATTCCAATTGAATTTCATGAAAACAGACTACAAAAATTGAGGGGGGGGAAGCATTCTGAGGAGTTGGCATACTAAGGTGAGCTTATACAGATTCAAGACCATTTATGGAAGAAGAAACTCAGAGTTTTTTATCTTCATTATATTGCTGACGAGAAGCTTCTTGTAGACATTGCAGAGAACCATCTCTGTGAATCAATTCCAGCTCTGTTGGAATTAATGCAATATGCCAGGTTTCATCAAGATTTCAACCTTATCATAAGTCCAATTGTAATAAGGTTATTTAGGAGGATCTTAATATCCTGCAGCTCTCTAGAAAATCAAAACCACTGAAATATTCAAGTAAAAACCTAATGATCTTCCCTGATTTGCCTTCCAAAATAGTTAGCAAATATGAAGAATTTAATCAACTTTGTGAGACAGCAAAACAATATTTTTCTTTATCCTATGATTTTTTTTTCTTTTGCTTGCCTTTGTTGGAAACCAATCTTAATGTAGCTGCCAAATATTTAAAGATAAGGGTTGAAATGCATTCTGATGCCAAAATGCAATAATAGACCTCCCAGTAATTGTATAAGATTCCCCCCAATATATTTTAAAGAAGAGAATCAGTTCAACAGCAACAGCAAAGAGAAGTTAAATACGTTTCCAGTGATTGTAGTTTTGGAGGGTAATTTTCTTCCCTTTTTAGGAATTAAAATTGTATTTGAGATTCCTAGATGACTTACTTTCCTTAAATCATTGCCCCAAATGTCTCCTTCTAGACCAGTGATGGTTGACCTTTTATGGTCCGAGTAGCCAAAGCGCGCATGCCTGAACCCCCTAAATGCAATGCACATGCGCCCCTTTGCCTGTGCCCCGTGCATGGCACGCCCATCACACGCGCCCCACCCCCATGCATGCACGTCCACCCCTGCATGCGCCCTGCCCTGGTGCGTGTGCCCCCCCACACATGCCCCTCCCTTTGTGCATGCACATACGGGCCCCCGCATGCCCCGCGCATCCGCAGCAGAGACCCAAAGACCTGGCTGGCGGGGGGCTTACTTGCATGCACGGTGGAGCTGAGCTGAGGCAACGGCTCATGTGCCCACAGAGGGCACTGCGCGCCACCTCTGGCATGTGTGCTGTAGGTTCGCCATCACGGTTCTAGACCTATATGCAAATAAAGATGCCAGCAGCTATAAAATAGATCCAATCATGTAATAGTATCTCTGCTTTTCTCTACTTTTCAGTTTATTCTTTTAAAAATGTGATATAGGTAGTTTTCTTTTATTAAAATTTTTATTAAATTATAGAATAAAATACAAAGATAAAATACAAAAGCAAATAATAGGACACAGCTGGGACAAAAAGGGGAAAGAAAAGTGAGATGGGGAGGGAGAAAATAAAATAAAGCATTGACTTCCAACTCCCTCTGTTGTAGTAGAATAAAGCATTAACATTGAACTTCAACATTTTACTTTTCCCAAACAACATAAACTAGCCATGTCTATAACAACACATCAGTCTAATCAATAAAACCCAAAATCAAAGTTTCATTTTTTTCTACCTCAAGCACAAAGTCCAAAAGTGGTCTCCATGTAGTCCTCGACTTACAACCATTCAAAGTTACAACAGCACTGAAAAAAGTCACTTATAACAGTTTTTCACATGACCATTGCAGCATCCCATGGTCATGTGATCAAAATTCAGATGCTTGGCAACTGACTCATATTTATGACCATTGCAGTGTCCCAGGGTCATGTGATCCCCTTTTGCGACCTTCTGACAAGCAAAGTCAATGGAGAAATCAGAATCACTTAACAGTTACTACCTTAACTGCAGTGATTCTTCTCCCAGTTAACTGTAGAAAGAAAGGTCATAAAATGGGGCAAAACTCATTTAACAAATGTCTCACTTAACAACAGAAATTTTGGATTCAGTTGTGGTTGTAAATTGAGGACTACCTGTATCAGCTAGCCAGGTATACAGCTATTTATGCTATGTCTGCATTTTAGCACATGCTTTACTTTTGCAAAGAGGGTGAGTAGCTAATCTTATTTAAGATGCTAATTTTTATTACATTTTGAGCCTTAAAGGTTGACATACTTGCATATCTTTTTTTCTCCTCAAAGTAGTAACTCAAGCCTGTTTCATTTTTTAATAGGGCCAAATCCATTTTCAATACCTCTTCCTTCTATTTTTCTAGTAGTTGTATTTCCCACACTGGTTCTGTTCTTGGCTGTCATCATCTGGTGGAATTTGATGGAAATTATTTTGTTTTAATTTCAAGCATTGAAAATAACACTTACTTTCTTCCACAAAGTCTGCATAGTATTCATTATTTCTATTAAAGTTTTTTCATTTTATTTTTTTTAATGCTCTTTGGATGCTCCTCAAAAAGCAGCTGGTCCTGCAATTATCTTTTCAAAAATATAACATTTTTATTTACTACAGCTATATATTCAGCATATGATTTGATAATAGGTAATTGTGTCATTGCACACCAAAATCTATTTCCATTAATGTTATGGCTATCACAAGTCTTTGATTTCCAATCTAGAAATAGTTTCCATTGTGTCCAGAGTGTTCTATTCAAAGCAAATTAGTACTGGATTATAATCTAATTTCTATTTTCTAATTCCATTCTAGTCAGACAAGTTGAAAAATCCAGTTTATTGATATCCCTTGTTTTCCTTGAATTTAAGATAACCTTATGTAACACTGTATATTTTTCTGATATCTTTCCCTTTGTTTTCCTAGCTCTCCTCAATTATAATAAAAAAATTAATACAAAATTCAATTGAATAAAAATTCTGAATCTACAAATATGCACAATATGGTTTTAAATTGATGAAAGTAAGTTGTGTTTGTGCCTTTTATCCAACTAAGCATATTGTTGAATAAATTGCACCATTGATGATAATTAATTTGTTTTCTCAGGTTTATTTATGAGACAGAACATCACAATGGCATAGCAGAATTACTGGAAATATTGGGAAGGTAAACTGCTTAATAGTTATGCTTCATAATAAATACTGCTGCTTAAACTTAAAGCTTTCTGGGTTTTATAAAGAGTAACAATGGATCTTGGACTGAACAAAACAATAAACATTTTGCATAGCTTCTGTCAGTTATAACTGAAAAAGTCTGTCACTGGAATTGGTGTAGCAAAATGGGGTAGTGCTTTACCATTACAAAAATCTGGGAAATAATTCCTAAATTGTTGCCTTTATTTGTATTTGTAAGCTATTTGAAAAGTCTAACAAAAGCACTTGAATAAAAGCACATTTTTAAGCTAATGGAAGAATATGTTTTTCTTTTTAAAAAAATGAAATTGAAATGCAGCAGTACAAAAGATTTTCTAATTCTAAAACATTTTTTTCTTCTTCAGTATAATCAATGGATTTGCCTTACCATTAAAAGAAGAGCACAAAATTTTCCTTCTCAAGGTATTACTACCTTTGCACAAAGTAAAATCACTCAGTGTCTATCATCCACAGGTAAATAGTTTGATGTGTACTTGTTGTTTTCATATTATTGATAAATTACATAACTGCAAATTTTAAGTAGGAAACTATGAAATAAAGAAAATTATTTTTAATTCTGAAAACATATGTTTTCTTATGTGATTTATTTTTTTTACTTAATTGTTAAATTGTTTTGTTTAAATTGAAGATTTTTTAATTTCAAGCATTTTAAGCTTTCTCAAGAAAACTGCTAAATAGATGAATATGCACTTCTTGAATAAGTAATAAAATGCTTCTTTGTGAGTATTTATTTGGGTATTTTCTCTGCTCTTAGTCCTTAAAAATAAATAACAAGAACAGTGTGGTGGTCTAGAGGTGAAGATGCTTGCCTCCCACTCGGAATGTTAAGAGTTCAATCTTATGCAGCGAAAGATGTTTCTCTATTAGGGCGCAAAGAGAAAATATCTGCTGCGAACTCCACATAGATGTCAGGAAGAGCATCCGGCCAGTAAACACTCAACTCCATTCAGCCGCCCTGACTCCATCCCTATAAAAGGGATTACTGTACAGGATCGTAAAAAGAAAAACTGCAATAACAGGCATGGCATTTTTCTATCAAGAAGCAAAGTGATGTGCATTTTTCTACAGACAGTTTCACGTTCTAATGATTACCTGTAGAATATAATTGAGATTGTAACCTTCAGTAGTGTTTCATTTAGCTTCATTTATTTGAATAACATTGTAGATTACTACTGCTTCATTGGGGAATACCCCTCACTTGAATACCCCTCACTTGAAGTAATAGAAGTTCATTATGTGATTATAAAGAAATACGCCTCATCTAATGGAGTACAGAAATCAAAATCTTTGTATGTTAGTAGCTACAGCTTGGTAGGAGTAGAGTGTGGAGTCTAGTGTAGAAATGCAGGTAGGATTAATGCCCCAAATTGATCCGTTGCTAGTAAGAACATAATTAACAGTACTAATTAACGAACAGTACTATATTTATTTGCGGTATATAACAGAAGAGAAAGAAATTGAAATAAATGCCTAGTATTTTTTTAAAATAATTTTATTCTCTACCTGTGCCTTATATGAGTTCAGACAGGCATGGAAAGTAGCATCTCCTCTGCCATATATATTATTTCCACTTTAGCATCATTAGATTTATTCTACCCATATTCTAAGATTTTTGTGTGATTTGCTCTTTTGTATGAATGTGCATTGCAGTATAATATATTCTATTATTAGATAAACATAATAATAGAAGACATTTGGAAAGCTACTTTATCTGTATGTGAAAACTAAATTTCTCAATTCGAGCTTTAATTGCCACAGTTAGTGCAACATTGAAATGTCTAGATATAGAACCTGGAATATTAAATGAGTTCTATTGTTGAGGTCTAAAGTATACAAACTACTCCTCCAACTATTTATATTTGGGGGTGCAAATATAGTACTTTCAGGATTAATCTGAACTTTGAGTACTAAGCTACACTCACAATCCCAGAAAAAGAGGGTGCCATGGCAAATACATATAGTAACATCACTACATGAGCAGAAGCAAATTTCTTACTTGACTATCATTATCTGGGGCCTCAAAAATGTTACTTTGGAAAAATCTATGCTGTTACGGTACATGTTATTTGTACTAAGTCGTCTTTTATTTTTTATTTTTCCCAGGCATTTTTAAGAACAATTAATCGTTTGTGGTTTTAGATTTTTTTCCACTGATGATTTTACTTCTATTTTTCAGATATTTCTTTATTGTTGTATTTTTCAAACATTCACTAAAAAAAATTCTGAAATTCACATGATTTTTTTTCTTTTGTGGTCTTTTGGGTTTGAAATTTGGTTTTATTTCTTCACCCTAGATAAACATTCTATATTAATGTTAGATTTCCATTGAACCACAGTTTAATAACATTATTATCTTCTCTCAATTTAGCTGGCTTACTGCGTAGTTCAGTTTTTAGAAAAGGACAGCACACTTACTGAGCCAGTAAGTCTAGTTTTTCTTCTTCCTTTTAAAAATATTATCTAATTATATTTAAACAGCATATTTTTAAAATTGTGATCTTATTACTTCGGCATCTGCAATAGCTAACTTGCACTGTGCACTATTCATATCATGTTCAGAATGGTACAGCTTGAACAATTTAAACTGAAAGACAACTGTGCCTTTAAAAATGATTTAAAATTGAACAATTTGTGGCCTGTTTACAGTTAGAATTTACAGAATAATATCCTTATATATAGTTCTGGTTTTAATCTACTACTATAAAAGTAGTCACATTAATTAGCAAACATAGACACATATTTTTTAAATTTCTTTTTCTGGACTGCATTGTTTCAGAAGAAAATGGAAATATTAAAAGATACCAGAATAATAAAAGAAATTTTATTATTTCATAATACATCCCCACAAGTACTTACCTTAGAGAAATTTCACACTATTTTATATCGTGAACATATTAACTATAAATGTAATTGTTTTAATCTCTTATTAAGCATTGAAGCACTAAACGGCAACATAACATAAAGCAGCAATAGTGCTTTATTCTTTGGTTTTGTTGTTCGTTTCTTCATGGAAGCTATATTATTATTATGGGTTTTTACCTCTCTCTTGAGCCAGTTTTGTCTAATGGTTAAGGCACTAGACTAGAAATCATGAGACCATGCGTTCTAGTCCTGCCTTAAGCATGAAAGCTGGCTGCGTGACCTTGGGGCAATAACTCTCTCTCACTCACAGTTTTGTTGTGGAAAAAATAGGAAGAGGATGGAATATTTGTAAACATAATAAAGGCCGAATGCAAATAAATATACATAGAAATAAGTATTGTTTATACAGGCAATAAGCCATTGAGTATTACTTGAAGTATTAGTTATTATTAATTACTGGTTTTAAATACTGTGCTATTTGGCAATTTAAAAAAGAGTTAATAATAGACATTTTAATCTCCAGAAGCCCCAATCACTATGCTATATTTCTCTTAACTGACTTGGGTTTATTTTCTGCACATACACAAAAAAGTTCTAAATAAGAAAATAATAACTTCTAACTTGAATAAATAGTACTCTTTCTTTGAGATCACTCTTTATGAAAATTTCAAAACTTTGTTCAGTCATGTTTGCTGAAGTCAGTTCTTTAAACTAATTCAGTCAAAAAATCAAAAGTTTTCTTGTAATGCCCTATTCACTGGTTATAAGAATATATATTATATAAGGCATTAATGATATATTAGAGTAACATTTGAGGCAAGCAGTTAGAAACCTAGATATTTGCGTATTTTATTTTCAGGTGGTGATGGCGCTACTCAAATACTGGCCAAAGACTCATAGTCCAAAAGAAGTTATGTTTTTAAATGAATTAGAAGAAATTTTAGATGTTATTGAACCAACTGAATTTGTGAAGGTTATGGAACCTCTTTTCAGGCAGCTAGCGAAGTGCGTCTCGAGTCCACACTTTCAGGTTGGTCATTTTAATACATTTAATACTGGGTATATTTAAAAATTATTAACATGGCATGCCAATAGTAAGTTATTAATCACTTTGAATTACAGATAGTCTTTAATGACCACTTGTTCAGTGACTGTTTGAACTTGCAACAGTGCTGGAAAGTGGTTGTTACAACTGGTCCTTGATATTCTGGTTGATGTAGCAGACCTGCAGTCATATGATTATGATCTGTGTGCTCAGCAGCCAGCTCAGATTGCTGACCAGGACAGCATGTTGCAGGCAAAGGATCATGATTTGTGATATATCTGGCCGGCTTCCCATAAGTAAAGACAATGGGGAAACTGGCAGGAAGTCTGAGGTCATGATCACTTGAGGCCTTACTTAAAGCAGGTAACTGGAGATTGCTGGAACTGCTGTCACTGTGGCAAGGTCACATGATAATGTGCTTTGTGACTACAACACTAAGCGACAGAAATACTGATCCCAATTATTATTGTTAATTTAGGATTGTCTGTATACTTTGTAAATATATTGCAATACAACAAATTGCAGCTTTTCCGAGACAAACTCATGGCAGAAAATGTGTTAGATCTGGTGCTATAAGTTGTGAAGGCCTTTTCTGTGACGTTAGCAAAAGGATATTGTCAGAATGTAGTTCTGACATTTCTGTGAGCATTAGATAATTGAGTAGTGGCAGTTCTAGCAGCTACCAATCACATACCACCATCTATCTACAATAGACGTTGCATGCAGAGAATAGATGAACTGCAAGAAATAACTCAAAGAAGATCAAAGAACAATTGCATCATCAAAAAGAGAATATAGTAGAAATTCCATGGTTTGTATGTTCCTAAATGGCTAACTATCTCATGTATCTTAGGTGGCAGAACGAGCACTATACTACTGGAATAATGAATATATTATGAGCTTAATCAGTGACAATGCAGCTAAGATTTTACCTATCATGTTTCCATCCTTGTATCGAAATTCAAAGACTCACTGGAACAAGTAAGAATCAATCTGTTTTATATTTCTTGATACATAAAATCTAACACAGCTTAGTTGGAAGACTTTTTATAAATTATGGTAGTGTTTGCATAGTGCCCTTGAATTTCCCATGAATATAAAGAACATGAGAGTATTCCTTCAATACAATCAGTGAAGCTATATGTCACATCTTACAAGGGACTGAGCAAATGTGCAGAACCTTCTATGTGAAATTCGTTCTGAATTTTCAGGTCACCACCTTCAAGAGCTGACAAATTAAAACAGACAAATTAACAGAGTTGAAAGGGACCTTGTAGGTCATCTAGTCCAATCCCCCCCCACCCAAGTTTGACATTGGCACAACAAACAAAATGCTAAGTATCAGATTAACATGAGAGCATTTCTACACCACTACCTACCAAATGCTCAATATACATAGGTAACACAAATATGTACTTGTACATCCTGCTCCCCAAATCCACTATTTTAAAAATGTTATTATTTTATTTATAGGGTTTATAGGCCATTCCATCAATCAACTCTGATGTACAACCCCTCAAATCCATAATTTGTCTTACAGTATAACAAAGAGATTATTTTTTTGGTGAATAATAGGCTATGTGGATAAGAATGTGGATAGACCTTTCAACCATAAAAGAATGTTTTATGTAGAAGAGAGGAAATAAAACTTGTTTCTCCTATAAGCTTCAAATAAACTAAGAATTACCTATAGGGTAACCAAGGATAATGAATAAATCTACCATTAAAAAATACAAAGTAAGTAGTATAATTATTATAGGTTTGCTTTTGGGTCTATATGAGATTATTTGAACAAAATAATTTAATTTTTCTTAAGTAATTGTAGTCTGACTTTTATATTTGCAATGTCAGTTCCTAAATTGCTATATTAGTTTGATATATGAGTTGATGAAGCAACCTAATTCTTTCCCCCCAAATATGTTTATAATGGAATATACACAATTATATAGTTGTATTCATTGGGAATTTTTATCTTGATTGTATTTGTAATATATTGTATATTTCAGTTAGGTATTTTTAAATTGTCAGTGTAATCAAGTTACACTACAGCTAATTTATTGGGGATGAATATATCTTTTCTGCAAAAGTTGTTGTGTGGAATTTTGCTTTATGCAAAATTATGCCAGACTTCAATTCTTAAACTTATCTGTATTCAACGGATAATTAGAACTACAGAAAAAACAATTCTAGTAACCTGCCTTCCATTGAGGACTTGTATACTGCAGGAGTCAAAAATAGGGCTGTGAAAATACATACAGACCCCTCACATCCTGGGCATAAATTGTTTCAACTTCTACCCTCAAAACGACACTATAGGGCAGTACACACCAGAACAACTAGACACAGGACAGTTTTTTCCTGAATGCCAATCACTCTGCTAAATAACTAATTCCCACAATACTGTTAAATTATTTACTAATACTGTATTGGTATTATTCCTCTCATCCTTCCTAGTACCTATCTCTTCCCACTTACGACTATAATCATGTTGCTTGTATTGTTACAATTTATATTGTTTTATTTGTTTCCTAGTACGATTTGATTGCTTATTAGTAACCTATGACTATCACTAAGTGTTGTATCTTATGATTCTTGATGAGTATATATATATATATTTTTATGTACACAGAGCATATGCACCAAAGACAAATTCCTTGTGTGTCCAATCACACTTGGCCAATAAAAAATTCTATTCTATTCTGTTAATATGGGATAAAAATAATAGTATGTTTTACTAATAAAAAGCAATAGTTTGTTTTGTTCTCTGTGATCCACACCAATAGGTTCTGTGTCTGCTCAAACCACTATTTGAACTTCCCAGAGTTTGAACTTGTTGTAGTAGCTTCATCTTCCTGTCCAAATCCATAGAGTAATCATACTTCACATTAATCTTTTCAATTTTTTTTTAGACATAAAACCAATATGTATCATGTAGTGTTTTTTTCATACAGTGGATATAAAAAATCTAAACACCCCTGTTAAAATGCTTTTTTTTTTAATTGAAAAAGTTTTACAATAAAAAATTTTTTAACAATTATCTTCTCCCCTCGCCCCCCTCCCCTTCCCCCTTCGCCCCCCCCCAGAGACTTCCCAGAGCAAAATACAGGGTATGACATCTAACAAGCATACACTAAAATACTACAAAAACCATAACCCATAATCTCTTCTCCCCCATTGCTCCCTTAACTCCCCTTTCCCTTTTAAACAAATACACAAATACAATACATTTCCTACAATCACTCATAAGCTATTTAATACTTTTTAGTCTGATACTTATTTTGAATATAATCAATCCATTTTCTCCATTCTACTATATATCGTTCTTGTAAATAATCTTTCAGATATGCAGAAATTTTTGCCATTTCTGCCAAATTTGAAACTTTGAGTGTCCATTCTTCAATTGTAGGCAATTCTTCTTTCTTCCAATATTGCGCTACCAAAAGTCTCACTGCTGATATTAAGTTCAATATTAATTTAGTCTTTATTACTGTACAATCCGTAATTATACCTAACAAAACAATTGTGGAGTAAACTTTATCTTCTTTTTCAAGATATTCTGCATAATCCACCATCTTTTAATCCAAAACAGTTTGATTTTTTTACAAGTCCATCTTATATGATAATAGGTAGCATCATCACTATCACATCTCCAACATTTAGGTTGCATATTCGGATACATACATGCCAGCTTTTTAGGGTCTAAATGCCATCTATAAAACATTTTATAAAAATTTTCTCTTAAATTTTGTGCTTGAGTAAATTTAACATTCGTAACCCAAATTTTCTCCCACGTTTCCATCATTATAGGTTGTTGAATATTTTGTGCCCATTTTATCATACAATCCTTAACTAATTCCGTTTCTGAATCTATTTCTATCAATGCATTGTATAACCTTTTAATATGCATTTGACCTTGATCTCTAATTTGTTTTACCAAATTTTCCTCAGCGCAATACCAATTTTCTGGTCAATACTCTATCTAGATTGCAATTGTCCATACTGAAACCACGTATAATTTTTCCCTTCTTGTTTCAATATATTCAAAGATTTCAATTGTAATTTACCCTTTTCTACAAGAAGAAGCTCTTTATAAGCAATCCTCTCTTGTTTTTGTTCTATATTTATATTCTCTATCGCATGTCTGGGGATTGCCCATATAGGTATCTTATTGTCTAACTTATATTGATACTTTTTCCAAACCCTTAACAAAGCATTCCTGAGAATATGACTTTTAAAAATATTATCTATTTTCCTATCATATACTAGATAAGCATGCCATCCATATAACAGATCATGACCTTCTATATTCAAAATTCTTTCTTCTGTTAAATTAAACCAATCACTAATCTGACAAAAACAACTGCTTCATAATATAATTTCAAATTAGGCATTTTTAAACCCCCTCTTTCACGTATATCCTGCATTATTTTTAACTTTATTCTCGTTTTTTTACCCATCCAAATAAAGTTGCTAATCCCTTTCTGCCGCTCCCGCAATTCATTTTCAGCCTGTTACTTCAATGGCTGTGTTTCCATTCTTGTCTTTAACAAAAAACAAAGTATCATAGAAGCTAAGGATTGTTACTTGCCACAGTTCATCCTCCTGATTCTGCTCTGCCTGGTAAACAATCAATTTATAATCCAATATTGGTCTCAGGAGTGGACGTGGTGATTTGTTCTGCTAACAAGCAGGAAAGCCTTGGATCCGGAGTTTTTTGGGGTTTCCTAGGGAGCCCTCCTCTCCGAACCCCTGGAATCATCCCAGGGATTCTTGGGGCGCTCTACCTCTACCCTTTAACTCAACTTCCCCTCTTCTCCCGAGTGAAAGGTTTTCCGAATCGCTAGACAGCTAATTGGCGCTGTCTTAGCGATTCCACACAATCCCAAGGCTGGAGGTCTAAAAGACCATCGCCATCACGAACAGAGCCACCCAGAAGTCCCTGTTAAAATGCTTTTTGAGATGTAAAAAAAAATGAGACCAAGATAAATCACCTCCAATTTTTTTTCTGTATTTAATATAACATGTAAGCTGTGCAATTCAATTGAAAAACAAACTGAAATCTTTTAGGGAGGAAAATAATAATTAAAACATACAACAACATAGTTGCATAAGTGTGTATACCCTTAAACTAATACTTTGTTAAAGCACCTTTTGATTTTATGTCACATTCCACCTTTTGGGGTAGGAGCCTATCAGCCTTGGGTATCCTTGCCTACTTTTCCTTGCAAAAACGCTCCATTCTGTCAGATTGTGAGGACATCTGTGCACAATCCTCTTCAGCTCACAGATTTTCAACTGGATTCAGATCTGGGCTCTGGCTGGGCCATTCCCAAAGTTTGATCTTCTGGTAAAATCATTATTTTGTTGATTTGGAGGTATGATTTAGGTCATCGTTGTGTTGTATTCATCTTCAGCATTCTAGCAGAGGCTAAAGATTTGTGCCAGTATTGCCTGATATTTGGATCTGATCATAATCCCTCCACCTTGACTAAAGCCCTAATTCCATCTGAAAAAACCAGTCCCAAAACATCTGCCACCACCATGCTTCACTGTGGGTATGGTGTATTTTTGGTGATGTGCAGTGTTGTTTTTGTGCCAAACATACGTTTTGCAATTATAGCCAACCTTGGTCTCATCAAATAATAAAACATTTTTCTACATGCTTTTGTCAGACTTGATATAGATTTTTGCAAAATGTAGCTTGGATGTTTTTCTTTGTAAGCAGATTCCGTCTTGCCATCCTACCCCACAACCCAGACATACAAAGAATATGGGAGATTGTTGTCAAATATAGTACACAACCAGTACTTGGCAGAAATTCCTGTAGCCACTTTAATGTTGTTGTAGACCTCTTGGCAGTCTCTCAGACCAGCTTTCTTCTTTTTTCATCAAGTATGGAGATCCAGGACATCCAGTTTTTGGTAATCTCATTGTTACATATTTTCTCTGCTTGTTCATGTCTGTTTTCACTGTGTCCCATGGTATATCCAATACCCTGGAAATTTTTTTGTACCCTTCTGACTAACACCTTCCAACAGTGAGATCTCTTTGATGCTTTGTAAAGTCTTTGCAGACTCTGGCTTTTGTACATCTTATATGTTATACTAAAGATGTTTTGATCCTCATACTTGCTATATTTCTCATACGAGAGCCAGTTTAGCACTGAATTAAAGTTCACTAGCAGACTAGTCCTGCCTTAGACACAATAGCCAACCTAATGTCTTCGGACCAGTCATTTCCTTTCAGCCCTAGAAAGATGGCATACTATTTCCAAAAAGATTTGGCAGGAAAACTTTATGGATTTATCTATTTATATGGCAGTAGTCAAGTCTGACTGAAAGAAACACATCCAGAAAAAGGTGCCTCATCTGCTGTTCCTTTTATTAAAAGTGAAAAATGCCAGTTTGACTTTTGTTTCATTAATAATTTACCTAATGGTGATTGCTGAATACTGCTTCTGTGAAGATGGTAATTCTATGTTTTCTGGTATGTTAGCCAAATTTTTATGAAATTGTTCATATTATTTTTCTTTTTCCTTGCTATTTACC
This sequence comes from Ahaetulla prasina, assembly GCF_028640845.1. Taxonomy (NCBI): domain Eukaryota; kingdom Metazoa; phylum Chordata; class Lepidosauria; order Squamata; family Colubridae; genus Ahaetulla; species Ahaetulla prasina. Next base: position 338,369,121 of record NC_080539.1, read on the forward strand.
ACTTGGAATTTATCTAGAATTTATCCTAGAAAACATTTTATCATCCAGATGAATAAGTGAGCTCTGTATCACATGTTCAGAACCATCTTATTTCATCTTTTATAGCAAGCTAATTCTTGAGTCAGAATTTTCTTACAAAGTCAAACTCAAAATTCCATTTGTTTTAAATAATTATTTAACCGTCCTTCTTTCCATTTTCAGTCATTATTTTAGAACATCACTCTACATCCTGAATGTCCTTCAAGGATTTGCTTCTAACTTTTAAGAGGTTTCAGCAAGCCTCATGTCCATTCTTTTGTTATTGGGAAGCAGAAAAAAAAGATTACTGTTGCCTCTTTAGATTAGTCATACTTATCATCAAGCTGTGCTATGACATGATGAGGCATATTGGGTATAAGAATCTTTGCTCTGAAAGGGAGGTAGAATTTGAAAAAGTTTTTTCAGCTATACATCTCTGAACCACTTCCCATATTCAGGGATGCAGCTTACTATTCCCCCACTGCTGTGAATTTCAGAGACCATGGTGAAGAAGAACTAGTTACTGACCTGAATTGTGGTTCTTCAAATGGTCTTCTGTGAATTCACACAGCCTACTATCCATCCCTGTTAGGTGCTGTGCATCACTGGTTCTGAGGATATCTCCACAGCAACTAACAGAATCAGCAGAAATCATTCCCAGTGCATATGTAGTGGGCAAGATGGCAGTTTCCTGCCAAATATTCTAACTCTGGGATATGTTCAACTGCACATATGCAGAACACATTGGTGTGTATTCACATAATTCGTAAGTATTATATTCCTCATTGAATCTTTAGTTTCTGTGTGCCACTTTTAGCTAATGGAAATATCCATTTGCTTTGGGGCCTTTTTGTGAATATATGCACTGCAAAGCCTGAATCTGTTTTGAATCTATATTTTTACTTTATAGGACAATACATGGCTTGATTTACAATGCTCTGAAACTCTTCATGGAAATGAACCAAAAATTGTTTGATGACTGCACTCAGCAATTTAAAGCAGAAAAACTTAAGTGAGTTTCTTCTTAACGTGTTCTCATCTTTATTTATTGTTCTTAACACCTATGAAAACACCCTGTTGTGTTTGTTATAAATTTTGTATTGCACTTCTGTAGATATACGTAGTCCTCAACTTACGACCACAATTGAACCCTAAATTTCTGTTGGTAAGCGAGGCAGTTGTTAAGTGAGTTTTGCCCCATTTTATGACCTTTCATGCCACAATTGTTAAGTGAATCACTGCAGTTGTTAAGTTAATAACATGGTAGTTACGTGAATCTGGCTTCTCCATTGACTTTGCTTGTCAGAAGTTTACAAAAGGTGATCACATGACCCTGAGACACTGCAGCCATCATAAATATGAGTCAGTTGACAAGCATCTGAATTTTGATCACATGACCACAGGGATGCTGCAGTGGTCATAATTGTGAAAAATGATCATAGGTCACTTTTTCAATGCCGTTGTAACTTTGAATGATCATTAAATGAACTGCTGTAAGTCAAGGACTATCTGTATACACTATTTACTCAATGGTAAGTGAAACCAATCTTGATTCAAAATGGAATGGCTTTTGAGATGAAATTCTTAAGAATTTTAATTAACTTTCAGTGTCAACTTTTACTGTCCTTAGCTGTTTTTAATCTTATATTTAGTTGTTATATTTGTAACATTTTATTTTTACACCAGAGTCCCTCTGTGAGGATAGATTGATTGATTGATTGAATTTATATTGCCGCCTATTCGCCCATGGCATAGCAAACAACATAAGTGGTTGCTAAATGTCAAATAAATAAACAAATAGATAAAAAAAGTCTGAAATTTTTTTCTCATTAAATTCCAAAATAAAAAAAAACATTGTGAGAAAACATCTCATCTGTCACTAAGATTGTCAGGATTCCAGTTTGTCAAACAATCTTGTCTGCTTTTTCATGCTTTCCCATATTAAAAATAGTAAAGCAAGCAATCAGTTTGCAAAAAGTATTACTCATCTTGGCTTCCAAGTTCAAACACCTTTGGAGAATAAAATTCAAATAATTTCTTATGCTGTAAGAATAAAGAATAGAGTAGTACATTCTTCAGAATCATCAAAGAAAATTTTGAGCATATTCAGAACAAATCAGAATAGAGTTATAAACATTTAATTACCAGTACTTAAATATATTTATTCATTATATAACATAATATATTGCTTAAAACTAAACAAAGTTTTGTTGAAAGATATAGCCAATGACTTGATACTATAGTTATCAGTTAGACAATAGAATAACAGAGTTGGAAGGGACCTTAGAGGTCTTCTAGTCCAACCTCCTGCTTAGGCAGGAAACCCTAAACCACTTCAGACAAATGGTTATCCAACATCATCTTAAAAACTTCCAGTGTTGAAGCATTCACAACTTCTGGAGGAGTTTTTGTTCAAAAGAGTGTATGTGTGTGTGTGTGTTTAAATCTCTGCTTCCTGCCCTTTTTCCTCTGGGATTATTGTTTATCCATAATTCTAATATTTATTGTCCCCTTATTGGAAAGGACTTTGTTCTATTTATAATGTATGCAACATTTAAAAAAATAAATGTGAAAAGTTCCCATATTTCCTATCATTTTAATGTTAATTTAATTTATGTTCATTAAACATTGCCTAGTATGTGTGAATGTTCCTTTTCTCCCCTAGGGAAAAGCTAAAAATGAAGGAACGGGAAGAAGCTTGGGTCAAAATAGAAAATCTAGCCAAATCAAATCCTCAGGTAAGCCACTCTGAGGATGAATATTTTAATTTAGATCTCACTGGAAGAATAAAGGTTACCAAAGTAACATTTATTTACTCTTTTTTTTGTAGAAATGTAACTTTATATTTATATCTCTTAATGACTTTCATTGATCATAGGAACCATATGATAGCCTAGAATCCCTCCCTCCCCCCCAAAAAAATCTGTAAAAACAACAGATTTCTCCATTCTTACTCTGCAGCATTTGGAATTCAAAATATCATTTGATCTTAGCTGCACATAGCATAAATCTATAGGCATAGCAGTTCTTAGTTATTTTCCACTATTTCTTTATTGCCCTAATTAGTAATGACCAACAAGATCATTTTCCATTATTAAATAATTTTTTAAAGCTATCAGAGTTAATGGCCATGACAATATCTCTAATAATGAAATTTCATAAATTAAATGCTCTTTGAATTTCTTCTTTTTAATCTCCATGAAGCTTTGTCAAATCTCTTGTTTTTAAGAAAATCAAGTTACATTTTATTTCTGATTTGAAGCCAAAATGCTTTGTTCATCCAAATGTGGACTGATGTTAACATTTCTGGCAATGAAATGCCTGAATTATTGTAGCTTCTAACAATTTTAAGGATCTGAGATTTGCTATAAAAAAAAATCTGACATAACTTTTTGTATTTGGTTAGTACTCAGTATATAGTGACACCTCTCTAGTGAGCAGTCCTGTTGCAATGGAAACAGATGGGCCTTTAATTGAAGACATGCAGGTGCTGACAAAGGGAGTGAAGGAAGAAGCTTGTCCGGTAAGCATATACAGGTAGTCCTCCAGTTAAGATAGCATTTGGAGCTGGAATTTCTGTAGCTAAGCAATGCACTTGTAAAGTGTGACATCACCTGACCACTTCACTTAGCTATGGCAATCCCTGTATTATTGCCATCATTAAAGGAAGGTTATGGGTCATTCAGTGAATACCTCCCTGTAGTTTCCTATTGGCTTCCAAGAACCAAAGTCAATGGAAAAGCCAGCAGGAAGGTGCAAGTCCAAGGTAGTTTGCAAGAACGCTAGCAAACAAGTAAGTGGCTGCTGCTGGGTAGGAAAGGGTGAGCATGTGGTGGGGAAGGCGTTGCGTGAGCACAGCAGGGTTTGAATGGCTATTGCCAGGTGTGAGAAAATGCAAAGTGAAAGGAGCAGTGGGCATGGGGTGGCTGCTGCCGGATGTGTGCAGGTGGGGGAGGGAGGTGAGGCATGCATGCGGGGCTTGTAGTGGCTGCTGCTGGATGTGTTAATAGATACAGCATGAGCTGTACTTGGGATGCTGCTGTCAGATAGGGAAGGCTTGCAGGTGCTTGCAGGTGCATGAGGTGCAAGAATAACTGGGGAGGGTGCCCAAGTGACCAGGGAAGTGTAGTGGAAGTGCGGTAAGGCTCAGGGAGGATGCATGGGTGGGGGAGATTTACCCATGCAAATTACGACCTTGCCTGCCAGTTTTCCTACTGACTTTGCATGTGGGGAGGACTGCAGGGAAAATCGCAAATTGTGATCAGGTGACTTGGGGATGCTGCAATAGTTACAAGTGCAAACTGATTGCCATGTGCCCAGATCATGATCAGGTGACTGCAAGGGTGCTCAGGTGGCTGGAACTTTTAGGATCAGTCATAATTACCGCTCTTTCAACACCATCGTAACTTTGAATGGCGACTAAATGAGTGGTTGTTAACTGAGGACTACCTGTAGAGAGACAAAGAGAGAGAGAGAGAGAGAAATAGATTACTTCTTCCAAATTTGATTCAGAACTATTTACTCATGAATTGTACAATTTGTCTCTGAAATTGCAAGAAATTGAAATGAGCAGAATAATTTTAGTAATTTTTAAATTATCACTTCATTTGCTTGTTAGCAGGATGGTTTTAATACATGCTAAATTTGGTCCCACTTCTGTAATTGAATTGAATAATTGTATATTTATACTATAGCTTATAAACTAACTTACTACTTCTAATTAGTTTTACCCAAGATCTTAAAGAAGAAAAGATGGAAAACAACATCGTAATAGCTGAACTTTTCACCCCTTTGCACAAATAAATACTAAAATAAATGTTTCTAATGGGTATAGCATTAAAGGCTTGTCAAACAACAAATAAGAAACAGTCAAGAATTCCAAGCCTGGGACCCTGGTCATATCCATGACTCTTAAAATTCTTAAGAGGCAAAAAAAAAAAAAAAAGGTTAAAAATAAACCCATAACTACTGAAAAATTAGTCAGGATGTATATATGGAGCTATTGAATAAATCATTATTTTAAAGCACTGCGAAACTCTGGTTTGTTTTTCACTTGATGACTGATTGTAACTGTGATATCTGTACAAGAATATGTGGTTTGATTTTCTCAGGAGGCAAGGGGGTGTCATTAGCTTTGTCAGTACAGGTATATGATATATTGCCTGTTTTTCACCATGCTTATTGATTGTTCAAAAACAGAAGAGTTAGGGAACATGCAACTGAAAACACATTCTTAAATTATGATTCTTAATGCTATAAAACTTTGTAAGTATTATTGGAGTGCAGTGCTTTATAAGAATATTTATTGAAGAATATTAAATATTAAAGAGCCATGGTGGTGCTGTGGTTAGAATGTAGTACTGCAGGCTACTACTGCCAGTTGTCAGCAGTTCAGTAGTTCGACTCTCACCGGCTCAAGGTTGACTCAGCCTCCCATCCTTCCGAGATCTGTAAAATGAGGTCCCAGATTGTTGGGGGCAATATGTTGACTCCCTAAGCACTGTGAAGTGGTATATAACACTAAGTGCTATTGCTATTTAAATATTTATTTAACCATTTGGCGTGTGGCTCAGGCTGTAAGATAGCCTGTTATTAAACACAGCTGCCTGCAATTACTGCAGGCTCAAGTCCCACCAGGCCCAAGGTTGACTCAGCCTTCCATCCTTTATAAGGTAGGTAAAATGAGGACCCAGATTGTTGGGGGGGAAATAAGTTGACTTTGTATATAAATATACAAATAGAATGAGACTATTGCCTTACACAATATAAGCTGCCCTGAGTCTTTGGAGAAGGGCGGGATATAAATGTAAATAAAATAAAAAAAGTAAATAAAACTTGTGAGTGCAACTTAATACAAGTTAAACTTGTATGTAGCCAACAAACTGAATACCAATGCAGAGCATGAGAATAAAGATTAAGTACAGGAGTGAAGAAACAGAGGGTTGAAATCTCTTTTGCTTGGGCACATTGGCTCAAATAGCTCCTGTTGAGTGGATCTGATAAACTAACTCCCATCACTTACATTACCAGACCTTGAATTTGCACTCCCCTGCCCTCTTCATTAATTTCATGTACTTTGTGGCTATCATAAGAGACTAGGAAAAGACCCAGCTGACAGATATAGCAAATGCCTCCATCCTAAACCTGAACTGCTTATACCACTTTGTGACCAAATACTACACAATTCTGGCCATAATATTATCTCACTATAGTCCTGTTAGATGTACCAGAGTCATTGGGGACATCCATTATTTCTCAGAGGTTATTATCACCTACATTATACCAGGTACATACAAGTAGTCCTTGCTTAGCAACCATAGTTGGGGCCAGCAACTTGGGTATAAACTAAATGATACCCTGTAATTGTATCATGATAATAGTATAAAGGTACCCTGAGGACTTATGTTCATATGGTATAGATTCCTGGTTAATATAACCAGTGCTTCATTGAGAAAGGCTTTAAGATCCCTTTGCTTGCAGACCATGCCCATATATCTTGACAGGAAATTTTGTAAACTGCCTGTTGGACATTACCTCTTTCCTTACAGTTTTGATCAAGTGGAGGACATTATCCATAATGATAATGATACTATCATTTAAATGATAATCTCATTTAAAATGAGATTAAGACCAAATTACTGACAGCAGGTGAATTCAAGGAACCCAACCTTGGAAAATTCAACTATTTTCTTGCACTGATGTTTCTTAACTGTCAACAACCAAGTTGTTGTCAAAACTTAGAAAGAAATATTTAAATTCCTAATTGTAGCTTTGGCTTTGTTTTACTGTGACCATTTACATCTAATACTCTTATTAAACAGTCTTAGTATTTTACTGCTATTTTATTATATTTTATGACACACTGTATGTTATGACCTGTGGTTACAACAATAAGCTTACTTATTCTATACGGTATAGATCCATAATGGCAAACCTATGGCACACGTGCCAGAAGTGGCACAGAGAGCCCTCTCTGTGGGCACGCGCACCATCGCCAACTATTCTTCTGGTTTCTGGCACGTGCATGCACACTGGCAGCTGGTCTTTGAGTTTCCGGGGCTCTGGCATGCACATGTTCCTGTTTGGGCACTTCGTGCCGAAAAGGTTCACCATCACTGGTATAGATAGAGCAAATAAATTTTGTACTGAATGGCTTCCTGGAGAATTGGAAACAAACAGAAACAATTTCAAGGGAATGCCATAGAAGGTATGGCAAAATCCAAAAATTACAGGAGACCAGGTGTTTTTGTTCTACTGAAATCTGCTTTCTTTTACTGCTTTTTCATTCTTGTTTAAAACAAACCAAGTTTTAATGTTTGATTTTACCTTTTTATGTTTTAACTTAGATGTAACTGTAAGCCGCACAGAGTTACCCTATGGTATGGTGGGCAGCCCATACATTTTATTAATAAATAAATAAATAAAAACCAGGCACTTTTTGGTATAAGAAATCTCTGTTTTCTTTAAACATTGCTTTTTTGATTTCAGGGACAGATTGAGCAAAAAAGGGAACGTCCTATAGTGCGGCGCAAGTCTGAATTGCCTCAGGATATCTATACCATGAAAGCCTTGGAGTCTCATTGCCGAGCTGAGGATCTACTATCACATGATGGGCATTAGACTAGTCAAGTGATATCTTATTTGGAGAAAAACAATTTTTTTCTGGACTCTGTTCCGCAGTAGAGAACTTACCTTTTTTTGTGCCATACTGATCAGTTACACACAAGTCAAAGCTTTTGTTCAACCCCATTCTGTTAGGCAATAATTTCAATACAGTGTAAGCAGCTCAAGATAAGTAGTTCAAACAATGGTGAATTAGCTAATTCTGTAATAAGAAACTTGAGTTGATTAGTATTAAAGACATTTTCTTGGTGCTTTTGGCATAGTACCAACCAGTGGGAAGCACGCATTTTCTCCAGTTATTGTTGAAAGGAGAGCAAATTATCAAGCACTGCTGCTGAGCGACCATTCAGATATTTCAGGCCTCTTCAAACATAATTATTTGTTTGTATATTAAAAGCAACTCTATATAGAAAAAGGCATGAAACGATAATGTCTATCATGTTTCATATCCGTACATGTGCTAGTAAATTTAAATCGGTTGCGGTTTCAGGTTTTTGTCCATAATATCCATGTGCATACAATGAAATGCATGTGTGACAATCTACACAGGAGTTCCATGTTTTTTCCTATTTTGATCAGCTTATAACGAGGATAAGACGAAGTGACCTTGCATGGCTTTTCTTATGTAAGTCCACTGAAATAATGAAGGTTGCACAGGACCAGTGCCAGATGAACGGAGCCCATTTTCTTTCTCTCTTTCCTCTGTCCATCTCTGCCTGCCATTAGTACCATGGCAATGGTCAATTTTTTCAATTCATATATAACTATTGAGCATTTTATAAAGCTGGGGAGAAAAATACCTGAAGAGAAAAAAAAATTGCATTACTGCCGTGACATATTCTGGCGGTTTGGAAAGTTATTAATTCTTTATTACAGAATGGTAATTTTCATGACAATCTTAATCACGTCTAATTTCTAGAGAAATGGTTAAATCCAAATTTGGTTCCAGATAGAAAACACCCTTGGTTGAGTACTTTGTATGGATTGAAGCCATATTTTCTGGTCCGTTAGCATGAAGTATGAAATTAATATTTTGGAACTGAGCTGGTAGAGAAGTTGTGCTCCTAAAAATAAAAAAATGTCTGCCTTGGCTAAAAGTAAATAGCATTTTTAAAGTAATTGCATTTATTTTTTGGTTTCAGAATTATTATTTATCAAAATGACTTTCCCATTTTTCTCTTTTTAAAGTTTTTAGTGTTTGGAATATGTTACCTGCTAAGAATCCTTACAGACATCAGGCCATAGATTATTTTGGATACTTCCCTGGATGTTATTGTTTAGAGAGCTGCATTTTAGAAAATTTAGCATAGATAAAACCTCTTTAATGGCATTCCAACAGTTTCAGATACCTATTTTAAAAGCTGAGAATTTAGCTATAGTAATTTGCTGTCACTATATATTTTGATGAAATAAATATTTAGAACATGCACACCTCAAGAAAAAAAAATCCATCTATGTTACTGTTGATCTTCAAATGCTGCTATGTATTCCAAAACATTGCTTGCATGTTATGAGTTTTCTTTTATCTCTTCTACATGGGAAAGCACAAATACATTTTCAAAAAAATGTATTGTGCTTTGTCTTTAATATTTGATTTCTGTCAGGGTAGCCAATATTTTAGACTTTAGTATCTCAGAAGCAGTTTCAGATCAGTTTGATTTAGAATTAGTTACTTTTTTTCTTTTCTTATCTCTACCACTAACAAAATTTGCAATTTCTTTAAAATAGTTATTTTAACTAACATATCTTGATACATAATAAATACTTTACAAAGCAGGCATTTTGGGACCAGGGCCCCGGTTGGTCTCAAATATGAAATGTCCAAGGTATATTGTGAAAATTAAGAATAGATCATAGTAGATGAGAATGATGGGAATTGGTGATAAGAAAAAACTGAATATAAATACCACTCCAAGCTTCAAACAAAATACCTATTTTTTGTGAAAATAATACCTGTTAAACTTGAAAATAAATAATATGCTTTGCCATAATGAAATATGAATAATTAAAAGCAGTTTAAATATGTCTTCTCCATTTTGATGAGGGGAAGGGTGCTTTTATAATTGCATAAAGCAATGTCTGTATGTATTTTGATATGCCATTGTTTGAACTTCCCATCTTTAGCTGATAATTTATTGAATATCTTCTTTATAATTTGGCTGTTCAGTAGGTTCATGAAAGAGGGTTTTGAGAAGAAGCAGTCTAATTTTAACCTGGGGAATGGGGGATTGAGAAAATATTGTATATCAATGTTTGGTTGACTGTGTAACGCTCAGCATATAAGATCTTTCACTGTCTAAATTTTACTTTTGCTCTTTACTGAAGATAAACATTCACCAAAAATTAACCATTCTGGAGCAGGTAGCATTATTATCATCACAATTTGTTCTAGAAATATCAGGCTAGTTCACAAACTTGCCTAAGCAATACTAAGATTTAGTAGTATTCATTTGTTTGGCTTCCTTCTTATCACCATGTTATGCTCTATACAAGTTATGTATTAAATTATTGTTAAAACAAATACATCCCAAATAAAGTGTACAAATAAACAGTTTTGGTGATTGTTACTCTTCATAAAGTTCAGTGTTACCTATCTTCCCATGTTCTCCAGAACCTTATGCCTGTACATCAGGAATGTCAAAAGAATATTACAAGTGTCTTCTTTTGTGTGGCTTTAGTATGGCTTCATTTTAATATTGTACATACATTGTACTTTGTTTTATTGTAATGAGTAATAAAAATGTAGACTTCATATTTTGTACAGAATGGTCCTATGTACAGAATAAAACATTCCTAGAAACAGCAAAAAAAAAAAAAATAGGTAAGTGGCACAATTTTTCTTTATACCTGTATCTTTATGCTTTAGTGGAATGCTATGTTAATGTACCAACATATTTTTAATATTTTGTAATTTGGATTTTTTGTTCAGACATTGTTTATGGAAAAACTTCATACACCTGCCATTTAATATGCTCTTTTATCTAGTTTTTAAATTCTACAAATGGTGTATTCTATGGATTAAATAAAGAAGAAATGGAATTTTACCTGCTCATCATAACACTGCTTTTAGCCCTAATATAGAACATTGTAAAGTGAATGTGGATTACATAAGTGTCTAAGAAATACTGAGCAAACATCCAATTTTACAGAATATCCACTCAAACTTCCATATGTTCTTAACAGTGGACGAATCTGTACAGGTGGTAGCTGTAAGAAAATTATTCTTATTCTTAGAAAGAAAATATAAACTGACAGCAAAACGGTCTCCTTACTAGCACTGATGTTACCTAGTTTGGGTAATAAAACATCTGCAAGAAAACAAGCAAGTCAGGGAGCACCAAGAACTCCTCATTTCAACCCTGAGCTACAAATATTCTCCTATATTGGAATATTATTCTTACCCTTTCTTTCCCCATAATAAAGCAAATGAGACAACTTTCCAGAAAACTTTCTATCCAGTTTCTCCTATAGCCGCAGTATTCACTGGAAAAAAAATACTACAATGGTTATCCTGATCCCACTGAATTGATCCTCTGGTAATTCTGGAAGTTGAAGAAATTTATCCCATCCACTAAGAAAAATTTGACTGGCATCCTGTCTGATTAATACTGCTTATCACCATAAAATATGGAAAGCATTTTTCCTCAGTTAAACTCAATTGAGGCATAAATTTTCCTGTCAGGGTTTCAGGCATATCTGAAGAGAGAATGTTAAATAGAGAATATTGATTGTTACCTATTGCTCTTCTCAAATTGTCTAAGGGTTACAGGATTCGTAGCAGTTGTTCAGTATTTTTGTATAAACATGATCTGTTTATATACTTTAGTTTAAAATACGATCTGTCTTCCACCTCCCAAAACTAGATAAAGAGAACCAAATTAAACAAATGAGTCAAAAATATACACAGCACCACTGTATTTTGAGGACATCAAATCGTAAAAAAAAACTAGTAATAAACCAGTATTCAAGTAAATTGACAAAACTATTTGTCACATAATATACTTAAGAGACCAAAAATAGCTATCTGTGTTAATGTCTGCAGTGACTTAGAAGAAACCTCAGTAATGCAGCGCTTCTACAAAATAGTATATTTTCTAATTACCATGTTTTGAAGTCTTAAGACTTAGCATATTCCAGAAGTTTTAGAAGACCTAATGTGGGTTATGGGGTCATGGATAGTATTTTATGAAACTCTTGCACACATCAAAACTTCAGTTTTTCTCTGTCTTCATAAAAAACAGAGGATATGAAGCATCTCCATAACTGTCTTTATAGTCTGTCTTCCTCCATTAAGAGGAAATGCATGATGAATTATACCCTCCAGCTTTTGAAATGAAACATCACTTAATTTTTCCAGTCCTATCTTCCTCTTCCACCCAAACAACAGGTTGTCAAGGCTCTAGATTATCTTTACAGAAGAAAGCTGCAGTAGTTGTGGAATGGAGAGTAAATAAATGCTAGTCCTCTGCCTGAGTGAAGTGCCATTATATGTAACCAATGACCTGAATAGCAAATGAATTCAGGACATTTATTGTCATCAATTTGTGCATTTCAGGATAGCAGCATATTTAAATTATTGCATGAATGTACTACACAGAAGGCTTATACAGTGACATATTGGTACTCAACTGCTTTGGTACTCATTGAATTTGGCACTCAACGCATTTTGACATGAAAATTTTGTCCCTGTATTCATTGTTTGTTTGGTACTCAACACATAAGCTAGAATTTGTCGGTGTTGGCTGCCTTGTGACTCTACATTATTCCTTATAGGAAAAAAATGTTTGGTACTCATCATTTTTGGTACTAATTGTGCCTCTCAGAACCAATTAATGATAAGTACCACTATATGTATGCTTATTAAGCTGATACAAAATTATTACATTACTTTAAAAAATTACTCTAAACCAGGGGTGTCAAATTGGATTTCTTCAATGGTTGGATCAGCATTATTCTCCACGGGCCGGCTGGGGTGGGGGGGAGACGGGACAGACACCTGCAGCACCCTGCCGCCCAAAACAGTGTCATCCAAGCCAAAAACTGCCATCCAGGCCCTCTGCACCCCATTTTGGCTGCCAGAGGGCCAGTCATTTGCTATTTCCAGGCTGCCCCCGTGGGCCAGATCCAGCCCACGGGCCTTGAGTTTGACACCTCTGCTCTAAACCAAAGCCAAGGACAGAAGTTCAACATGAACAAGATGGGCCAGTGTCCCACCCCAAAAAATTAAAAGCAACTATGAATTAGAGTCATATGAAAGAAAAAGTATAAAAACCAATCACATAGTATGGAGAGTTACCAACTACTGCAATTGTCCAATTAAATCCAAATCAGTTTGGTTACAACTGTTGAAAGTCAAATGGTACTCTAGCTTGTAACATACATGAGAAAAATCTATTTGAAAATATTTTCTATGTGAATTAAAGTTCCTTTCTGAAATCCAGTCTAAACTATTAGTAACAAGCTGTGTACTTTTTCATACAGTAAGCTTATGCTACTGTTTTTCCACATAATATTTTATTAAACTTGTATGCTGCCTGGCTCCCAACAACTTATGGCTAACATTGAAACAATTTTCAACAATTAAAAAATAATAATAGCAAGTGTGATAAAAGTAAGGTCTCTCATTCACCAAAGGCTGGGTAAAAAGTAAACACCTCACAATTCTTCAAAATATTTACAATGTTTAAATAACATAAAACAGTTGGTCTATTCCTATTAGTAAAATAGTGAAGATGGGGGGGGTTCCCTTTCCTTATACGGGCATATATTCAAAGAAAATCTAAAGCAAGGGTGGGTAAAACACCTGGATTTAGTATCTTGTACTATAATTTGTAGATTGGCAAGATTTTTTGACTTCTGTATTGTAGCATAAATTAGATTGCTAATTCCAGTATTAAGTAAACTTGAGAAAAAGCCAATACAGTTAGTCCTCAACTTAACGACCACAATTGAGCCCAAAATGTCTCTTGTTAAGTCAGACATTTAAGTGAATTTTGCCCCATTTTACGACCTTGCTTGCCTCAGTTGTTATCACTGGCAATAGTTAAGTTAGTAACCCAGTTGCTAAGTGAACATGTCTTCCGCATTGACTTTGCTTGTCAGGAGATCACAAAAAAGGGTCACATGATCTTGGAACAAAGCAACCGTCATAATTATGAACCAGTTGCCAAGCATCAGAATTTTGATCAGGTGACCCTAGGGTTTTTGCAATGGTTGTAACTGAAAAATGGTCACAAGTCACTTTTTTCAGTGCTGTTGTAACTTTGGTCACTAAATGAACTGCTGTACAAGTTGAGGACTACCTGTAGTGCATTTTGGTGTGACCATTAAGTTTTTCTTCACAATTTTTGCACCAAACTCAGGCTGGTGGATTTTAGAATAGTAGTGTGTGTGTTTCTTTGTTTGAATAGATTCTACAGATCTGAGGTTTACTCACTCCTGACTTATGGAAAAAATGAAAATTCTGGAACAAAATCCTCATGTTTTAATTTACTTTTTGGTTTAGTGGTGGAGTTCCCCAGATTAATGGGTTCTGGAGTACTTTTATCTGCCTTCTCCAGAAATGCCATCTGACACATGTTGGAAGATCATTGCAACCGTGGGCCTATTCCAAGTCATCTAGAGCCCAACTCAGAAGAGTGGTCACAATTTGGTGTTCCCTTTGTCATGATTGGATCACTCCTTCATTTCTATGGGATTCTCTAGCAACACCACCCACTGCAGGGGGCTTAGAATCCAGTATATATCTGACATAGGCATATATATCCAGCATGAATTGCATTGTCCCTATTGTTGATCCATACTTTGACCACTTATCTGATTTCCCTGTAGTGACAAAATCTAACAGCCTGTATACATTTTTAAGGCTATCCTTGGATGGTATTAGTAATATGTTATCATTAAAGATAACTTAAGTCCCATTAGTCTGTGAATGATATCGGGGGAATGACAGAATGAAGAATCTGCCAGGTTGGCTTCAAATTGTAGTCAGGTATAACAAGGGAAAGATTCAGAGGGATAAGAAGATGGAGTAGCCATAAAATGGGAACAATATAGCCAAATCAATATTTCTCCTCAGTTGGAGTTGAAGAGATAAGTGGAATGTCAATCTTTCTTCATTTTCTGATCCCAATTCAACTAACATTATTTTGGCTTTGATTTTTTCTTTGTTTTAATTAAAAATGAAGTCCATTTTAAAAATTGAAAATTATTTTTTTAAAGTGTTTAAATTGGTCAAATTGGTCAATAGTCAACCAAGTCTGGGTGACTTAGTGTGTCATGTAAACAAGCTCAAAATATTCTCCTATTGGAAATAAGTATAATTTGGACATTCTGTGTAGTTATCCTGAAATTTAGAAAGAATTCTCTATCATGTACTTGTAAGAGGTTCTCCAACTTCTATTCAGCTTTCATAGTCCCAATTTCATTAAAAAATACAGAGCTCAATTATATAGCTATATTCTTACTTTATGCTAAGCTATTTTTCATAGTTTGCTGAATAAGCCATAATTGGCTGGAGTCATACATGTAAAGCAAGTCATAGCTCAGCACAATGAACAAACCTAGATTTTGTGATTTATAAACCAAAGTTTACAACTTGCATTACTGGATTGATCCAACCAATAGTTGCTTATAGCATTTAGAAAACAATTTTCATTTTGCATAATGCTATATAAAAAGCCATTGAGAGGTCCCAAATGATGCTCCCAGGTATGAATTAAATGTTATAAATAATTGTGCTACAAGTTAATTCAGAAATAAGTCCCATCTCTTTAATTAAGTTTTATATCAGTAGTTAATTACTACTTGGGTGTTGCCAGAATACAGTATCTGGCCGCCTTCCAGCTATTCTGCAATTCAGGATGACGCTGAGACAGCAAGAAAATAAAGGTTTCTCCACATACAGCAAAGACAGTTCCAAAGTTCTTCCTAGCTTGTTAACCTTCACTGCGATACTGAGCAGTTGCTATGAATTCTGCGGTCCAGTGATTTGGAGTCGTTCCTTCATCTCTCGGGGAGAATCGAATAGGATTTTACAAATTCTGTGGTCTCTTCCCATAATCCCAAAAGCTTTAACCAAAAACTTTCTACTATTGACCTCACCCCATTCCTAAGAGGACCATAAGGGGCGTGCATAAGCGCACAAACGTGCCTACCGTTCCTGTCCTATTGTTTTTCTTTTCTTCTTTCTATATTTCTATATTTCTATATATATATATATGCTTATACCTCCTAATAGTTACTCATATATATGTTTATATACTATATAATCTTTATATAATATATATAATGCTTATACCTCCTAATAGTTACTCATATATATGTTTATATACTATATAACCTTTTTATATGATGTTGTGACAAAATAAATAAATAAATAAATAAATTCAATTGCGATTCACGTGTCTTTGGATCAGGGGTCTCCAACCTTGGCAACTTTAAGCCTGGAGGACT
Source organism: Ahaetulla prasina (assembly GCF_028640845.1). Taxonomy (NCBI): domain Eukaryota; kingdom Metazoa; phylum Chordata; class Lepidosauria; order Squamata; family Colubridae; genus Ahaetulla; species Ahaetulla prasina. Next base: position 338,385,216 of record NC_080539.1, read on the forward strand.
TCAACTCCCAGAAAGCCCCAGCCAGCAAAGCTGGCTGGGGCATTCTGAGAGTTGAAGTCCTCCAGGCTTAAAGTTGCCAAGGTTGGAGATGACTCGATCGAACTCCGCCGGAGAGAAAGCCCGCTCTTCCAAGCCGCATAATTCCCGACTACACTTCCCAGGATCCTCCGGGGCGGCGCTGTCGCGAGGAAGGCGTAGTTAAAGGACGGCGTCGCGGACGAGGCGGGGCTCAGTGCGAAGTTTCAGAACTCCGCTGCAGGGAGGCTCGGGAACGCTCCTAAGTGCGCTCCGTCCACCCCCCGACAGCCGTAGAAGCCCATCATCCGCCATGTCCGATTCGGGCGGCGGCGGCGAGGACGGCGGCGGCCTGGAAGCGGCCGGCTCGGCGGTGCAAAATGTGGCGGACGTGTCGGTGCTGCAGAAGCACCTGCGCAAGCTGGTGCCGCTCCTGCTGGAAGACGGCGGGGAGGCCCCGGCCGCCCTCGAAGCGGCCCTGGAGGAGAAAGGCGCCGTGGAACAGATGCGGAAGTTCCTCTCGGACCCGCAAGTCCACGCAGTGCTGGTGGAGCGCTCCACCCTCAAGGGTGAGTCAGTCACCCGCCGCGGGGCGGCCGCGCTTGCGCCCCCCGGGATACGTTCAGATGGGGCTGCCGAAGGAATCGGGGCTGGGAGCCGGAGGAAAGAGCGACGGGATGGGGAGAGTCGGCCTCGCCCAGCGGTTAAGCCGCAGCTGCGCGGGGTTGGAAAGGATGGAGAGGGTGTGGCCGCAGGCAGCGGCTGTCAAAATGGCGGCCCAGCTTTGTTTGCTCTTTTGTCTGCAATTCGTCGGCAAGGGAGCTGCCTCCACCCGGAGGACTCGCTGTCAAGCAGCGTCTTCCCTTGAGAGGGTCCCGCGTCGTGTTGCTCCGTTTAGTAGCGGTCGTCCGGCTTTTTGCAGCCCTCATTCATTCGCTCTAGAAAAAAAACCCGACGTCGCCCTTGCCCGAAAGAGAGTCTCTGCCTCTCCCAACTCCCGCCCCGGCCTTGAAAGACTGGCGAAAGGATCTGTGTGTCCTTCGTTGTATGGCTTTTATTTATTTTATTTTATTTTATTTTATTTTGTCAAATGCATATTAAATAATATAAGTATAAGCACGAATTGAATACATAAAATGAATACAGCTAAAGGGAACATTAGGACAGGGACGGTAGGCACGCTGGTGCTCTTTTGTCCCGCTTGGATCTGGCCGCAATTGAATATTTGCCAGGGCCTTAAATGATGGAGCCCAGCTGACATAATAATCACCACGGCTGGCCGAATCGGCCATGTTTGGTTTTATCAATACTATAAACCAGTATTTCATCTTTGGAGCACCAGATCCTGATTTATCCGCCAGATTATTTTTGCCTCCCGGTGTGGAAGTATTTGCTCTGAATGGTACTGACCTTTTGGTTTGCTCACAATCCATGTCTTCCTTCTATGACTCCTTGTAATGCTTCATACATTGAAGTAGATTGTTTTCCCTGTAAATTTGGGGCATAACCATCTGGGAGAGTTCCTTTGATTCCCCAAAGCCTGGGAGGAAGCAATCTGCCCCATCACTTACTATCACTTTTAGGCGTGTCCAAGGATTCTGCCTTTCTTGAAGGCAGAATGAATATAACAGTTTAATCAGTGTATGAGTAATTATGATGCAAGAGAAAATTCAAAGTGCCTATTTTGTAATGAACTTTTAATAAACCACTCAGGATTATACTGCACTTTGGCCTTACAGTGAGAATAGTGTCATCAGTTAGCTAGGAAACCAAACAATCTGTTTTGCTTTGTCAATCTAGAATCAGTCATTGACCCTTTCCACCTTAACAGTTCTTTAACTGATGAGTTGAAATATCTGTATTTTGCACAATAACCTCCATTACATATTGATTTTCATTGTAAAATATTTATAAGATTAAGAAATGTTTCGGCAAACATACTAATATTTTGCATTTCCTAATAAATACAAAAAGGTTCTCAAGATGGAACACCAATAAAGCCCCCACAACATTATTGCAGTTGCATATGCACAGCGGTTTAAATATATATATTTCCATGGCTTACAGATAAGTGTCTTGCAATTAAAAGTATGTTACTATAGCATAAAGGCAAACTTTCTGTATGTAAAAATCAGTTTCTTTGTCTAAACAATTATTGGTTTTATAAAATATTAGAAACGAATATAAATCTAAAATCACATTATGAAAGACTTTGTTGAAGAGGTGAATTTTAACCTTTCTAAAAATGAAAATATTAATGACCAAATACAATTACTAATTGATTAAATTTGATAACTAAGGAAGAATACCATCCAAATATCTGCAATTTCTTTAGGCAGGTTTAGAAGTTATTCAGGAAACTTCTAAAAGGAAACGGTTCCTATGTAAAATCAGAAGTAATCATTTACAGTATTTAAAATATTGATAGGTATTGTTGAAATTTCAGAAACTAGTTTAGAATGTTTTTGCTTTATATAAAAATACTAATTACTCCAGTACAGTAAACACATGCTTTCTTCTAAATGTTCTTTGTAGTTGAAGAATTGTACAACTGTTTGTAAGCATTCTCTATTCAATTCCATGAATTAGTGGTAGGATTCATTTTGTGACTAAGTATTTTTGAAAGGTATATTTGGGTGTTTTCCAAATTGAATTATTTTTTATGGTCTTTTACGAATAAAATAATTTTGATAAAGTTGTTGTTGACTTTGTAAATAGATTTACAGATTTTTTTTGGGAACTATCTTATGCACTACATTTTAAATCATGGTAATAATACAACTTTTGCCTTGCTAAATCACCCTTCTTATTTCCAAATGAACCTGTAATGAAAAGTAAGGAATTTTTAGCTTTCAGTCCTTTCTGATAATCTGGGAAGAGCCTTTTTTTTGTGTGTTGTGCAGTAATTGCTAATATCACTTAAATGAGATCAACTAGTATTAAATGATAATCAAAATAGTGCATTTTAATGCATTTTAATTCCGTTCATTATGCCACTGACAAATGGCTATACCAAAAGTCTAGACTGTTTTTTGTTATAATTTAATAGATCCTTTGAAAATGCTGCAGAATAAGTTAAAAATCATATCATGCAAGTCTCTTAAGTTTATCAAGCAAATCTAAATTGTATGTCGCAAATTACTGACTTGAGATATAATACAATTTTGTAAAGTTTAAGCTGCAAGTTCTGGTATTTTATTTTCAAACGAGCAGTCATGGTAGCTAAGAAATATTTAAAAGGTATTACATCAGTTATAACTGAAATATTTTGTCAGTGCTAAGAGAATTCGGCCAGTCATAAAACCCGTAGTAGTAATTTTCCTAGTCTGGTAAGTAATACAGGAAAAAGGTCTCTTGTAACCCAGATAGATTCGATTCTGATAAAAGCATTTTAATGTCCACAAAGGTTCATAATAGGACATGATTTCTCAGATAATCAGGCTTAAACCATTTGGGGTGTTAAAAATTAATGACCACACCTTAAATTATGACCAGTAAGCAATTGGTATGCAGTGCAGATATTTCACTACAGCAGAGACTCATGTAATCCTTATTACAATAGTTAAACCAGTCTCTGCATTTTGCAGTAATCACAGTTTTCTGAGACTTTTCAGGAGTAATCAGGATGGGATTTTTGGAAAATTAATTTCTTATCTGAATGACACTAAAACTTAATTCTCTTTAATAAATTTCATTGTTTATTTTATTTCATTAAAAATAAAAACATGATTTAGAATAAGCTATAAAGCAGAAATAATACCAAATTATATTGGAGCACTTTAAAGAACAGTCTGTTTTTAGACACAGAGTATGTTGATTTATGACAAAAAGTTGTGCATAAAAATTTGAGCAGAACAATGGAGCATTTTTACTCCCTGGAAAGGCCCCATCTTATATCTTGCAGGAATTTTTTTTTCTTTCTAAAATACAAAACTCTAGTAAACCTTGCTAAAAGTATTTAGCTTTTGAATAAAAGAATAAGAACATTTGTCAATTACGTCAACTGAATCCTTGATACTATGAAAAATGCTGAAAGTTCACTTAAGTATTTTTTTCTCCAGAGATGTATTGTTCCAGCTCATTGCTCTTTCTTTCTGTTTCCCCATTTGGGTGTGTCTCTCAGAGAGCACGTCACTGTGCTGCATTGCAGTGGTGTCATTACTACAGCATTGTCAGCTAAGAAATTGATAATCAAGTCCCATTTTCCTTAAGATACGTTATTTTCCCGTATGCTTACAAAGAATCCTCTAATATTTAAGAGAATTACAGCTTCTTTTAAGTGTAAATGTTATTTATATTGAATCTTGACAAATTAGGATTCTGCAGAAAACTCTGTAAACTGTAAACTGGCATAGTTCAGATGCAAAAATGTTTAGTGAAAAGACAATTTATGTAAAATAGTATAAATAACAGCAAATAAACAATTCTAACTTTAGAATCATTATTTCTGGAGCCTTGGCCTCCCACCCCCAATTTCCCAATCTCTTTAGCACTTTCCTGGCTTTTACACTTTTCTGAATTTAAGCCAGTACAAAGCAAGAAAAAATATTAGTCTTCAGTTTTGAAGAGATCATATAACCCCAAGTTTGAGGTTTTAAATTACTGACACATACTTGCTTTCTGTATATGAGGTAATGGAAAGTGTTGTTTTGTGCAGCGGGTGTTTAATGATCTCTTTTTAAAAATCACATGACTTGCTGTATTTTTTAGCTTTCTAATGTTTCCCTTTGTTCTTTTTTTTATTTTTCATATATCAAAATAAAAATGTATTAGTGGAGAAACTGATGGTAATAAGGTTTCTTAATTCTTTGCAGAGGATGTTGGTGATGAAGGAGAGGAAGAAAAAGAATTTATTTCTTATGGAATAAGCACTGATATTCATTATGGTATAAAATCAAACAGGTCAGTCAAGATAAATCTGCTGGTCAGTATGAAGTCTGTGCCTTTAAATATGTCTAACATACATGCCTACCTGAAAATGACAGATCAGTATTCGATGCAGTTCATAAATAAAATAGAATTAAATTAAAAAGAATTTCTGATAGTCAATTAGAAGACTAATTAGAAAGCAGGATTATTCTACTTTCCCCTTTGAAGAGTGAACTTTACAGGTTAGTTGCACTCTTCATCATTTAGCCTTAAATTTAGATTTCTCGTGCCAGTATTATAATTAGATGATTCACCAATATCAATTCTATGAAGCATATCTCACTTTCTGATACAAAAATTTAAAAGTGCCAATCATGACATATGTCATATGTGTAATCTTAATTTCCTATAAAGTCTGAATTGAAAAGAGACCTGGATAAGCATCCTGCAATCAGAGACAACATTTATTTGCTTTTTTTTTTTTTTTGTCCAAGGCTGTAAGGAATTATATAATTATATAGAAAGAATAGGGTCTGGATGCTCAATCCCCTTTTATAATGGGAGTCAATTACTTAGTAAAACTGTTAAGCGCATCAAAGACTTACATAATTAAGGGTTCTATTTTTCTCAAAAATTGAAAATTCTAATAATTTGATGCTGAATTGTGCTGTTATCAATTTAAATTGCAGCACATGGTGGTTTGGCAATTCACATTGGGAAAGCTTTCTTGTCTGATCCTGGTTTAAATGCTCTTTTAATAGTTTAATTTTTGTGGTCAGACTACCAGAAAAGTCTATGGTTTTAGGCTAGATGGGAAGTCAAAACCTCCCCAGAAGAAGGCAATGTCAAACCATTTCTATATTATGGCCAAGAAAACTGCATGAACTGGTTCATGGAAGTCAGTAGGATTGAGGATTATCAAGGATAATTTACTTCTCAACAGCCAAATCACTGTTATTAGACATGGGGCCTTTCAAGGAATTTGGTAGGATTTTATTGTTTCAGTTTTGTTGAATGCCACCTAGTCACTTGCTTGTGAGCTGGGCAGCCATATAAATTAGATGATTGATTGACTGACTGACTGATTCAGACAGACAACAATATAAAATAGGTTCTGTGATGCTACAAAAGTATTTAACCAATGTTTAGGTTTTGATAATATCTTTATTTAGTATTGCTATTAGTTAAGTACATGTTTGAAATGGAAATAAGATACTTAACAAAAATAAAAATTGCCTAGAACTTGAATGTCTTCATGTTAAACTGAATAAATGCTCATTAATATATTTTTTTTGTAATCTATAGTTTGGCTTTCATTAAGCGGACACCAGTAATTGATGCAGACAAGCCTGTGTCATCCCAGCTCAGAGTTCTCACTCTCAGCGAAGATTCTCCCTATGAAACTTTGCATTCCTTCATTAGCAATGCTGTTGCTCCATTCTTTAAATCTTACATCAGAGAATCTGGCAAGGCAGATAGGTAACTACTTTAGTTGATACAATTTGTATTTCTGATATGGATGAGTGAATTAAAAAAGAAAAAGAAGAAATATGGGAAGATAAATGGAAAATTATTGATAGTCAAGATCCTAACTGTTAAAAGACATTTTAAGAGGTGGTGGTTGTTTGTTTGTTTGGTTTTTTGGTTTTTGTTGTTGTTGTTTTTTTGAAAGATTGAAGCTTTCAAGCTGCATTTGATGCTGCTCCCAAGGCTCCTTGTAGGAAAGAAGCAACTTTCTGAAGTGTGTGATTCCCTGTGAAAACATTGCAACAGCAATGTTCTGGCACTTCTTTTATCAAGTTTATTTTCAATTGTAGTAATATCTTACCCTATGTTTGTGTTGGTGGGCAACATATTCTGGATTCATTGGTGAAATCTGAACCATTTTGCTACCGGTTTGCTGGCTGTGCATGTATGCTACATGCCAAAAGGAAGCTTAGGGAGCTAAGAAGAACGGGGGGGGGGGTGGGATCAGCTGTGCTGCACGATTTAGCTTCACTAAAGAGCAGGATTTCCTGCTTTCTAGCAAAACTAAACTGCGCAGCACAGCTATTCCCTCCCCCTGCTGTTCTACTAACCTTCCCAAGCCTCCTTTTGGCACGTGCTGCATGCACATGCGCAGTACGCACCAGAAGGAGGCTTGGGAAGGTAAGTAGAACAGCGAGGAGGGGGGATCAGCTGTGCTGCATGATTTAGCTTCTCTAGAAAGCAGGATTTCCTGCTTTCTAGCAAAGCCAAACCGCACAGCAGAGCTGATCATCAGAAATACCGGTTCACCCGAACCAGTAGCTTTTTTAAACTACTGGTTCTATCAAACCAGTAGCGCTTTTTTACTACCAGCTCACCTGAAGTGGTAGTTTTTATCACTACCGGTTTGCTCAAACTGGAGCAAACGGGTAGCATTTAACCCCTTTCTGGATTGCATGCATATATGTATTGTAAATGTCTTAATTATATATGTAGATTTTTATTTAGCCTGTTTTTGTATTTTTCCTAAGGGATGGTGATAAAATGGCTCCCTCAGTTGAGAAAAAAATTGCAGAACTTGAAATGGGACTTTTGCATTTGCAGCAGAATATTGAAATACCAGAGATTAGTTTACCAATTCATCCAATTATCACTAATGTTGCCAAGCAATGCTATGAGCGTGGAGAAAAGCCAAAGGTTACAGATTTTGGTGATAAAGTTGAGGACCCAACTTTTCTCAACCAGCTACAATCTGGAGTTAACCGCTGGATTAGAGAAATCCAAAAGGTAAATTGGGAAATATATTATTATTCTTATACATGTATAAAAATGTGAAAACGCAGTTGCCATTTCTTTAGCTGATGTTGGTCTTCATACTCATCAACATTTTTCCCAAAAACCTAGGAGAGCATAATATATTAGTGTAATTTATATGCAGATCCAAGCAGTGTAGCCTTTTGTAACTGACAGAAATTTTGTCAAAGTTTATAATTTCTAAATGCTATTCAATATATTTTAGTATGGCAACTTCTGTGCCAATGGTCAGATCAGCATGGCCAACTTATGTTAGAATATTTCAATTTTCAGACCTTGATACTTTGTGATCTTATCCTATTCTTTGTCTTCTACTAAATTCTGTTATTGCCACATTAACTCTCCACACTTTCTAGTTTTCAGCCACAGTTAAATCTAGTGTGTTACCGGCCAAGATTTTATCAATTTGTATTAATATATCCCACAATATTTCAACCTCATTTTTGACTACTTTTTGAATTCTACCAAATTTTCATTACTTGCATACAATAAGTAAGTAAGATGTTCTGCTATAATTGCTTTTCTGTAGATAGGTAGGTGTTCACAAGTTCATATTGCTCTGTTCACTGTTTATATATTAAAGCAACTGAAGCAGAATAAGGAAAACAAACACTATACACATCATATAAAATTATGGCTTAATTCATTAAATATGTTTCTTCATTTTGTTTTTCTAGGTGACCAAATTAGATAGGGATCCTGCATCTGGTACCGCTTTGCAAGAAATCAGCTTCTGGCTAAATTTGGAACGTGCCCTTTACCGTATTCAGGAGAAGCGTGAAAGCCCTGAAGTTCTATTAACATTAGATATTTTGAAACATGGCAAACGTTTTCATGCTACTGTTAGCTTTGATACAGACACAGGTAAGAGCTATCCAGAAACAAAATTTAGCAGAAGTATATATTTCTTTTACTGCTTTAAAACTTAAAAAAGCAAATCCGTATTCTTTTTTTAACACCCAGGTCTGAAACAGGCATTGGAGACAGTTAATGATTATAATCCATTAATGAAAGACTTCCCTCTAAATGATTTGTTGTCTGCAACTGAACTGGATAAAATACGACAGGCATTGGTGGCAATATTCACTCACCTGAGAAAAATCAGAAATACAAAATATCCTATTCAAAGAGCTCTGCGCTTAGTGGAAGCCATTTCAAGAGACTTAAGTTCCCAGTTGCTCAAAGTACTGGGGACACGAAAACTGATGCATGTTGCCTATGAAGAATTTGAGAAGGTAAGTCTTGCTTACATGAAGATATGATGAGGGAACAGGCCAAACATTGGGACAGAATATTAGCTTCAGCTCAGAAGACACACAGCTTATTTCCTACTGCACAAAAACTGTAACATTGAAGTGAATTACTCATATTGGCTGTGTGGTGATTCTGCATAACTATTTTTAAAGATAGCTTTCTCACAGATTTCCATTTACAACATTCTGAAATTTTGGAGACATAATCAAACAGCCCTGAAATAGCATTTGTTCCATAATGGCTGATTACTATTGTGTGTCTCTGTAAATCAAGACGGATTTTAAGTAAAGTATGTAGTGCATAATAAACTAAACAAAAACATTACAGAATATATTAATTTCCTTGATTTAATATTGTTTCAGGTCATGGTTGCATGCTTTGAAGTCTTCCAATCTTGGGATGATGAATATGAGAAACTGCAGGTCCTACTAAGAGACATTGTGAAAAGAAAGCGAGAAGAGAATCTGAAGATGGTATGGCGTATCAATCCTGCCCACAGAAAGCTGCAGGCTCGTCTTGATCAAATGAGGAAGTTTCGGAGACAGCATGAACAACTAAGAGCAGTCATTGTCAGAGTCCTACGGCCTCAGGTAATACATTTTGCCATTTTTGTTAAAATATTGATAGGTTTTCCAAATCTTAAGCATGAATTTAATCTTGCAGGTGTTTGTTTCATAGGCTTCTGTGAAGTCTCTTTTTAATTGAAAAGGGTATATAAACCAGCTTCCCAAAAAATTGTTTGGCAAAAAAAACCCTCCCACACTTGGCAAGTGGGGATAAATATTGCAAAAACATAGTAAAATAAATAGTGAAAACTCATAGCAAGCATGCTTGCATCTTGAATTTAAATGAACAGGTCATGGATATTTTTTAGAAACCTTGTTGAATATTAATATTTATTTGAGTATTAAAAGCCTACTTTTCTGAATACTGAATGATAAATATCCTATGACTTTAAATAGGTTACCGCTGTGGCCCAGCAAAATCAGGGAGACGTGCCTGAGCCTCAAGATATGAAAGTAGCAGAAGTGTTGTTTGACGCCGCTGATGCTAATGCAATTGAGGAAGTAAATCTTGCTTATGAGAATGTGAAAGAAGTAGATGGCTTGGATGTTTCCAAAGAAGGTACAGAAGCCTGGGAAGCTGCAATGAAGCGATATGATGAAAGAATTGATCGAGTTGAAACCCGCATTACTGCTCGCCTCAGGGATCAGCTTGGCACAGCCAAGAATGCCAATGAAATGTTCAGAATCTTCTCCAGATTTAATGCTCTGTTTGTTCGGCCACATATTAGAGGTGCCATCCGTGAATACCAAACACAGTTAATCCAACGTGTGAAGGATGACATAGAATCACTTCATGACAAATTCAAAGTTCAGTATCCTCAAAGTCAAGCTTGCAAAATGAGTCATGTTCGAGATTTGCCTCCTGTTGCAGGGTCTATAATCTGGGCTAAACAGATTGACAGACAACTTACGGCTTATATGAAGCGTGTTGAAGATGTTCTTGGGAAGGGATGGGAGAACCATGTAGAAGGACAGAAGCTAAAGCAAGATGGAGATAGCTTCCGTATGAAGCTCAACACTCAAGAAATATTTGATGATTGGGCTCGGAAGGTTCAGCAGCGAAACCTTGGTGTCTCTGGTCGCATTTTTACCATTGAGAGCACTCGTGTGAGAGGCAGAACAGGAAATGTCCTCAAGCTAAAAGTTAACTTCCTCCCAGAAATAATTACACTATCCAAAGAAGTCCGTAACCTCAAGTGGCTTGGATTTCGGGTTCCTCTTGCAATAGTCAACAAAGCTCACCAAGCCAATCAGCTTTATCCTTTCGCCATCTCTTTGATTGAGAGTGTTCGCACATATGAACGTACTTGTGAAAAAGTAGAAGAACGAAATACCATTTCTCTTTTGGTTGCGGGTCTTAAAAAGGAAGTGCAGGCTTTGATTGCAGAGGGCATTGCACTGGTGTGGGAATCTTACAAACTTGATCCTTATGTTCAGCGATTGGCAGAGACGGTCTTCAACTTCCAGGAAAAGGTTAGTTTATTTTCATACTAGTTTCAAGCTTGGGGTTTTAAATGGATGATTGACCCAGTAATGTTTCAATGAGAGCAAAATATAAGATTGGGAGCAGGAAATAAACTTTTAAAAAACCTCATTACATTTTGTTTTTTCAGGCATTTCTCTAGAGATCAAAGTAATAGATGTATCAATTCCTAAATATACCAAAAAATCTAGGTGACTTAGCTGATACAATTTATGCTACTTTTTTTCCCTTCCTAGCATTTTCCTGCAAGTGCAGGAGCCACTTTTCAGATTAACCAAGTGTTGTCATGGAAGCCTGGTGTCATGGGCAGTCATGGAAGCCTGGTGTCATGGGCCCAAAATCATCCACCGGCTTTCATGCCTAAGGCGGGACTAGAATCACAGTCTCCTGGTTTCTACCCTGGTGCCTTAACCACTAGATCAAACTAGCTCTGTAAATTATGATGATGATGTTATCTATTCAGTCGACTCTTGGCGATTCTATAGGCCAGACCTCTGCACACCTTCTGATCTTGCACTGTGTCTTTGAGTTTTTCTATACGCTGGCTAGTGTCAGCTTTGATAGTGTCCGGCTACCATGTTCTTTGACAGCTTGGTTTCCTTTTACTGCTTACTCTTCCAAACAGAATTGCTTTGTCCAATGACTATAAAATTGTTACATAATTACATTTACAACGTTTGGGGGAGAAAGATTGTTAAGTACTAAATGCTTATTTTCTATCTTCTAGGTAGATGACTTGCTTATCATTGAAGAGAAAATAGACCTGGAAGTCAGATCCTTGGAAACATGCATGTATGATCACAAAACATTCTCTGAAATATTAAACAGAGTTCAGAAGGCTGTGGATGATCTGAATCTTCATTCATATTCCAATTTGCCAATTTGGGTGAATAAGTTAGATATGGAGGTTAGTTTCACTGGCTGTATTTCTTCCTAAACACTCTGGGTTATATCTTGGGGAAAAATATGAATAGGTGATTGAATCCACAGTTCTCTTTATTTCCTTTCTATTCCAAATTCCAAGTTGATACAGTTACTTGAAAATAGCCCTCACTGTAAAGCATATCTGCAAACATACATAATAGTATAATGTTATTTAGGCTTAAATCTTTTTAAAGTCTGATCTATTTGCTTATGATTGATAAGAATACTAATTTTAAAACTGTCAAATTTTATTCAGTAACCCACAAATAATGTTTGGAAATATTATTCTTAACCATGTTTTACTTTAAAATTTAAAGAGATTTTCTGTTCTCCAAATTTTTCAATGGCATAGTTTTCATGTAATATTCAGTCATATTGATACTTGTTTTATGGTAAGGTGAACTTTGTGGTAAGTTTCACAATTGAAACTGGCAATTTGGTCAGTAAGCAACAGACGTTAAGTGAGAGTTCATGTCACTGCATAGACTTCTGACCTCACTTCAGTTGCAGTTGTTAAGCGAGATACTATGTGACTACAAATTGCAGTTTCACTGTCAGCTTCTCCATTCACTTTGCTTCTTGAAGCTGGCTATGAAGCACAGAAATGACAATCACATGACTATGGGACACTGCAACTGTCATAAACATCCACCGGTTGCAAAGCACCCAAATCTTGATGAGACCATGGGTATGCTGCAGTGGTTGTAAATGTGTGGACTGACTATAGAATTACTTTTTCTGTACCATTTAACAGTTGCTAAAAATGGCAGTCGCAGACCTTAAGTCATTATGACTCCATGTATTATGTGAACTGTATGTAACTAGCCCTTCTGTTGCATATTCTGTTGGCCTTCAATGGAACCATTGGCAAACAAATTTCATTTAAAATACAAATAAAAATAAGCATTGTTGTCAAGTGATAAAATTGTTGAACATATTTGCATCCTAGATTGAGAGAATACTAGGAGTTCGTCTGCAAGCTGGGTTGAGAGCATGGACACAAGTACTTCTTGGTCAAGCTGATGACAAAGCCGAAGTAGATATGGATACAGATGCTCCACAAGTCAGTCATAAACCAGGTGGAGAGCCCAAAATCAAAGTAAGTGAAATTTTCATTTTAAACTATATCTATGCAGTTTGAATACTATTAGTATCTGTTAAAGAACACCAGTAATGATTATGTTGAAGTTTATTCACATTTGCACAAATGCGGTAAATATAATTATTCAGAAAAGCTATCTTCTAGAGTTTTAATAGAAAATTTCTAGCTTGTGAGTGTCACATTGGCAATTTACCGTATTTAAAGTTTGGGGATAAGAGAAAAGTGGGATGCCTGTGTTGTACTATGACTAGTCAATAGCTAAAAATTTTAATAGTTTTCTCAAGCCTTCAATCTGGTTTCCAGCATGTGGATTATGTTAATTTCTTTTCATGTATCTCATATTTATTCACTTGTCTTTATCTCAGTGAACTATTGGAACATCAAATAACAACACATAAGATAAATGTGTGTAACTTTCATAGTCAAAAGAGACAGGTCTCTGTCCTAAAGTCTTTTTTATGTGAATATTTATGATTTGTGAAAGAATAGAAGAATAAAACGGTGGGATAAGTAAAAAAATGTTGACTCTGGTGTTTAGGCTTTGCAAACATTAAAACAGTTAATGAAATAATTTCATAGAATAGATCAATTTTGAGATACAGTTTGAAATAATATATTTGAACAATGTGATCTATCACATTGTAACCTGTTCTCTAACTATAATATTGGAAGGTTTTTTAAAATGAATATTATGTCTTTTATCTAGTACAGTAAAACTGAACATGGCTTTATACTTTTACAGAATGTTGTACATGAACTACGAATAACCAATCAGGTGATCTATTTGAATCCACCAATTGAAGACTGCAGATACAAACTCTTCCAAGAATTGTTCGCTTGGAAGACAATAATACTCTCACTTCCTAGAATCCAAAGTCAGAGATACCAGGTAAAACATACAGACGTGCGCAGAGACATACATTTGACTCAAAGAATTCTTGAGACATTCAAGAATTATGGTGAAATTGCTAGTTGTTTTAATTTTTTTTTAAAATTGTTCTGTATTTGATTAGGTTGGTGTCCACTATGAGTTATCAGAAGAAGAAAAGTTTTATCGTAATGCTTTGACACGGATGCCAGATGGTCCTTCAGCTCTGGAGGAAGCTTATTCAGCTGTCAAAGGGATTGTAACAGAAGTGGAGCAATATGTTAAGGTAGGATTGTAGTTTGTTTATTGGGGGATCATTTTGAGATAATGTATCAGTATTCTGTGTGATTGATGTTATGATTATTTATTGCTGAATTGCCTTTACACTCTCACCAAGTACATTAATTTTATAGGTTGGAGGATTTGTATTTTGTTTTTTGAAGGACTTAAAATTCATAAAAGTAGTTTTCAATTTATTCAGAAAGATGATTGCTTAAGTTTTCTTTCTGTATGTGCTTGATTTATAGGTTTGGCTGCAGTACCAGTGTTTATGGGACATGCAAGCTGAAAATATTTATAACAGGCTTGGAGAAGACTTAAACAAGTGGCAGGCACTGTTGGTTCAAATCAGAAAAGCCAGAGGAACTTTTGACAATGCAGAAACTAGGAAGGAATTTGGGCCTGTTATCATAGATTATGGAAAGGTAAACATTTCCAATCATGCTATTGAATAATATTGTTGGTTTGTTAATTTAGTACCTGATCAGATTGTAAAGCAAATTTTGAAAGTCAAAATGTAGATATTGCCGGGTTTTTTAGTTACTTTCCCTTAACATATGCAAAAAAAAAAAAGAATGAGAATGAATGAGGAAATGCAATATAAATATAAAAGTGAAGTTTTGTGATAGAGATAGAAGATAGAAAGGTATAGAATAAAAGTATCATTATCTTCATTGTGTAGGTTCAATCCAAAGTGAACTTGAAGTATGATTCCTGGCATAAAGAAGTTCTCAGCAAATTTGGTCAAATGCTCGGCCAAAACATGACAGAATTCCATTCTCAGATTTCCAAGGTAAGAATATTCTATAGTAAATGTGATGGTCATTTATTATATTGTTACCCTAAATAAAAACAAAAAGAAGAGGTAAATTAATTTATCCTAGCTAATACTATACTTACAGGTAGGATAATAGTATTGTCTTTTTCCATAGTTTTTATTGATTTGGGAATCTTAGGGGGGGGAAAGATTAGTAACATCTCCTTTCTGACCTATCAATTTTTAGAGCAGGCTTCACTGTTGTAAGTTATTCTGATGTTTCCTGATACAATTATAAAGCTTTGTGCTTTATTCCATTTCTTGTAGTCACGTCAAGAATTGGAGCAACATTCAGTGGATACAGCTAGCACATCTGATGCTGTCACATTTATCACCTACGTGCAGTCACTGAAACGCAAAATCAAGCAGTTTGAGAAACAAGTTGAGGTAAGCTTGTTTGGCATATTTTTAAAAAAAAAAGTTTTGAAAAGATACATCCTGATTATAAATTATTTGTCAATTTTAGACTTTTTAAAAAACATACACCTTATTTTTCTTTAAGAGAAGATGGGATGTTTATATTTTTAAAAAAACTTTAAAAAACATATACCTTTTCAACAAATAAAATGATTAAGTTCTTCATATTATAGTAGCAGCTGCTAATTTAAAATTCCCGCTTGGGTATCTTTTGATCTTACCATATATTTTCTTTTTTTTCTGACCATGTAGCTATACCGTAATGGCCAACGCTTACTTGAGAAGCAGAGATTCCAGTTTCCTTCATCCTGGTTGTATATTGATAACATTGAAGGAGAATGGGGTGCTTTCAATGATATTATGCGACGAAAGGATTCTGCCATTCAGCAACAGGTAGCAAACTTGCAGATGAAGATTGTTCAAGAAGATCGGGCTGTAGAAACCCGCACAGTGGACTTATTGACAGACTGGGAGAAAACAAAGCCTGTAACGGTAAGTTTCCACTAATTCAACCACTTCTTTTTTATCTTTTAGCTTAAATATGCATTTGGAGATCTATTTATTATTTTCACTCCATATATTTGCATGGCTTTAATATTGTTTTGGGGATGCAGTGGCTAAGATGCTAAGGTTGTCAATCGAAAGGTCAGCAGTTCAGCAGTTCAAATCCCTAGTGCCACGTAATGGGGTGAGCTCCCGTTACTTGTCCCTGCTTCTGCCAACCTACCCCGTAAAAGCACATTAAAAATGCAAGTACAAAAATAGGGACCACCTTGGTGGAAAATAACAGCGTTCTGTGCGCCTTTGCCGTTTAGTCATGCCGGCCACATGACCACGAAGACGTCTTCAGACAGCACTGGCTCTTCGGCTTTGAAACAGAGATGACCCTGTCTTATATTTTTTTGAACCCTAAAATAAGCGTTTGGTCTTATTGCCATACGCTCAAAAGCCCAATTGGGCTTATTATTGGGGGATGTCTTATTTTGGGGAAAACAGGTAGTGACTTCTAAATTAACATATTTTAAATTTTATATTAAAATTTTGTAACTTCTTTCTTAAGGGCAACCTACGTCCAGAGGAGGCTCTCCAAGCACTTACCATCTATGAAGGAAAATTTGGAAGATTGAAAGATGACCGTGAAAAATGTGCAAAGGCCAAAGAAGCTCTGGAGCTGACTGATACAGGACTTCTCAGTGGCAGTGAAGAACGTGTCCAAGTAAGAAAAATCAGTTTGAATTCCAAGAATTGGAACATAAATGTTTTATAGTTATGAGATTCAAATTAGAAACGCATATATGTCCAGCTATAAATACAGTGGTTCTTCAGAAATCATATATTTTATCCCTGAATCTATACCTATTTTAACGCATTCCTATTTTTCACTTTTTGATCACAGGTTGCCTTAGAAGAGCTACAGGACCTTAAAGGGGTCTGGTCTGAACTCTCAAAAGTTTGGGAACAGATCGATCAAATGAAGGAACAACCATGGGTTTCTGTACAACCCAGAAAGGTATTACTTCAGCTATCCATGTGAATGTAGAACTCGGGGTCAGAGGATGTCATCCATTCTTAAATATATAATATATATCCTCTTTTATGTCCCTAACTCTTAGGATGTAGAAATTTAAAACTCTTTTTTTCGGATGTGTACATTCATTAGAACAAATTGGATAATCTCTTAATGAGAAGCGTAGGAACCTTAGTATGCCTGTTAAGAGTCCACAAGGATAAATCATTGAACTTCAATCACTTTTCTTCTATTATTTAACCATATTAGAAACTAAGAACCTCTGGAGATAACGTATTGATGACGGATACTGCATGTCTCCATACTAGTTTATGTTCCATCAAAATTGACTTTTTCAGTATAGCGTTATACATACTTAATATGAATATTATTTGGGAAGGGCATTTGAACATTGCCCCCATTTTTGGTGTTACACCCTTTCATTAACTTTTACTACATCATTTATTGTTTTATTTTTTATTTTTAATACTTGCATTACTACAAACTGTTCTGGTCACTGAATGAAATGTGGCATATCCATGTCAAACTAATGTTTAAACAAGTCCAGGCTGGGGCCAGGATATTGATGGGTATGGTTTTGTTTGATGCGTTGATAATATTTTTAGGGGCCTTGACACTGTTCTTTTGAATTGAATTGCTGCAGTTTGGTTGTGTTCACCTATCTTCCCAGAGTTGTATGGGTAGTTGAATGGTAATAGTAATTTGTTAAATGAAATAAAATAAAACAAAAAAAGTTGACACTATTGCCAGAGGGGAAAAAGTGGTTTTAAAAAAATGAAGAGCTGCTTTATGAAATGAAACATGTTACAGTGATCTAGATTTTTTAGATAATTTTTCTTTCATTATTTTACTATTACATATAGTTTATTACAAGAGCATTATTTTGATATCATCTCTGTTTTATTGGTTTGTATCTTATATAAGCTCCTTCTTTTCAAAAAGATTGGAACTGGATGATTTGAGTTAACTTTAATTTAGGTGGGGAAAGCCAGAGGCAATTTTAGAGGCTCTTTGAGCTACAACTTTAGTATACACCTAGCTTTGCAAAGTACCCTAAGACTCCAGAGTAGATTTGGAAAATTGCTTTGATGTGTCTTCTTTCTATCAGTTTGACAGTACTAGATAACAATCATATAAGTAGGGTTAGAATAAAGCCCAAATAAGGCTAATAAATTTTACAGTGAATTAATATGATCATTTATATTTGCAAACCATAATAGGTATACAGCTGGTCAGCATCACAGAAAAAGATTCCTTTAATTTAGAATATGTTAATAAGTATGTAATGAAGCATGAATTCATAGATTCATAGACTTCAATATTTGCAATTTTTTCCAAATTATTCTTGTTTTGACAGCTTCGCCAAAGTTTAGATGGCTTACTAAACCAGCTGAAAAATTTTCCTGCTCGGCTACGTCAGTATGCATCCTACGAATATGTTCAGAGACTTCTGAAGGGTTACATGAAGGTAAGGTTGCTTTTGAAAACTACATCAATGTAGCAGTATGTTGATTTTAAAATAATGATTTTATGCTTTTCTTTTTTCTTCCAGATAAATATGTTGGTAATTGAGCTGAAATCAGAAGCTCTTAAGGATCGTCACTGGAAACAATTGATGAAGAGGCTACATGTCAATTGGGTAGTTTCTGAACTAACTCTGGGGCAGATTTGGGATGTTGACTTGCAGAAGAATGAATTGATTGTGAAAGATGTGCTACTTGTGGCACAAGGAGAGATGGCACTGGAAGAATTCTTGAAGCAGGTAGCAATTCATTTTTAATTTCTATACCATTTCATAGATTTTCAATTTATATTCTAATTATTTTAACAAAAATATGAATTAATTGTGTTTTGTATCAGGATTTTGTAAAGACACTTCATAGTCTTTACTACCCTAAGCTCTAGGTCTCATTGTTACTTCCTTTTGTTTAAAGATACGTGAAGTATGGAATACCTATGAGTTGGACTTGGTCAATTATCAAAACAAATGCCGTTTGATTCGTGGTTGGGATGACCTCTTCAACAAGGTCAAGGAGCACATCAACAGTGTATCTGCAATGAAGCTTTCTCCATATTACAAGGTAATGACTACCTATATTTATTTTATCTTCTCCCATATTTCAGTATTTCTGAACAGTATATGTTAAACCATGCTTCAATTTATTCTTGAAAAAGTTTACAAGCATAAGCACAATGTGCAAGCATACAAAACTATCTATAAATTATGATCATTGGAAGAATATCCAGAGGCCCCAATAGCAGTAAAATGTGGCAGCTAGGCTACTCACAGTGAATAACAGACAATTGTTTCCAATCACAGTTCACAACTTTAATGGTTTTATTGCCCAGCTATCTGAATATCTGCTTGTGTCACTAGTCTGTCTGGTTTTTAAGATCTGTAAGAGAAACATCATCATTTGCAGCACCTGTTTAATAAAATGTAGCAAAAGCACTGCACATTTTGAAAAACAATTAAATTACTTTGGCCGTTTAACATTCTAATTTCTGGCTTGAAATACAATTTTTAAAAGTTTTAACATTTGTTTATTATATTTTATTGTATATCACATTGTGGTCTTTATGGAGATACAATCAATACTTTTACTGAATAAATGTTTTATTGTGACTCGTAAATTAATAGATGCCTTTCTTAGTAGTTTCAGCCTACTGTGAATTTGTTTCATTAATTGAACCTTATTATTTATTTTTAGGTATTTGAAGAAGATGCCCTTAGCTGGGAAGACAAACTGAATCGAATTATGGCACTGTTTGATGTCTGGATTGATGTCCAGAGGCGATGGGTTTACTTGGAAGGCATCTTCACAGGTAGTGCTGATATCAAACATCTACTGCCAGTTGAAACTCAGAGGTTCCAAAGGTAATGGTCTGACCGCAATTTTGGATGTAAACATGAAAATATTGTGTTTAGTTTTAGAGTTTTTATGACACAATTTAACAGTAATAATTATGTCACCATTGCAACAATCTCTACATATTTTCCTGTAAAGTCCACTTGGAAACTGAAACTGGTACAAAATGGTTCCTAGTGTTAGCTACAGCAGGGGTTTCCAACCTTGGCAACTTTAAGACTTGTGGACTTCAACTCCCAGAATTCCTCAGCCAGCAAAGTTGGCTGAGGAATTCTGGGAGTTGAAGTCCACAAGTCTTAAAGTTGCCAAGGTTGGAGACCCCTGGGCTACAGAAATATATATAATAATGCTATTACAGAATCTGTATTAGCTACCAATAAGTTTCTGAATGCGGTTGAAAATGCTGATTTTGACCTATAAAATCCTAAGTGACTTGATAACTAGTATTTGCAGAACTGTATTCTCATAGTCCTATATAAACCTGTAAAAATTCTTCTATGGAATTATCACAGAAGAGGCTACTAGTCTATGATGTCAGAGAGATCCTATTTTTTGATTATGTGCTAATTTCTATAGACCAACCTTCCCTTAGATCAGTTGTTAGTGTTCCATCAGGTTTATGTAACAATAGGTAGTCCTCACTTAACAGAAAACTCATTCAGTGACTATGATGAAAATAGAGATTTATGACTAACCTGATCCCAATTCAGACACATGGCAACCAGTGTACTTTTATGAAGGTTACAGTATCTCTGGGTCATGTGATCAACATTCGCGACTTTCAGAGCAGGCTTCACCAAGCAAAATCAATGGGGGAAATTGCAGGAAATTGCAAATTGTGATAATGTGACATCACATTTAATGACCACAACCAGAACTGTTAGTTAGTGCACTCACTTGACATCACATTTAATGATCACATCACTTAAGTTGACGGTCCTTATTGCAGTTGGCAAATAAGGACTGCCTGCATCCAATTATTTTAAATTTTGGTTTGTTTACTGTGGTTTATTTGGTTTATGTTACATCATGACGATCATTTGTTAACTGATCTGAGTCTTTGGCAGTTTCAGCAATATAAAAATATAAGTAAATATAGTGGAAGATATTATATGTCTCGTGCATCAGCATTCTCTCCTCTTGGGTTTTCAGCATCAGCACAGAATTTCTGGCTCTCATGAAAAAGGTATCAAAATCTCCCTTGGTGATGGATGTTCTGAATATTCAGGGGGTACAGAGATCTCTGGAAAGATTAGCAGACTTGCTTGGAAAGATCCAAAAAGCTTTGGGAGAATACTTGGAGAGAGAGAGGGCTTCTTTCCCTCGGTAAGCAATTTAGTTCAGAATTAATTGTCCATCTACATAAGTGTAAATGACTTCTAAATTCAATAAGCAATAGTTTAAGTTTTTCTTCTGCTTTGATTGATCAATCCGCAAAGAAAAATCACAGATGGTTTGGGTCTGGGCTTCATTGTTTTGATGTGTGGATCTACTGAAATACTGAACTTTATTTTTAAGGTTCTATTTTGTTGGCGATGAAGATTTGCTTGAAATCATTGGAAACAGCAAAAATGTAGCAAAACTGCAGAAACATTTCAAGAAGATGTTTGCAGGTGTGTCGAGCATTATCCTCAATGAAGACAACTCTATTGTTCTGGGAATATCATCACGTGAGGGAGAAGAGGTATAAACGTGTTTTCTGGATCTGGTGGCATAAAACATTTTTCTCTTAAAATCAATAACAAGCTTACAATTCTGTTTCCAGGTGATATTCAAAACTCCTGTGTCAATCACTGAGCATCCCAAGATCAATGAGTGGCTCACACTTGTTGAAAAAGAAATGAGGGTAACACTTGCCAAACTTCTTGCTGAGTCTGAAACAGAAATTGAGATCTTTGGCAAAGCAACTTCAATTGATCCAGCTACTTACATCTCATGGATTGACAAATATCAGGTATTTATTTATTTATTTTTACTTTCAGCATTATAATAAGATAAAATGCTTTGAGAGAAAGGAAGCCAAAATAACCGATAATACTTAGACTTTTTTTTTTTAATTCTCTAGGCCCAACTTGTCGTCCTTTCAGCTCAGATTGCCTGGTCAGAAAATGTGGAGTCTGCTTTGAACAGCATGGGGGGAGGTGGTGATAGTACCCCTCTGCAATCTGTGTTAACCAATGTTGAAGCGACACTGACTGTGCTTGCAGATTCTGTACTGATGGAGCAGCCTCCTCTCCGCAGAAAAAAACTGGAACACCTGGTAAGTCATCATGTTAACTAATTTCCTCTTGGCCAGACATTCATGTTACTTTACATATGCATCTAAGATTGATTATTGCTTTTTCAAAAGATCACCGAATTGGTTCACCAAAGAGATGTTACAAGATCATTGGTCAAGAGCAAAATTGACAATTCCAAATCGTTTGATTGGTTGAGCCAGATGAGGTTCTACTTTGATCCTAAACAAACCGATGTACTGCAGCAACTATCCATCCAGATGGCTAATGCCAAATTTAACTATGGCTTTGAGTACCTTGGAGTCCAAGATAAACTGGTACAGACTCCTCTCACTGATCGTTGTTACCTGACAATGACACAAGCTTTGGAGGCTAGGCTGGGAGGATCTCCATTTGGTAAGTTATTGCTAATACATTCTTTTCCTGTCAAGATCATGCTGCTGTTCTAGAGCAGAAGTAATCTGCCTCTTTTACATCTGAACAGGACCTGCTGGAACTGGTAAAACAGAATCTGTTAAAGCTCTTGGACATCAGCTTGGACGATTTGTTCTTGTTTTCAACTGTGATGAAACATTTGATTTCCAGGTATATCATCTCCATCTATAATTACATTATTTTAGAAAAGTTTTTGAGTTCTACCTCTGTCTCAAAAGTGCTAGGTGTTTTTGCATAAATCTAGAAATACTATAACGTTTACATGTTAAAAAGGTAAAGGTAAAGGTCCCCCTCACCCATATGTGCTAGTCGTTGCCGACTCTAGGGGGAAGTGCTCATCTCCGTTTCAAAACCGAAGAGCCAGCGCTGTCCGAAGACGTCTCCGTAGTCATGTGGCCGGCATGACTCAACGCCAAAGGCGCAAAGGAGGACGCGGTGGTTCAGGGGCTAGGATGTTGAGCTTGTCGTTTACATGTTAGGCTAACTGTAAAGCTTTCACTGATTCAGATCAATTGAGTCATCTCTCCACAATTTCCAATCTTGATAATTTGAAAAATTCAACATAATCCACTTTTAGAAAATAAAATGAACTCCAAGTAATATAATTCGCATTTTTAAGTCACAGGGATTGTTGGAAAAGAACAACAATCCCAGTCAGTTTTATTTGTTCATGTTTTGATTTACAGATAGATATCAACCTACAATCATTTGATCAGTGACCATTTCAAGTTATGATGGTGCTGAACGAATGGTGATTATGATCGGTCCTCAGACTTCCAGCTGCCCTAGCACATATAATCGTAATCTGGGTTCTTAGCAACCTGTTCATATTTATGACTGGTTACCAAGCGCCCTACAATCAGGTGATTGCCATTTGTGTCCTTTTCTGCTGGCTTCCCCAGAAAGTCACTGGGGAAGCCAGCGGGAAAGATCACAAGTCACTGGATGTGATGGAATGTAGTAGGATGGATTCCCAGAATAGAGGAAGTGCATTAAGAGACAATGTAGCCCAGATACTTTGTGTGAAAGAAAGAAGGTTAAAACAGCCCCTCCCTGAGAGAATATGTGTTAGATGCAGATAGTAAAGTGCTTCAATTTTGTAAGATTCTATAGGTGTGGAAAGGCTAAATAAATCAGCTGGAAGTTGGAAGAATCATCACATGTCATTCTTGATTTTTCATTGTACAGGGTTAGGATCCCCACCTATATATCCTCCCCAGTTTCTCTGCACTTGGACCGTACAGCCACTCATCTACCTCATACACCTCAGGCACCTTACCTGGCCTGCACAATACCTCTTGCAAGTCCTTCCTGACTCGCGCATTTCAAGCAGGCCCTGACCTGTGCTTCAAACGCACCTCCAAACATGTGCCGCACCTCAAATGCATCTCCTTGCATCCTCCCTGATAATCTCACATTCCATCACTGTATCCTCTCTAAAATAGGACAGGAAGAGACAAATGGAGAAGGAGTCCCTTAAATATCCTAGTCCTATACTTTGAAGAGATTGATAGATAGCAACCAATATATTGAATTACACCAAAAATTTGATGGGAGCCAATGCAGCTCAAAAATCCACAAAGTAACAATAAGTGTGCTGAAAAAAGTAAAAATTGCATGCCTGTAATTGCTTTTTTTATTGCATTCTGGTACAACTGCAGCTTTCAGATGATTTTTCAAAGGTGGGGTACATGGGAGAAGAGAGACCATATAGATTTGATTTAGTCCAGCTCTCCTTCCATTCCAAACTACAACAAGGCATCGACTGAATTGTGCATCAAACCTTAAGAATAGCCCTTAGCACTTTTTAAAATCCAGTAGGGGCCGCCAAGCACCATGAATATATCAATGAAATAGATTCTGCCTCCCTGTGGCTAGGAGCAGCTTTGGAACACTCTAGGGTGATCAGAAACTAATCAGTCCATGACAGAATGATGGCAGTATCTCTTAATTCCAGACCCTTTCACCAGCTGGAAAACCAAATTCAAAGCATCAGCTCCATTGTGATCAGGCTTTCAGTGACTTTGGTCAAATCCATACCTGTCATGGTGGGCATGAACAGCCACCTTGATTCTGTTCCAGGAAAAGCAAGTTGAAGTCCCTCGGGACCATAATCCTAGAGAACACCATCACCAATCAAACCATAGAGTTTTGAAGTTCAGAGAGGAAAAATGTTATACAGCAGGGAGGCTGGTACAATAGCTACAATTCCAATTGTATCCTAGAATCCAAATTAACAGATGGGATCTTGCATCCAGTTATCTATTATGTGTCTAAATTTTAGTGTAAGGGAAGCTCCTGTATATGTCTATAATATTTAACAAAAGACTCAGACAATATAGTGATTATACCTGTTAAAAACCATGGGCAAAATGCCCGATTTTATAGATGATGAGTTACATATAACATCTTACCGTTCCTTTTCAATTTCATATATATATGTGTGTGTGTGTTTCTTTTCTCTTTATCTCTTTAGGCAATGGGCCGCATTTTTGTGGGCCTCTGTCAAGTAGGTGCCTGGGGCTGCTTTGATGAGTTCAACAGACTTGAAGAGCGAATGCTTTCTGCTGTTTCTCAGCAAGTCCAGTGCATTCAGGAAGCCTTGCGAGAACACTCAAATCCAAACTATGACAAATGTATGTATTTTAAAAAGAAAAGCTATTTTTTGCAATGCTTTAGAAGTTTTTCAAGTGTATAGTTTCTGTATTTCAATACTGTTATTATTTTATGAAATATAATTACATTTTTGAAACACGAATGTTAATATTTTGTTTAAATCCATTGGTTTGTAATATAATATAGCAATAGATGTATTTATAAAACTTTTGTGAAAAGAGGTAATTTATTCAAGAAAAAGTGCTATACGGTGAGAGAAAAAAGAAAGGAAATTATTCATCTAGAGGAAATAAAAGACAAAAAAAATCTTAGAAAATGGAAAAAGAAAGCCACTATAAACTTTCCCACAAATCTAAGGGGATGTATATTCTGGAAACCATACAGATATGTGAGCAGCCTGGGATGGACTGTATATAGAAATATGGGGACAAAAAATGAGAATCCAGTTTCCAAACAACTGCTATGCAGCACAGGTTATTCTGCTTTCCAAATAGACTTGTAGAAATGTCACCAAGTTATAAAAGATAGCCAGAAAACAAACTGATGGTTTTTTCCCCCTCTTAAATATAGAAAAATGGACTAGGTTACTTAAACAAGCATATACCAAAAATACTTCAAATTAGTTAGTTGTTCCCCTTGTATTTACTATATCGTTGTCTTTCTACGGGTATACATTTCTCACAGTCCCCCATGCCTTAGTCACCTTCCATTATGATTATTGCAGTACAATCTATGTGGGGCTGCCCTTGACTATCCAGAAGCTGCAAGCAGTCCAAAATGCAGTGGCACACAATTTTGGGTATCTTGCCTGAGTATCACTATGCTATGTGAGCTGCATTGGCTTCCAGTTGCTTTCTGGGTGCAATTGAAGATTCTGGTTATCACCATGAAACCTATGTGGGGACCAGGTTACTTGTGGGACTGCCTCTCCTGAGAGTATATGCCCTTCCAAGTAGGTTAAATAGGGTTGTTGCACTCCAGGTCCCTCCCTTAAATGTTGCTTTCTAATGGTACCTTGGACAGCCTCCCACTAGAGATGAGAGGAATCCCTATCCTTTTAGCCTTCTGTGAACCCCTGGCTCTTCCCCCATACATTGGGCTAGGATGAGGCACTGAGCTGTGAGGAAGTTTGGAGAAGGGTATGTTTTTAACTATGTTTATGGATTGCTGTGAGATGTCTTGAGTCATTGTATGAGATATGCAGCCGTAGAAGTTGTGAAAATAATGTATACATATACATACACATAATACCAGTATTCTTCCCCAGCCTTTCTGGATTCCTTTTCTGTCAGTTTTGAAAGGTGGAGAGGTGAAAAGTGTACTTACTGACGGATGCTTGCTTTCAGCTGCTGCCCCCATTACCTGTGAATTGCTGAACAAACAAGTGAAAGTGAGCCCAGATATGGCAATCTTCATCACAATGAACCCTGGCTATGCTGGTCGATCAAATCTCCCAGACAACTTGAAGAAACTATTTCGTAGTTTGGCCATGACTAAGCCTGATCGTCAACTGATTGCTCAGGTGATGTTGTATTCCCAAGGATTTCGGACAGCTGAAGTGCTTGCCAACAAGATTGTCCCCTTCTTTAAGTAAGTATCATTGTTAACAGAGGGATGTAGGATGATTTATCCTTGGAGAACTATGTTAAACCAGATGCTGGCATTACTGTAGTTACCGTTCTTATTTTATTATATGTAGATCATATCACATGAAGAAGTAGTTCAAAACTGCTAACTAATTGCCTACATTGCTATGTATTTTCTAGAGACAGATGAAAGTATCTGAACTACTTAATAAAATAGAATAGAATAGAATAGAATTTTATTGGCCAAGTGTGATTGGACACACAAGGAATTTGTCTTGGTGCATATGCTCTCAGTGTACATAAAAGAAAAGATACGTTCATCAAGGTACAACATTTATAACACAATTGATGATCAATATATCAATATAAATCATAAGGATTGCCAGCAACAAGTTATAGTCATACAGTCATAAGTGGAAAGAGATTGGTGATGGGAACTATGAAACGATTAATAGTAGTGCAGATTCAGTAAATAGTCTGACAGTGTTGAGGGAATTATTTGTTTAGCAGAGTGATGGCCTTCGGGAAAAAACTGTTCTTGTGTCTAGTTGTTTAGTGTCTAAACAACTGAAACATTGTGAAGTAATGTTCTAGAATGTGATACTAATGTGTCTTCATCTGTAAAGCCAATGTTTTTATTTAAACATAGTGGTGAGAGTGACATCTTTATATCCTTAGACTGTGTGATGAGCAGCTCTCTTCTCAAAGCCATTATGATTTCGGCTTGAGAGCTTTGAAAAGTGTACTGGTCAGTGCTGGCAATGTGAAAAGAGAAAGGATTCAGAGAATAAAAAGAGAGAAGGAAGAACGTGGTGAAGTTGTTGATGAAGGAGAAATTGCTGAAAATTTACCAGAGCAAGAGGTATGTCCTATACTTTATGTGGAGTGGTTAATGCACTCTACAGTTACGTAAGACACTGATCCTTAAAGACAAAAACACAAGAATTTTGAATTAATTTGGATTGAAATTAATATTCAGTACAAGTGTGCATAACATTTCAGGTTCAATTCATTTTGAATTCAAAACACCCAGATTGGAGTGCAGAAGAACTGTTATGTGTTTGAGGCTTGGTTTTGAGCTTTACACACTTTAAATACAGAGTAGCTGGCCTGTGTTTGAAAATTTCCCAAATGATTAGAAGAGCCCATTATTGTTTTCCACTTGAAACAGATCCCATTTTTTATACGCTACTATTTGTATTCTTAATGTTCTGGACTACTATAAATGTTAAGTTACTCAGTTAATAACAGGCACAGTAATTTGTTTAAACAAAAATGTATCCAGACCAATCATCACACAAATAGTATTTGATAGTATCTCAAATTATCGTAAAAAACAAAAGAAAACAATGTCCAGTTTAAACTTCAGTATAGTAACTCTACTATAGCCAGTCTTTGAACCCTGCACTATTAAATAACTACTTTGCTTCTTAGTTTGTCTAATAAATGTTTTTTCCATGTAGATTCTGATCCAGAGTGTCTGTGAGACTATGGTACCAAAACTGGTTGCAGAAGATATACCACTGCTTTTCAGTCTCTTGTCAGACGTGTTCCCTGGCATTCAGTATCACCGAGGAGAAATGACTGCATTGAGAGAAGAACTTAAGAAAGTCTGTCAGGAAATGTACCTCACATATGGTGATGGAGAAGATATTGGTAGCATGTGGGTGGAAAAGGTATGGCTTTGCAACTGTTATTGACAACATAATATAAAATCCTTTGAGATTTGGCTGTAAATAGTCCTCTAAAAATTTAAACAGGATTATTGTAACTGTTGTCATCTTAGGTAAAAGATTTTGAGATATAAGACTCAAATATTTTAATCCTCACAATTCATAAACAAGTCCGGTTCACAAAATCAAAGGTTTATTGGAGATAAAATGAAGAAAAATAAAAAGCGGTTGCAAACGCGGCCTCTTAGACCCCAAATAGATTGAGTTCGAAGAGCGCCACAATTTATACTCCGACACAATGCACGCCATGCCAAGAAGCCCTCCCAACTCCCCTTTATTCTCCTAAGTCATTCTCCAAGTTGTTTTACACTTTAAAGGGTCATCTTGACATTTCCTGCCTAATCAACTATCTTATCATGTTTACTTTTAATTTTCACCTTGAGCGAATGTTCCTTTCTTACTGATAGTGGTCTTGCCCAAGGTGTAGGTTCCTGTCTCCAAGGGACCTTTTAGCAAGTCATTACACTTTGTCTCTGCTGATTACAATTTGTGGTCAGTTTGCAACAGTAAGCTTTTTAATACATTTTATGCTTTTATAAAAGAGTAATTTATTATTCATTTCCTTCACAATCTTCCCCCTTTCTACTCCTTTTTATAGGTTCTTCAGCTCTATCAAATTACCCAGATCAACCATGGCTTGATGATGGTCGGTCCTTCTGGAAGTGGAAAGAGCATGGCTTGGAGAGTACTTCTGAAAGCTCTGGAGAGATTAGAAGGGGTGGAAGGTGTTGCACATATAATTGATCCCAAAGCTATCAGCAAAGACCATCTCTATGGTACTTTGGATCCCAACACCAGAGAGTGGACAGATGGGTTGTTTACCCATGTCTTGAGAAAGTAAGTCTGAAATATATAAGAGGTGGTGAAAATGAATAGAAAGATTCCCAGACAAGGTGTTTAAACTGATTCAACATTTCCCTGACTTATACTATAATCTTATCTTATTTAGAATTATAGATAATGTGAGAGGGGAACTACAAAAACGACAATGGATTATCTTTGATGGAGATGTTGATCCTGAGTGGGTTGAAAATTTGAATTCTGTTCTGGATGACAACAAGTTGCTGACATTACCAAATGGGGAACGTCTGAGTCTTCCACCAAATGTAAGCCTATCGATAGTAAATTATATTTAAGGTAGTATTTCCATGTGATTTAATGTGGCTAAATGTGGACAACAGAGTATCAGAATACTGACTCAATTCTTAATACAGCAGCATGCTGCTGTATTCTGCTTAGAAAAAAAGATCAAAGGTGAAAGCCTTTCCGAATTTCAAATATCAAAGTGCAAAAAAAAAGTAATTTCAGAGTTGCTCAACTCATAGGAAACACTGATAACTTGATTAAAAACTTGATTAAAAAGAGAAAAGAAATCAAATGAACCACTCAGATCATAAGATGCTACTAGTCTGCTTTAGTTTGCCTTTTTATTGTTCAACTACAACAAGGGAAAATGATGACTTAATGTCTATAAAGCTAGATTTATGAATAAAAGCTGTATGATAAATATGAGAAATCTAGACTATTCCCAAATTTATATGCAGATAGTCCTCACTTAACAATCATTTGACTGATCATTAATTATGATAATTAATATAATCAATGATCATTTAGAATAGAATAGATTTTTTTTATTGGCCAAGTGTGATTGGAGACACAAGGAATTTGTCTTGGTACATATGCTCTCAGTGTACATAAAAGAAATTGGTATACAGAGAGAAGAGAAGTGGGGAGAGTACACAGCCTTGGGGCGCCCCTGTGCTAATTGTACAGGTATCTGATGTGATTCTGCTTAGCTTCACCTGCTGCTTCCTTTGACCATTTGAAATAGCAATGGCATTGAACAAAGGGACTTAAAATCCATGCCCAAAGTTACAGCTGTTGTAGTGTCTCTGGGCACATGATTGTAGTCTGGGCACTTGGCAACCCATTTGCTCTTACAATTGCTTGTTAAGCATCTCGCGATCATGTGATTGTCATTTGTAATCTTTCTTGCTAGACTTTCTCCAGAAAGTCAGTAGGGAAACTGGCGGGGAAGATCTCAAGCCACTGCCACCTGCCAATAGGAATCTCCCTGTTTTATGGAGGCTGGCTATAAAGGGTCCAAGACAAAATCCAAGCAGTATTTTGGCACAGAGCGTTCGCAGCACAGGGCATTCACAGTCAGCCCCCAAAGACAAGAGGATTCCCCCTGGTTTCTGGGGGCTGGCTGAAGAAAGGTAAAAAAATCGAGATAAGATTTTCATCCATGAAGGATTTACAGTCTCGGAGCAGGGAGGCAGTGCTGTAAGCAAGGAGGATGGGAGGCCTCAGTGGTGGCAGAGGCCCTGGGAGGCTGTGCACAAGTATTTACCCACTCAAGCTTGTGATTTCAACAGAGAGAAATTTTAGCTCGTGAGCAGGGACACATTTGCACATGACCTGCACCAGGCCTCCAAGGGTCTTCCCTGAGGAATTCCACACACCTTACCTGGGACTCCATCTGCTTAATGACTCATGAAATCACTTAACAACCAGAACTAGAGGTGTTGAGATTGCAGTTGTTGAGCAAAGAGATCATGTGATATCCTACTTAATGATCACTTCACTCAGTGATCATTCGAATTGAATTGAATTGAATTTTTTATTGGCCAAGTATGATTGGACACACAAGTAATTTGTCTTAGTGCATATGCTCTCAGTATACATAAAAGAAAAGATAGATTTGTCAAGAATCATAAGCTACAACACTTAATGATAGTCATAGAGAAACAGTCAATATAAGTCTTAACGATACCAGCAACCAGGTTACAGTCATAAGTGGGAGGAGATGGGTGATAGGAACTATGAGAAAATTAATAGTAATGCAGACTTAGTAACTAGTCCCAGTTGTGGTCCTTAAGCGAGGCTTACCTGTAGAGATGTGGCACAAGTAATTACACAGATTTAATCAGTACACATATATCAAAATCAATAAAAACTTCAATCTCAAATTCCTGCTTAAAATCTTTACCTACAGAAATAAACAAGGCTCTTTAAAGAGGCATTCCTGTTGCTTCTTTTACCTGGGTTTCTGTAGAAATTTCAACCAATTAATTCTGAGGCTATGGGAAGATATTAAATCTTATTGTTTCCTATATAGTAAGACAGAGAGGGGCTTAGGCAGTGTCTAGCATGCGCATATATATATATATATATATGTGCTCCCAGAAGCATGAAGCTGAAGCCTGAAGATGACGAATGAGACTTCGTCGAAACGTCGCCAAGACACTTCCAATTTTACGCGGGAGAAAACCCGAATAACCAAAGACCTACATATATACATATACAGACTGGCTTAAAAGTTTTATTAAATTTTATTGGGGTTATTTATGAATTTTAGGGTTTTAAATTGATTGTTTTAAATTTCGGCCATTTATGTAATATGCTTGGTTTTAAGTTTCTGTTTTAATGTGTATATTGTGTGGTTTTATTATTTGGCTGTATACCGCCCTGAGTCCTTCGGGAGAAGGGCGGTATAAAAATTGAATAAAATAAATAAAAATAAAAATAAAATATTTATATTTATATTTCTTGTGAATATTTAGATTCTGTGTCCAGGATGAGTCTCCATTTAGAATGTCTACAGTCCTTCTAGCATGTACAGTCTGGAGTACTGTACATGCAACTTGGCTTCCCAATATCCTGAAACAAAGCTCTCCCACTGAGTTTGCTGCAGTAGCTTTCAACTGCCCATGCCAGGAGATTCTTTCTCTGATTCTTTGCTTTTTTGCTTACCTTAAACTCGAAAGGAGGAGAGGGTAGTTGAAGAAGGGTCTTTGAACAAAAACCATAAAGAAGTCTGGGTTTAAATGTTTTCAAAAACCCTCCTTTTGTTTTTTCCATAGGTGCGCATCATGTTTGAAGTTCAAGATTTGAAATATGCCACTCTGGCCACAGTGTCACGATGTGGCATGGTTTGGTTCAGTGAAGATGTTTTAAGTACTGACATGATTTTCAATAATTTCTTGGCCCGACTGAGAAGTATCCCTCTGGATGAAGGTGAAGAAGAAGCTCAGCGGAGGAGAAAGGGAAAAGAAGATGAAAGTGAAGAAACAGCCTCTCCAATGCTGCAGGTAAACCTAGGAGTCTAGATTTCTTTTACTTCACTACCCAAATTAGTAATTGTTTAGCTCTGTTTTCTGGTATGGTAATTTCTAGCTGTAACGTTACTGAAATGGTTCATTGACAGATTCAAAGAGATGCAGCTACAATTATGCAGCCATACTTCACATCTAATGGATTGGTGACAAAGGCACTTGAACATGCTTTTAAATTGGAGCACATTATGGACCTCACCCGACTACGGTGTCTCGGTTCTCTCTTTTCCATGCTTCACCAAGCGTGCCGCAACGTAGCACAGTATAATGCCAACCACCCAGACTTTCCAATGCAAATAGACCAGCTAGAACGCTACATCCAGGTAATTCTTGTTTGCCGCCCCATCCACTCACCAAAAGACTATAATCCTGAGGCAATAAAATTACCAGGATTTTTAAACTCTTGCTGCTGGTTTCCATGTGTTTCTTAAGTACAAACCTGTTTCCTCACATCAACTCTGATGATTTACTGCCATTTCAGAGATACCTAGTGTATGCAATCCTGTGGTCGTTCTCGGGAGACAGCCGCCTGAAAATGAGAGCAGAGCTAGGTGAATATATCAGAAGAATTACAACAGTGCCCCTGCCTAGTGCACCAAATATACCCATAATTGATTATGAGGTAAAGAGAATTGTATTGTTATAGAACTTTTTTTTTACATCAATTTTACTGTGACTGCTGTTCTGATTGCAATGCTTCATAAAATGTAATCTGTACCACAAATCAAATTCAAATTGTCCTCAACCTATGACCATTTGTTCAGCGATCATTTGAAGTTAAGACTGTGTTAAATGAATGACCAATTCTCGGAGTTCCACCATCCCATCACCTCACGGTCACAAGATTGTGATCTTGACTCTTGGCAGCCGGTTTGATAGCAATGATCTATGAACAGTGATCCACAAAAAGGCAATGGGGAGGCCAGCAGGGAACTCTCAAGTCACTGGGAAAGTCTCCTCAGCCCCTCCACATTCATTGCCGGTTATTCATAGATCCCTAACTTCACCACACCTACTTTGTACCCTCATGCACACCCTCACATTCTCATACACCCTTCCCAACCCTTGCCAACTGTCCTTCACACAGCCTCCTCAATGCAGTGTGCCTCCCATGCACCCCCACAGACCCTCCCTTTCATGCACCCTCTCACAAATCCTCCTTCACATATCTTCCTCCACACCCTCAAGCAGTCTCCCCGATCTGCGCCTGTCACATAGCCCTCCACACCCTCCCTGACTTACGTTGTGTCTCTCCCACACCTTGCATATCCTTCCCAGCCCCCCCCTCCCCATTCTCCTCCCATGGACCCTCTCCCATTCAGCAGCAGCCACTTAACCTGCTTTCAGCAAGGGAGTCATAGCTTTCTGCCACCTTCTTTACAAACTTTGGTTGTAGGAAGAATTTTGGTTGTAAAGAAGACAGCAGGAAGTTGCTTCACCTAATGATTGTGGAATTCAATTAACGGCAGCAATTGGGACTGCTGCCAGTTCCAGAAATGCTTTACAACCAAATCACTTAGCGATAGGAATTCCAGTGCCTCTTGCTATGGTAAGTTGGGGACTATATGTACCGTATTACAAGTAATTCCAAAGGCCTCGCAACAGTGTACAAAATATTTGCTATTTAATTTATCATGCACACCTCTATCTTTTGAGATGATGTGCATAATGAAAATAAGTTTTGATACTAATTAGATTGTCAAAAAACACATTCCTGGATTTGTTGCTTAAGCACTGTAAAGTGGTATATGAGAGTAAGTAATAATTCTAAAGAAAAATAAATTTCGTTGATCATTTTGTGTCTATCTTGATGACATGTCCTCTACACAGAAAATAATGCCTCCTCAGAACTGGGAGTCATCCAAGTACATTTTATGTGGAATCATTTTAAAAGCCTTTTCAATTTGTTGATAATTTATTGGTGACATTTCTTAATTTTTGAACAGTTAAAAGTTCCAGTTAGAGTTAAAATCTTTGGCTGCAACAAAGGCAGAAAGTAGCAGATACTTTTTTTCTTTGTATAGGTCTCCATCACTGGCGAATGGGTGCCTTGGCAGTCAAAGGTCCCACAGATCGAAGTTGAGACTCACAAAGTTGCAGCTCCTGATGTTGTTGTGCCAACGCTTGACACTGTCCGCCATGAAGCATTGCTGTATACTTGGCTTGCAGAGCACAAACCACTGGTACTCTGTGGCCCACCAGGATCTGGAAAGACCATGACTCTCTTTAGTGCACTCAGGGCCTTGCCTGACATGGAGGTATTTCCGCGTTCTGAATATTTGAAAATATTTGAGTTATTCTTCCTTCTAGCAGAACAGGAAAAATATAATTCTTTAATCACAAAGTACTAAGTTCCAATAGCCATTGAGAGCTTGTTCCAGAGCTCCATTCACTTCATTACAGAAAATTAGATGCCCTTGATTATTTCAATGGGTACATTTTGAGATGTTCTGATTGTCAGACCTGGAAGACATCTTTTACCTTTGACTTTACTGATCATTAGTCACTTAAGGTTTTAAAGTAAAACCGGCAGCCTGACTTGGAATCAAAAAGAGGAAATATTGCTGGTTTAAGACTCTTAAGACCTGTTCTACATGCTCAGTTAACACACTAGAACTACTGGTTATAATAGCCAAATCATCTTCAAAGGACATTATAAGCCAATGCAGAATACCACCACAGTATGAATTAATGTGGCCTTGTTATACATAAGATCAATATTGGAACCCATTCTTCAAAAACCAGACTTCTAAAACATACACATAGCTTAAAATATTTATTTTGGAATTGTCAACCATCAACAACAGATTGCAGCATTTTGTAAAATGTTATGCAGATGAAGGATGTTTTTGGTTGTTATTTTTATGTCGTGTTCTGAATTTTTTTTTTTTGCCTTTCCAGGTGGTTGGCTTGAATTTCTCCAGTGCTACCACTCCAGAACTACTCCTGAAAACATTTGATCACTATTGTGAGTACAGGCGTACACCTAATGGTGTGGTACTAGCTCCAGTTCAGCTGGGAAAATGGCTGGTACTCTTCTGTGATGAAATCAACCTGCCAGATATGGATAAATATGGCACACAGAGGGTCATATCCTTTATCAGACAGGCAAGTATTAATAAGCGAAAAAATTACCCTTTTTGTGAATAAGGGTTAAATTGCAAAACAAAAGGCAATGTATGGGGTGGAAGCAAAAATAGAAAGGTGTGAAGAAAAAGTGTAAAGTTTTTACTAAAAGATTTAAATAATCTTTTGTCTCCATTTTTTCTGTTTTTCTCCATGCTTTGCATATAATGTGTTTACCAAAAGGGAACAGTATGGTATGTCCATCTCTTTTCTAACCAAGACTCTTAACTTCATCAGATGGTAGAGCATGGCGGTTTCTACCGTACATCAGACCAGACCTGGGTGAAATTGGAACGAATTCAGTTTGTTGGTGCCTGCAACCCACCTACAGACCCTGGAAGAAAGCCTCTTTCACATAGGTAATATGCCTATAATACAATATGTATGTTCATGCCAACTTGGTCTGATGGGGTTTGTATGAAACAACAGTTTTAGACAATAAACATTTCAATGGCACTGAACAGGAGGAGTCCATAGCAAATCTAACATCCTCCAAATGCTTTCTCCCACAGCCAAGTTTTTATTTCTCTGTGTAATACTACAGAACCTGTGCCTCTGTTGGTGCAATATAATACTGCATTCCGTTCGTTTGGATTCTGGAATGATATTTTCATTAGAAAGTCTACCCTCAAAGAGAAAGTAATGATGAAATATCTCATCCTGCATGATTCTCAGGACCTGTGAAACAATTTATTGTGGAGTATACTTGTCAATTCTTACAGTCTAAGTAGTCCAGGGGTGTCAAACTGGTGGCTCACAGGCTGAATGTGTCACGGTCAGACCACACCCACCCTAGCTCCATGAATGGGAAAAAGTCGCGAAATGTCACCAGACGGCAATAGGATGCCACACGTTTGACACCCGTGATGTACATTTTGTGTATGTGTGTGCCTTGAAGTCTGTCTTGATTCCTGGTGCCTGCCTGTACAAGTTCCTGAAGTTTTCTTGGCAAGATTTCAGAGGTAGTTTGCCATTGTCTCCTTCCTTAGACTGAGAGAGAGTGATTGCCCCAAAATCATCCAACTGGCTTTGTGCCTAAGGCAGGACTAGAACACACGATCTCTTGGTTTCTGGTCTGACTGCCTACCTCAAATTGGCTCTCTAGTCTAATAAAATACTATTAAGATTTAAAATTTATCCCTTTGAATAACTTTTCAGATTCTTGCGCCATGTTCCTGTTGTATATGTGGACTACCCTGGACCAGCTTCACTCACTCAGATTTATGGCACTTTCAATCGTGCTATGTTGAGACTTATTCCATCTCTCCGTACTTATGCCGAGCCTCTCACTGCTGCAATGGTTGAGTTCTACACAATGTCACAGGTAACAAGGCTGAAGGTTTTCCATAGATTTTAATTAAGTGATTAAGTGGTTGCGGGGGGAATGCTAATAAGGACTCGTGTGTGTGTGTGTTTTTCACACAGGAAAGGTTTACTCAAGATACTCAGCCACACTATATCTATTCACCTCGTGAAATGACTCGGTGGGTGCGAGGTATCTTTGAAGCACTGAGACCGCTGGAAACATTGCCTGTTGAAGGACTCATTCGAATTTGGGCACATGAAGCCTTGCGTCTGTTCCAGGACAGGTAAATCATAGGAATGCAAAGTTATATGCTTGTTTTAATTTTATTTGCCAGTATTAGAGTTAAGACTCAATAAGACTTACTGAGGTTGTAGCAAATAAATATTCTCTACTAGACTTCTGTTTAAAATAATTCCACTTTTTAAAAAATTATAGGCATGTCATTGTAGATGGATCACCTAAGAACTGTCCAGAATGGATAAAATCTAAACATTTTCTAGGAAATGCATGCTATCAAAACCTTTCCTTTCTTTTTAAAGATTTTTCTAGAATCTTTCCTGCAATATAGTTGGTGGGCTGACGATTGTGAGGATTGTCTCCAGTCTTCTTCATTCTTCTCAGAGTTCTGTTACGCTGTTATTTCCCTACTTTTATCCTGGTTAAGTCCTGTCTGCTTCCTCTCTCAATCTCCTGTGTTTATCCAGGCTTGTGGAAGATGAGGAGAGACGATGGACTGATGAAAATATTGATATGGTTGCTCTGAAACACTTCCCCAATATAGACAAGGAGAAAGCTATGTGCAGGCCCATTCTATACAGCAATTGGCTTTCAAAGGTAAGAGAA
Organism: Ahaetulla prasina; assembly: GCF_028640845.1. Lineage (NCBI taxonomy): Eukaryota > Metazoa > Chordata > Lepidosauria > Squamata > Colubridae > Ahaetulla > Ahaetulla prasina. The sequence continues at coordinate 338,422,989 of NC_080539.1, forward strand.
AAACCTAGCCTCCCTGTGGTTTAGTTGCACAATGGCAACGCTATATCAAATCCTGTTCCTGTCAAAAGTGGCATTCCCCAAGGTAGTGTTATTGATCCAACGCTCTTCGTACTATACATAAATGATCTCTGTGACCTCATCTCAAGTTATTGTGTTCTCTTTGCTGACAATGTCAAACTATTTAATACCACTAACAATACTTCTACCCTTCAAGAAGACCTTGACTTAGTTTCCGATTGGTCTAAAACTTGGCAACACCAAATCTCTACCAGCAAATGCTCAGTCTTACATATTGTAAAAAAGAATCCTATCAACAAGTACAAACTTGATGGTCATTACCTTACTGACGACCCTCACCCTGTCAAAGATTTTGGAGTTCTCATATCAAATGACCTAAATGCCAAAGCCCACTGCAACTACATAGCAAAAAAGGCTCTAAAAGTAGTAAACCTAATTTTACACAGCTTCTTTTCCAAAAACTCTACACTACTAACTAGAGCATACAAAACATTTGCCAGACCTATTCTTGAATACAGCTCATCAGTCTGGAACCCACACCACATCTCTGACATAAATACAATAGAACGCGTCCAGAAATATTTTACTAGAAGAGTTCTTCACTCCTCCGAAAATAACAAAATACCTTATACCACCAAGCTTGAAATCCTGGGATTAGAAAACTTACAACTCCATCGATTTCGACATGACCTGTGTTTAACACACAAAATCATCTATTGCAATATCCTTCCTGTAAATGACTACTTCAGCTTCAATCGCAATATTACAAGAGCAAAAAATAGATTCAAGCTTAATGTCAACCGCTTCAAACTTGATTGCAGAAAATATGACTTCTGCAACAGAGTTGTTAATGCTTGGAACTCATTACCTGACTCCATAGTCTCTACTCAAAATCCCAAAATCTTCAACCAAAAACTGTCTACTATTGACCTCACCCCATTCCTAAGAGGACTATAAGGGGCATGCATAAGAGCACAAAAGTGCCTACCGTTCCTGTCCTATTGTTCCCTTTATTATATCAAATTAATATAGCTAATGCATATTTTTACTTATATATATATATATATATATATATATATATTCATGATATGTTTTTACTTATGACAATGTTTATGTATACTGTTACGACAAAATTAAATTTAAAAAATGTTCAGTTTATGATATGGAGATATCTTAGGGCATGGAGAATCTTCATCTGTAAGTAGGTATTTTCAACTAGACACAATTGGGTATACTTAAAAGATTTAAAATTACCATTTTCTGTATCTGCCATTGATACAGAAGTTTAAAACTTTGTGTAGAAAATTTTTCACTTACCAAGTTAGTCAAAAAGGATAATAACTACAGTTAATCCATTCTGTTCTGGTTGAGGCTGCTAGAAGAGCAAAAACCAGAACTTTGTATCTTCCTTGACATCCGAAGCAATAAAAGAGAAAGTTAAAAAAAAAAGTCTGTTCTCCTTAACAGATACAAGCCATGTAAACTTGATTTAGACAGCTTCTTTGGTGAACAGCACATAAAGATTATTGAGGGCAACCTTTTTACTTTTTCTCTGGTATGTTGGTTTGAGTATTAGTTGACCATTTTTACTAGACTAGACTTGAATTGAATTGAATTGAATTCTTTATTGGCCAAGTGTAATTGGACACACAAGGAATTTGTCTCGGTGCATATGCTCTCATTGTACATAAAAGAAAACATACCTTCATCAAGGTACAACACTTTATGATAGTCATAGGGTACAAATTTAACACTTAATGATACAACACTTAATGATAGTCACAGGATACAAATAAGCAATCAAGAAACAATATCAATATAAATCGTAAGGATACAAGCAACAAAGTTACAGTCATAAATGGAAGGAGATGGGTGATGGGAATGACGAGAAGATTAATAATAATGCAGCCTTAGTAAATAGTTTGACAGTGCTGAGGGAATTATTTGTTTAGCAGAGTGATGGATTCAGGAAAAAAACTGTTCTTGTGTCTATGAAATGTTTGCAAAACTTAAGCCTGTGTAGCTGAACGTGATTCTTGACACTCATGTTAAAATTTAAATTTAATTTAAATAACTACTTCATTCTTATATCCTTGAGAAAGACAGTTAACCTATATGAAAATATGAGTCGAGATTTTATTTTATATTAAAGCGGTTTTATCTTTTTCTGTATATAGAATGAATTTATTTTTTAAAGGATTGCTCAGAATTTCAACGCTATTTTTTTATTATTTCCTATTATTTTGCATCAGTACTTTTCTTGCAGCATCATGATTTCAAAATAAATGTTACATTCCTGCCAGCTTTATTTTTGGGGAAAGCTCAAGACAATGATTGCTTAATAGGAAACAGTTTTTAATGGGGAATCAAGCACCTTCACATGAACATTTTATGCATCTTAAGATACTACCCTAAGTAGAGTCAGAGTCAGCATTTCTGTGTGTTTATGTACATACAAAAATAATTTGTTCTATTTTTTGTTAGGACTATATCCCAGTTGATCAAGAGGAGTTAAGAGATTATGTGAAAGCAAGACTGAAAGTTTTCTATGAAGAAGAACTAGACGTGCCACTTGTTTTATTCAATGAAGTGTTAGATCATGTGCTACGAATTGATAGGTATGTATATTACTAAGAAAAATGTATATTAGTAAACTAATCTAATTTTCATTTTAAGAAGGAATATTGTTTAATGTTTTCTTGGATAACTGAATACTAGAGAAGTATCTCCAATAATGTTATCTTTTGTAATGGGAAAAAGTTTATAAAATACCATATTGCGTGTATGTTCATGTGTAGGAAAATTCCAATGAATGTAATGAATAAATAATTTCAACAAAGGGAAATGAGTTATACTGGTAGCCTGCATTATAGTCACTAAATGAAGTATATTTTCAGGATCTTCCGTCAACCTCAGGGGCACTTACTTCTCATTGGTGTCAGTGGAGCAGGAAAAACAACTCTGTCTCGATTTGTGGCATGGATGAATGGTCTAAGTGTCTACCAAATTAAGGTTGTTACAACCACTCTTTCAAATAGTAAAACTAAAAACATTTTATGTTACTTTCCTTTTATGGACTACATAAAAACAAAAACTGACCCACAATTGTGATTCACAGGTACATAGAAAGTACACTGGTGAAGATTTTGATGAAGATCTAAGAACGGTATTGAGGCGATCTGGCTGCAAGAATGAGAAAATTGCATTCATAATGGATGAATCAAATGTACTTGATTCTGGATTTCTGGAGAGAATGAACACTCTTCTGGCCAATGGAGAGGTAACTTAATGAAAAGCTTAGGGAAAAGCTGGATCTAGATTTCTGTATTTTAAAAATGGAAAAAGCCATGGTCCCATCAGTTACTGTGATCGGTTGAAAGTTAATCTCTGAGCTGAAGACCAGCCAGTCTGCAGTAAAACAGTTGTCTAACTGTATTTGTATTGCCAGAAACTTGGAATTCAGCCCTTCTCTAACAGTTTCCAGAATCAAGTAGCTTTCTAATGTGCATTTTCTCAATATAGGTTCCTGGACTGTTTGAAGGAGACGAATATGCCACACTTATGACTCAGTGTAAGGAAGGAGCTCAAAAAGAAGGCTTAATGTTGGATTCACATGAAGAACTTTATAAGTGGTTCACTAGTCAAGTGATCCGAAATCTCCATGTAGTCTTTACCATGAATCCATCTTCAGAAGGGTTGAAAGATAGAGCAGCTACATCTCCAGCTCTCTTCAATAGGTACTGCACCATTAATATACTATGAATGAGTAATTTTCATGCATTCGTTTCAAAAGGTGGTAATATTGTCTTATCCTGTTTTAGGTGTGTTTTGAACTGGTTTGGAGACTGGTCCACTGAAGCACTTTATCAAGTTGGTAAAGAATTCACTAGCAAAATGGATCTTGAGAAACCAAATTACATTGTGCCTGATTACATGCCAGTTGTCTATGACAAACTGCCACAGCCGCCATCACACAGAGAAGCTATTGTAAACAGCTGTGTGTTTGTCCATCAGACACTTCACCAGGTAGGTTCAGCTTTTCATTTTGATACATCTTTCTGTGCTCTGTCGGACAATAGGGTGCAATCCTATTAGAAGACATTGCATTTATGTTTTGTGGAGGAAATTTTAAAACCTACTGATTTTTATTTAATGGCAGGCTAATGCTCGACTAGCAAAACGAGGTGGCAGAACAATGGCCATCACTCCTCGTCATTATTTGGACTTCATCAACCATTATGCAAATTTATTCAATGAAAAGAGAAGTGAACTGGAAGAGCAACAGATGCATTTGAATGTCGGACTCAGGAAAATCAAGGAAACTGTGGACCAGGTAGAAACCTAAACAAAGGACAATTGGGGGGGGGGAGAGAAATTATTCTTGACAATTCCTAGAACTTATTACATCACTTTTCATTAATGCACCTTGACATTGTTGAGAATCTCTTAACTATTCCAGGTGGAAGAACTGCGCCGTGACTTAAGAATAAAAAGCCAGGAGCTTGAAGTGAAGAATGCAGCGGCTAATGATAAATTAAAAAAGATGGTAAAAGATCAACAAGAAGCAGAAAAGAAAAAGGTGAGAACCGTGATTGGTTTAATAATATGAAAATAACTACTGCGTGCATGGTTGAGATTTTAATAACACTTTGTGTAACTTTCCCTAGGTTATGAGCCAGGAAATTCAAGAACAGTTACATAAACAGCAAGAAGGCATTGCGGATAAGCAGATGAGTGTGAAAGAAGATCTGGATAAAGTAGAGCCTGCAGTTATTGAGGCCCAGAACGGTAGGCAGATAAAATGAAATTGGGTGGGGGGAGTAATTCTATATATATATATCAGCTTGGGTCTGCAGCATGCTCTGCTATCTGCTATTCAACGAACTCTTTCCATAATTGCTTGGTTTTGGTATATCAACTTTCACAGAAATTTAATAGGAGCAAAGAAAACAATATTACACTCTAAGCTTAAATCTTTGGGATAATAATTGGAACAAACAGTAATCATGTTCTCCTCTGACTGCACACAAAGCAATAATTGCACAGCTTTTCAGAATACCTGCTCATATTGCCACTTAAGCTGTTGTAGCTATTGATGGATTTATTATGAGTTAAAAATACGAAACATTAGAATGTAACATGACTTTTTTTTTTAGATAGAGTGAAAGTTACTAGACCGTTAGATGGTTTGTGGTAGCTGATGGTATATCTGAAAAGTGGGGAAAGTGGGTTTTTTTCCCTATGCTTTAGGGGCACTACTAGAGCTAGCAGAAAATCTTACTGATTTTACCCATAAATTGTTTAAATTAAAATTAATTTGTGTGTGTGTCTGTGTAAAATTAAATTAAATTCAAATCATCTCTGAATTTGCTTTTTGCTGTTTTAAATCATTTTCTTTCACGCCTGGCTGATTGGGTTTGTTTCTGCTTAGCTGTTAAATCAATAAAGAAGCAACATCTGGTGGAGGTCCGTTCTATGGCAAACCCACCTGCAGCAGTGAAGCTGGCACTAGAATCGATCTGCCTGCTTTTGGGTGAAAGTACAACTGATTGGAAACAGATACGTTCCATCATAATGAGGGAAAACTTCATCCCAACCATTGTAAACTTTTCTGCTGAGGAAATCAGGTGAATAATTTGGAAACGTATTTTAGCTGCTTCTGGGATCAGAATGAAATTGTTCACAGAGACTTCTGAAAGATGACTATATTACAAATACAAAATATGAGGAACTGATTTTTGCTTTGTATATGTAAATAAACCTTTTTGGGGAGAAAGAGTCATTTCTTTATCACTTCTCTTTCTTACTCTCCATCTCTAATTTGTATCTGGTTGAGAAAAGCTGCTTGAGGCCTGTGAGATCCATTAAAATGAAGACTTGTTTAGCGCAGCCCATCTATTATTACAACAGTGACAAAATTGCAGTCTTTGAACTAAATTTCATTCTCCATTCCCATCAGCAGCCTGAAGTGTATGTTGCATGCTCAGTGCTTTTTTCCATCCCTTAAATAGCGGTGAGCTCTATAAAGAAACAGCATCTTATTGAAGTAAGAACCATGGCCAATCCACCTCCTGCAGTAAAACTGGCTTTAGAATCAATCTGTCTCTTGTTGGGTGAGGAGACAAGTGACTGGAAAAAGATCAGGCCAGTTATTCTCAGAGATAATTTCATCAGCAGCATTGTCAACTTTAATATTGAAGATATAAGGTATTTGTAGTTTTAGCTCTACTTAATGTGGTGATGGTGATAGTCACACAATTGGAACTTGTATATTGAATGACTATTTGCCTGTATGGTTCTTCAAACTCTTTTGCTCTTCTAGTGATGCCATCCGAGAGAAAATGAAGAAGAACTATTTATCAAATCCAAGCTACAATTATGAAATTGTGAACAGAGCTTCTCTGGCTTGTGGACCTATGGTAAAATGGGCTATTGCACAGGTAAATAATCTGCTCGGAAGGATCATATTTTCAAAATAAAGAGATATAAGCTGGGGCTGCAGAGACATTTTGGGTTCCTGCAAATTGCTAAAACAGTAAGAGGAAAGCAAAAAAGCAGGGTTTTTTTATCCAGAACTGGAAAAAGCAGTTTTGGATAAAAAAAAAGAAAGAAACAAATGAAAGTGCTAAATAGGATAGGACCAAAAGAAAGAAAAATGCTACAGTAAAAAAAATGGAAAACAGTACCAAGCAGATTTTGTCAAGTATTTATAGGACAGAAAGGGAAGTACAGGATTTTTCAGAATATAAGACGTGCCTTAGTTTTTGGGGAGGAAAATAAGAAAAAAACTGATTGGCAGGTAGATTGACTTCCCGGAATACCCCCAATCAGCTGTTCCCAGAGGTGAATTTTAGCAACAGGTTCCTTGGTTGTGAGCTCTGTGCCTTGCTTTTTTTTTTTTTTTTTTTTTTTTTGCCTTTTTTTTCTGCCTCTGAAACTTCTGAAACTCTTTCAGAAAAAACTTTTTTCTGCCTCTGAAAGCCTTTGAAACAGCTTCAGAAAAAAAGTCTCTGAAGCTGTGTTTGGGGCTTTTTTTCTGAAGCTTCGTTTTTGATGCTTTTTTCAGCCTCTGAAACCTCCATTTGAGAAGCTGGGCGGGGCTACATTCGGAGTATAAGACACACCCAGATTTTCACCCTCTTTTGGGGGGAAAAGGTGCTTCTTATAGTCCAAAAAATACGGTACTTCTTTCAGTACCATTCAGAACTGGTAAACTAACTCTCTCCTGTTCTATTCTGTTCTATTCTATTCTATTCTATTTCAGTTTTTTATAGTCTGATTTAGTGCTGAAGTACATCTATCTTTCTTAAGCATTCCTACCGTCAAAATCAAAGGGTGAAGTTGCAGACTTAGATTTGGGGAGGAATTTTCTCCTCCAATTTGTCCTCCCCACTGAAATCCATAGCTCCGCAAACATCTTCAAAATCTGAGGATACCCCATGCTGGAGTTGGTGTGTTTCTATGGGAGAGGAAGAATTCCTCCCTTTCTGTTTTCACAAACAAAAAGTATTTCTTCAGTAAAATAAATCCACTGGATTTCATCTTAGCAACTTTCTCACATCAGACTATTGACATGAGGGTTTATGGAGGACTGCAAAATCCCGAATTGTGTGAAATTGAGTGTCTTTTTTTTCTAGTTGAACTATGCTGACATGCTGAAGCGAGTAGAGCCCCTGAGGAATGAGCTGCAGAAACTTGAAGACGATGCCAAAGACAACCAGCAGAAGGCCAATGAAGTTGAGCAGATGATTAGAGACCTGGAGACCAGCATTGCTCGTTACAAGGAGGAGTATGCTGTACTGATTTCTGAAGCTCAGGCTATTAAGGCAGATCTAGCTGCTGTGGAAGCAAAGGTGAGACTGTCACTTTTTGTTAAACGTTTGTTAAGTTTCGTTGAGTTCTGATTAGACCAAAGTCAAGAGTTTTACTTTTCTTGTGAGCACTGAATTCCATTTTAAATTGCCACCATCAATCTTAGACGCATGTTTTGACTTCTATGCTGTTATGTGCAGTGTAGGTAGTCCTCACTTAACATTCATTCAGCAACCATTCAGTGTTAATGACAATGCTGAACAAAAGGACTTCAAAGGCAAAGTTTTGGCCCCCATGATCATGTTAACAAAATTTGGGCACTTGGCAACCAGCTCACACTTAAAATAAGTTTGCAGTGCCCCACAAATGTGATCGCTATTTATTTGATCTTCCCTGCCAGCTTCCCACAAGCAAATTCAATGGGAAAGCTGACAGGTCACAAATCAGTTGGGTAAGTCTCCCCACACCCCTGACTTTTCGTCCCTCACACACATTATGTCCTCCTTCCCCTCCTTTGCTTGCATACACCACACCTGACCTCTTACACTCACTCCTCTGCACAGCACTGCCCTTCCCCCAATTTGTGTGGTCTGCACCAAGCTTCCCAGGCCCTCCCCTCCTACCTTTGCACTCCCACATTCTTAACTGGGACGTAACAGCCTACACATCTCAGTTACTGATCGGAGGCCTCCTTGAAAAATAGAAAACTAATGGGGAAGTGTAATATTGATGCTAATCACAATTTATGATATGTTGCAGAATTTTTTTCAACTATGATTAAAATTTCTTACAGTTTTCCTGGAGCTCTATACTTTGCTCTTGTTTCTCTCTCACCTCCCATTTCCCACTGATACTGTGTTAGAGCCAGGTTTTTAATAATAGTGTTTTCCCTGAAATGATATCAAAATTTTTAAGTTTGGTTTTTGTTTGAATATATTCAATGCTTCACTTCCAGGTAAATCGTAGCACAGCTCTTTTGAAGAGCTTGTCCGCTGAACGTGATAGATGGGAGAAAACAAGTGAAACCTTCAAGAATCAGATGTCCACAATTGCAGGAGACTGTTTGCTCTCAGGAGCATTTATTGCTTATGCTGGTTATTTTGACCAGCAGATGCGACAAAACCTATTCACAACATGGTCCCATCACTTGCAACAGGCAAATATTCAGGTAAAAAAAAAATCCACGGATCATAAAATCATTCACCACCATTTATTACGAACAATTGAGTCACTTATTGTGCTGCATTATATGCAACAGTTTGGAGCGTGGAACGCCAGTTCAGTATCTTGTTCCTTGATAAATAGTAGCCTTAGTATTAACAGCTGAACAGCCTGGATCGCTTGAAATATGTTTCTCCAATACTCGCCCTTTTTGATTAAAGATATGCATACTTGGACCCAAATTGCAATCAATGGATAAAGCTGAAGGGTTAACAATATTTTATGAGGGTAAAACAAATCACAGGGTAGCATAGTTCAGTAGTAGTAGAAAAGGAGCAAATACATTTATTAACCCACAGATGTTTGTCAATTCTTGGCTTCTCTTGAGTAAATCCTAATGCTTATTTTACAGTTCCGTACAGATATTGCTAGAACAGAATACTTGTCGAATGCAGATGAACGTCTTCGCTGGCAAGCAAGTTCTCTCCCTGCAGATGACTTGTGCACAGAAAATGCAATTATGCTTAAGAGATTTAATAGGTACTTTACTCTTCATCAGGCAAATTTTCATCCAAAAAACTGTACAGAAAAATAGTATTTTTTAACACTTGTGTTAAAACAAGCTCTTTCTAGGGGAAAGAACATTAGTTTTGCTATACTGCTAGGACATAATGTTGTATAAATATTCTGATACTGTGGCATTTCCAAGAATCTTCTGATGTAGTATGGAGAGAATGGCTTATAATTGTAAGCATCTTTTCCCCTAAGAATAGCACTTGGGAATAATACATTTATATATCTTATTTCATATATCATGAAAGAAAGTCATTCTCAGATACAGTAAATATGTTCCAAAAACATAGTTTGCATATCACTGTTTTAATAAACCAGTGACACTGGTTTTACTAAAGAAAAATATGCCATCTAAGTATCTCTTAAATAAGATGAAAATTTTTAAATTCTCATCCAGAAAGTTACTAGCAATTCTCAGCTAACCCTTCCCATATGATTAATGGTTTCAAAAAAGTTCAAGATATCAGTTCAAGCACTGTTTAAGAAGAATTACAAAATGTCTAGCTACTTGAAGTTTTATAAGAAGATGGACAAAATTATAATAAGTAGTCATTAGGTACAGTGGTGGGTTGCTACCGGTTCGCCCCGGATCAGGCAAACCGTTAATGGCGACAGCTGGGGGCTGCATTCACCCGCCCAGGTGTTTATGCATACGCAAGCTCCCACGATCGAATCAGTAGTGGCCGAAATTGAAATCCACTACTGATTAAGTATGTGAAGATTGTGTCCTAACATATTAGACATTAGCATAGTTTAAAATGGAATTTTCAAATATATATCTTATATGCTTTGAATAAATATTCACTATTTCTGCTGAAAAACTACCGAGTGGCAGTTAGATGGTGTTCAATTGTAGTATGTCTGTTAGAAGGGCAAGATCCAATAGAATAACAGATTAAATAGGAATTTGGAAGCTCAAAGAAATAAAACAAAAAGGCAACAGACACTATTTTGGGGGTAAATAATGGATGAAGCTTTTATAGTTTCCAGCATACATCATGAATTTAGTACCATAGCAATGGCATTGAAAAAATATCTAATATATCTGTGTTAAACTACCTTTTAAAAAATTACTCCAGTGACTATATGGAATAAAATATTCTTCTGTTAGCTTTCTTAAAAACTTAATTACATTTTAGGTATCCCTTAATTATTGATCCTTCGGGCCAAGCTACAGAATTCATCATGAATGAATATAAGGACCGTAAAATAACTCGTACTAGCTTCTTGGATGATGCATTCAGAAAGAATTTGGAAAGTGCCCTGCGATTTGGTAATCCTCTGCTTGTCCAGGTTTGTTGCTGTTGCATGTTTTACCTTCAAAAACTAAGTAGAGTAATTTTTACTTTTATGAAAACTAACAGCACTTATCTGTAATTCAAATGCAGAAACAAATGCAAGTACAATTGGTAATATGGAACCTATGTAATATTGAAAAGAACAAGATCTAGAGTTATCTGAATCTACCTCATGAAATCACTGAATTAAAAAGCACTTAGCAACCAGGACTAATAAAAGACATTGACAAGAATATCCCCTTTTGTCCTCGGCCATATTACTTCTGAAGTTATTTAAAATTGATATCTTAAAGTTAGTGCTGTTTCTTGTAATTGGTAAGCAAAATTCAGGTTGTAGAATAAATGTATTTTACAGTAGTTTCCATCAGTGAACAGTTATTGAAATTATCACATTGAAAAATGTAAACAGTTCTGAACAAAAATTTTGGGGTCGTCAAACCATAAAATGTTGGTTGCAGTGTTGCAATCAGAATCCCTCCCCTTATATTCACACATGCTACAAACAACAAGCTCACTACAAAAAAGGCATGGCTTGGATCATGATGTCACAACCTTCATCATGCCTGTTTTCCTTTCCATGTTTTGAAGACAGTATATTTATATCTACATTTTTAAAAGATTCAGCTTACTCAACTGCTAGATTTCTCTTTAAAAAGATGAGCCTGAATTTAAGATATGTACCTATCTAAATGGAAGACAAGATAAGAAAAACAGTCTTAACTTATTGTCAGAAAATCTGAGTAAAATGTTTTTGGGGGAAATTTTTTTTGAAGTAAATAGAGTGTCTGAAGAAAATCTAGGTAATCCTTGACTTATTACCACATTTGGGCCTGGAATTTTGGTCACTAAGCAGTGCAGTCATTAAGCAAGTCATAGCTTTTTTTCAGAAATTGGTTTAAGATTTCTACTTGATTCCATGTATGCCTGCTTTGTCATCTTGTCTAGGATGTGGAAAGCTATGACCCTGTTCTGAATCCTGTGCTGAACCGTGAAGTCCGTAGAACTGGTGGTCGAGTTCTTATCACTTTGGGAGATCAAGATATTGATTTATCACCATCATTTGTAATATTCCTCTCTACCAGAGACCCAACAGTAAGCAATAAACTTGTTTTACAAGGCCAGTGGTTGATGGCAGTGGATAGGAGAGGCTATTTAAAGGTTACATTGAACATTTTGTGTTTTATAGGTTGAGTTTCCACCAGATCTCTGTTCTCGTGTGACATTTGTCAACTTCACAGTAACTCGTAGCAGTTTACAGAGTCAGTGCCTGAATGAGGTACTGAAAGCTGAAAGACCTGATGTAGATGAGAAACGTTCTGATCTCCTGAAACTTCAAGGTATAGTCACTGAAAAACCGAATCCCCAACCTTTCTCAGCACCTAAAGAGCAGCAGAAAGAAAGGAATAGAATTTTGTTTATTCTATAGCAGGATCAATTTCATTAGCAAATAATTGATAATTATAATTCTGCAAAATTGAGATTCAGTTCTATTTTTTTTTTTAATTTACATTTATATCCCGCCCTTCTCCGAAGACTCAGGGCGGCTTACAGGCAATAGTCTCATTCTATTTGTATATTTACAAAGTCAACTTATTGCCCCTCCAACAATCTGGGTCCTCATTTTACCTACCTTATAAAGGATGGAAGGCTGAGTCAACCTTGGGCCGGGCTTGAATATGGCTACCAGAAAAAACTCAAAAAGTCTGATTCTTGGTTTTTTTTTTTATTAATTAAGAAGAGTATGGGAGCAGATCTCATTCCCTTGTTAGGTCTTTTTTTTAAAAAAGCAATAATTTTCCTAGACAAACTAATTTCCATAACTAAAAAAAACCCCACTTCATTATTAACATTTATTTGTACATATACCTTATGCCTCTAAAAAAAAATTTGCTTAGCAGGATGCTGTAAAATTACTTTGTGTTGTTTAAAATTATTCTTGTAAAATCAACTCAGAGTTCAGATTAAATATAATCCAAAGTATATATGTATGTACGTATTTTATATGCTTTTCTCACTATCCAAAATGACTCTGGGCTGCACATAAACTTAATAAATATAGGAATTTTACATTAATTCTCAGCTCAGACTCATAAATTATTCTCCTCTCTATTAAAAAGTAAAACCCACTAGTACTGTTTTGCTGTTTCTTTGTGTCCTCTCTATTAAAAGGTAAGCAGTTCAGAATGTGATTCAAGTTTTGTTTAAGGGTCTCTGTTATTCTTAAAGGTGAATTCCAGCTGCGTTTGCGGCAGCTAGAAAAATCTCTTCTCCAAGCCCTCAATGAAGTAAAAGGACGAATCTTGGATGATGATACCATCATAACCACTTTGGAGAACTTAAAGAGAGAGGCAGCTGAAGTTACTAGAAAAGTGGAAGAAACAGATATTGTCATGCAAGAGGTAGAAACAGTGTCTCAGCAATACCTCCCACTTTCTACTGCATGCAGCAGTATTTACTTCACAATGGAGTCATTGAAGCAGGTACAAGAGGCTTTGATTTAGATTTCCCTTTCTCAGATTTCTTTTTTTAAAAAAATATTGCAAGACGCCATTTCCATTCAAGTTAACATGTTGCTTTTAACACTCTTATTCCATTTGAATTCTACCTTAGATACACTTCCTATATCAGTATTCTCTTCAGTTTTTCCTGGATATCTATCATAATGTCCTGTATGAGAACCCAAATTTGAAGGGAATTACAGACCATACCCAACGTCTTTCTATTATCACAAAAGATCTGTTCCAGGTTAAGTAAAAGCATTTTGTACTTCAAAACACTTCAGACATTTTTTTTTTCCTGTTCACAAACTTTCTACAAAGCTGATCTTCCTAATTTTGTATTTCTAGGTGGCATTCAATAGAGTTGCTCGTGGCATGCTGCACCAGGATCACATAACCTTTGCAATGCTGTTGGCTAGAATAAAATTGAAAGGCACTATAGGGTAAGCAAATTCATTTATTAAGCAAGTCAGTATTGAAGAGTGAAGTCTTTCCAAAATTTTAAGAATTATAGGAATTTGATAAAAACTAAAAGCACTCCAAAAGTCAGAGTAAAGTTGTATCCAGCAGTAGCATTTATAGATTTAAAGTTAATTTGTGCAACCTAAGATGGCAGAGGGACGCAGGCAGTGGTGGTATTCAGCCGGTTCTATCCGGATTGTGCGAACTGGTAGCAGTGGCTGCGAGAGGCTCTGCCCACCTGCCCGGATGTCATCACATTCTGTTTTTGACGATCTGCGCAGGTGCAGGCGGCTCTGCACACGCTCACATTTGTGAACCGGTAGCAAAGGTAAATGAATACCACCCCTGGACGCAGGAAATTCAATATTTCTGTTCAAGTCAATAAAAATAATGTCAGAAAGGCCAATTTGGATATGCTGTTAAAAAAAACCTGAATGAAAAGCATGGTTTAACCTTTTCCGAAATATCTTGCAAAAGATGATTTGTCAATTTTAAATTGCTATTCATACAAGCAGAACTAATGATTTTCCCATGTTTCTTGTACACATCAGTAATCCAAAGTATTATACTTAGAGAGTAATTAGGTTTCTTTATCTTTGAGAGAATTGTTCTCAGTGTGATTTTCTTCTGTTTCAATTGAAGGGAGCCTACATATGATGCAGAATTCCAGCATTTCCTAAGAGGGAAAGAAATCGTACTCAGCAATACAATCCTCCCCAAAATTAGTGGCCTAACGTTAGAACAGGTGGAAGCTATGATGAGACTAAGCTGTCTTTCTTCATTTAAGGACCTTGTTTCCAAAATCAAATCTGATGAAGTAAGACTACTTTTTAATATGTCTAAACTATTGAATTTTAAAGTGAATTATTAATGCAAATAAGAATATTCATTCTCTTTAGGTCAGTGTGTGTGTGTGTGTGTATTTGCAGCTTAAATCCAACTTCATTTCATACACATTGTTACCAATATGTAGGTTGGATAGCTTATGCTGACTGAGGTGTATATTAATCAGGAAAGTATCACCATGTATAAAAACATGTTCTTCTCACACAGGAACATGTTCCTTAGGGAAATAAGATATCCTTGATCTGTCTTCATGTGAAGAAACTCATTGGTCTTAGATCTATTTCAAGATTCTTATGTATTGCTCAGAAATAATAATTTTTAATTGAATCTGACCTACAGCAATTCTGCATTTGGCTGGATAGCAGTTCCCCAGAGCAGACTGTACCCCATCTTTGGACAGAAGACAAAACTGCAAGTAAGTTCATGAATTTCTTCCATCTCAATTTTGCTTTGTTAGATGTTTGTGGAACACTCACCAGAAGAAATTGTATGAAGAAGACAAATATATAATGTTTGGAAAAAGATAATATCAAATTAATTTGTAAAAAAAATAATTTGTGAAATTGTTGATTTTGAATCTGAAAAATAGTTCTTTAAAATAGTATATTAGTATTATATCAACAAGTAATGTCTGATTTTGAAGGTGGCATAAAGGGTCCCTTGGCAATGGTAAATATATAATTCAGGACCATTCAGACTTACTAATAGCCTACAATAAAGCTGTTGTCAATAAAAAAACAGGTGCATTGTCTTTATAACGTCAGTGCGCTTAAGAGTGAATTCTGATAAAAAATGGAGTTAACATGGATTGTTAGCCCATGGATTTTCGAATTGGTGGATTTGTGACTCTGACTGGAACAGTATTTTTCTTAGAGGAATACCGTAGGTGTGCAGAGTTGGTGTTCTGATTCATCTGTCACTCAAGGGCTGGTGGGCTTAGAAAACATTTAGCCAAACGCCAGCTGGCTCACAGGGTGATCTCCTTCTGTGAGGGCATCAATTTGTATTACCTGCTGGTTAGAACTGGTACAGAGCTTGTGCTAGTGCTTGGAACATCATTCTTAAAGAATATCATTCCTAAAGAAATGGCTCTAGCCTTGAGTAATAGATAATAGATAACATCGAGGATAGCTCACCATCCAGATCTGCATGTGGGATTGTTGCATACTTTCACTGGCACAGGGTTCTTTCTCCTTTTCCTTTTTTCCCCACTGGAATTCACAAAAGTGTAATCTAAATTGCCCAAGGTCATTTGTAAAGGATCATTTGGTCTTATGGCTATAGAACACACACATACACACACACACTGTTGTTTAGAATATGAAGAATGAACAAATACAATTGCTAGAAAGGGTCCTGCGTTTGATAGCTTTATACACAATTATCATAAAGAAGCTCTTAGAATTTTTTTTTTTTAGTCTTCATGTGAAATACTATAGAACCTACGTGTAATGTATCATACTAGAGCAGTGCTAGACAATATTTGCAGGATCGCAGGCTTTCATGTAGTTTCGTGGTTTTCTAGACAGCTGGAGAAGAGCTCCTAGTGACATCAGAAATAGCAGACCTGTTTCTGGACCTGAGTTTTTTACGGAATGTCATCTCTCCCTAAACAGTCTGAAATCAAATTCCATAATTTCATGTGTGGAAGGGAGTAAAGATGGAAGCAGTTTTATTTCTCCACCTCCTTATTTTCTTGGGGAGAAAAAAACAACCATATTGGCTGTGTTGCCATCATCTTAGTCTTGAATTGCATGGATCAATCCAAATACTACATGAATGTTTTATTTTTCTTTTTTCTATATTTCAGCACCCATTGGACAAGCCATTCACCGCTTGCTTTTGATCCAAGCTTTCCGCCCTGATCGTTTATTGGCAATGGCACATCACTTCGTTTCCACAAATCTTGGAGAAAATTTTATGTCCATTATGGAGCAGCCTTTGGACCTGGCACATATTGTAGATACTGAGGCAAGTAAACATTTTAATTACACACACAAACACACCCGCTTGGTCCCCAGAATCACAGAATGATGCAGATGGTGCTTTAAAGTCTGCTACTAAAGTAAACGTTGCATTGAATGCTGATTTTTTTTAAATTTATTAAATGGCAGAGGATCTAACTCATTCTATCATTCTGTTTTAGCTTTCTGAAATTGAAACTGTGGCCCTTTTCTGGCACATATGACATTTCAGAGTTGAGATTTTCTCAGTACTAGAAAAACTGCAAATCTCTTAGCAAACCTTGAAACAGAGAGAACTGCCTCTTCCTGTGAAGTAAACATACCTGATTTTTCCCTTTTCTTTCCCATTCCTGGATTTTAGGTGAAGCCTAACACACCTGTCTTGATGTGCTCTGTACCTGGCTATGATGCTAGTGGACATGTTGAAGACCTTGCTGCAGAGCAAAATACACAGATCACCTCTATTGCTATTGGTAACATTTTCATATATTTTGTCTACCAAATGCTGCAGAAGACTGTCACACGTTTCTAAATATGGTAATGTTGTCCTTTTAGGTTCTGCTGAAGGATTTAACCAAGCTGATAAAGCAATCAATACAGCCGTGAAGTCAGGCAGGTGGGTTCTTCTTAATGCTATGATTAGCAATTTATCAGTTTTGGGTCTGTATGATAGAGACTTCTAAAGCATTAATCTGTTTGGGTTTGTTTGTTTTTAATATGTTTTTCAGGTGGGTCATGTTGAAGAATGTCCACTTGGCACCTGGATGGTTGATGCAACTGGAAAAGAAGCTGCATTCCCTTCAACCTCATGCATGCTTTAGATTGTTCCTTACAATGGAGATAAATCCAAAAGTAAGCAATCAGACTAAAAGCAAAAAATAACCATCACATTTCGTTTCTAAATTCTGCTATTGTAAAAGAGGAAGTTTAGCCTCATCTTGTGAGGTTTCTGTCCTTTTATGCTTAATTCATTTTCTCTTTATTAAAGGAGAGAAATTAGTACTTCTTTGTGTGTGCAAAGTCAAGTGTCTTAATACTGTGTTCACTTCTTTAGATGTTTTTGTTGTCTAATTCATATTAGATCTTGATCTCCCATCTAGTTATGTGATTTTTATTTCTGTTCGTTAATCCATGCTAAGGTGATAAATTAAAAGTTCAGCACAGCAGAATCATTTTAGTTGGTCCAGCATTACAGGTTTGGGGGCAAAGAGCATTTCCCCAAACAAGGGATTATTAAAAGTGCTCCATGGTCATTACACATGAGATTGGCGACTATATAAATCTGATTAATACATTTCTCACTGTACATTTGGATAATGTATTTTGTGCTCAGGTTCCAGTCAACTTGTTACGTGCTGGAAGAATTTTTGTCTTTGAACCACCACCTGGTGTAAAGGCCAATATGCTGAGAACCTTTAGCAGCATCCCTGTGTCGAGAATGTGCAAGGTAAGTTTTTAAAGTTATTACTCAAAATTTCACTAATAAACACAAAAGTGTTAGTGAATGAATCCATGAAGAAGCTTTACTCTGAGTTTTAGTCAGAGTAGCTGTTGCTAATCTTGCAACAGTTTCCATTTGCTTCATAGATACAAATGCCCCAGCCATTTTATATTCTAACCAGTAAAGATCAGACTGTTTTAAGCTTGTAGACATAACAAAAGTAAAGTAAAGACCATTTGTTTATTTAACACATGATTTGACTTTTGTGTCAGTATCCTCTTCTAAAAGCCCTTTCTTCATCTAAATGGGTTTATACATTACATCAAGTACCTTAAAATAAACTACAGCAAGAAAGGAAAAGGACCGATTCTTTCATCTGAAATAAAAGATGCAAAATTCGAAAATATATTCCATCTCAAACAAAGTCTTACTGTGTTCTGTTAAATAGGTTGCTCTTTTTTTTTCCTATTGAACTGAAAATAAAAATTCATTGGTTTTTCTCCCCTCTAGTCACCAAACGAGCGTGCACGTCTCTATTTCCTTCTTGCATGGTTCCACGCTATTATTCAAGAGCGTCTGCGATATGCTCCTCTTGGCTGGTCAAAAAAATACGAATTTGGAGAATCCGATTTAAGATCTGCCTGCGATACCGTAGATACGTGGCTTGATGATACGGCAAAGGTAAGTGATTTCCCATCTTATTCCTTTGTGTGAAATGATTAGAAAAATTCTACTTCTTAAAAAGGACAAATCCAATAATTATAAGTTAGCCAAATGATATGAACAGTTTTGATTATATCTTATCTTTTATTCAAAAAGCAGAAGGAAGTTATATTATTCCTGTATTGGATTTAACATCACCCGTATCCATTGGATTTGATCGAAACTGATAGCCAAGGCCTTTTGTTTATATAATTCATATATAGCCCCTCCCCCCCCCCATTTTGGCAGTAAGGTACCTAAGGATCAAGCAAAATAACAGCAAACTAGTAAAAACAATTAATTACCATAACCAAGCTAAGGCAGCCCAAATGTCATTAACATCCAGATACTCTACAGATTCTGAGAGCATCCCTTATTTCAGGAGACGAAATCTTCTAGTCATGGGTCAGCACTATTTTATTAAACTAGCTCTTGTTAATACCACTGCCCTTGTAGACTTTATAATGTGTTAGCTGTTCCTTTTACCACAAAGATGTCTCCAATCTCAGGGTCGTCAGAACATCTCACCTGACAAGATTCCATGGTCTGCCCTGAAGACGTTGATGGCTCAGTCAATTTATGGTGGCCGCATTGATAACGAATTTGACCAGCGGTTATTGAACACTTTCCTGGAGCGACTCTTCACCACACTAAGCTTTGACAGTGAATTCAAATTGGCTTCCAAAGTTGATGGGCATAAAGCTATTCAGATGCCGGATGGAATCCGGTATGAACATTTTCTTTCTAAAACTAAGCGTGGGTTAAACTTGAGTTATTGCATGTATTCCTTGTAGTTAGGAATATCTTGGTCACAGTGTGGCATTGTTGATTTGACAGACGTGAAGAATTTGTACAGTGGGTGGAATTGCTGCCGGATACACAAACTCCCTCCTGGCTTGGATTACCAAATAATGCTGAGAAAGTTCTTCTCACCACACAAGGTAAACATCTTGCTTCGTGAACGATAACGCTTACGTGTATAAAATAATTTTCTGCATGTTGGAATAATGGAATAAGAAACATCCTGGTATTTTTTTAAACCATCACTTATAATGGTGTACATTTGTAAGCTGCTTCAGTGAGGTATGCATATTGAAAATTTGGACATAAAATGGGTAGTCAAACAGGGAATGAATTCTGAACATCAAAATAATAGCATACAAATCTCATTAGAAAATGCATGGCCAAATACGAACAGTATAAGGTAAAACAGCTGAAGAGTTTTGCAGTTTGCATTTTAAAAAACTGAATTATGCATTAATTAAACTAAGTAGTAATACTTAATGAAGACAGAATAGCTACACATATGTTAAAGATCTCTCTAAACTCGTGACGTCGCGCCTGGATTACTGCAATGCTCTCTACATGGGGCTCCCCTTGAAGGGCATCCGGAGGCTGCAGTTAGTCCAGAATGCGGCTGCGCGGGTGATAGATGGAGCCCCCCGTGGCTCCCGTATAACACCCATCCTGCGCAGGCTGCACTGGCTACCTGTGGCTTTCCGGGTGCGCTTCAAGGTGTTGGTGACCACCTTTAAAGCGCTCCATGGCATTGGGCCGGGTTACTTACGGGACCGCCTACTGCTACCGAATATCTCTCACCGACCCGTGCGCTCTCACAGAGAGGGTCTCCTCAGGGTGCCGTCAGCGCGGCAATGTCGTCTGGCGGCGCCCAGGGGAAGGGCCTTCTCTGTGGGGGCCCCCACCCTCTGGAATGAACTACCCCCCGGTCTTTGTCAGCTTTCGGACCTCCGGACCTTCCGCCGCGGGCTTAAAACACATTTATTTAATTGTGCAGGGCTGAGCTAAATTTTAAATTTTAAATTACTGGTTTTTAAATTGGCTTTTATTTTATATTTTTAATTTTAAATTAATAGGCGTTTAGAATAAGTTTTTTAACTGTTTTTATATTTCTTACATTGTATTTATGTGTTTTAAATGCCTGTACACCGCCCTGAGTCCTTCGGGAGATAGGGCGGTATATAAATTTGATAAATAAATAAATAAAATAAATAAAATTTTGAAGCATTTCACTGTGACAAAGGGGCCACTAGTATTTTGTCTTCTTCTTTTCAGGGATTGATATGATCAGTAAAATGCTGAAAATGCAGATGTTGGAGGATGAAGATGATTTAGCCTATGCAGAGACAGAGAAGAAAGCACGAACGGATTCTACATCAGACGGTCGCCCTTCTTGGATGCGAACACTGCACACTACGGCTTCCAACTGGCTCCATCTCATCCCACAAACCCTCAACCATTTAAAACGAACCGTGGACAACATTAAGGTAAAAGCTCATTATTTATTTTATTGCAACGTTATTCTTTGGAGGATTGGACGAAAATTTCATTTTAAGATTGGAACTTCATAAAACATCCCATTTGGAAGACAAAACTGCTTTTTTCAGCATGAAA
Source organism: Ahaetulla prasina (assembly GCF_028640845.1). NCBI lineage: Eukaryota > Metazoa > Chordata > Lepidosauria > Squamata > Colubridae > Ahaetulla > Ahaetulla prasina. The sequence continues at coordinate 338,444,176 of NC_080539.1, forward strand.
TGGACTATTTCAAACTTGAGCCTTTCAATAACAAATTTTTTTGCACATTTGTATTGTAAAAGAACCAGAAGCAATATACAGAAACCCAGGGCGATTCTCCATGCAGGGAGGCTTTAACTAATTTGTACATTCCCACCTATTTAAGCAAATTAGAGGAGTTATTTATGTACAGATTCCGTCTTCTATACTACAAGAAAGCAGAGGAGTCAGAGATAATAGTGCTATGTTTTTTTAAAAACGGAACTGTTAAAATTATCCTCCAAAACAGTCTTACATTTAAGAAACAGATACCTCTCATTACACTTGCCGGGCTTCTCTCAGTAATATAGAATCATCTTTTCAAATTATGTTAAAAGAAAAATCTAAACTACACAATAATAAAAAAATTAAACTAAACATTATATTATATTATATTATATTATTATATTATATTATTTATTATATTTATTATATCATATCATATCATATTATATTACATATTTTATTTTTCCTCCTGAAACCAAGGATCCATTATTCAGATTCTTTGAAAGAGAAGTGAAAATGGGAGCAAAACTCCTTCAGGATGTTCGCCAAGATCTTGCAGACGTAGTTCACGTGTGTGAAGGAAAGAAGAAACAGACCAATTATCTTCGAATGCTTATTAATGAATTGGTAAAAGGTAGGTTTTTCCAAATCTTATACATTAAAAATTACAGTCCTGCTGGTTATGAAAGTCTATAAAAGCTTGTTTGTCACATGACCCAAATTCTCGGAGGTTTTTTTAAAGTTATGAAACTAAACAAGATGATTTTTATATATTGGGATGTGATAATTTTTTTAAAAGACAGGGAAAAGGCATGAAAAATATACATACAACTGCAACAAAGGGGACCAAATTGTTCAAAAGTCTTCCTTGCTTCTTTATCAACATTTCATTTTATTACATCTTTACAAATAACATGATGGCAATCCAGTGTATGTTCATCCTTTCCATCTTGCATAGTGATGGCTTTTGGCCATTACCCCAAATTTTGATATCGCCCAAATACAGGGATATATAGTTGAAAATATATGCATTCTCAATCTATGCTAATAATCCAATGACTTTCAGCCAAAAATATGGCAATAATAGAACAAGTCCAAGCAGATAAATGCTTACAGCATAACATTTGTAACCAACCTTCTTCAAAGAAATTAATTCCACACATGAAAACAACTTTTACTTTACAAGAGATCATATTCAGAGGTTATGTATAATATCACATTCCACAAGCTCATTATAAAATAGTTACTGGTTTATATGCCACTGTTAATTATTCTAAGATGTCTAATGATTGTGACACTTTAAAAACAGCAATGGTGTGGAGTCCATTGTTCTGATTTTTAGCAAATGTTTTTTTACAGCAAGATTATCCCATAAGGCAATCTTCTCTTTGGGCAAAATTATTTCTGTAATCCAATATTTCCTGCACCATTAACAATTCTCCCTACAAACAACAATAACAGCACTTAACTGGAGTTTCAGTTGGATCAAACTGTAGATTTAAAGTTATGTTGAAAGAGGAGCTGAATACCAGTTGTAGGGTGGCTGCCTCTGAATTTGAAATTCCGGCCTTTCTGTTTACAAAAAACACACTATATATTTTTTCTTTTAGGTATATTGCCTCATAGCTGGTCTCACTATACAGTGCCTGCTGGCATGACAGTCATACAGTGGGTGTCTGACTTCAGTGAACGAATTAAACAGCTGCAGAATATCTCGCAGGCTGCAGCTTCAGGTGGTGCAAAGGAACTCAAGGTAGATTGGAATTAATTTTCTGTTAAGTGCAGTACTGTTCATCCCAAAGCGCTACAAAGGGGTAGAACATAGCCAAACTGTAGTTTCACTATTGGAACGACTACATTTAGTCCTTGATAGAAAGCTTGAATGAAAGACAGGAAATAAAAATGTTAAGAATCCTTTAAAATATGCTACTGTAAAAGACCATGACAACAGATCTCCCAATTCTGGCTTCAGTTTCTGAAATGCATATATCCTAAAGGCACAGGACAAGCAATCAAACTTAAGCAAAATGCCCTTGAGTTGGGAAGGACAGCCCATCAATTGCATATGCACCCAAAGCCACTTTTATTTTTTTCAATCCTAAAAAAGTTCTGATCACATGGTCAAAACACTTCTCTTTTTACAAATTGCGCTGCTTAAACTTAAAATGTTTATATTTATCAAATGTAGATACCATTCGTCTCACTAAGTAACTCTGGAGTGGTTTATAGCAGGGCTCTCTCCAACCTTAGTAACTTTAAGCTTTGCTGGCTGAAGGATTCTGGGAGTTGAATCCACAAGTCTTAAAGTTTCCAAGGTTGGAGACCCCTGGTTTATAGGTAAAAGTATAAAAACTATGTAAACGCATAATACATACCAAATTCAGTAACCTGGCAGCCAAGAAAAAAGATAAGTTAAAAATTTAAAGGTGGCAGGAGAGTCTTCAGGGCACTAAGTACCCCCAGGATTGCATGCCTCTCTTGGAGTTGGCACCTCACTTATGGGGGAAGATGTACCATGGGGGTGGGGGGGCAATGGCAGAGAAGGCTAACTAATCAGTTAGTTAGTTTAATGGAACATTTTTAAAAATCTTGATTCTGACCTAGGATTCCTATGAAGGGGATAATAAAATTTGGCAAGTGCTCTAAAGAAATTAAAGAAGGAAATTGGGATATATTGATTTCATGCGGCATCCATCACGTTAACCTACTTACACATTTGTTCCACAGAACATCCATGTCTGCCTGGGAGGCCTGTTTGTACCCGAGGCCTACATTACTGCTACAAGGCAATATGTAGCTCAAGCTAACAGCTGGTCCTTGGAAGAACTCTGCCTGGAAGTCAATGTAACCACCACTCAGAATGCAGTATTGGATGCCTGCAGTTTCGGAGTAACGGGTTAGTTGCCCCCAGCTTTTTGGGTTTTTTTTGTTTGTTCCTTTAGTTAGGAAAGAGCAAACTTGTTAACTTTCTCTTGTTAAGCTGTATGTGCCTTATGTTGGTGACTGGTTTCAAGGAATATTGAAAAAGCTTCAATCCCAAGTGGCTGTGGAAGGAAATCATTTTCTCTTTAGAAGCTTCGTCAGCAAATGGTCCAAACTAAGACACCAGGCTAAAAAGGGGAGCCTGTGAATTCTAGTCTAGACTGAGTTAGATTTTAGTTTGTGGGTTTTAACTTGGGTTTTAATTTTTTATATTTTTAATTATTAGGCTTTTGAATAAGTTTTTTAATTGTTTTTAGAATTGTATTTATTGCTTTTAAATGCCTGTAAACCGCCCTGAGTCCTTTGGGAGATAGGGCGGTATATAAATATAAACAATAAATAAAATAAATAAAAATAGTCCCACCTTAGCCAGGAAAGCCAGCTGGGTGACCTTGAGCCAGTCACTCAGTTACAGAGTTGTTTGGGGGGGGGGGGGGGGACGACAGCAAATGAGGAAGAAGGTGTGTTGGATATGCTCACTGCCTTAAGTTATTCGTAAAAATAATAAAGGTAGGATTCAAATAAATAAAGGAAAATTATCTGCCAACCACGGATGTTTTCAGTAGGTATAATTTCGGAAAGGAAAATTTTAAAATATCGCAATTTACTAAAATATACGTTGACAGCTTCAAGAAGAAAGTTGGCACAACACTGGAAAAGGGAAACCTCACAGGGAATATTTCATATGGAAATTGGAGAATATGCTGCCATGGCTGAACTGATTATATCCATAATAGCCAAATTTAAATAGCAATGGCTCCCTTATATAGAACCCATCGCACAACAAGACAAAATTAGACATTTGGAATATGGCTCCTTGGACTTAAACTGAAACCAGCGATGATCTTTATCATTTTATGTAAAGTACCACTTTGGCCATCAATTGGAGATACAAACAAGAGAAGAGCCAGAAAGGCTTCATAATGGTCATAATATATATTTGGTAGCCATTCTTTTGTTCTATCATGTTTTCTTTGTTTTTGTTTATATTTCACTATTACAGCTTTTTTTTTAAAGAATGATCAACTAATTCAGGCAGAGGGCCCTTATACATTTTAAAATGTGACAATTACAAGCTGAGAATTTTGAAAATCTGTGTGTCCTAATGCAGGTAGTCTTCAACTTATGGCCACAATTGAGCCCAAAATTTCTGTTGCTAAGTGAAACATTTTAAAGTGAATTTTGCCCCATTTTACACACAGTTGCCCCATTGCTTCCCACAGTTGATAAGTGAATCACTGCAGATATAAAGTTAGTAACACAGTTGTTATGTGAATCTGGCTTCCCCATTGACTTTGTGCTTGTCAGAAGGTCACAAAAGGTAATCACATGACCCTGGGATACTGCAACTGCCATAAATAGGCGAGTTGTTGGCCCCAAAGGATAGGGTGCGCAACTTAGGTGTCCTCCTGGATGAGCGGCTGTCGTTTGAAGACCATTTGACGGCCGTCTCCAGGGGGGCCTTCCACCAGGTCCGCCTGGTTCGGCAGTTGCGCCCCTTCCTTGATCGGGATGCCTTGTGCACAGTCACTCACGCACTCGTTACCTCTCGCTTGGATTATTGTAATGCTCTCTACATGGGGCTCCCCTTGAGGTGCACTCGAAGGCTTCAGTTAGTCCAGAATGCAGCTGCGCGGGTGATAGAGGGAACTTCGCGTAGCTCCCATGTAACACCGCTCCTGCGCAGACTGCACTGGCTACCTGTGGCCTTTCGGGTGCACTTTAAGGTTTTGGTTATGACCTTTAAAGCGCTCCATGGCTTAGGGCCTGGGTACTTACGGGACCGCCTGCTGTTACCACATGCCTCCCACCGACCCGTACGCTCTCACAGAGAGGGACTTCTCAGGGTGCCGTCCGCCAAGCAATGTCGGCTGGCGGCCCCCAGGGGAAGGTCCTTCTCTGTGGGGGCTCCCACACTCTGGAACGAACTTCCCCCGGGTTTACGCCAAATACCTGACCTTCGGACCTTTCGCCGCGAACTGAAGACACATCTTTTCATTCGCGCGGGGCTGGCTTAAATTTTATTGATTTTATAATTTTTATTATTAATTTTAAATGGGGTTTTAGTTTTCTATACATTTTAAATTTTTAGGCTAATTATAATAAGTTTTTTAATCTTGCATTTTATACTGTATATTGTCTTGTCTGTTTTTATTTTGCCTGTACACCGCCCTGAGTCCTTCGGGAGAAGGGCGGTATAAAAATCAAATAAATAAATAAATAAATAAAAATAAATATGAAACAGTTGCCAAGCATCCAAATTTTGTTCACATGGCCACGGGGATGCTGCAATTATTGTAAGTATGAAAACAATTATGTCAGTTTTTTTTAGTGCCACTGTACCTTTGAACAGTCACTTGATGAATTGTTGTAAGTTAAGGACTCCTATAATCAAAGTACCAGACTGAGAGCGATGGAGAACCAAATTGACAGTGGAACTCCCTGGGTGTTTGTGAGTTAGTCGCCACCTCTTGGTATAAAGTATCTTACAAGATGGTTGTTAATGTAGAATGTGAAGATAATGAACAACGTGCATTGAACTGATTTGAGGAACTGAATAAATATATAAAAGCTATTGCATGCTCTTTCAGTCAATACATTTCAGCATTTTAAACTGAAAATGCTGTTTCACAATGGGAAAATTGCTGTTGTAAAACGTTCAGATGAAATGCTTCGAATGTCATTCTTTGACGTTGGATTAGTTCCTTCCGTTTGTTGAAATGAATATGTAACCTATCTATTAACTACACATTATCATAGATGAAGTGGTAAATTTTAATATTGCAGAGTTTCAGTGTACTTCTGTGCCATTTCAAATAGCATTCTCCTACTTCCTTTGTAGGACTGAAACTTCAAGGAGCCACTTGTAATAACAACAAGTTGTCACTTTCCAATGCTATTTCAACCGTACTGCCCATAACTCAACTTCGCTGGATTAAACAGACAAATGCTGATAAAAAGTCTAATGTGGTAAGAAAATGGGTCTTTTTACTCATGCTTTTCAGCTAAGCATGCTGTTTTCATTTTCCTTGTGTATTTCTATCCTCTTAACCAACTTCTGAACTTATTTTACAGGTGACCCTGCCTGTTTATCTGAACTTTACTCGGGCTGATCTGATCTTTACTGTTGACTTTGAAATTGCTACCAAGGAAGATCCTCGTAGCTTCTATGAGCGTGGTGTGGCTGTCTTGTGCACTGAGTAAAATGATCCTATATTAATGTTGAATTAATAATTAAATGCAACTTTACAGGATTATTTCTAGTTTGTACTTTCTTCAACAGATCAATTGTAAATTAACAGCTAAGATAATAGTAATTGATGACATTCTGTAATGCAAGAAGGCATTCAAACCTGGGTTGATTTCATATGCTAAACAGGAAGGAAGAAATCATACAACAAAACCTTTTCCTCAGTTCTGTTTCTTGCCTACACCTAGGTTGAGCTTCAGAAAAAAAATCCTGCACTTCTTTCAGATTTTATGTATTAAACGTCATTCATTTAAAATGTTCATTCATTGCTATTTGTTTGCCGATACTCTCCAGTAGGAGTTTTACATTCATGTAATAAATGTATAACAAAAGCTAGGAGTAATAGGGCAAATATAAGACTTGGAACTTAACTTTCTCCATTGGTCCATCTAATCTTGATTTTTCTCTTCCAATAAAAGCTAGCATTATGTTACAGGTTATATTATTCAAGTTATACTTGATTCTGGGGATACCTAGAAATGAGTTGCTTATAATAAAAGCTTTTGACTAAAAATGGCTTAATGGATTTATGTACTGTCCATTAGATTGCAGGGAACTTTGTTTCTCTCTCATTCAATTTGCTTGCCTATTACTTGCTTTTGTCTTACAATCACATATCCATTCTGTCCTTTACATGGTTCCCATTCATTATCAGTGCCATTCAAAAAATGTGTTTCAACTTTAAGATCACTGCTGCTTCCTCTGATTTTTCAATCTTTATCAGCAAGACAAAATAAGCAGTGGTCTACTATTTGGGGAACAGTGCAGTGGTTCAGTGATTAAGACATTGGGCTTGCCAGCCAGCAGCCCAGGTTCAAGACCCAAGCGGTGTGTGATGTGGTGAGCTCCCATTCTCGCCCCAGCTCCTGTCAACCTAGCAGTTCAAAAGTATGCAAATACAAGTAGATAAATAGGTATCACTTCTGTGAGAAGGTAACAGCACTTTGTGATGTCATGTTGGCCACATGACCACAGAAATGTCTTTGGGCAACACTGGGTCAATGGTCTTGAAACGGAGATGAGCACCATCCCCTATAGTCAGCAATGAAGTAAAATCCGCAAGGACTGCTAGTATTTGGAGCACTATTGTCCTTTGTATAGAAGTAGTACCTGACCAGGTATCTGGTCAGCCTGTTTTTAAAACCTTCAAGAGAGAGAGAACTCAAATCTCCCATTGCCAGATACGAAAGGTTTTTTTCTTACATTTAATGAAGATTAGTTAGCTGCAATTTACAACTTTTGAATGCTCATTGAGCTTGGCATAGCCTGCCAACCTTTTTGTTCAATCATCTTTCATCTCTTACTTAAGAATTCTGTGATGAATTTGGAATATCTCTGCTTTGTCAGATATCATCTTTGCTCACAGTAATCTGTGTATATCTGATTTACATCAAGAAGGAAGAGCACACAAAGGGTCAGGGTCCCCCTTGATTCATTCATAATAATGTAAAGGTTCCTCTTCCCTCAGCCTCCAAATATGAGAGAGATAAAAGACAGAAATATTTCTTATATTGACCTGATTGGAAGGCATACTTTCAGAAGAATGAATTACTTGAAGATTAAAAAACAAGATGAGATGGGTTACACAAATCTAATAAATAAAAAAAACGTGAACATTTAATTTTCTACCTTATTTATTTGTGCCACCAGTTTGCCCTTTGCAGTGGAAATATTCAGCAACATAAAATATCTGTTCATCCCTGGCCAAATTCAATTCAATTATACTAAATGAAACCATTGACACCTCAAATCACCCGCAACCTCTTTCTTGATTTTTCTCCAGATTCTGGAGCAGGTCGTCTTTGCTTTTTGTTGCTATTTAACATTTCACATAATTTGTAGTCAGAATCAACTAACATGGGCTGCAATGTATCTTCAGAAGTTGACATTTCAGAATTTGGTGTTGCAAACCAGAGTGGTTCTGATTCTGAGGTCTGAAGCAGTTCAGATGAATTTTGTGGCAGATGGTATTTTCTCGCCTGCCCCTCTAAGATGGCATCACGAAGAGAAACCACTGGTGAGTCATCAAAATCCAAATCACAGTCTGAGTTGCCTGAGAACTCTTCATCGTCTCCATCGTAAGGATCCACAAACTAAAGCAACAATTGTCATTGCATATTTGGTATGCAACAAATGGTAAATTCTACAAATAGCTAAGTTGCTAATTAACATCTTACATTTTAAAATGCTAATAATTTCAATTTATTCTACACAAAGCAACCATATTGAACTAACACCTCTAAATTTCTTGCAAACATCTGCTTGAGTTCATTAGCCAAATTTGCATGGGGGGGGGGGTCACAAGATTATTGCCATTTAATTAACCCCCTTCCTCCAGATAATCAGGCTTTGTGAAAGCATAGCTTGCACAGCCTTGCACAATAAGCCCCTGGAAATAATAATATGAAATAAATGAGGACTGCTTCCATTCTGGATGAAAAGCCATGGTTGGATGTCCAACCTGAAGTTTTAAGATTGATTTTTAAAATATATATATATATTGAATGTATAACACTTCATCCATTGTCATCAGAGATGTTATGTAATAAAATATGATTACTAGTGGAATCAGAATGGGAGATATATACTGCTCAAAAAAATAAAGGGAACACCTACCCAACACAATGTACTGTATTTAATAAGAATATTTCATTCCTTCAGATCTAGGATGTCTTACAGTATAAAAAATAAATAAAATAACAAAGGGAACACAAAAATACTGTAAGACATCCTAGATCTGAAGGAATGAAATATTCTTATTAAATACAGTACATTGTGTTGGGTAGGTGTTCCCTTTATTTTTTTGAGCAGTGTATATAGCCTTTCAGTCCCACAGGGTGGTACATTACTGCCCATTCACTCTTATCAGTTGGGCATCTTACCTCTACATTAGCATCAGAATCAGATCCAGTGCTGGAATCAACAGAACACTTTTGCTGTGAAAGGGAGAGGCAAAAGGGAATGGGAAATTTTATTTACTTTAAAAGCATGAATCTCATTTCTTAATCCTAGTTCTTACTACAAAAGGTGATAACAGTATTGCTAAAGTTCCCAATTCAACCGTCTAACATAGTATTTTTATCTAGATCTAAACAATAGGTAAGAAAGTTCCATTTGGAAATTCCTGTCTGCTGTCACTCAACCATTGCTAAGATCCCAAAGCATATTAAATTTTGCTTAAATCTGAACAAAAACACACACGGGGGGAATGTCATATGGTACACCAAACCCTCATCTACAAACTATCCTGGTTAGATTCACAAAATGATGAGGACCTCCATGTTTATTCAATAAATAAACGATGCACCATTCCTATCTAAAGGAAAGATGGGAGGTCAAACATGTATCATGTTGCTCAGCTTAAGCTTTCAGGAGGGATATTTTAGGGATATTCAAGCTAAGCTTAATACTTAAGGACTTTGCAGACGTGTCCAGATAGTCTCCCTGGCCATAAGAATAAAGTGGATTTTTCTCTTTTGGAGTTCCTAGAGGTCTCTCATCCATGTACTAACCAGGTTCAGCCTTGTTTAGCTTCTATAGATCATTCTACTGATAAGCTAAGAAGGCCGTTGAGTTGGCCTTGAAGGCTATGGAGTTTATTGACTCTTGGAAGCAGGGCAACATCAGCATGTTATAAAAGTAGCAACAGAGCTTGATATTGCACAAATACCCTAGAGCAGGGGTCTCCAACCTTGGCAACTTTGAGCCTTATGGACTTCAACTCCCAGAATTCTGAGACCCCTAGAGGGCTGCTTTCATCTGCCATCCTCTACATTTGCAGATGGACCCCTAGAGGGCTGCTTTCATCTGCCATCCTCTACATTTGCAGCTGCTTCATGCAAGCCTCACATTTGTGGATCTGTAGACGTTTTACCAATTCACTTAAAGCCAAGAATAATCCAGGTTGAAATAAATCAATTTTTAACTAGGTTTGTTTTTGAAACCCAGCATTTTAAAATGACTTTACCGTGTATCTGTAAGCCAGTCGTTCTATATCAGTTTTTTTCTCTGCATATGAAACTATTGAAAATAAATAGAAAAAAATGGTTAGAAAAAATACACTCCTTGATCTAATGGTTAATGTTTTCTTCTTGTTATTCTGTAGTCCCAGTTATAACTGATGAGCAAACAAGCTATGAAATAGGAGTTTTCTCTGTTGCCATATAATGATGATCTGGATATCTGCAGCCAATGTATATGTTCTGATATGTATGCATATGACATATATTGTACATAATATTATACAGAAGTACTTTCTTGCTACTATTTAACCTAAAGCCTAAAACAGCAATGTACTTATCCATAAGGCATAAGATACACATAACTTCATTTGCTAGGCAAACTATGGCTCATATTTTTATTTGTCTTAAAATACTCGCTTATTGCCTATAATGTAAAAAAAAATTATTACTATGATTTATTGGGTTAGGGATTTTCTGTCTTCACTGTGAGTTGTGTTGTGTTGGGGGAGTGCACTGAGGGAACTCAACCAATCTCATTGTACATATGTTGTGCACTGACAATAAAGATTTGGATTGAATTGAGTATAGAACATTATAAACAATGTTTATAAAGAGCAACTGGTATTGTAGCTATATACTAAATTAGCCTAAATTAGCCCCAAGCATATTTTTTGAAGAACAAACAAAAGAAATACTGTTTCAAAAGAATTGACCGACTCCTATATATGGGTTTTGCAGCCTTAACATTAGAAACAGCTGTGTGTTTCTTGTAACTCATTATCAGCCCATAAAAAACTATCTTTAGACCAAGATTAAACTCCTTTAAAACATTACAAGAATAAAAATGGCCATAGGCAAAGCTCATGGTCCCACCTAATTCAGCCTTCCAGGGCTGAAGGCCTTAGCATTTCCTGGCCCTGGTCTAAGTAGGCTGAAACCAGCAATCCCCCAAATTTTCGGAGGGAGCAGGAATGGCCACTGTCCAAGAAAGAATTCAGTCACAGTGGGCTCTTTCCCAGCCTTAGCTGGAGAATCCAGATTTTGAACTGAGGGTTTTGGATATACATACATCTAAAGAAAGGAATCTGCATTGAGCACTTACCTTCCATGAGTTTCCTACTTTTTATCTTCCTTCTCCTTTGTGTCCTTTGCTGCAAAGTTGCCATTTGTCTTTTTTTTTTTTCACCTACAAACGTAGCTGCTTCTGCAATCTGCCTAGCCTTCCCGCCTTAAGTTACTGTCTTAAGTGCCTGCACCTGTGCATCCTTCAAAAGCTCTTCCAAAATTCTGGGAGTTGAAGTCCACAGTCTTAAAGCTGCCAGGTTTGAAGACTTCTGCATCTACTCTATGACCTCTTGGAACTAGAAACTCGTGTTTTTTGTTTGCTTTCTTTCCTTCCTTTGTGATTTCTTTTTTCACTTTATGTCATGCCAATACCATAATTACAGAACAAAAATTTTCAACTTTGGCCTCTTTAAGATGTGTGGGCCTCACTTTCCAGAATGCTGGCTGAGGGATTCTAGGAGTTGAAGTCCACCTATCTTAAAGTGGCCAAGGCTTGCTTGCTTGTTTGTTTCTTTGTTTGGTCAATCAATGTTTGTTTGTTAACATATGTCGATGTTACTTTATCTGGGAGACTACAATGCCAATACAGAGTACATAATAGTTTGTCTGTCTAAGATTGCTAGCCCGTTTGGTTCATGCTCACACACTTTCCAAGGTGCACCCCAGAGGGTGAGCTAGCTCCACACCAGAAAGAAAAACAAACAGCATTCAGGGACCTTCTCCCTCCAAAAAAGTCGCCTCACAAATGGGCATTGATCCATGAAGGGTCAGCGCTGGCAGGTTTCTGACCGTCTGCAAAAAGTGCTGGTTCATTTTCCCACCTAAGTAGTACCTGTTTATCTACTTGCATAAAACATGGTTTCAAATTGATAGGTGGGCAGAAGCTGAGGCAAATGTTGGGAGCTCATCCCACCACACAATGCTAGGACTCAAACTGCAGGAGCACAGGCCCTCTCCAGCGTCATTAAGCCACTGAGCCATCATTCCTCATGGCCAAGGCTGAGAAACACTGTTGTAGAAGGTATTCTTTGGATGAGTATATTTACCAAATATCTGTAGCAATTTTTTCACAGGCCCTTGCCAATTATGATTCCCATTTCCAATTGATAACAGTTACATTGGACTGATAATCTTCCCATCCCTATCATGTCAGCCCATCTCATTTGGTCACGTAGGGAAGGCAGGGAAGATACGTTATGGACCCCTTCAATTAAAGAATTTTGACTGACAAGAGTCCAGGAATGGGACCTTCTTTGCTGTGGCTCCCGTATCTGGAATACTCTCTGCCCAGAGGTGCGGCAGGCTCCCTCTCTCCTCACCTTTTGTAGCAGTTTGAAGGAGTTTGAAGGCCTGGCTTTGCCCACTGGCATGAGGCTTACTTAGCAACACACAACCCGTCAGGTGGGAGAGGGGTTGGTGCCTTCCACCTGCCTTTTGACTTTTAACTTATTTTATCCCTGCTTTTATCTTTTTAAAGGTATTTTATTTTTATATGGTTTTTATGTTTTAAATGTACACTGTCCAGAGTCACTCTGTGAGATGGACAGTATCTAAATTGAACAAATAATAATGTCTTAGTTTGATTTGTAATAGTTATTCTTTTATGTAGATCAGAATTCTATCAGTAAAGGCATGGAAATATTCCTCCACTCTCCTTTCTCCCTCAACCTATTCCTGATATTAATTGAAAACATTTAATGACACTTAAATAATTTTCTGCCTAACTTCAAAATGACTACAATTCCTAGGCAAAAGTGTTGATGCAGTACATTTTCCATCTTTAATTGCAACTACAAGTAGGAATTTTAGGAGATACAAATTGTCATTTGAAAAAAACTAGTCCAGAAAATGCAAGTCCATCTACCTTAGCCATCCAGATGCCTCAAATGCACCCCCAGGCAGAGCTATTGAGCAAGTTATAATTCAGCACATCTGGACACCATCAGATTGGGGAAAGATGATAAAAACTCCATTCCTGAAAACTACTGCAAATGTTTGTCGGAAGACAAATGACGTTATTCTAATGATCATCGTAAATTATTCAAGAAACTGGGAGTGAATTTCCCAAACTTGAAGATGAGAAGAGACAGACAGGTAGTCCTTGGTTTACAACCATTCATTCAGTGACCATTCAAAGTTACAGAAGCACTGATGAAAGTGACTTATGACTAGTTTTGAAAATACAATCATGTAGCATCCCCATTATCCCGTGCTCAAAATTCAGGTGCTTGGCAAATGGCATGTATTTATGACAGTTGCATTGTCCAGGGGGCATGTGATCATCATTTGTAACCTTGCCAGCCGGCTTCTGACAAGCAAAGTCAACCTTGTGCACAGTCACTCACGCACTCGTTACCTCTCGCTTGGATTATTGTAATGCTCTCTACATGGGGCTCCCCTTGAGGTGTACTCGAAGGCTTCAGCTAGTCCAGAATGCAGCTACGCGGGTGATAGAGGGAGTGTCGCGTACCTCCCATGTAACACCTCTCCTGCGCAGACTGCACTGGCTCCCTGTGGCTTTTCGGGTGCACTTTAAGGTTTTGGTTATGACCTTTAAAGCGCTCCATGGCTTAGGGCCTGGGTACTTACGGGACCGCCTACTGTTACCATATGCCTCCCACCGACCCGTACGCTCACACAGAGAGGGACTTTTCAGGGTGCCGTCCCCCAAGCAATGTCGGCTGGCGGCCCCCAGGGGAAGGTCCTTCTCTGTGGGGGCTCCCACACTCTGGAACGAGCTTCCCCCGGGTTTACGCCAAATACCTGACCTTCGGACCTTTCGCCACGAACTGAAGACACATCTTTTTATTCGCGCAGGGCTGGGTTAACTTTTATGGATTTTATAGTTATTATTAATTTTAAACGGGGTTTTAGTTTTTATATATTTTTAAATTTTTAGGCAAATTATAATAAGTTTTTTAATTTACATTTTATATATAGTGTCTTGTTTGTTTTTGTTTGCCTGTACACCGCCCTGAGTCCTTCGGGAGAAGGGCGGTATAAAAATCAAATAAATGAAATGAAATGAAATGGGAGAAGCCAGAGTGGCTTAATGATGACGACTTTCTTAACTGCAATGATTCGCTTAACAACTATGGCAAAAAAAGGTCATAAAATGGGGCAGAGTTCCCTTAACAATTGCCTGGCTTAGCAACAGATATTTTGGGCTCAGTTGTGGCTCAATAAGTCGAGGAATACCTGTAATATTGAGCTTTTTCTAGATGTATAATGTATTGCATTCCAATGATAGTGTTGGTCTTGATTGTTGTTCAGTTACTAAATTGTGTGCGACTCCTCACAACACCATGGACCACAGCCAGCCATCCCCCACCCCCACCCCCTACCCTCCACTGTCTCCTGGAGTCTGCCCAAAGTCATGTCCACTTGCGCCAATGATACTATCTAACCATCTCATCTCTGCCGTCCCCTTCTCCACTTGCCTTCAATCTTTCCCAACATCAGGGACTTTTCCAATGAGTCTGAATCAGAATAGAATCAGATTCAGAACAGACCTTGGGAGGGACCTTGGAGATCTTCTAGTCCAGCCCTCTGCTCAAACAGGAGATCCTATTTCAGACAATTGGTTATCCAATCTCTTCTTTAAAACCTCCGTAATGAAGGACCTACAACTTCTGGTGGCAAGCTGTTCCACTGGTTAATTGTCCTCACTGTTAGGAAGTTTCTCCTTAATTCCAGGTTGCTTCTCTCCTTGATTAGTTTCCATCCATTGTTTCTTTTCCTGCCCTCTGGTGCTTTGGAAAATGACTCAACTCCTCTTTATGGCAGCTCCTCAAATATTGGAATACTGCTATCATGTCCCCGTAAGTCCTTCTTTTCTCTAGACTAGCCATATCCAGTTCCTGCAACTATTCTTCATATGTTTTAGTTTCCAGGCCTTTAATCATCCTACTTGTTCTTCTTTGCATTTTTTCCAAAGTCTCAAGATCTTTTTTGTAATGCGGTGACCAAAACTAGATGCAGTATTCCAGGTGTGGTCTTACTAAGGTTTTTATAAAGCAGTACTAATACTTTATGTGATTTTGATTCTATGCCTCTGTATATACAACCAAGTCAATTATATTAGCTTTGTTTAGGCAGGGGTGAAATCCAGCAGGTTCTGACAGGTTCTGGAGAACCAATAGTGGAAATTTTGAGTAGTTCAGAGAACCAGTAAATACCACCTCTGGCTGGCCCCAGAGTGGGGTGGGAATGGAGATTTTGCAACAGCCTTCCCTGCCACGCCCACCAAGCCACACCATGCCCACGAAACCACGCCCACAGAACTGGTAGTAAAAAAATTGAATTTCACCAATGTGTATAGGGTCTCCTGCTTGGGCAGGGGGTTGGACTAGAAGACCTCCAAGGTCTCTTCCAGCCCTTTTCTGATTGATTAGAATATTTAATTTCTTTTTTCACATACATACACAAAAACTCAGCTATACGTTTTTCTCCATCTTTTGTTTTATTTCACCGCAGCTATTTTATAACGTGTCTTATTTGTGAAGCTGTGAAAATCCATTAATGCTCATCAGAGTTAAGCATTCACAGACAGTAGAAAAGACCCCAAAGGAGCCGTGGGGTTTATTTCAACATCACTGCAAAAACGGAAAGTGAGACAATAAGCCATTTTCAGTATTGTTCCATTGCCACAAAATTAAAATTATTAAGAATATATACAACTTTGGTGCTTCCCAGGGGTGGGCTGTTAGGGGTTCGCAGAGGTTTGGGAGAACCTCTAGCTAAGATTCTGTGCAGTTTGGAGAACCCCCAAATCCCACTCTTGGCTGGCCCTGCCTACCCCACCCTGCCCCTCCCTGGAGTCTCTACGCGGCCTGTTTGGGATGCAGATAAGTGCAGGGCGCACATGGAGGCTCGGAGAGGGCAAAAAACGGGCCTACTGGAAGTTCTGTTTCCTGCCTCCAGAGGGCTCCAGAGCCTGGGGAGACCGTTTTCGCCCTCCCGGAGGCTCAAGAAAAGCCTCCAGAGCCTGGGGAGGGCAAAAAGCCCCCCCCCCCGCTGTGGTGCACAAGGCCAACTAGGCCACACCCACCATGGCCATGCCCACCCAGCAACCAGGCAGAGAACCTCTTGCTAAAATTTTTGAAGCCCACCCCTGGTGCTTCCTAATAGTAAAACTGCACTCAGTAAGAAAAACCATAGAAAAATGCAACTAAATGTAGGATGCATGGAGACTGTACACAGCATGCTTAACATAACATACATCGTGTTCATGTGCCCCAAAGTTTGCTTATCAGAGGTATGGTTAAAGAATCCAAATATGCATCATTTTGAGTTTGCATGACATGGTAAATCTGAAACCTTGGATAAAATATGTGCCCAGAGGGACTGTGGGTTAAAAACGGAAATGTGCACATTGCTGTTACACAGGAGTTTTCCCTCTGGGGATGCAAACATAGTCTGGGTCCAATTTAGTATAAATACACAAGTAAGAGACTCCTCTTTAACTGTTACACTACTAAAGAAAACGACATGAACATTCCCATCAGTTGGAATCTCAACATCGTTACAACGGCTAATACTTGGCTAACAGTGGCTAACATTTGGAGAGGGGGGGGTTCCTATATTGTTTGGAGGAAAAATGGGTTCTAATAACTTAAAATAATAATAATAAAATAACAGTTGCCCCCTTGCTAAGTCAGTTTATTGATTCTATGTGGTTGTATATATATTTTTTCAACAGTCCTCAACCTTCTGCTCTTCAATTATGTGAGGCTGAAAAACTCCCATCATCTCCAAGCACGACTAGAATTATTACAGTATCCAAGACAGTTGGAACAGTCTGTAGCTCATTCAAAAGTCTTAGGGTAGGGCAGCCAAGGAATTGGGAAGGAGGGCTACTTTTTATTTTCTGTCATCCACTAAACTTGGATGAGGACTGAAAGGAAATGTAGGGGTCTGCCCTGTTACATGTCTTCTATGGCAGGGGTCTCCAACCTTGGCAACTTTAAGCCTGGTGGACTTCCAACTCCCTGAAAAGCTGGCTGGGGAATTCTGGGAGTTGAAGTCCGCCAGGCTTAAAGTTGCCAAGGTTGGAGACCTCTGTTCTGTGGAACACACACACACATACATACAAAAATGGACAAGTTTTCTGCTTACAAAAGGACACAGAGAAGAAAACAGCAAGAAAAAAATGAAAGGAGCAAAATTTGGGGAAAAAAATTTTTTTTGCTTCCATTGCACTACCCAACCCACCACATATTGTCACTGCTCTTCTATTACATATAATGTTAACAAATATCCATTTTCTACCTCAAGCCTGGGTGACACGCAGTTTTTTTTGCCGTAGTGTTTCCCCAACTCGTTCTAGGATTGGTATCCCTTTTGACTTCCTGATCATTGTTTCATCATGCATCACAATGTCACCATCAGATCCTGCTAGCAGGGGCAAAGGAGCCACCGCAGGATTTGATGTCAGTCCTGCAGATTCTGAAAACTCAACATCCATGAGCGAGGGGTGATCAGGTATCAGTCCTGCTGCATCAGTAAAAGCTCCCAACCCTGTGGAAGGTTCTGCAGTCCTGGAATATCTCTGGGGAAGATTCATCATCTCACTTGCTGTTTGGAGATCACTGGTGGGTTCCATATCAATGTCATTGGGACTTTCTGTGGAAGGAAGCCGAGCTGTAGGCAGTGCAGACAGAGAATTTTGGTCCTCTATTTTCAATTCCTCTATCAGATCAGTGACGGAAACATTAGCATTTTGATACCTGGAGTACTTATAAAAGCTTGCGGTATGATCAAGATGAATTGAAAATTCTTCCCAGAATCTGCAACCAGAATCTGAAAGCTGTTAGAGTAAAGCAGCATTAGGTATTATTGTATAAATATTTCAAACAAAAGGATGAAACACAGGGAGAAAAAGGAATCTAAACCATTCAGGTAATCAGAGGTTCAAACAAAGAGGATGTTGTTCTATTGTATTTTCAGATATGTATTTAGGAGAAACAGCTCAACAGATCTTTTTTTACTCAGTGTTCCTACCATTAACAATATATTCTCCACCAGCCAGTGAATATTCTCCTACTAAATCAACCTGGGGTGGAAACCCAGTGATGTTACTTGCAACTCTACATGTTGCATTTTTAATGAAAACCAAAAATAGGGCCACAAGTTGCCCATCTCTCAATGAGGGTTTGATTAGAAGACAAATGTCTATTTGCATGCTAGACTTGTTATTCAAAGTTATTTGTATGTTATGTTATTCAAAGTCATATGTTATTCAAAGTCATATGTTATTCAAAGTCATCTATTGACATGCTTCCAGAAATAGTGACTAATGACAAAGGAGAAGACAAAGGGCATGTGATTCAGTTGACCTTGCTTGTTCTCTGGAGAGAATAGGATAAACATCAGATAATTTTGCATTATAAATCTGGACAATTTGGATACTTAGCAAAAGATAATTGTGCCATCATTTACCGATTGGCATCTGGCAGATATTCTCAAATGGGTCTTTCCCTGTGGTGACACTGTCCTCTGGAATTCTGTTTCCCCTGATTATTATTTTTATGCTTTAAAAGTGGGTATGAGCTTCAATGTTTTCTTAGAGGAAATAATATAAAATTATATAAAGCCGGTTATAACAAACCTACTGGTATTATATAAACCTGCATTATCATGTTTCCATGTTGCAATAGGGCTGAGGTCATAGATGTCTAGTACAAAGCTGCCTTTTCAAGAGTTAACTGGACTTTCTGGTTTTTCTTTAAAGATGTTTTGCTTCTCATCTAAGAAGCTTCTTCAGTTCTGATGAGCTTCTTGGATGAGAAGCTGTTTCGCTTCAAAGAAAAACCCAGAAGGCCAGTTGCCTCTTGAAAAGCACCTTTGAAACAGCCATAACCTGGATGACTGAGAATCTCCATAGACATTTGTCTAGCTAGTACAACTTGTTCCTACCCTTCAGATGCGGATCAGGAGTTGGGAGGCAATTCTGGAGCAAAAGAGGTCTCCTCCAACTTTGTGCCACCGAGATACGTTGTTCCTAACTTCCATAATACTGAGACAACCCAATCAAGGACTTTCCTCTGGAGGATGATACCACACTGGGGAGGTTTATTTAAACAGTTCCAAGTCTGAATTCATTGCTTTAGTGATACACTGATTTTGATTGTAAATATGTGGCTTTTACTTCTGTGTTTTAACCCCTTTTTATGTACACTGAGAGCATATGCACGAAAGACAAATTCCTTATGTGTCCAATCACACTTGGCCAATAAAGAATTCAATTCAATTCAATTCAATTCTATTCAATTCAATTCAATTCAATTCTATTCTATTCAGTTCTATTCTATTCTATTTTCTATAATATAATATAATATAATATAATATAATATAATATAATATAATATAATATAATATAATATAATATAATATAATATAATATAATATAATATAATATAATATAATATAATATAATAATATAATATAATATAATATAATATAATATAATATAATATAACAACAGAGTTGGAAGGGACCTTGGAGGCCTTCTAGTCCAACCCCCTGCCCAGGCAGGAAACCCTACACCATCTCAGTCAGATGGTTATCCAACATTTTCTTAAAAATTTCCAGTGTTGGAGCATTCACAACTTTGGCAGGCAAGTCGTTCCACTTATTAATTGTTCTAACTGTCAGGAAATTTCTCCTTAGTTCTAAGTTGCTTCTTTCCTTGATCAGTTTCCACCCATTGCTTCTTGTTCTACCCTCAGGTGCTTTGGAGAACAGCCCGACTCCCTCTTCTTTGTGGCAACCCCTGAGATATTGGAACACAGCTATCATGTCTCCCCTAGTCCTTCTACTCTACTATTCTATTCTTCTATTCTACGCTACGCTACGCTACGCTACGCTACGCTACTCTACTCTATTCTATTCTATTCTATTCTATTCTTCTATTCTACTCTACTCTACTCTACTCTACTCTATTCTATTCTAACTATTCTGCCTTTGTGTAACAAGGATTTATAACATACCAACCTTGCTATATTATGATGTGAGCAGGAATGATTTGAAAGAAAACAACATTGGGGAGAGGGGGAGATTTCTGGCACACAAGACTTGTCACTATCTGTATCTTTCGGGTATGACCAGCCTTATACCTTTTCCCTTCTCCCCGCAGCAAGAGAAAACCCTTAGGGTACCTTGTGGGTCAAGTTTGTCCTTCTTTTCCGCAGTTTCATGGATCCAGTTGTGGCAATGACATTAAATGCTCCTTTGGTGCAGTTTCTTCTCTTCCAGTGTTGGTCTGCAAAGAACCAGAAAGGAAATGTTTTGGTCAACATATAGTTATGGCTGTGCAAAGAGATTATCTTTGTCTTTAGCCTTGGAAGTTTTTTTAACAAGTGCATTGAGGTAAGAAGTTATTTCATTGCTATTTTAATGGTCAATGCTTGTAGGCTTTTTTTTTTAAAAAAATTTTTTAAATACAACTAGCTGCTGCATTTTGAAGTAGAGAAGGTCCTTCCAAGCTGGCCATTTCTTCTCAAATGGCTAATCTTTGTTTCCTTGCTTTTGATAGAGAACCCAGGACCCAAGTATGAATTCCTGCAGAGAGGGGGCTTCATGCACTGATAGGAAGATTTGGTTTCACATAGCTGCACATGCAATGGAGTCTCTCTGATCTAGTTATCTAGAGTAGGGGTTCTCCAACCTTGGCCACTTTAAGACTTGTGGACTTCAACTCCCAGAATTCCTCAGCCAGCTTTGCTGGCTGAGGAATTCTGGGAGTTGCATTCCACAAGTCTTAAAGTGGCCAAGGTTGGAGACCCCTGCTCTAGAGGAGCTTACCAATGTGCCTGCTATTGGTGAACAGATATATTTGACATAGTCTTGCTCTCATTTGGGAGGTACAAACTTTGTTAAATAGGGCTTGAGTAGAACTCTTTCCATATGTAAAGCATATGCTAATTATCAAATGTAAAGAATAGTGTTCTATTTATGCAGTTTTAGCGCTGTAGTGGCACAGTGGTTAGAAAGCAGTATTGCAGGCTAATGCTGCCTTCCACTGCCAGGAGTTCGATCCTGACCGGCTCAAGGTTGACTCAGCCTTCCATCCTTCCAAGGTTGGTAAAATGAGGACCCAGATTGTAGGAGGCAATAAGCTATTAAACTGCTATAAAGCACTGTAAAGCAATATATAAGTCTAAATGCTATTGCTATTTGTCCATGTTGCTTTCATTTCGGTTTGGATTCAGTTGGGGGTATAATGGAATTATGAACAAGAACCATAAAAGGACTGTTAAGACTCTTGAATATGTTTTGATTTTTATTCTATGGTACCACTTTCCAATGATCTATCAAGACAAGAGTTAGCAATTTTTCCTTCATTAATAGTAGGTGTTTCTTCTGCAAAGAATGGGATGGAGATTTGCTCTCATTCATTTTATTTTATTTTATTAAAAAGAGAGAAGAAGAGCAAACATAGAGAGAACTTAGGTGCTATTTTACAGATATCCATTTTACACACCCCATTTTATAGATGGCCAAGGAATTCCATAAATATCAAGCACCATGATATGTATTTCAGACTGTCCCAAGCTAATGCTCTTCGGTTACAATTTCCAGAGTTCCACTTAATCTAACGTATAGAAGCTGAAACTTGACTTCAGCTGTGGAGTACCAGGATAGAAATATTTGATAAACAAACTTGTTCTTGGATCCTAGAATGGGGAATGATGAAATACACCCAGCTCAGAGAAGATAAAGCCATGCAACTACCATCCCTTTCTTTTGACAGATCTCAGGAATCTTGATGGGGCAGGAATCTAGCCTGCTGCCTTTGCCCCATCATCAGAATCTCTTCCAGGTACCAGCAATGGACAGGAAGGACCTTGGATTGCAAACCTAATTCTACATTTGAAAACCTACTACATTTGCTTCTGTGTTACATTTCTCACACTTGGAATGATCTCTTTTTATCTTTTTATAATTTCTTGTTTTGACACTACGCAAATATCTTTCTCTGAAAAGTAACTCACTCAACTTGGGCCCAGTTAGACTTTGATTTTTCGTTACCTACAAAACTGACGGTCCAAACTGGCATCTTGTTTTAAGGACTGTCTTGCATTAAACCAAACTACCATATTGTCAATGCAGTCAAGGTTTTCCTAGCGGTGAATTCTGACAAAATGCAGTAACACTGTCCAAAATGGCCATTTTTAGAACATCAGCTCCAGCCACTTTCTCCAAGATAAGTCTGGTATCCCATGAAGTCTTTGCAGGGGGAGAACATTGTCAAGGCTTCATTACCTCACCTACCACTTCCTCATTGTCCGGGCAAGTAGCAATGAGCATGTTCTGGCCTTTACAGCCAATCTGTGTGAGGGAGACGGGTATTGGCAGTGAGTGCAGTCCATGAAGAAGCTCTCTGTTTCTGTGGGTTTTCCTCTCCTCCTTTTCTTTGATGATTAGTAATTGGCATACCATGCAAACTAACAGGAGGTAGATATTTCTCAATTGATGGGAGTTAATTCAATCCTGTGCATAATTAGGGCTCAATGTAATTCCAGGGTGTGGATCAAACGAGCCTCCCATTGATCCAGCTAAGCACTTATGGGAACAAGGACACAGAATAGCAATAAATCGCTATATATAGCAATAAATCGCTATATAACTCGCATTGGAAAAAGGGTCTGTTAAAGAAAATATTTATGAAGAATATTGGAGTGATGGAAGAATTAATGGTCCAGCATCATTTTCAAAGCCATTGCAATGTGATCCATGCGCATATCTGGATCCCAGTCAATGTGCAATAAATCCGATTTTCACATTTTACAGTCTGTTTAGAAGAATTGGACTGGAAAAGGAGAATTATAAAGGAAGTTTAATATAATTCAGGAGACTGCAAGACTAATGGTCCAGAGTAGAATCAGGCTTTGTATCTATAGGCCAGATTCATGCTTGATGAGCCACAATTGGTTCAGACTGAGACTTTATAACAGGAATGCTCAGGTTTTTTTTCCGATTCAAGAGCTATATTTGCTTTTTAAATAGTACAGAGGGAGGCCTCTTACGAATGAAAGTAGGGCAAATTTTGTTTATTTATTTATTTATTTATTCAAATTTATTTATTTATTCAAATTCAAATTTGTTTATATTTAAGGTAGAAAAAAAATGAATTGGAGTTAATGTGAATACTCTCCAGACATACATTTAATATTTTTTTCCTTTTGTCACATTAAAAATTACAATTTGTTAAGACATTTTATAGATCTTTGGAAACCAGCCATTTAGATGTTGACTTGGGACCTAACAGCTATTCACATTGGCGGTTTCAAATCTGGCCGGTGTTTCCTGGCCTTTGCTGCCAAGCAACCCCTAATGATGCAGAGAATAAAATGCCTGTAATTAGTTGCCAACATTCTTGATGTGAAATCTTCCGATGGAAAGCAGTTGCACTGCCCACCTACATTCTTTGGCAGATGCAATTTGCTAGTTTAGTCCTACATCTTCAGTCCTGATCAGAGAATACCTTCGAACCAATTTACTTGCCATAATTGACTCTGTTGTGTTGTACCTATAAATCCAAGAACTGGAATGTATGCTGGAAAGGAATTCTAGGAGCTATAGTCTCAACACAACTGGGGAAGAAAGTTTCAGCTGGCAAACAAGAATGCAAATTTATATATATATGTCCAAATCCCAGCTTTGTCCTAATTAAGGATATAAACTGTTCCAACGCCTATCCTCAAAATGACGCTATAGAGCACTGCACACCAGAACAACTAGACACAAGAACAGTTTTTTCCTGAATGCCATCACTCTGCTAAACAAATAATTCCCTCAACACTGTCAAACTATTTACTAAATCTACACTATTAATCTTCTCATCGTTCCATCACCTATCTTCTTCCACTTATGACTATATGACTGTAACTTTGTTGCTTGTATCCTTACAATTTATATTGACTGCTTCCTAATATGATTTGGTTGCTTATTTGTTCCCTATGACTATCATTGTTGTACTTTATGATTCTTGACGAATATATCTTTTCTTTTATGTATACTGAGAGCATATGCACCAAGACAAATTCCTTGTGTGTCCAATCACACTTGGCCAATAAAGAATTCTATTCTATTCTATTATTCATGTTAAGAAGAATGAGTGCATGGTTATTCATCTCATGCACTGTTTCAAATACATCCTATGATTATAATACAAGACTCTAAGCTCCATTCAAGCCTTGGTCCATTTATAGAATTGACATTGATTGAAATATTATATAATAAAGCTGAAAAATATACAAACCTACTTCATGTGTCACATGACCTGTTTTTTCTTGGAGTCCATCTGGAGGCATATGCAGCATAACCTGTTCCACACAAAATTAGTTCATAAAAACTCACAAGAATATTTTAGAGCTATTTTTAGAACTGTGTGATCTGTTCCTGCCTAAAATTACTCTGGAACCTTGCAATAATATACTGTTACATGAATTGCTTGAAAAGGTACCATACAAATAATAGAACCAGTGAGCTGAAATGGATCCATTATTTCTCTGTTTTTCCAAAAGACTGCAGATCAGGGGTGAAATGCTCCCGGTTCGGACCGAATAGAATAGAATAGAATAGAATAGAATAGAATAGAATAGAATAGAATAGAATAGAATAGAATAGAATAAGTAGATGAAAAAGGGAACACATAAAAAGTGTTTTAACAAAAAAATGTGAAATATGACAAAGAAAAAAATATAGTTACAATTCTGTATATACTTGCCTAATGCAAATATTATTCAAGCACATATATATATATCTATCTAATACAGGGGTGTCAAACTGGTAGCCTGTGGGCCTGATGCTTCATGTGCAGGCCAAACCCACCTCAGCTCCGCGAAGGGGGAAAATGTCACGATATGTCATGTGACAACATTGTGACGCCACAAGTTTGACACCCGTTGTCTAATACGTAGATACAAACCATATAATTCTTATTATAAAAGAATATCATAGAAATTATCACCATAATTTTTACAATTATTACAATTGTTCCATCTGCATCTTACTTCAGAGGAGGTAGATACTCTGAACTTTACTTCCCTTTAGATTAATAATAAAATATTGGGTGCACTTGAAAATCTCATTGTGGAATTTTCAAAGCAAAGACTTTTCCCCCTCCTTCCTCCAACCTTCAGGGCCAAGAAGAGTTGCAGTTAGAAGCAGCATTCTTTACCTTAAAATTGGCTTCACAGTTTGGTCTTGTCCTAGATTCCACTGAACATTTCTAATTTGGAGAAAAGAACCAATAACTTGGTTAACTATACTAAAATACTGTTTCTTAAAATAGTTTTATTACAATCTATTTCTAAAAGTGCAAAACTAGTTACTTTTGATTACAAGAAGGTAATAGATTTCTAAAAATATTTCAACCACTTGGTATTCAGGTGATCTTCCAGAATATAAGCTAGGTATAAATACCATAATGGCTGACTAAGTTCTTTTCCATGAATTTCTATACTCTGTTTTTAATGTATTATGATATAATATCTTAACGTTACCAATGTTTTTAATGTTTTTTATCTTAATTCAGGAGAGGTCCATTATACCAGGGGTCTCCAACCTTGGCAACTTTAAGACTTGTGGACTTCAATTCCCAGAGTTGAACTTGGAGTTGAACTCCACAAGTCTTGAAGTTGCCAAGGTTGAAGACCCCTGCATTATACTATTGGAGTCCAGTTCCCATCAATCTTGGACACCATAAACCATGGTCAGAATAACAAAATTGGACAACTACGGTTGTTCATTGTATCTGCTCTATAAAGTTGGAAAATGGTATATACTTTCTATAGCTGTTGGTAGCCAGTTCTACACATCAACTGACTGTGAAATGAAGACCTCTTTTCTTTTGTCTGTACTATATCTACTCTACTGGTTGACACAGGCCAAATTAGATAGCATGGCAAATGAAGGCGAATATACATGTCCCAGGACAATGTTGCAGGATCCAATCTGGGTGGATCACTGGGACTAGAGGTTTAGTCTTCCAAGTTTACGGACTTAGGGGGGCTTGATTTATCACCAGTTTATCAATTATTTAGGAGGTGAGGGCTTGGCAGCAGCAGGAAACAGCAGTGAATGACTTAATAGCTGGCCCACAATAACTAAATCAATCAATAACTCCAAATCAATAACTGAAAAGCCACACACAATCAGGCACCATATACATGCCACATACAGAATAGCGCACTCTCTGCTAGAGAGAAGTTCCTTGAAGATGGGTTCCAACATGAGTCCAAAAGCTTGGAAGACTAAACCTCTGGTCCCTAGAATTCATTCTCCCAATTTCTAGCTTGGTGTCTTAACCACTATACTAAACTGGGTCTCTGCCAGATAATACAAAATATTATCATACTTCAGTATGTAATACTGAATGTAAAAAACTATAACAATGATTTGTTTTATAAATTTTGCAGAGTATTATATGTTTCATATATTACCAAATATATTAATACTTAAGGGGGACATTTAAGGACAGGAAAATAAAACTGTTTACCATGAATCTGTCTCCGAGTCCCTCCATACAGTCTGGAAACTTGGTAAAATCCATTAAGAGTTGAAGTCTAAACAAAATTAGGGGGCAGGATGAAACCTTGCTGAAGGATGACCTTCTACCAGATTCCCATATCCAAAGTGGTGGTGATTTCTATAGACTTGTCATGTTTTCACCCATTATTGCACATAGCTGGAAGTTAAGTTAACTGAAAACCAATGACCTTATTGTCTACTTGTGCCTTTCTTACACCAAAGAGGGGTTTGGAGAAGCCAAACACCTGAAAGAGGTTTGAATGTTACTCCCACATATTGTGACTACAATGTCTGCCCAAAATAGTTTGTAGGCCCTAAACAAATCATGTTTTGTAATTGTATAGTGGGGATAAAAGCAGAAAAGCTTTTCCTCTCCAGTTTTCATGGAGCCTTATCATTTTCGGGAAAGAAAGTAACTGGCAACAGGTGTAGTGAGAATGACACGAAAAACAAGTTGGAGCAGAATTGCAGGAGATGGAGAAAAAGACAAACACTCTCCTGCTGTGACTTCTATGCTTCACTTTATGTTCTCCCAAATCTTTTTTGGGTGTATCAAAAAGGAATTGGCTATTAAGAATAACAACTAGTTTACACTGTTTTTGCAGAGAATGAAGCAAATTGCCTCCCAGGTGAGTTAACCTAACTCCTATCTATCTACTAAGCCATGAATGGTAAACTAATGCTTTCATATCATAATCATTCCAACTAGAATGAGCCTACCTTTCAGTTAACTTTATGACACTCCAAACTCAAGCCAATGTATCTAACTTGCAAGACAATCAGACATCTAAATGCAAGCAAGGTATCTAACATCAAGCCAATCATTCCATGCCATGTTATAGTTGTTTCTATAACAGCATGCTATGGAATATTCTCTATTATGACATCACTCATCAATATGAAGTTACCCTCCTAAGAGTATCAGTATTTTGTAAGAAAATCATTTGAAAACTAATAAAAATATGCAGCATGTTATCAGTGCAAGTAGTTATAATTATGACCTCTGAATACAGTATTTCCTGTTTTCCCTAATCACTCGACTAAAATTTTACAATAGAAATGTAAAAAGTAATACATACTGCATATTCTTAAACTGGGCCAAATTCCTTAGCTTTCTGCACTAACAATTTTCAGTATCATATATGCACTTCAACCATTTTAGAAGACTCTTACACTGATTTCATAATGTAAGATTTATTCTGATGTTTTATTTAACTCAACCCTAAGTATCACTTTGATAGCTTTGAGCTATTGGAAGAATCCCAGAAGTGATGTATAGTTGCAAATTCCTGTCATCTAGCAATGAAGCCATGTGGAAAGTCTCCATTAGGACCTCAATGAAATGTCAATATTGAACATTATTATATATTTGATTTCTGGTCAGGGACTGGTCAAATTTTAACTGCCAGAAAACTGGAATGCATGAACGGACTTGACATGGTAATTTGTGAAAATATGCACATGATACTAATAATTTAAATGAAACCATATTTTTTTTCTATTAGGATTTATAGCCAATTAGAAAAAATAGGCAAGATTGGATTTGGAAAAGCGAAGTTTTTTGTACAAAGCTGGAAAAACAGCTTTATTATCCACAATGAATGACAAAACTAGCAAAAACAAAAATTGGATGTTTGATTACGTATGCAACTGTGTGTTGTTACCTTTATGGACATTTACTGAAATTGGTAAAAATGGCTTGATATCTGGAATGGTTGACTGAAAAGGATTGAATATGGGAAATGAATTGTGATGTAACCCTGCTGGGGAAGCATTGACATATGTAAACTGCTATAACGTTTTATCTATCATACTTTTTCTCAATTTCATTTTTCCTGCTACTTTTTGTTAAAAATTCTATGCTAGTAAAATATAATACTGTCATCATGCATAGCCAACAGTTGCCCTAGCGCTACCAGCTTTCATGTAAACGAAAGGGATTCAGGTCCCCTTATCCTGCCAGTAACCAGTTATTGGCTACTTTGCCAAGGTTTGCACAGTAGGTACATGAAGTACACGAAGCACATTTTAGAAGAGTTGTTATTGATCTATGATGGCAAAAAAAGAAGTCAGGAATCTGTTAGAATCTTATAATGAATCTATAAATCTAAATAAAATTAATTTTATTTTGGAAAATAAAGCACAGCAACTTATTCTCACTAGCTACTGCAAGGTTGAAGATTTGAGTCCAGGACAAAAAAAAAAAGGGGGGGGGTAGGGGAGAGAAAAAATCAGGTTTGTTCTATATTATATTTAAGCATTTTGAACCCAACCACTTCCCAAGTACCATACTTTTCTAGATCTAGATCAGAACCAGATCCTCACCTGTACCCTTCAGATTTTAGCTATCCTTATCACAGTATTTCTTACATGGATCAGTAAAGAATAACAAGATCACTGAATTATTAGAACTTTGTAAATGCCTTGGTAAGACCACACTTGGAATATTGAATCTAGTTTTGGTTGCCACAATATAAAAAGAACAGTAAGGGGTCTGGAGGCTAAAACATATGAAGAATGGTTGCAGGAATCGGGTATGCCTAGTCTTCTGGAAAAAAAAACAAAAACTAGCAGTGTTCCAAAATTGAAGGCGCTGCCACAAAGAGGAACCTCTTTTCCAAAGCACCTGAAGACAGGACAAGAAGCAATGGATGGAAACTAATCAAGGAGAAGCACAACCTAAGAACTAAGAAGAAACGTCCTGACAGAACAATTAGTGGAACAGCTTGCTTTCAGAAGCTGTGGGTAGTAAATCACTGGAGGCTTTGAAGAGACCGGACAGCCGAGTTTGTCTGAAATGGTATTGGGATCTCCTGCTTGAGCAGGAGGTTGGACTAGAAGACTCCAAAGGTCCCTTCCAACTCGGTTACTCTTAAATAAAACCAATGTGGATTTACCATACTGCCTATGTCTGTTTTGAGGTACCAGAAGTATTTTTAGAATATTTTCCTGACTTTTTTAGGAAGCAAATTCTGGATTCCTGTACAAGGTATTATCTTCTACTCTTATTTTAAATGAAATGGTTAGCCCTAATAAAAAAGCACTAGTTATTAAATATATAAATAATAGTCATTATCTCAAGTTCATTTTGAACATTTTTATTTCTACTAGATAGTTCCAGAGTAGAATCATACATGCAAAACTGCATTAGACACAATAGATTTACAGTAGATTCTATTCTATGTTAAGTGTGGAATTTAGAATCTTTTTTTTTACAGTATAAAAACTAAACATCAACAGGTTGGAATTCTGATTTTAAATATTCCACAATATTCAGTTCCAAATACCTAGTTACCAGGTACTGTATGATATAGGTGTTCAATTGTATAACTTCAGAGACTTAACTGTAACATTTGCAGAATTGGATTTCCCACTTACTCCCTTTTTTCTGTCCACCAGCACAAAATCCTGCCATGAACTACCCAAGTATTTATTTGCCAATATACAGGGTTATATATCAAGAAAAGACATTCCCTCAATGGCATCCCACATTACCTAAAAAAGCAAATGTAACAAAAATAAAAGAATAACATCTTCAAAAAAATAAATATAAAGAGGGAATGCAGACAAGTGTCATGAATTTTCAGCAGGTTAACATTCATAATATACAAAACATAACTTATTCAAAGCCAAGGACACAGGGAATATCCACATTTCTTTCAGGTAACTGGGTTATTTAATCCACTTCTTCCATACGTGAAGTGTCATCATCTCCTTCCAGTGGTGGCATCTCTTCGGTAACTGCTGGGCTTGTTTCCTCTGTAGTAGCATCATCTTCATCTATGCCTGTATAAAGTGA
Source organism: Ahaetulla prasina (assembly GCF_028640845.1). Lineage (NCBI taxonomy): Eukaryota > Metazoa > Chordata > Lepidosauria > Squamata > Colubridae > Ahaetulla > Ahaetulla prasina. The sequence continues at coordinate 338,474,795 of NC_080539.1, forward strand.
ACACAATTATTACTTTTCCCCATGGAAAGATCTCCCAGCACACTCAGACGTATCCTTATTTTTACTAATATTAACTTACCCAAACCAAGTTTTATCATTCTATAGATACGGTTGGCATGTGTCTGTGGGTCCTCTAGACTGAAGCCGGAAGATAAAAGTGCGGTCTCGTACAGAAGAATGACCAGATCCTTCACTGACTTGTCATTCTTGTCTGCTTCTGCCTTCTGTCTCAGTGTTTCAATGATAGAGTGGTCAGGATTTATCTCCAAATGTTTCTTTGCAGCCATGTAACCCATTGTGGAGTTGTCCCTGAGAGCCTGGGCTTTCATGATTCTCTCCATGTTTGCAGTCCAGCCATATGTACTGGTTACAATGCAGCATGGAGAAGTAACCAATCGGTTGGAAACTACAACCTACAAGAATTAAGAGTACTTAAATCAGAGAAAAGCCCAACCACTATAGAAGGCTACAATTATTTCACTTCCTTTTCAATTTTTTAAGAAACCTCAGTTGCTTCTTGACTAATCCATATAGCATACTGAATTTGTCAAAGATAGATAGCATGTTGTTTTATAAAGAAGGAGCTGTCAACAAAACTTCTATTCACTTACAACAGGGGCTTTAATATACATACCTTCTCTACTTTCTTTTCAAGTATATCTTTCATGATCTTGCAGAGACTTTCAAACTTGGCTTTCTTCTCCTCCTGTTTCTTTTTCTCTTCTTCGTCTTCAGGAAGCTCCAGACCTTCTTTTGTTACTGACACCAAAGTCTTCCCCTCAAATTCTTTCAACTGTTGTACACAATATTCATCAATAGGTTCAATCATATAGATTACTTCCAAACCATGTTTACGAAGTCGCTCCACAAATGCAGAGTTAGCCACCTGATCTTTTGTTTCACCTAAAAGAAAAATTTACCTTCAGCAAAGTTCAACAGAATTTTAACCAATTTATCTTTCAACTTTTAATGTGAACTGCCCAACAACTATGAGCATGGTAGAGACACTTACAGTCAAAAATAAAGCTCTACAGAGCCATGGCGGTGCAGTTTTAGTGCTATTCCTCATTTAGCAACCATAAGAGTAGTTGCTAAGCATGACTGTTCGTGATCTTACTTCAACTTTCCTTTGCTTTACAGACTAGCAAACGGTATTTTTTCATCGTAATGACAAATAAACGAGGACTACCTGTAATCATTATGATCCAAGTTAAAGCCCAATTGGAAGTAAAAACCAGATGATCTGAAGGTACTCACCAGTAATGTAGTACACATGCTTCTGATTTTCCTTCATCCGAGTGCAGTAATCCTTTAGTGATACCATCTCATCCCCAGAGGCAGAAGTGTAGTATCTTAATAACTCTGACAATTTCTTGCGGTTTTGGGAATCTTCATGAATGCCAAGCTACAAGAAAGTTCAATTTTTGTAAGCTGCATGCAAACATTTATGGCAAAAATGAAGTAAAGATTTCAAACCAACAAACCTTAATATTTTTGGAAAACTGCTCATAGAACTTCTTGTAGTTTTCTTTATCTTCTGCCAGCTCAGTGAAGAGCTCTAAACATTTCTTGACCAAATTCTTTCGAATCACTTTCAGAATTTTGCTCTGCTGAAGCATTTCACGTGAGATATTCAGAGGCAAGTCTTCTGAATCAACAACACCTCTCATGAAGTCTGTAAATAAGATTAAATTATAACCATGTTTTTATTTCTGAGTAGCTTAGAAAACCTCTTAAGATACACAAGTTTTTATGGTAACTTGAAAACTTAGGAGCTTAAAGTGGTAACTTGAAACTTAGGAGCTTAAAGTGGAACAAGTTTTCCATTATAATAAATGCAAGCTTCCCTTTTAGAAAATTTCCTGCCTTAATTCCATTATCTTGTCAATAGTGTTATGCTTTCCCCTTCTAGAAAGAGAATACTGACTCAATTTAAGTTTTATGTTTGTGCTGATTTTTTCAAAAGCTGCTGCACTTAACTAGATTAACTATGACCTGACAGGCCCTCTACCTTAAGCACAAATTACTTATTTTTGACCTTGTAGCAACCTGCAACTTTTAACAGATAAAGAACTACTTACTCAAATATTCAGGGATTAACTCTTCACAATTATCCATGATAAACACTCTGCGTACATATAACTTGATGTTATTCTTCTTCTTTCTGTTTTCAAATAAGTCAAAAGGTGCACGCCTTGGGACAAACAAGAGTGCTCTGAACTCAAGCTGTCCTTCCACAGAGAAGTGCTGCAACATAAAGGAAATTAATTAGCAAAAATCTTTGGTATCAAAGTTATAAAAAAAAAATACATCAAAGGATTCAATTATTTGAATTATACAGTAATAGCATCAGATGGAAAATGTTCTTCTAAATTTATGTTTAAGCAACGGGGATTATTTCCATATTATTTTAAAGTGTTTACTTAGAAAAAGGGTCAATATATTTTAAACACAAGCCACTTTATATTCTGGATATACCACCAGTTTTGAATTTCACCTAAAATTCATATAAAGAACAAATAGCCCATTCCCAAAAGAATAATCTTACTTTGACTGCTAAGTGATCTTCCCAGTCATTAGTAAGACTCTTGTAGAATTCACCATATTCCTCATTAGTGATATCATCTGGGTTTCTGGTCCAAATTGGTTTAGTCTTATTCAGCTCTTCTTGGTCAATGTACTTCTCCTTGATTTTCTTCTTCTTTTTCTTGTCTCCATCCTTCTTTTCTTCTTCCTCATCAGAACCAACATCTTCAATCTCTGGTTTATCTTCAGGCTTTTCTTCTTTTTCTTCTTTCTCTTCCTCTTTTTCTTCTGCCTCATCATCACTCACCTCTTTGTCACGCTCTTTTTCTACCTATGTTAAACACATTAAAAACAGAAAAAGGTGAGCCTGATAGAGCAGATCGAAGAAACTATTTTCTGAAAGATAATCTGATAAAGATAAACAAGGCAAATTTATGCATAAACTCCAGGACAATCCTTTGTTCATATTAAATGCTTAATATCACATTATAAATTTGCTTCTAGTATTGCTAATGTAACCTAAATGTAGCAGTTGTCAAATTGCTCCAATTAAGTATATTGGCCTTTATGCAGTTAAGTTTAAAATTATCATTAACACCTTCAGAGCAATTTTCACTTAGGTAAATACAAAGGTTCAGATATTATTTTATTGAGAACAAGTTACTCACAAAGAGTGTTATTGGATAGCCAATGAACTGGGAATGTTTCTTGACTATTTCCTTAATTCGCCTTTCTTCCAAGTATTCAGTCTGGTCTTCTTTCAGATGCAGAATAACTTTTGTACCACGACCTAGCGGCTCACCTGTAAAATAAATTATTCTTAATTACTGTTGCACCAAAAGATCCATAAAACAAGGGATCAATTTAAAAAAAAAAAGAACATTACTGATACAAGATGTACAATAATCTAGATTATGGCAATAGCAAAAATATGCTGCATTATTTATAGCACTATACTTTTGATGTATACAGTAAGGTTTCCTATTAGATTTAAGCAATTATTATAGGATATAAATTTACTAACAAATAATTTTGCTTCTCCATTACTTCTCTCAGTGCTTTCAAACCTGACCTGACACCTGCAGTTTAGATTCCGCCCCTTAATGTTAATCCTTAAATTACATTTATAGTAATTGGACTCTTACCATTGTCCAATCTGACAGTGAACGATCCACCAGCTGAAGATTCCCAGGCATACTGTTCATCATCATTGTGCTTGGCAATCACTGTCACTTTCTCAGCCACCAAGTATGCAGAATAGAAGCCAACACCAAATTGGCCAATCATAGAAATATCTGCTCCAGCCTGCAAAGCCTCCATAAAAGCCTTGGTGCCAGACTTGGCAATGGTACCCAGGTTATTTATTAAGTCAGCTTTGGTCATCCCAATGCCAGTATCCACAAGGGTTAGGGTACGGTCCTGTTTGTTAGGAATTAGACTTATCTTCAACTCCTTTCCAGAATCCAATTTGCTTGGGTCAGTCAAACTTTCATATCTGATTTTGTCAAGAGCCTACAAAATATCAAGACAGCCATTGAAAATAATAATAATGAAGAAGAAGAATGAAGTATTTTCTAGATCCTTAGAAATTGTACTTACATCAGAAGAATTAGAGATCAGCTCCCTGAGAAAAATTTCCTTGTTGGAGTAAAAGGTATTGATAATCAGGGACATCAATTGAGCAATTTCTGCCTGGAAGGCAAAGGTCTCCACTTCCTCCTCCATTGGTTGATCCTGTGTCTGTACTTCCTCTGGCATCTATCAAAAAAGGAAAGCCAAAATTGATTTTCTAACATATTATTTCTCGTATAGATTTAAAAGCAGTTAAAATAGTTACGACCTAGTTTTAGTACCCTCTTCAAAAAAGTCGAAGCAGTGCGTCGAGAGCATACTATTAAGTTCATGGCTGTTGAACTGAAACATTTGGGTAGGCAAGAGGTGGAACAAGTTCCATTTTACAAGTTATTGGCAAGGTGCAAGTGTTTACACTGGAAACGGCACAAAAATGAAAAGAAAGAAGAAGAAAAAAAAAAGACCGCTTCATGCCCGTCAGTATAGGGAAATGTCCGGTCCCTTGATTTAACCCACCCACACAAAGTAAGCTGAACGCTCAGGCAAGAAGCCTCGAGGGTTCCACAGCCAACCTCTGCGCCACCTGCTGGCGGCCGAGCCAAACAAGTAAGAATTCTAGAAATTGCTAGAGTCTTCTTGCCGCCCCCCCCCTCCCCACGCGCCGCCAGGAGCCAATTCTCTCGTCGACGCGGAGGCTGGTCGGTCGCGCGCCGCCAAACTCGGGAGAGCGGCTCTCTCCCCCCCCTCCCCTCTTCTCTCTCTCTCTCTCGTCCGCCTTCCCTCTTCCCCACGACAGCCGCTTTCCTGGCCTCCCGCCTCCTTTCCCGGCCGAGAACATTCGTCGTCCTCCCCACCCCCCAGGCGGCCATGCAAGCTCTTCCATTCATTCCTCCGTCCCACATTGCTTCTCCTTTTTCATCCGACCCCCCTTCGCTTCCTTTGTAAGCGAATCTTGTCGGGAAAGCAGCAAGGTCGCTCCTCATGCCCATGTTACCCCCCCCCACCTTTCCTTTAAATAAAGTAACTTGTCTTAAGTCTTTCCCGCAGAGCGACCGCCTCGTTCCTTCTTCCGTTCTCCCCAACCCGCCGTCGCTTCCCGTGAGGCGTGGGGGCAAAACCGGCCGCTCCGTCTCGCTGTTCGGTTTCCGTCAGCTGTTTGAAGGCCCAAAGTAAACCCGGCGTCCTTGGGGCTCTCGCCGCCTCTAGTCTTTCAACCCGGCCTTCTTGAGGGAAAGGCAGCACTACTTTATGGGGGGGGGGAGAAGAAACCCTGGGCTTGAGCGTCCACCTCCGTCCCAAAGCGGCCGCGTCCTCACCTTAACGGTGTGAAATCACCGAGCTGCACGACCGTTCGCCGAAGAAACCCGCACCTCCCTAACTCTCAGCGAGCTGCACTGCGCGAAGCCCCCGCCTCCCGTGCGCCTTATATACCCGCGCCGCCGCCTCTTTCCAGAACCATCGGGAACCTTCACTGACAGAGAAGGGAGGGGGGGGCGGAGAGAAGGGCGGGCATTCTTCCGAACTTTCTCCAGCGAAAGAAGGGGGAGGAGCCAAAGAAAACTGTGGGTGGGAAAGGGCCTCGGTGACAGCCTACGTACAACGTCAGTTCAATTTCTTAGTCTTTATGCGCGAGAGAGCTCGCGCTCCCTGTACTGGACAGTCAAGGTCCCCAGCGTTTTCCTCCTGACGAGTTAGTATGCACCGGTCTACCGCCTCCACCCCCACCCCGCGATCTGGGCGTGCGAGTGCTTTTTTTTTTTTTTCCCCGCTGCCGTTCTTAGGGAAAAAAACAGCGCATGCGTGAATGCTAACTACTTGCGTTCTCTATGCCGGCTCCCTTGCCATTGGCGCCTGTTCAAGGCGGGAGGCTTGGGGGAAGGAAACTCGGCAAGCTGACATAATGACATCATCATCACCGCCGCTCAGATCAATCTCGCTGGCCCCGCCCCCCGCCGGAGTTGGACCCTGATGGGCGGGGAAGAAGGATTAAACTTTCCTTTTCCCAGAATGATCTTCCCTGCTAGAAGTAGCGAGAAGGGATTGACGGTTCCCACCCTTCAGATCCTTCGAGAATTGTCTAGAATCTATTTTTTTATTTTTTATTTATTTATTTTGTCGAGTACCTATTAGATAATATATATAAGCATGAAATTGAATACATAAAATGAATACAATTAAAGGGACAGGGACTGTAGGCACGCTGGTGCTAGATTAGCTCCGTGAAGCCGTGGTGGTGTTTTTTCCAGCAGTGGAATGCAACTTGAAAATTAGCCTTTTCTTTTAGGTGTGTGGCTTCAGTGGGACTTTCTCCAGCCAAATCGATTTCCCTAAACTTCTATCTTTTACTTAGGAAAGAGTGCAGCTAGTCCTCACTTACAGCAGTTCATTTAGTGGTGGTTCAAAGTTACAACGGTGCTGGAAAAAAATGACTTATGACCATTTTTCACACTTATAACCAGTGGTGGGTTGCTGCCGGTTCGCCTCAGATTGCGTGCGCCCACGAACAAACGAGTAGCGACGGGATTTGAATCCCACTACTGCTTACAACCTTTGCGGCAGCTCCATGGTCATGTGATTTACATATAAATACTTGACAAGTGGTTCATATTTATGACAGTTGCAGTGTCCCGGGGTCGTGTGATCACCTTTTGTGACCTGACAAGAGAAGTCAATGGGACAGCCAAATTTGATTAACAACAGTGTTACTAATTTAACAACTACAGTGATTCACTTAACAAAGTGGCAAGAAAAGTCTTAAAATCAGGCAAAGCTCACTTAACAGTTAATTTCTCACTTAGCAACATAAATTCTGGGCTCAATTGTGGTCATAAATCGAGGACTACCTATATTGTATGCTTTTGTCCAAACCCGCTAGAAAAACAGATTGAGAAAAGCTACGCTAGGGAGTTTCCTTAACCTGGCATGGTGGGAATTCTTACCTGGCCTTTAAGGCTTCATTATTAACTTTTTAATACAGGTGATATTTGCATTTTTAGCAAGGTATCTGTGCTTTGTTTTGAAGTTTAGGAAACCAGGATTTTATTAGTCAAAACCATTTCCTTTGATGTGCAAAAACTAACCTATTTATATAGGGAATATATTCTGGAGTCTTTTAGGGTTGCAAGTATTAAAGAAATATATTTTAAAGGTTTTTTCTCATATCTAATCAATGTCTTTTGTTACATAATTTGTTGCTTTGACACATTCTATTCACAGACTGGGTTTAAGCTAGATTAGATCTGGCCAGTTTACAATTCAGTGTGTTGTTGAACCTCAATTCAGGAAGACCAAAAACAATGCTAATCAACGAGTGAATGGATGATGTAGCTGTTCCTTTCAACACTCAGCTACTGCATCACCGAGAGAATTCAAGTTAGTGAGGTACCTGTTTACAATTTCTAAGCAGCACCATAGGCTCACTTTTGGTCACAGGGAGGATGATCAGGAGAGGAACATCTGTTGCTTTTCTTGCATGACTCCTCAGGGAAGGACTATTAAGACAATAAGAAACTGCAGAATGGGGATTCCAAGGGGCTTCCTGGCTAGAAATGATATTTCCTCCATGTTGTTCAAATATTTATTGCAAAATATGGGACTGAAGGAGAAATTACTGTTTATTGTTTGATGATATACCAGACAAAAACTAGAAAAGAACACATCGGCCTTATCAAATGCAGTAAAAAAATTGAAAATTGTACCTGAGAGATCTTTTTTTTCTAAAATATTGTGCAATCCTCTTGTTCCCCTTCAGAAACAAATTGTGTTGAATTTAAAGTGGCTTACTTCATTGGCAAATAAATATAGGTTTGTAGGCTTACTATTCCATTTGCTCTACCAAAAATGTTATTTTACATAGGAAACCACCAGAATAAATTGAAAGTATTATTCATTTTTCCTTTTTTAACTGAATATTGAATTTAGAAAGGTATTAATAAACTGTCTTATAGAAATTTTGAATTTTGATTCACCTACAATGGATGATAGTAACTCTTCAGGATTTCATAATGTTAGCAAAATTCCTAGACTCATGCCTCAGCATTCATAGTTTCCAATGGAACAGTCTGAGACAGGAAAATCATTTTATTACTATTTTTTCAGAAAGTTCTGACTAAAAAGGATTCCTCTCATTCAGAGAGAACCTTGATCCTCAGCTCTCAGTTTCTCTTATAGTTAACACATCAAAGAAAATGCAAGAGAAGCATTGATTGGACAGGACAAAAGTAACCCCTCCTTTGTATAGTAAATAAGCTTCACGGAGTCAAACAGGAATTAAACATATTACATATTGACAACAATATATCAATTTAAATAAGATCTGACAAAAGGGTGTTAAATTTAAGATGCTAATGAAGAAAAACAATTATAAGTTTGTTTGGAGTTCACTGAGAGACAAACCAGATGCCAATTATTGCTAAAAATTGTCTTTTATCAGAAGTCAGACTCCAGACATCCCATCCTATCCTGACCCCAGAGACAAACACAGTTTTTTTATCTTGATGTTTAGAAGTGTTAGAAGTTATCAATCAAACTATTAACATCTTTTAAAAAGAGAGAAAAATAAGTCACATAAAATACAAAATAACTATGTTAGCAAGTACAACAATACTACAAAGTCCATGTTGTTGATACTACAAATTAGATCCTGTGTGGCCCTCTATAAAGAGACTCCCACCACCACCCACCACTTCTATCTGGAGATGCCAAAAATTACATATGAGATCATTTGTATGCAATTTTCACCTCTGAGTAGTCTCCCTTTGCTCATAGGGATTCCCATCCTAACAAGAAATGAGTTATGAAACTACATTAGTGCAACCGTGTTGGCTTTTCCTAACAACTGATATCCCTAATTCTCATGTAAGAGCTCTACATGTGGCTTTCAAAGACAATTCACTGTATCTAGAAGTTCAGGCACACCTTATGTGACTCTTATTTTATTCTACGTACGTATTATAGGAAACCAGCAATCTGTTAAACTTCCTGATGCATGAATAAGGATGAATGCTTGTTTGGAACAGATCTTGTGTATGTACACTGCTATGCAGAGATACGATATAAAACCCATTTTATATAAATCAACCCCAAAGAATCAGCCCCAACAGAAAGGGAACTGAAAAAAGTACAGTATGTCCTTGAAATTGCTGCACTGCTTTGAAATTCATTCAGACTCAGCATTATTTTCTATACCTAAAGCTGCCAGACAAAAACATCAGAAATAATGAGATGTGTGGAGCCAGAGTGTCTGGAACAATAGATATACATATACATATATATATATGACTGTATGACTATAACTTGTTGCTGGCAATCCTTATGATTTATATTGATATATTGACGATCAATTGTGTTGTAAATGTTGTACCTTGATGAACGTATCTTTTCTTTTATGTACACTGAGAGCATATGCACCAAGACAAATTCCTTGTGTGTCCAATCACACTTGGCCAATAAAATTCTATTCTATTCTATTCTATTCTATTCTATTCTATTCTATTCTATTCTATTCTATATATATATATATATATATATATATATATATATATATATATATATATATATATATATATATATATATATATATATATAGGTCTTTGGTTGTTCGGGTTTTCTCCCGTGTAAAATTGGAAGTGTCTTGGCGACGTTTCGACGAAGTCTCATTCGTCATCTTCAGGCTTCAGCTTCGTGCTTCTGGGAGCAATGTGTGATCGCAGCTGTTTCTTCCTTTTAACTGCTAGTGGGGGTTTGAACTGATTGGGTGGGAGCTTGGCTGTGCTCTGATTGGATGGGGGTTTTTCTGTGCTCTGATTGGCTGGGGGTGTGTCCTGTGTTGGTGGGGGCTTGGTTGTGCTCAGTCTAGTCTGTGCTGCAGGGGGATTTGAGCTGGTGAGCTGCATAGCTGTTGTTTGGCTTTGTGGTCGTGCCACATCTTCATAGTGGGTGCCAGTCTGCTGCATGAATGGATTGGAGGGGTTTGAAATGGCTAATGTTGCAGCTGCGCCCCCCACTAAAATCCACTAAAATCCCCCCACTAAAACCCCCCACTAAAATCCAAGACAGAGAACAAGAAAACGGCACAGCCCTCCTCCCATATATAAAAGGCACCACAGACAGAATCAGCAAGATCCTCCACAAACACAACATCAAGACAGCATTCTGCACAAACAGAAAAATATCCACCATCCTAAGAAACCCCAAAGACAAAATTGAGTTAGAAAATCAAGGAGTATATGAAATCCCATGCACCACCTGCCCCACCACATACATTGGACAAACCAACAGAAGAATAAGTGCACGCATTGAAGAACACAAGAACTCATTCAAAAAAGAGGAACCAACTTCTTCCCTGGTCCAACACTTTAAAGTCACAGGACATGATATTGACTTTAAAAAGACCAGAACTATCGCCAAAACTGAACACTTTAACAACAGAATAATCAGAGAAGCCATTGAGATAGAAAAACGCCCACACAGCATGAACAAACGAGATGACACCTCCCGCCTACCAGCCATTTGGAAACCCGCTCTTATTGACAAACGAGTCCCTAACACGAGGAATGACACCAGACCCACACTCACAAGGTCCACACAGGATGTCACCACCGCACATCCACCCAGAAAGCAGACCCAAACCCACACTGATCATGAAGCACGACCAAGGACCAGAAGCAGCCTGAAGATGACGAATGAGACTTCGTCGAAACGTCGCCAAGACACTTCCAATTTTACACGGGAGAAAACCCGAACAACCAAAGACCTATATACAAACACCGTGAAAACCTCAGAAAACATATATATATATATATATATATATATATATATATATATATATATATATATATATATATATATATATATATATATATTTATATATATATATAGGTCTTTGGTTGTTCGGGTTTTCTCCCGTGTAAAATTGGAAGTGTCTTGGCGACGTTCGGACGAAGTCTCATTCGTCATCTTCAGGCTCCAGCTTCGTGCTTCTGGGAGCAAAGCACGAAGCTGAAGCCTGAAGATGACGAATGAGACTTCGTCGAAACGTCGCCAAGACATTTCCAATTTTACGCGGGAGAAAACCCGAATAACCGAAGACCTACATACAAACACCCGCGAAAACCTCAGAAAACATATATATATATATATTGATGCCAAACATATCCATGTTTGGCATACAGTTTTGCATATATATGCAAATATATATGTATATACCATATATATGCAAAACTATGTGCCAAACATGGATATGTTTGGCATCAAAATCTGCTTCCTACTGTTCCTATAATATATAAATAAATAATATGCATGCCTTGTCTCATTTGGTCCAACTGGCAGAGTTTTGTCACAAAAAAAATAAAAAGTAATAGAGAAGCAATGCCAAAGTTTGTGTAGGGTAGTTATTTTAAGTAGTCACCACTAGGCAAGACGAACAGCATATACAGCAAGTCTAGTAAATATATTAAATTTTCAGGAGTGCCCAATTTTTGATAGTATGTTAGATTAGATCATTATTTTTCAACCTTGTCAGCTTTAAGGTACATTAATTTTAACTCCTAGAATTCTCCAGTCAGCAAGATGGATTAGGGTTAGACAATATCAATATGAGCTATTATTGTGTTGGGATAAAGGTGTTGGATTGGGGTTGGGGATATCCAGGTCCATGGAAATGTACTTGGTTTTGGGGTCAGTTCACTTTTTCTCAGCCACCATTTCTATTTTGGGCATCTAAGGTAAAGTTTCCCTTGCACATGCGTGCTAGTCATTTCTGGCTCTAGGGGCGGTGCTCATCTCCGTTTCAAAGCTGAAGAGCCAGCGCTGTCCAAAGACATCTCCATGGTCATGTGGCCGGCATGACTAAATGCCAAAGGCGCACGGAGCGCTGTTACCTTCCCACCAAAATGGTCCCTATTTTTCCACTTGCATTTTTTACAGGCTTTCGAATTGGTAGGTTGGAAGAAGCTGGGACAAGTAACGGGAGCTCACTCCATTATGCTGCGCTAGGGATTCGAACCACTGAATTGGCAACCTTCTGATCGACAAGCTCAGCATCTTAGCCACTGAGCCACTGTGTCCCCTTTGGGCATCTAGAAGCCCTCAAACTATACATCTTTATTCAAAAGGAAACTTGAAGAGCTACATAATTGCAAGCCTTTCGATAGTTATTGAAGACATGCATTTTCTTGGTAAATATATGCTGTAGTGTTAATTGATCTAGTATTAAATTATTTCATTAGCTGAAATTATACTGGACTATTAGAAATTGGTACTTTGTCTTTCGTATGCTTTGTCTTTCATATACTTCTATTATTTTGCTCTTTTAACACTGTTTAATGGTGTTTGGTATTTATTGTGGTTTCTGTTTATACAACAGAGTCTTGTGAATCTTGAGTCACAAATCCATAATATAACCTTTTTGGAGAAGTGGATCTAAACTAGTTTCTGCACAGCCTTTTGAGAATTATACAATTGGACAAGAGTGGTGGTGAGTGGTGTAAGGCCAGAAAATACACACACGTTCTCACTCCTATACTTTTCTTCTCCCCACCCCCAATCCAAAGTAGCTATTTGGGCATCATAGTTTCATATTATCATTCACCCTCCCACACATACAGTAGTTCTAATACTCTCAGATTCTCGCTCATATAAAAAACATACTGTCTCACCTCATGCCATCAGTATGCTGATCAGTATGGTTGCTTCCCACTGATAATAACAGAAAACAGCAATGTCTTCTGAAGCTTTCTTATAATCATAAAATATAAGATTGTAAAATCTAAGTGTTGTAAGATATCTTGGAGATGATTTAATACAATACTGTGCCCGGAATATGGATTGTATGCTATGGAATCTGGATAGATAGCCATCTGGTTACCGTCTAAACATCTACAGCAAAAGAGCGTTTACTAGTTCTCTTTCAGATTTCCAGATAAAATTTGCTTCCTTGTATTTTAAGTCCATTATTTTTATCTTCTGGATGAACAGTGGTCCGTGTTCCACATGACAGCCCTCAAGTGACTTTAACTATACCAGGAGTAAAATTCAGCCAGTTCTGTCCAGTTCTGTCAGGTGAACCGATAGTGGCGGCTGCGGGAGGTTCCACCCTCCTGTGCAGATGTTATGATGTTGCTTTTTTGAGACAATTTGAAGCTTCTGTGTATGTGCAGAAAGCTTTGTGCATGCGCGGATGACAGATGTGTGGTGTACGCACATTTGCAAACTGGTAGGGAAGCTAAGTGTTGTGTCTTGCCCGCTCTCACCGCAGCCGGGGTCTGCTTATCTGCTTCCGAACGCTGAAGAATGTCCTAGTATGCCTCCCGGCCCCAGCCCTGGCTCCATGCCCAGACAGGCTGAAGAGGAAGAAATACCTCCAGCCCCCAGCTCTGGCTCCATGCCCAGGCAAACGGAGCAACTAGACCCCTCCCCCTCCTCCACAGCATGTGAGCCTGAGGAAGGTCTATTACCAACAGCTGCCAACTGGAGTGACCCTCGCGTCAGAAGACTTGATAGGCGGAGGCAACAGAAGGATAAGTGCTGAGTCATGGAGCCACACCCCATGGCCTATATAAAGGATCTGCTTTCTGGCATTCTCTGAGTCAGGCAAAGTCTAAACATATCTTGCTGAAGTCACTTTCTGGTCTCCTGCCTGCCCTGAGGACTTTGCTAGGACTTTGGCAGAGCTGCAGAGGCACACCTGATTCGGATTTCCCTGACCCGGCCGTCAGCGGAGGAGTGGGACACGACACTAAGTGAATTTCACCCCTGAACTATACCCATTATTCAGCTATGCCCAGCAATCCAATTAATGCAGAGTATCGGATCAATCTTTCTCTTGGATTTGACCCCACTGCTGTTGATACAGTGTAGGATTGCATTTGCTTTATTTTGCCACTGTATCATATTGTAAACTCATTGTTTACTTTGTGATGTTTGATTAAAAAATGGATATAAAATGTTCCATAATATTATAAACTTGTAATAATGTACTAGAATTTATTAGTTGTATATTTTAGACTTGTTGGCTGTCTAAGTGTTGTTTTTTAATCAGGGCAACCTGGTCTACCTAAATACGGGATGGAGCCTTTCAGCCTCAATCCAGGAACTTTCACAGGCAGTCACTTTCGCAACAAACTATTTTTTGTGTTAAATTTATATTTACTACAGATCTGTTTAGCGCTCATCAGCTAGCCATATGCTTCTGGGATTCAAAACTGGGCTGCTTACATATTAGGCAGATGTATTAACCTCTAAGCCATGGGCTCTCCTAGGTTTCTCCTACCTCTCTCAGGTATACCAGGGGAGAGATTAAATGTTCGCTTTTATCAGGGCAACCTGGTCTACTCAAATATGAGACAGAGCATACTGCTTCTGCTTGGTTGTCTAAGTTTTATTATTTATTTACATATATTTATTTTTATATTCTTTTATATTTGTTTACATTTTCTTTTTTAGTTTATATGACAACAATACTAATTGACAGATGCTTTCAATACTCTTTACAGGAGTCCTGGCTGTTCCTGGCTGTTCCTCAGGCCTCTCTTTACCTAAGAAAGACCATGTCACCTGGAACAGGTCTACTGGCCAACTGCCTCTGGGCAAAATAAGAGCAAGAAATTATTTTGTAAATACTTTTATTACCACAAGGTAACCCTTAATAAAGGATCTTACTCTTGGTTTATTACATTTGCTCTCTGTTTTCTTCCAGCAATGCTCTAGTAATCCCTTCTGCCACTTTTTCTCCTATACCACCACTTCTGAGAAACAAGACTTTCCTAAAATCTACTAGCAGAGTGAATCTGCAAAGAGAATACTGATAGGAAGGATGGAAATGAAACTTTTCGCTTCTCCCACAATCCTGATGTAGGAAAGAGTAATCAAGATCGTAATGGCAGTTTTCCTACTATTGAGAATAATGAGGAAAAGTGATCTGTTTCCTAATACACCAGCTGATGCTTTATCAGTTGAAGAGTGGGGTGAGTATAACTTTGGAGGCTGTATAAAAGATCTGCACAGTCCACAATTATGTCCTAAAATATTGTGAACTAATGAGAGCCAGAGAATTCATTTGATGCCTAGTGCCAGAGAGACAAAAGGAGGAGGCAGAGAGAGATAAAAAAAGGGAGGGGGAAAGAGGGCCAGCTGGTTTAACCTGCTCTTAGGTCTCTCCACCATTGTCTCGGCTTCCAATAGGCTTTTCTTGAGGATGATCAAGCCATCTGAGGAAAAAAATAATCTTACCTGTGCCAAGTCAAACTCTTTAGCAAAATGAAATATTCATTATGACACTCCCAGATACACAGTAGAAAAGCGAACTGACTGAATTGAATCCTGAAAATTAAATTTTAGATCCAAAGCAGAGCAATACAAAAAAGGGTACATTTGGATGTTAGTTTGTTCATTTCTTCATGGTTGATTTAGTACTTTTGCGGTCATCAGTTCACATCCACAAGGCTAATCTGCGAACTCTCTTCCAAGATAGGAGTCTAAAAATAAGTCCTTTAATTTTGTCTAAAGCACCAAGCCAGTGCCTCTTATTCCCTCTGTGAATGTTCCTGAGCTATCTGAAAGGAGCCATTGCATATTTCACATCTTCTCATAATCCCCCGTTATCCAATAGCAATTCCAAACATAAAGAGTTTCCATAATTTTATAAAAAATATTTCTTATTTTAATCCTGATCAAATAAGTCAACTTTATAGTCCTTTCTTTTTCTTCTAACAATCTTGATCTTTAATCCATCAAGTTGCAGTCATAGGATTGACTCTCCATTGAAACGTTGTTTCTTCCATCTCAAAGATTACTTCAAGGCTTTGGAAACCCTCTTTTATAAATCCAGTAGTAAGTCATTCTATTCATAATTCTTTTATTTGCTCCACAACAACAGCCCAGTGAAGTGAGTTGGGCTGAGAGAGAATGCTTGGCCCAAAGTCATCCAGCTGGCTTTCATGCCTAAGAGAGGACTAGAACTCATAGTCTTCTGGTTACTAGTCTGATGCCTTAGCCGCGAGACCAAAGTGCTGTTTTCAGCATTTTCCTATCCAAAAGTTACAGTGCTGTTTGAAAGAGCTACAAAGAAGTAGACAAAAGGAAATTAGTTTGAGAGGCTTGTTCAGGTCTGTTCATTAATTTGGCCTAGATCCAATCCAGTATTACCCATCAAAGTCCAAGGCTATCAGTTACAGAACCTTCCCTCAGTTCTGTAGCATCAGATGTTGCAAGCTCAGATAGCAATTTTTGAGGTAACTGATACATAACTTCAAATATTTGCAATTAATAGATCCTGCCGTGATCTATCTTTGGCTAGAGTCACAAATTCAGAATTATATGTCCACTTGTGAGTTAGATGATCTAGAAGTTCTTTGAAGAAGTTGACAAAATGTATTGCCGAGATAATTAAAAATGACAAACAGACCAAGACAGGTATCAATGGTAAAGTTCATCACTTTTTTGTAAGCATAAACAAATACGCCCATGTAGGAGGAAAGCCACTTCCTTAATGTCCTTGTAAAACTACACAGTGGGCACATAAATACCATATTCTGCAGTAAACCTATACATCAAAGTCCTGCTCTACACCACAACCACTTTGTTCAGACCCACTTCAGGGAGTGGCTCAACTAATAGAATTAAACTAGGCATTCAGAAGACAGAACAACCCCATCCAACAAAATCAATCAGTACAGCCTGATCAATTTCCAAGGAGAGTAGATTAAAAGATAAACTATAAATATAAAACAACAGAACACCACTGGTTGTCACCTACAACTCACAGCTCAATCCATTCAAATAAATTATTAATAAACGGTCCATGCTAAACAATGACACTGCATTTTTTCAGGCAATCAGTGTCAGGCCTGTACTATATTTGAATACGTACAACCACTCAGTCTGAAGAATATTCTGATAAATATTAAGAAACAACAAGGCAATGCTGGAGACCTGATCCTGCAATTAACTTAGATGTACTTCTGGGTATAGCATTAAAACTGGTTGTCTGAATGGTAGGACATAGATGGAAGTAATGCAGCATCCTTTGTGCTCTTTGATCATAGTGCCCCACTTTGCTGCCTACACTGGTAAGGAATTGGAGGTAAGTTTAATTCAGTGTGAGGTATTCTTGTCTAAGAAATTCAGGCACCAAAGAGTGGTGTGGTGCTAGAAAGAATTCAGTCCTTGAATTTGGGAGAAAAACATTATATCTATGTAGTCTCTCTCTCTCTCTTTCTCATACCCACCCACCCACCCACCCCTCTCTCTCTCTCACATACACACAGAACTTTAGACAAAGCAAAAAGCAAGAATGTTTCAAATCTTTATATAGGGTACAGAAACAAATGTACATGCATATGTGTTATGGCAGAAAACAAGAAATCAAACAATAAAGGACATTGATTAGACTGAGACACTCTTAAAATATGTTACATCTTCCACTTTTCCAACTGGGCTTTTTTCTGTAACACTTGCAACACCCAGGACTTTAGAATACAACCATATTTACATTCTGAATAGGCTACTTTTTGAACATCAAAAGAAATACTTTGGCTAAAAGGAAAAACATGTTTCCTAAACTTTAAAAGGAGCACGGATGACATGCTAAAATACTAGCATCACCTTTATTAAAAAGCTGACAATGAAGCCTAAAATTCCAGAATACAAATCCCCCACTTGGTTTGTAACTGTTCCCAGATTGGACCAGATCGCGCGATCTAGTAGCAATCGTGGCCAGTAGTTCGGCGATCCGGTAGCAATGGTGGAGCAAAGCTCCACTCACCCACCTGGATTTTTTTTACCTTCTGTGCATTCACAGAAGGTCTGCGCCAGGGGTGAAATCTAAAAAATTTTGTTACCTATTCTGTGGGTGTGGCTTGGTGGATGGGTGTGTCCTGTGACTGAGTGGGCGTGGCTAACTCAATGTAACTCACAGCCATGCCCACAACCACCCCCCCAAGCCATGCCCACAAAACCCAGTAGGGAAAAAAATTAATTTCTATTCTGCCTTTTCCCTTTCCCTTGCCACCTGTTCTCCCTTCACCTAAGCCCTGGAGCCGCCACCTGCCTCAATGGGGTCGGGGAATGCACCATTCCCCAACTCTGGCCTTTCTCCGGAGCTGCCGCCCACTCACCGCCTGCTCGCTGCCTGCTCGCTCTTCGCCTTTGGTCAGGGGCCAGGGGCCAGGAACGCCCCATTCCCTGAGGCCCCTGCTTGCAACTTCCTCAACCTGGTCGGGGAATGGTCCCGGAGCCGCTGCCCACTCTTCCTTCGCCACATGGCATATACTTACTTTCTTCCAGTGGCTGGCTGCCAGGAAAGGCAAGCGTCCAAAAGTTACCGGAGTTGCTCTCCTTGAATATGCCGCCTTGTTCTATGCGCCGGCTGTGCAAGCGCACACCCAACCTGCCGCTAATAAATAAATGAAATAAACGGTGTGGGCTTGCGCAGCCGGTGCATGGAACAAGCAGCAATGGTGGCGGCATATTCAAGGAGAGAGACTCCATTAACTTTTGGATGCTTGCCTTTCCTGGCAACCAGCCGCTGGAAGAAAGTAAGTATATGCTGCGTGGCAAAGGAAGAGTGGGCGGAGGCTCCGGGACAAGGCTGGTGTCAGGGAATGGTACATTTCCCAACCCGGTTGAGGCAGGTGGCGAGCAGGGGGTGGGCTCCGGGGTCTCAGGGGAATGAGATATCCCTGACCAAAGGCTAAAGGCGAACAGGCGGCGAGTGGGCAGCAAGTGGGAGAAGGAAGAGCGGGCGGCGGCTCCAGGGAAAAGCCGGAGTCAGAGAATGGTGCATTCCCTGACCTGGTTGGGGCAGGCGGCGGCGGCGGCTCTGGGGCCTCGGGGAATGGGCCCCAGCCAGTTGTGACTGGCTGGACTGCAGGCCGTGGACTGGTTCAGGGGCGTGGCCAGCCAGCGATTGCTACCGGATCGGCGAACCAGAACCAATCTCTGTTACCTACTCGCCCGATCCGGTCTGATCCGGTAGCATTTCACCCCTGGTCTGCGCCTACATGTGATGCATGCACATACTTTCAAACCAGTAAGGAAGGTAAATAGATTTCATTCCTGGATTGTAACCTATTAATAGTTTATTGAATCACTCTTATATTTAGTAAGCAAGTGAGAGGTTAACATCTGAAATTGCATGGGAGTGTTCCTTGGGGCAGAACTAAGAGAATAATGGCAACACTGCCTTGCAGATATTGAAGGGACACATTGAAGAAGACAGCATCCCAGCAGGCTACAGGCAATCTTAGCCATTTCCACAAGCAGTAAATATTTCATTTGTTCCAATCTGTCAACTATGCCCCAAGTGTTTTGGTTTTCTTGAAAGGTTTCCCTGTTTCTTACTAAGATAGAAACAATTTTAGTTAATTTCTGTTGCTGGGTAACAAAGCCTTCATGAAACATACAGCAGCTTTGATTCATGTACATATAAATCCCTCCCCCTTGTTCCACTAGTAACAACTCTAGGGCCAGCCTATTTTGCAGTACTACATCTTTCAGAAAAAGGATTTCATCCTGAAATAGCTCATGGCTTTTTTCAATGTCATTTACAAAGCTTCAAAAGCTAGACAGATTTGCAACAAATTCAGTCAACTCATGAATGCCTTTATAGTAGGGGTGAAATGTAAAATTTGTTACTACCAGTTCTGTGGGCATGGCTTGGTGGGGGGCATAATGTGACTGGGTGTGCATGACCAACCTTTTTTTTTTTACTTTTAAAAGCATTTTTCCTACAACCTCTTCGTCCAAAAAAGAGAAAAAATGCTTTTAAAAGCCTCTGATGATCAGGCCAGAGGAGCCTTTTAAAAGCATTTTTACAGCCTCTTCAGCTGAAGAAAAAATGTTTTTAAAGGGTTCTGATGATCCCAGCTGAGTTGCCTGATCACCAGAACCCCTTAAAAACATTTTTATAGCCTCTTCAGCCAAAGAGGTTGTAGAAAAAATGCTTTTAAAGTGTTCTGATGATCCCAGCTGAGCCGCGCGATCATCAGAGGCTTTCTTTTTTTATTTTTAAAAGCATTTTTTTGGCTGAAGAAAAAATGTTTTTAAAAGTAAAAAAAAAGCCTCTGATGATCACATGGCTCAGCTGGGCATGGGGGGGGGCAGGGATTTTTGCTACCGGTTCTCTGAACCACCCGCCGCCATCGCTACCGGATTGGGTGATCTGGTCCGAACTGGGAGCATTTCACCCCTGCTTTATAGACCATAGCAACTCCAACAGCTGTAAATATTGCCCTCCAAATTTATTTTCTTCTGTGTAACTACATTCCAAGAGCCATCCATGTTCAATAATTATGTCTAAATTATCATTTAATTTCTTCTGGTGGGAACGGATGAATCCCTCCTGGCCATAGACAAGATATTGTACAAATTCATTGACAGAACTTGGGTAGAGTTTTAAAACCATGAATGCTGCAAGTCCACCAAAATCCATCAGGTAATCTGATACCTTCAGGTTTATATTCAAGGTCTGAACATTATTCAAAGCAGAAGTGCAATTTTGAGTACTGTAGCTATTTGTCCCTTGCAGGTTTGCATTCTATCATCCCAAGGTGTTTAATCATTAGCTGGATCATTACAAGTATGACAGAAACACCACGTGTATATTCACTATGTAATTGTATCATGATGAGATAATTTTCATCATTCCAGACTTGCTGTGTGAAATCATGCATATGGTTTTGCTAATCCAGCAAAAAATTATACAGCTTCTTTAACATTTAATTGTTTTTCCATTTAATTCTGTTGCATACTTATAGACCTGGAAAAAGAGGGAGAGGGAGGTGAGACATGGAAAAGCAGAAAAAGAGAAGATCTTGCCTCTTAACTTTGTCAATACTGTACTTTAGCGTAATTGCTTTTAAAACTAAAGAGGCATTAACTTCTTGCAGATTGACACAGATTCAGCAGAGGGAGCCAAAACAGTACATTCAGATTCTGAGGGGAAAATTCAACACATTTGCCCCCTGCCCATCTCCACCATTAACATTATATTCTTCTTTAGATATACTTAACCCAGATAGTGCATATATAAGCATTCCTTCTCATCTAGTTGGTTTAATAGCCATAGCACAAGCACAAAGCAGCCAATCATATTTAGGCTATCATATTATACAAATCCAAGCTGAATGGAAGCACTTTCAAGAAAACTGCATGGAAGGATGCAGAAACTGAGCTTATCTTTATCATTTTTTTTGGTAATGGTGACCCAGAATATTAGATTACTTGAGTAAATCATGGGTAAGCAATCATGTGGTATGAGTTGTGCACATACTGTTCCCAATAATTCTATTTTAATGTATAGTTTGCTCTCAAGTTAAACTCATGGGAATAGTCATTTTTTTCTATGGGAATAGTCTGAAAGTATCTCTCTCTCTCTCTCCATTCCCCCTTGCTTTACAGGCCAAGAAACTAGGTGGGTTCCTTCTGAGATGTTTGCCATGCCCACATTCTTGCTGCAGGATAAGTTGCCTCTTCTCAGACCATTGCCCTGGTTGAGGTCTTCCCCTGTCCTTAAGGTCAATTCCCACATACTATTACATGGGGGAGGGTGTCTTCCTAGACTCAAGGAGCAGATAATAAGGAGCTTTTGCAAAGATTCATTTTATTGGTTGATTAAATTTATTGGACCATAAGAAAGGCTGAGCGCCAAAGAATTGAGGCCTTTGAACTCTGGTGCTGGAGAAGACTCCTGCGAGTCCCTTGGACTGCAAGGCGAACAAACAAGTCAGTTCTAGAGGAGATCAACCCTGACTGCTCTTTAGAAGGCCAGATCCTGAAGATGAAACTCAAATACTTTGGCCACCTAAAGAGAAGGAAGGACTCACTGGAGAAGAGCCTAATGCTGGGAAAGATTGAGGGCAAAAGAAGAAGGGGATGACAGAGAACGAGGTGGCTGGATGGAGTCACTGAAGCAGTAGGCATGAGTTTAAATGGACTCCAGAGGATGGTAGAGGACAGGAAGGCCTGGAGGAATGTTGTCCATGAGGTCGCGATGGGTCGGACACGACTTCGCAACTAACAACAACAAAATTTATTGGCCATCCATCTTACCACAGGGTAACTCTTGAATGCCAATTATGCCAATTTCTGGACTGGAGAAATTCATTTATGTCTTGGTCGCTTCCTGGTTGCACAACTGCAACATGCTCTACATTGGGCTGCCCTTGAAGATCACTTGGAAGTTACAACTGGTCTAGAATGCAGAGTGTATGTGGTTTGGAATGCTCCTAGGTTTGTCAATTATACACCAGGGGTGAAATGCTACTGGTTCGCTCCGGTTCAGGTGAACCGGTAGTTAAAAAAAAATCCTGCTTTCTAGCGAAGCTAAATTGCATGGCACAGCTGATCTCCCCCCTTGCTGTTCTACTTACCTTCCCAAGCCTCCTTTTGGTGCATACTGTGCATGTGCACGCATGCAGTGTGTGTTTCGTGCGCACTACACATGCGCGGCTAGCGAACCAGTAGCAAACCGGTTCAGATTTCACAACTGTTATACAACCCTATTGTGTGAGCTGCACTGACTCCCGGTTTTTTTCCCCAGTTTTAATTCAAGAGTGCTGGTTATCTTCTTTGAAGTTTTACGTATCACACGGCCAGGTTATTTGCACAATCACTGCTCCCTGAGTGTATCTGCCCAGTTCTACCAACCTGGAACTCTAGGTTCCCTCCCTTAAATGTTGCCATCTGTGGAATGAAGGAAGGGTGCCTTTTCCATAGCAACTCTTACCTGGTGGCATTCTCTTCCCTTCAGCAGGTCCCCAGTTCCTTGGCCTTCTGGAAGGCTGCTAAAGGCTACTCCTTCCCCCTAGTGCTGGGATAGGGTGAGACTGGAGCCTAGTGATGGTGGTGCTAGCTGCATTGGAGGAGATTGGTTGTGACTCCAAGTTTTTCTTGTTGCCATTATTGCTTTTTTATTATCTTTCATCATTTATTCTATGACGTTTTGGTTGTACAATTGCTATGAGCCACCTAGAGTTGCAACTGAAGATGGGCAGCCATCTAGGTCTTATGAATAAATAAAACAATTGCCTTGTAGTAGCGGTGTAATGGCTAGTCAAGTTATTATGGTTTAGGTTCCATGGTGAAAAGTCTTAATCAGTATACAATTTGAGGGAAGATAGTTATAGATGGCTACAAAATGTAAAAAGTGCCATTTGTAACAATAGCAGTGAAAATGCAAAAATGAAGCTACCAAGTCAGACAATACAAAACAAGGCTGTCCTTGAAGACCAGCCAGCAGCTACAGCTGGTTCAAAATGCAGTGGTGCTAGCAGTAACAGGCACTTCTCCCTCTATGCGTATGTCACCCCTGCTGTGTGAGCTGTATCAGTTGGCTTCTGGATGTCATTCAAGGTGCTGGTTTCCACAGCTATAATTTGCTGGAAATATTTCTAAATATGACTGGTTAAACTAAATTCAGACAAATTGCTTATATATTGATCTATAAGGGTCTGCAGATGATTTTCCATCATTTTTCATATGGCATTCAGGGCATTATAATCTACAGCAAGGGTGTTAAATTTACGATGACACACTGTTGTCATGTGACGTATGTCAACTTTTTTCCCCTTTGCTAAACTGGGTGTGGGCGTAGCCAGCACATGATGCTCTAGGCCGCAGGCTGCGAGTTTGACATCCCTGATCTATAGCAGGGGTCTCCAACCTTGGTCCCTTTAAGACTTGTGGATTTAAACTCCCAGAGTTCCTCAGCCAGCTTTGCTGAGGGACTCTGGGAGTTGAAGTCCACAAGTCTTAAAGGGACCAAGGTTGGAGACCCCTGATCTATAGCATAGATATAATATCTAGGTAGGCTTATAGGCTCATCCACACATTGGTATTTTTTTCCAATTCTTGAGATGAGAAGAAAATATACTGATATAAAAACCATTTGTCTCACAATGTATTTTCTATATGGAATCAGTAAGAAGGCTGATACAGGTAATTTTTGACTTACAACTATTCATTTAACAGTGGTTTGCAGTTACAATGGCCTCAGAAAAAGTTACTAATCTTCAAAGTTATGACCTGCACTACTCTTTCCCCAGCCATGTGACTACAATTTGGATGCTTGGAAACCAGCTCACTTTTGCAATGGCCCCTGCTTGGCTTACACATTCTCACACTGTGCAAAATACATTACAACAATGGCTGCAACCCCGCAGCAAATAATTTGGTCACCTATGTCTTCTACATTGGTACCCAAGTGGAAGACATGGTGTACAGATGTGGCTGCTCTTCCCAACTGGTGTTGCTTTCTACTTATCTACTACTTATCAATGGAAATATTGTTCTTCTTGAAGACCCATGATCCACATTCAACTTTGCACTAGGTTGACATTTTCCTGACCAAACTACCTAACAAAAAAGAAAATGGCTCATTACCAAAATGTTCTCGAACAAAGAGCCATGGAGCACAAAGCCTCACAGCAAAAGGTTAGGTAAGTGGGATATTTTTCTACCACAATAAACGGGCTGTTTGGAGGAACTCAAACAGAATATTATGTTTATATACCAGATCTTGAAGGTAACATTTTACAATGCTAAAAATAAGTGATATTGAAATTGAATTGAGAGAGATTGTTTTATTCGATCTTGAAAAATGGTTGGTAGTGGTTTGGAGGCTGTAGGAAAGGAAGATCCACTAATGTTTTTTTCAATTTTTTGGAAAGTAGTTTGTTACATAGTTCCTTATTACTGTTGGGGAAGGCTTTTTGACATCACAGTATTTGCATTCTTAAATGAATTAGCAACATAAAACCTGAGTATATTTGCATATCTAGTTATGTAGCTTAGGTTGTAACATGCAAAATATTATGGAGATCAGATGTATCTGATTGCAAAGTGCAGTACTGTACTAAAATGTGTACCCATTTCTAAAATCTCAGGCATCATATACAGTATGTACATGGCTACCATATGTGGATTGCAAATCCACAAAAATACAAATAATCACCACATGGAAGCAGATACAAACAGTTCTTTATTCTATGTTTTCATCTGGTGATCACTTAATATTTTTTTCAGTTCAGATATGGCAGCCCTTATGTACATTCACTTGCTTATATCTTTCTCTGCATTTAATGAAGTTGGCTGTCTTATGCCATACTGTAATAATTTTCCAAGTCTTTAAGATACAATCTTAATGCAAATGTGTATCTGGAAAATAACTAAAAGGAACTGTTGCAAAGTAGAATAAATCAGGAAAGTCTACATACTCCTGTTAAAATGCCAGGTTTTTGAGAGGTAAAAAAATCAGAGCAAGATAAATCACTTCAGCATTATTTCCACCTTTAATATAACATATAAGCTGTACAGTTCAATTGAAAAACAAACTGAAAACTTTTAGGGGGGGGGAATAATAAAAGAAACTTACAATAATATGGTTGCATAAGGATAAAGGTAAAGGTTCTCCTTGCACATATGTGCTAGTGTTTCCAACTCTAGGTGGCGGTGCTCATCTCCGTTTCAAAGCCGAAGAGCCAGTGCTGACTAAAGATGTCTCCGTGATCATGTGGCCGGCATGACTAAACGCCAAAGGCGGACGAAACACTGTTACCTTCCCACCAAAGATGGTCCCTATTTTTCTACTTGCATTTTTTACATGCTTTCAAACTTCTAGGTTGGCAGAAACTGGAACAAGTAACAAGAGCTCACCCCCGTTACGCAGCACTAGGGATTTGAACCGCTGAACTGTTGACCTTTTGATCGACAAGCTCAGCGTGTTAGTCACTGAGCCACCACGTTCGTTTGCATAAGGATAAACTAATAGTTTGTTGATTTTTATAACAGCATTCAGTCTTTTGGGGTAAGAACCTAACAGCATGGCACATCTTGCCTTGGAAATCTTTGCCCACTTTTCTTTGAAAAAGTGTTCCAAATCAGCCAGATTGTGAGGGCATCTCCTGTTCACAGACTTCTTCAGTTCATCCCACAGATTTTCAGATGGTTTCAGTCCAGTCTCTGGCTAGTCCATTCCAAAACTTTGATCTTCTGGTGAAGCCATTCTTTTCTTCACATGGGATATGCTTTGGGTCATTATTATGTTGAAAAGTGAAATTCTTCTTCATCTTCACATTTTAGCAGAGGCCTGAAGATTTTGTGCCCAAACTGACTGGTTTTTGGAATTGTTCATAATTCCCTCCATCTTGATTAAGCTACAGTTCCAGCTGAAAGCAGCCCCAAAGCTTAACGCGTGTATGGGCAGTGGTGAAATCTGAACCGTTTCCTACCGGTTTGCTGGCCGTAGATGTGTGTTGCGCGCCAAGCGCATGCTTTGTGCATGTATGTGTCAGCGTTCCAGAAGACCTACTCTTGCAGAAAAGACTCCAAAGCAAACATCTTTCAAAGTTCTTTTACTAGCAGTAAGGTTCTACATTTAGGCAAAAAAACCCAAAATGCACAGGTACTGTATATGTGGTACCTTGCTCAATAGTAGTAACTGTGAGAGGGATCTTGGAGTCCTAGTGGACAACCATTTAGATATGAGCCAGCAGTGTGCAGCATCTGGAAAATAACTAAAAGGAACTGTTGCAAAGTAGAATAAATCAGGAAAGTCTACATACTCCTGTTAAAATGCCAGGTTTTTGAGAGGTAAAAAAATCAGAGCAAGATAAATCACTTCAGCATTATTTCCACCTTTAATATAACATATAAGCTGTACAGTTCAATTGAAAAACAAACTGAAAACTTTTAGGGGGGGAATAATAAAAGAAACTTACAATAATATGGTTGCATAAGGATAAAGGTAAAGGTTCTCCTTGCACATATGTGCTAGTGTTTCCAACTCTAGGTGGCGGTGCTCATCTCCGTTTCAAAGCCGAAGAGCCAGTGCTGACTAAAGATGTCTCCGTGATCTATTGGCCGGCATGACTAAACGCCAAAGGCGGACGAAACACTGTTACCTTCCCACCGAAGATGGTCCCTATTTTTCTACTTGCATTTTTTACATGCTTTCAAACTTCTAGGTTGGCAGAAACTGGAACAAGTAACAGGAGCTCACCCCCGTTATGCAGCACTAGGGATTTGAACCGCTGAACTGTTGACCTTTTGATCGACAAGCTCAGCGTGTTAGTCACTGAGCCACGACGTTCGTTTGCATAAGGATAAACTAATAATTTGTTGATTTTTATAACAGCATTCAGTCTTTTGGGGTAAGAACCTAACAGCATGGCACATCTTGCCTTGGAAATCTTTGCCCACTTTTCTTTGAAAAAGTGCTCCAAATCAGCCAGATTGTGAGGGCATCTCCTGTTCACAGACTTCTTCAGTTCATCCCACAGATTTTCAGATGGTTTCAGTCCAGTCTCTGGCTAGTCCATTCCAAAACTTTGATCTTCTGGTGAAGCCATTCTTTTCTTCACATGGGATATGCTTTGGGTCATTATTGTGTTGAAAAGTGAAATTCTTCTTCATCTTCACATTTTAGCAGAGGCCTGAAGATTTTGTGCCCAAACTGACTGGTTTTTGGAATTGTTCGTAATTCCCTCCATCTTGATTAAGCTACAGTTCCAGCTGAAAGCAGCCCCAAAGCTTAACGCGTGTATGGGCAGTGGTGAAATCTGAACCGTTTCCTACCGGTTTGCTGGCCGTAGATGTGTGTTGCGCGCCAAGCGCATGCTTTGTGCATGTATGTGTCAGCGTTCCAGAAGACCTACTCTTGCAGAAAAGACTCCAAAGCAAACATCTTTCAAAGTTCTTTTACTAGCAGTAAGGTTCTACATTTAGGCAAAAAAACCCAAAATGCACAGGTACTGTATATGTGGTACCTTGCTCAATAGTAGTAACTGTGAGAGGGATCTTGGAGTCCTAGTGGACAACCATTTAGATATGAGCCAGCAGTGTGCAGCAGCTGCCAAAACAGCCAGCACTGTTCTGGGCTGCATAAACAGAAGGATAGAATCAAGATCACGTGAAGTGTTAATACAACTTTATAATGCCGGTGTAAGGCCACACTTGGAATATTACATTCAGTTTTGGTTGCCACGATGCAAAAAGGATGTTGAGACTCTAGAAAGAGTGCAGAGAAAAGCAACAAAGATGATTAGGGGACTGGAGGCTAAAACGTATGAAGAACGGTTGCAGGAACTGGGTATGTCTAGTTTAATGAAAAGAAGGACTAGGGGAGACATGATAGCAGTGTTCCAATATCTCAGGGGTTGTCATAAAGAAGAGGGAGTCAAACTATTCTCCAAGGCACTTGAGGGTA
Source organism: Ahaetulla prasina (assembly GCF_028640845.1). NCBI lineage: Eukaryota > Metazoa > Chordata > Lepidosauria > Squamata > Colubridae > Ahaetulla > Ahaetulla prasina. The sequence continues at coordinate 338,503,095 of NC_080539.1, forward strand.
GAACAAGAAGCAATGGGTGGAAAGTAATCAAGGAGAGAAGCAACTTAGAACTAAGGAGAAATTTCCTGACAGTTAGAACAATCAATAAGTGGAACTTGCCTGCAGTAGTTGTAAATGCTCCAACACTGAAATTTTAAGAAAATGTTGGATAGCCATTTGTCTGAAATGGTGTAGAGTTTACTGCCCAGGCAGAGTGTTAGACTAGAAGACCTCCAAGGTCCCTTCCAACTCTGTTATTATGTTATGTAGCATAGGTAAACTGGCACAACTGGATAAACTCCAAATCTGGGGATCCAGGTTTTTCCTCAGTAAGACAAACTCCAAAAATCACCACCCCCTTGACCCCTCTGCCGATCACATGCTCCAATCGCCAACCGTACCATCTCGAGACATCACTCCAACCACTCCTTCTCCAGATGTAGGCTCGCCCTGACCTTGACTGGCAGGAAGAATGTTATTATGTCTAATGGCCCCTTCTACCAAATTTATTTATTTATTTATTTTGTCACAACAATATAAGTAACTATCATACAGAAAGGTTATATAGTATATAAAGGTATAGAAGAAAAGAAAAACAATAGGACAGGAACGGTAGGCACGTTTGTGCGCTTATGCACGCCCCTTATGGTCCTCTTAGGAATAGGGTGAGGTCAATAGTAGAAAGTTTTTTGATTAAAGCTTTTAGGATTATGAGAAAAGACCACAGAGTCAGGTAAAGTATTCCAAGCACTGATTATTCTGTTACAGAAGTCATATTTTCAGCAATCTAGATTAAAGCGGTTGACATTAAGTTTAAATCTATTGGTTGCTCTTGTATTATTGCAATTAAAGCTGAAGTAGTCTTTGACAGGAAGGACATTACAATAGATGATTCTATGAGTTAAACTTAGGTCTTGTCGAAGGCAACGGAGTTCCAAGTTTTCCAAGCCCAGGATTTCAAGTCTAGTGGGATAAGGTATTTTGTTGTTTACAGAGGAATGGAGAACTCTTCTTGTAAAATATTTCTGGACACGTTCAATTGTATTGATGTCAGAGATATGGTGAGGGTTCCAAACAGGTGAGCTGTATTCTAGAATTGGTCTAGCAAATGTTTTATATGCTCTGGTTACTAGTGTAGTGTTTTTGGAAAAGAAGCTACGCAAGATTAGGTTTACAACTCTTAGAGCCTTTTTTGCTATGTATTTGCAGTGGGCTTTGGCACTTAGATCATTTGACATGAAAACTCCAAGGTCTTTAACGGGATGGGGGTCATCTGTAAGGTAATGTCCATCAAGCAAGTACTTAGTGTTTGGGTTCTTTTTTCCTATATGTTTTTTCCTATATGTAAGACTGAGCATTTGCTGGTTGAGATTTGGAGTTGCCAAGTTTTAGACCAAGCAGTTAGATGATCAAGGTCTTTTTGAATGATAGATGTATTATCAGTGGTGTTAAATAGTTTGACATCGTTAGCAAAGAGAACACAATTACTTGAGATATGGTCACAAAGATCATTAATGTATAGTATGAAGAGTGTTGGTCCAAGGACGCTGCCTTGAGGAACGCCACTCTTGACAGGAACAGGATTTGATAGAGCATTGCCAATTTTGACCACTTGTTGTCTGTTAGACAGAAAAGCAGATATCCATTTGTGAAGGGGTCCTGAAATGCCATAGGATTTTAGTTTTAGGAGAAGTTTATCGTGTACTACTGAGTCAAAAGCTTTGCAGAAGTCTATGTAGATTGCATCTATTGTTTTGCCTTGATCAAGATTTGTAGTCCATATGTTTTTACAGTGGAGAAGTTGTAAGTTGCATGATAATTTTTTCCTGAAACCAAATTGTTTATTGGAGAGTAGGTTGTTTGCTTCTAAGTGTGAGGTAATGTATTGGTTGATGATTGATTCCATGACTTTGCAGGTGACGCAGCATAGAGGGATTGGTCTGTAATTTTTGACTAAGCTGGGGTCTCCTTTTTTGAAGATGGGGATGACTGTGGCCAGTGACCACAGTTTGGGAAGGGAACTGGTAGTGAAAGCTTTATCAAAGATTATGCTTAGGGGTTCTGCTATATTAGTGGAAAGTTTTTTTAAGAAGTAGGCACATAGTCCATCGGGTCCAATAGATAGCGATGGTTTTATGTTATGAAGAGCTTTTCCAACATTTTCTTCTGTGAAGTCTATATGAGTTAAGTCATCATGTTCATTGCTGGTACGTTTGTGGAATGTCGGATATGTGTCATCGCTGTTAACAAAAACTGAGCCAAAGAATATGTTGAAGAGGTTGGCTTTAACTGTTTAGTAATTGCATTCTTTGTTGTTAGAATCTTTTAGTGGTGGGATGGATCTTGTGTCTTTAAGTTTATTGTTAACAAAATTATAAAAGGCACGATTGGAATTTGTGCGCAGAAGGTCCTCTTCTTGTTTGGTGTGGTAATTTGTGCATTCAGTTTTTATTTGGTTGCATATATTTCTGTAGCGGTTTTTGAAATTTGCTACAAAGCCTTTTTTGTTTCTTTTCCAGAGGGATTTTTTTTTTGATTGAAGCTTTTTTATTGATATGGGTAGTTTGCTTTTCCTGATCATGGTTGTCATTTGTGGTACATATAGTTTAATGATTCTATTGATTTCAAGTAGGAAAACTCTATAGTGGTCTTCAGCAGTTATGCAGTTTGCAAACAGATTTTGCCAGTCCAGAAATGAAAGATCGTTGTTTATAAGGTCGTAGTTGGCTTTTTTGAAGTTGTAGATGGGGATACTATTGTTATGACGATTTGAGTATGGACGTATATTGAGACGAAAATCAATCATGCAGTGGTCACTGTTGGAAAAAGGTTCTTTAATTTGTAGTCCATAAATTGAGTTTGGGTTGTTGCAGAAGATGAGATCAAGGCAGTTGTTGAGTCTTGTATTGTTAGTTACAAGTTGTTCAAGACCTAGGTTTGTAACAGCCCCCCTCCTACTTTCCCACACATTGGAAAGTGGCAGCGCGGAAGCCTCTGGCCTAGTATGGCTTCAAAAGCTGACAGTATGTGCATTACGCACCAAAATGAGGCTAGAGGAGGTAAGTAGAACAATGGGGGAGGGGGGAATCAGCTGTGGTGTACGTTCTTTTAAAAAAGAATGCACTTTTAAAAAACCTTTTAGAAGCATTTTTACTACTGATTTGGGCGAATAGGTAGTACAAAATGCTTTTAAAAAGTAAAAGAAAGGTTCCGACAATCGTAGCTGAGCCGTGCGATCATCAGAATGTATTTTTTTTTACTTTTTTAAAGCATTTTTTTACTACCTATTCCAGGGGTCCCCAACCTTGGCAACTTTAAGCCTGGTGGCCTTCAACTCCCAGAATTCCCCAGCCAGAATTCCCCAGCCAGCTTTGCAGTATTCTGGGAGTTGAAGTCCTCCAGGCTTAAAGTTGCCAAGGCTGGAGACCTCTGACCTATTCGCCTGAACTGGTAGTAAAAAAATGCTTAAAACAAAAAAAAAGTTCCGACGATCAGCTGAGTGACATGCAATCGTCAGAACTTTTTTTTTTTACTTTTTAAAGTACCGTATATACTCGAGTATAAGCCGACCCGAATATAAGCCGAGGTACCTAATTTTACCACAAAAACTGGGAAAAACTATTGACTCGAGTATAAGCCGAGGGTGGGAAATGAGGCAGCTACTGGTCAATGTAAAAAATAAAGATAGAGCCAAGTAAAATAACATGAATATTTATTTGAACGAAAAACAATAAAAGTGCAAAAGGGGGAAGGAGGATTCCCAGCTTTAGAAAATTTAGAACTACGCCGCCTTTGGTATGACCTGAGCATAGCTCATAAAATTATCTGCTACAATGTACTTCCTATCAATGACTACTTCAGCTTCAACCACAACAATACACGAGAACACAATAGATTCAAACTTAAAAGTGAACCTCTCCAATCTAGATTGCAGAAAATGTGACTTCAGTAACAGAGTTGTTAATGCCTGAATGTGCTACCTGACTCTGTGGTCTCTTCCCAAAATCCCCAAAGCCTTAACCAAAGACTATCTAGTATTGACCTCACCCCAGTCCAGAAATGAAAGATTGTTGTTTATAAGGTCGTAGTTGGCTTTTTTGAAGTTGTAGATGGGGATACTATTGTTATGACGATTTGAGTATGGACGTATATTGAGACGAAAATCAATCATGCAGTGGTCACTGTTGGAAAAAGGTTCTTTAATTTGTAGTCCATAAATTGAGTTTGGGTTGTTGCAGAAGATGAGATCGAGGCAATTGTTGAGTCTTGTATTGTTAGTTACAACTGTACATTTCTTTTATGGGAACAGTACATATAGTTTAATGATTCTATTGATTTCAAGTAGGAAAACTCTATAGTGGTCTTCAGCAGTTATGCAGTTTGCAAACAGATTTTGCCAGTCCAGAAATGAAAGATCGTTGTTTATAAGGTCGTAGTTGGCTTTTTTGAAGTTGTAGATGGGGATACTATTGTTATGACGATTTGAGTATGGACGTATATTGAGACGAAAATCAATCATGCAGTGGTCACTGTTGGAAAAAGGTTCTTTAATTTGTAGTCCATAAATTGAGTTTGGGTTGTTGCAGAAGATGAGAGCAAGGCAGTTGTTGAGTCTTGTATTGTTAGTTACAACTGTACATTTCTTTTATGGGAACAGTACATATAGTTTAATGATTCTATTGATTTCAAGTAGGAAAACTCTATAGTGGTTTTCAGCAGTTATGCAGTTTGCAAACAGATTTTGCCAGTCCAGAAATGAAAGATCGTTGTTTATAAGGTCGTAGTTGGCTTTTTTGAAGTTGTAGATGGGGATACTATTGTTATGACGATTTGAGTATGGACGTATATTGAGACGAAAATCAATCATGCAGTGGTCACTGTTGGAAAAAGGTTCTTTAATTTGTAGTCCATAAATTGAGTTTGGGTTGTTGCAGAAGATGAGATCAAGGCAGTTGTCGAGTCTTGTATTGTTAGTTACAACTGTACATTTCTTTTATGGGAACAGTACATATAGTTTAATGATTCTATTGATTTCAAGTAGGAAAACTCTATAGTGGTCTTCAGCAGTTATGCAGTTTGCAAGCAGATTTTGCCAGTCCAGAAATGAAAGATTGTTGTTTATAAGGTCGTAGTTGGCTTTTTTGAAGTTGTAGATGGGGATACTATTGTTATGACGATTTGAGTATGGACGTATATTGAGACGAAAATCAATCATGCAGTGGTCACTGTTGGAAAAAGGTTCTTTAATTTGTAGTCCATAAATTGAGTTTGGGTTGTTGCAGAAGATGAGATCAAGGCAGTTGTTGAGTCTTGTATTGTTAGTTACAAGTTGTTCAAGACCTAGGTTTGTAACAGCCCCCCTCCTACTTTCCCACAGTAAGATCACTTTGATGCTTTGTAAGCTGTTATGGTTAGGGTTAGGGTTTTAGACCAAGCGGTTAGATGATCAAGGTCTTTTTGAATGATAGATGTATTATCAGTGGTGTTAAATAGTTTGACATCGTCAGCAAAGAGAACGCAATTACTTGAGATATGGTCACAAAGATCATTAATGTATAGTATGAAGAGTGTTGGTCCAAGGACGCTGCCTTGAGGAACGCCACTCTTGACAGGAACAGGATTTGATAGAGCATTGCCAATTTTGACCACTTGTTGTCTGTTAGACAGAAAAGCAGATATCCATTTGTGAAGGGGTCCTGAAATGCCAGGATTTTAGTTTTAGGAGAAGTTTATCGTGTACTACTGAGTCAAAAGCTTTGCAGAAGTCTATGTAGATTGCATCTATTGTTTTGCCTTGATCAAGATTTGTAGTCCATATGTTTTACAGTGGAGAAGTTGTAAGTTGCATGATAATTTTTCCTGAAACCAAATTGTTTATTGGAGAGTAGGTTGTTTGTTTCTAAGTGTGAGGTAATGGATTGGTTGATGATTGATTCCATGACTTTGCAGGTGACGCAGCATAGAGAGATTGGTCTGTAATTTTGACTAAGCTGGGGTCTCCTTTTTGAAGATAGGGATGACTGTGGCCAGTGACCAAAGTTTGGGAAGGAACTGGTAGTGAAAGCTTTATCAAAGATTATGCTTAGGGTTCTGCTATATTAGTGGAAAGTTTTTAAGAAGTAGGCACATAGTCCATCGGGTCCAATAGATAGCGATGGTTTTATGTTATGAAGAGCTTTTCCAACATTTTCTTCTGTGAAGTCTATATGAGTTAAGTCATCATGTTCATTGCTGGTACGTTTGTGGAATGTCGGATATGTGTCATCGCTGTTAACAAAAACTGAGCCAAAGAATATGTTGAAGAGGTTGGCTTTAACTGTTTCGTCATTGCATTCTTTGTTGTTAGAATCTTTTAGTGGTGGGATGGATCTTGTGTCTTTAAGTTTATTGTTAACAAAATTATAAAAGGCACGATTGGAATTTGTGCGCAGAAGGTCCTCTTCTTGTTTGGTGTGGTAATTTGTGCATTCAGTTTTATTTGGTTGCATATATTTCTGTAGCGGTTTTGAAATTTGCTACAAAGCCTTTTTTTTTTTTTTTCCAGAGGGTTTTTTTTTTATTGAAGCTTTTTTATTGATATGGGTAGTTTGCTTTTCCTGATCATGGTTGTCATTTGTGGTACATATAGTTTAATGATTCTATTGATTTCAAGTAGGAAAACTCTATAGTGGTCTTCAGCAGTTATGCAGTTTGCAAACAGATTTTGCCAGTCCAGAAATGAAAGATCGTTGTTTATAAGGTCGTAGTTGGCTTTTTTGAAGTTGTAGATGGGGATACTATTGTTATGACGATTTGAGTATGGACGATATTGAGACGAAAATCAATCATGCAGTGGTCACTGTTGGAAAAAGGTTCTTTAATTTGTAGTCCATAAATTGAGTTTGGGTTGTTGCAGAAGATGAGATCAAGGCAGTTGTTGAGTCTTGTATTGTTAGTTACAAGTTGTTCAAGACCTAGGTTTGTAACAGCCCCCCTCCTACTTTCCCACACATTGGAAAGTGGCAGCGCGGAAGCCTCTGGCCTAGTATGGCTTCAAAAGCTGACAGTATGTGCATTACGCACCAAAATGAGGCTAGAGGAGGTAAGTAGAACAATGGGGGAGGGGGGAATCAGCTGTGGTGTACGTTCTTTTAAAAAAGAATGCACTTTTAAAAAACCTTTTAGAAGCATTTTTACTACTGATTTGGGCGAATAGGTAGTACAAAATGCTTTTAAAAAGTAAAAGAAAGGTTCCGACAATCGTAGCTGAGCTGTGCGATCATCAGAATGTATTTTTTTTTACTTTTTTAAAGCATTTTTTTACTCCTATTCCAGGGGTCCCCAACCTTGGCAACTTTAAGCCTGGTGGCCTTCAACTCCCAGAATTCCCCAGCCAGAATTCCCCAGCCAGCTTTGCAGTATTCTGGGAGTTGAAGTCCTCCAGGCTTAAAGTTGCCAAGGCTGGAGACCTCTGACCTATTCGCCTGAACTGGTAGTAAAAAAATGCTTAAAACAAAAAAAAAAGTTCCGACGATCAGCTGAGTGACATGCAATCGTCAGAACTTTTTTTTTTTACTTTTTAAAGTATTTTTAACTACCAGTTTGGCTAACCAAGAGCATTTTTTACTACCGGTTCAGGCGAACCAGCCCGAACCGGTAGCATTTCACCAATGTATGGGTATAGTATACTTTGGGTGATGCACAGTATTGTTTTTGCACCAAACATACTTTTGGGACTTATGACCAATCTTCATCTCATCAAACCATAACACATTTTTCCACATGCTTTTGTCAGACTTGATGTAGTTTTTACATGAAGGTTTAGGGTTAGGGTGGACATTTTTCCTTATAAAAAACAATTTCCATCTTGCCACCCTACCCCAGATATATGAAAAATACAGGAGATTGTTGCCAATGTAATACACAACTGGCATTTGCTTGAAATTCCTACAACTTCTTTAACATTGCTGTAAGTCTCTTGGCAACCTCTTGAACCAGTTTTATTCTAATTTTTTCTTCAATTTTGAAGGGTCATCTAATTCTTAGTAATATCATTGTTGTGCCATTATCAACAGACTGTCACCACAAATGATAATCATTGTGTTGCATATAGTGGTAGGATGAACTAACTACTGAAGTGAGGGTCAGGAAGCCCTGCCATGCTTGGCGAGGGGGGAAGAAGAGACAGCAAGAGGAGCCCCATCTCGCTCCACGCACCCCAATGAAAGGCAGCGGCAGCCTGGCTGCTTCTCTTCCCCACCCTCTCTGGCGCTGGAAGCCAACTATTAGCAGCCTGCCCAAGGGCCCATTCATCCATCCCTCTCTCCCTCCCTCTCTCTCTCTCTCCCCTGTGTCTCTGGGCTCACCCGGTGCCACAGTCCACCACACAGGCTGGGAGCTGCTCTGCCATCCTTCATGGATTTGAGATGCCGCTGAGGAAAGGTGCCAACAGCCCCGCAGGCCTCTCTCTCTCTCCTCCTTCCACCATTGCCCAGATGCCCTTGCTTCCCCCAAAAAATGTGGGCATGGGAGGAAGTAAGTGACAGAAGAGGCAGAGTGGGCAGGTGCGTTAAACCAAAGGCCTTTACGAGAAGTGCACTGTTCAGGGGCAGACAAGAGACATGGGCAGGTGCTGCTCTCACATTTCTTCTTTCACTTTGGTGGGGCTGGAGGTGCTCACTGCCTTGAGTCGCCCTCCTCGCTTTATCCAGTGACACAGATGGCATCTTAGGAAGTCATCGTTTAATTGTGGCATTCAGCATGTGATGGAATCCTTTCTTTAACCACCTTTCTTGGGGGAAGCGAGGGCATCTGGGTGGTAGTAAGTGGGGTAAGCTCACAGCACTGCAATGGAGAAAGCGGGCAAAGGAGCAGCCGGGGTGAGAGTAGGAGGCCACTTTCTCTTTCCTTGCTCCTCCTCGTTCCCTCATGCCGGCTGCTCCATTTCCCATTTCTCCATTGCAGTGCAGTGCCCAGGATCCACTTTAATAGCAAGGGAGGTAATTTAACAAGTTCACTCAGGGTCAGGTTGACTGTTGCGCGAGGCTCATCCCACATGTGCAGTGGAGCTGGAGGATAGGGATGAGCCAACCTGACCCTGGGCGAACCTGTTGTTAAATTATTTGAATCCCACCACTGGTTTCATGGTATATCCAATGCCTTGGGAAATTTTATATCCTTCTCCTGATACTTTCCACAGTAAGATCACTTTGATGCTTTGTAAGCTGTTATGGTTAGGGTTAGGGTTTTAGACCATGGCTTTTGTTGGAAGAGGCAATTGCGTAAATGTCAGAAAAATCCTACAACAGCTGAACTTTATATTGGCTTGATCAGTGTCACTTTAATTGATGACAGGTATTAACATCAGTTTGAACGTGATTCTGAACACAGCCACATTCCTACTTATAAGAGGCTGTGAACACTTATGCAGCCACGTTCTAGAATATTTTCCCCCTAAAAGATTTTTCAATTGAATTGTACACTTTGTGTGTATACTAAGGATGAAAAAAATTCCAAAGTGATTTATCTTGATCTGATTTTTTTTTTCATTTACAAAACACTGGCATTTTAACAGAGGTGTGGTAACTTTCCATTGTATTCATAAATGCATTTATACAGAAAATCCTCCCCAGTCTTGAGTGGCAAGCAGCAACAAAGGACCCAGATTGTTGGGGGGGCAATAAGTTGACTTTGTAAATATACAAATAGAATGAGACTATTGCCTTACACACTGTAAGCCGCCCTGAGTCTTCGGAGAAGGGCGGGATATAAATGTAAAAAAAAAGAAAAGAAAAGAATGTATGTTATTTATCTGTGAAGATTGAGTAACCAAAAGTTGAATCATTGGATTTAACAGCTGTTATACAATCCGCAGTAATACAAGTGAAGAATATAGTACGAATTGAGCTACGAAAAAGGTGTGCAATATATTTTCCAAATACGCATCCGCAGTTAATCTGCATTATTTTCCGTACAGAAGTACCTATGGAGCGCTTGCCGCAACTTTCCTCTATCAAATACAAAATTGCAACGCAAAAGCACCAGGAAGTAGTTTCCCGTTCGGCGCATGCTCACTCCGAAAACTCATCTCTCTTAATCTTTCCATCACTTCCTTCACTCCGAAAACTCGTCGCTTTTAATCTTTTCCACCTCATCCCGTTGCACCAGGCCGGACTGACGCATGCGCAGCATCGCGGTAAACAGGGAAAGGCTTCGCCCCTCCTACTCCATGGCACGAACGTTTCGCCAGCTTCCCTTCATGCGCTTTCAGACAGGAGAAACAGTTTCCCTCTTTGCTGCGTCTGCGCGCTGGCCTTTCATCCGGGTACTGGAAGACGATGAATGCTCCTTTCAAGATGGCGGCGGAGGGAGGAGGGAAGGAGATGAACGAGATTAAGACCCAGTTTACCACCCGCGAGGGGCTCTACAAGCTCCTGAGCCACTCGGAGTACAGCCGGCCCAACCGGGTGCCTTTCAATTCGCAGGGCTCCAATCCCGTTCGCGTCTCCTTCGTCAACGTCAACGATCAGAGTGGCAATGGGGACCGGCTCTGCTTCAATGTGGGCCGGGAGCTTTACTTCTACATATACAAGGGGTCCGCAAGGTAACGCGCCGAAGAGGAGGAGGGAGCGCCGTTGGTCAGCACTGCTGGGGTGGGGTGGGGTGGGGTGGGTGAGAAGGAGGCACAAGGGGACAGGTCTTCCGGCTCTTAGCTGATCCCTAGCAAGGGGTCGGCCGGGTGGGGTAGCAAACTCAGGTTGTCAACAAGGCGTCCCCCTCCCTCCCTCCCCTGTCTTGTTTGTAGCCCCAGCGTCCCCTTTCGGTTGTATTTAAATCCAGAGCTTGAAACCTCCTCAGTGGGAGGAGAGGAAACATGCGATTTGGCAGCTGACCGCACTTGCACGGGCTGGGTAAGGAGAGCCCTAGACGGCCTGCGCCGGGGAGGGAGAAAAAGAAGAAGCAGCCAAGAAAAAAGGGGTGGGGTGGGGTGGGGGAAATGAATTTAGGAGGGCGAGCGTGTGTGTGTGTGTGTGTGTGTGTGTGTGTGTGTGTGTCTGCGCGCGCCCGTCCCGCCCAGGAATGCCAGCTATTTCTTTGAAGGCGGGTGTGTAGCCAGGCGCCTCCTTCCTTCGCTTGAAACCCGGAGGGTTTTCACTCTTCGCTCCCTGCGTGTGTATTTGTCAACAATTATAACTCTTGATTCGGGTCCCTTGCCTTGCCTCGCCTCCTCGTGCCCTCTCTGTCAACGCTGTCAACAATTATAACTAACGCGGGTAATTGTGCGTGAGGGGTGTGCGTGTGTCCACATAGGAATAAGACGCATGCGCGCACTAGAGCTAGCTGCCTGCGGTAGAAAGGACTCGCTGCAAGAGGAAGGGCTGAACGGCTTGGCTCGAGTATAAGCCGAGGGGGCGCTTTTCAGCACAAAAAACGTGCTGAAAAACTCGGCTTATACTCGAGTATATACGGTATTTTTAACCACCAGTTTGGCTAACCAAGAGCATTTTTTACTACCGGTTCAGGCGAACCAGCCCGAACCGGTAGCATTTCACCAATGTATGGGTATAGTGTACTTTGGGTGATGCACAGTATTGTTTTTGCACCAAACATACTTTTGGGACTTATGACCAATCTTCATCTCATCAAACCATAACACATTTTTCCACATGCTTTTGTCAGACTTGATGTAGTTTTTACATGAAGGTTTAGGGTTAGGGTGGAAATTTTTCCTTATAAAAAACAATTTCCATCTTGCCACCCTACCCCAGATATATGAAAAATACAGGAGATTGTTGCCAATGTAATACACAACTGGCATTTGCTTGAAATTCCTACAACTTCTTTAACATTGCTGTAAGTCTCTTGGCAACCTCTTGAACCAGTTTTATTCTAATTTTTTCTTCAATTTTGAAGGGTCATCTAATTCTTAGTAATATCATTGTTGTGCCATTATCAACAGACTGTCACCACAAATGATAATCATTGTGTTGCATATAGTGGTAGGATGAACTAACTACTGAAGTGAGGGTCAGGAAGCCCTGCCATGCTTGGCGAGGGGGGAAGAAGAGACAGCAAGAGGAGCCCCATCTCGCTCCACGCACCCCAATGAAAGGCAGCGGCAGCCTGGCTGCTTCTCTTCCCCACCCTCTCTGGCGCTGGAAGCCAACTATTAGCAGCCTGCCCAAGGGCCCATTCATCCATCCCTCTCTCCCTCCCTCCCTCTCTCTCTCCCCTGTGTCTCTGGGCTCACCCGGTGCCACAGTCCACCACACAGGCTGGGAGCTGCTCTGCCATCCTTCATGGATTTGAGATGCCGCTGAGGAAAGGTGCCAACAGCCCCGCAGGCCTCTCTCTCTGTCCTCCTTCCACCATCGCCCAGATGCCCTTGCTTCCCCCAAAAAATGTGGGCATGGGAGGAAGTAAGCGACAGAAGAGGCAGAGTGGGCAGGTGCGTTAAACCAAAGGCCTTTACGAGAAGCGCACTGTTCAGGGGCAGACAAGAGACATGGGCAGGTGCTGCTCTCACATTTCTTCTTTCACTTTGGTGGGGCTGGAGGTGCTCACTGCCTTGAGTCACCCTCCTCGCTTTATCCAGTGACACAGATGGCATCTTAGGAAGTCATCGTTTAATTGTGGCATTCAGCATGTGATGGAATCCTTTCTTTAACCACCTTTCTTGGGGGAAGCGAGGGCATCTGGGTGGTAGTAAGTGGGGTAAGCTCCACAGCACTGCAATGGAGAAACGGGCAAAGGAGCAGCCGGGGTGAGAGTAGGAGGAGGCCACTTTCTCTTTCCTTGCTCCTCCTCCTTCCCTCATGTCGGCTGCTCCATTTCCCATTTCTCCATTGCAGTGCAGTGCCCAGGATCCACTTTAATAGCAAGGTGGGGAGGTAATTTAATAACCGGTTCACTCAGGGTCAGGTTGACTGTTGCGGGAGGCTCATCCCACATGTGCAGTGGAGCTGGAGGATAGGGATGAGCCAACCTGACCCTGGGCGAACCGGTTGTTAAATTATTTGAATCCCACCACTGGTTTCATGGTATATCCAATGCCTTGGGAAATTTTTATATCCTTCTCCTGATACTTTCCCACAGTAAGATCACTTTGATGCTTTGTAAGCTGTTATGGTTAGGGTTAGGGTTTTAGACCATGGCTTTTGTTGGAAGAGGCAATTGCGTAAATGTCAGAAAAATCCTACAACAGCTGAACTTTATATTGGCTTGATCAGTGTCACTTTAATTGATGACAGGTATTAACATCAGTTTGAACGTGATTCTGAACACAGCCACATTCCTACTTATAAGAGGCTGTGAACACTTATGCAGCCACGTTCTAGAATATTTTCCCCCTAAAAGATTTTTCAATTGAATTGTACACTTTGTGTGTATACTAAGGATGAAAAAAATTCCAAAGTGATTTATCTTGATCTGATTTTTTTTTTCATTTACAAAACACTGGCATTTTAACAGAGGTGTGGTAACTTTCCATTGTATTCATAAATGCATTTATACAGAAAATCCTCCCCAGTCTTGAGTGGCAAGCAGCAACAAAGGACCCAGATTGTTGGGGGGGCAATAAGTTGACTTTGTAAATATACAAATAGAATGAGACTATTGCCTTACACACTGTAAGCCGCCCTGAGTCTTCGGAGAAGGGCGGGATATAAATGTAAAAAAAAAGAAAAGAAAAGAATGTATGTTATTTATCTGTGAAGATTGAGTAACCAAAAGTTGAATCACTGGATTTAACAGCTGTTATACAATCCGCAGTAATACAAGTGAAGAATATAGTACGAATTGAGCTACGAAAAAGGTGTGCAATATATTTTCCAAATACGCATCCGCAGTTAATCTGCATTATTTTCCGTACAGAAGTACCTATGGAGCGCTTGCTGCAACTTTCCTCTATCAAATACAAAATTGCAACGCAAAAGCACCAGGAAGTAGTTTCCCGTTCGGCGCATGCTCACTCCGAAAACTCATCTCTCTTAATCTTTCCATCACTTCCTTCACTCCGAAAACTCGTCGCTTTTAATCTTTTCCACCTCATCCCGTTGCACCAGGCCGGACTGACGCATGCGCAGCATCGCGGTAAACAGGGAAAGGCTTCGCCCCTCCTACTCCATGGCACGAACGTTTCGCCAGCTTCCCTTCATGCGCTTTCAGACAGGAGAAACAGTTTCCCTCTTTGCTGCGTCTGCGCGCTGGCCTTTCATCCGGGTACTGGAAGACGATGAATGCTCCTTTCCAAGATGGCGGCGGAGGGAGGAGGGAAGGAGATGAACGAGATTAAGACCCAGTTTACCACCCGCGAGGGGCTCTACAAGCTCCTGAGCCACTCGGAGTACAGCCGGCCCAACCGGGTGCCTTTCAATTCGCAGGGCTCCAATCCCGTTCGCGTCTCCTTCGTCAACGTCAACGATCAGAGTGGCAATGGGGACCGGCTCTGCTTCAATGTGGGCCGGGAGCTTTACTTCTACATATACAAGGGGGTCCGCAAGGTAACGCGCCGAAGAGGAGGGAGGGGAGCGCCGTTGGTCAGCACTGCTGGGGGTGGGTGGGTGGGTGGGTGAGAAGGAGGCACAAGGGGGACGGGTCTTCCGGCTCTTAGCTGATCCCTAGCAAGGGGTCGGCCGGGTGGGGTAGCAAACTCAGGTTGTCAACAAGGCGTTTCCTCGCCGGTTTATTCCCCCCCCCCCCGTTGATACAGGCTCCTACTCCCTTGTCGTTTCCGAATGGAAGTGATTTACCTCGGAAATAGGAGGCTTGCTCTTGGTTTTGCGGAGGCAAAGTTATTACAGTTTAGCTCAGCCGGGCACATTACGCGGGATTCTAAAAGCTAAATGGATGGGTCGGGTTTGCTTTTTTTATTATTATTTTAAGGGAGGGGGGCGTTCTTTGCAAAGTTTTGATATCATTCCCCTAAGGCAGCGCAGATGCTCTTTGAGCTTTGTGAAAGCTGAAAGCAGATACCCTCTAAAATAAATGTTGGATTATGCTCCCGAGGGCAATGATAGAACTCACGGTTTTTTAAAAAAATTTTAAAAAAAAATTGCTAAAATTGTACTTAGTCTAGTGCTCGGTGAATGTTGAAGCCACAAGAGGAATATCTTTCAAATGAAAGAGAGAGTTGATCTGTGAACATCTTTTCTACTTGTCAAAAAAGTATTTGTGGTTTTGTGTCTGGATTTGTGGGTTGGTTTTCCCTTGTGCAAAGTGTTAGATATGGTAAGGAACGATTTTCAGAGGTCGGAATAGTCCTTAAGATCATGCATCTGTCAGAACTAGGTGTTTTACTGTTTGAACTTGGCATGTGTTGTTAAAGACCCAGGTTAAATAGCCATTCAGTCACCAAATTTAGTGGTAGTTCTGGTCCTACAATGTACTTCATAGTATCATTGTGAAATTATTGGAGAAGGGAGTGCTGCATATGCTGCTTGAGCTTTTCAGAGAAAAAGCTTCAAATATGAATGTAATATGTTTAAAAGTACCTTAGTTACAGGGTGAAAAAGTATTTTGTCAGATAGCGAAATAGAAACAGGAGCAGACCTTTTCATAGGTTTAATAAGGTGATTACAAGTTAGCTTTTTGATAATATACTTCATGAAGCCTTTACTTTGTAAAAGTGTGATAAATATATTTTGAGTCTTTGACTTAACGTAGTTAACAAAACATTAAATTCCTTTGAATGCATATTATATGAGGTAAATGTAACAGTTCATGCAGTATACAGGTCATGCAATATAATTATTTAGTTAATACATTGATTTTAGTTCTGATTAGTTTGAACACAATATGTTTTACATGATTTACATAATGTGTTAGCACTGAATTCAGATGTGCTGCAGTAGTCAAGCTGTATATTTTACTAAAATATTG
Organism: Ahaetulla prasina; assembly: GCF_028640845.1. Taxonomy (NCBI): domain Eukaryota; kingdom Metazoa; phylum Chordata; class Lepidosauria; order Squamata; family Colubridae; genus Ahaetulla; species Ahaetulla prasina. Next base: position 338,518,932 of record NC_080539.1, read on the forward strand.
AATGTAATAGCTAAACCAAAGATAAAGGATTTAGGTATAGACAGATAGATGCATTTGATGCTAAAGAATTTGTCCTAAGTATTCTAGCAGGTCAAGGGAAAATATTGAGAAATATTGAATATATATTTGTTTAATAGTGAAGATGTTACACAGTGTTCAGAAAAGGCTAAATTCACAGTTGTGTCTTCCAATATGTTGGACAATATCCTCCATCATTAATAGGCAGCATGGTAATGCTCTTGTTAGCTTGTGATGGATCCACAGTTAAACGTGAGCTAGAATGTGTCAGATTGGAAAAAGTTGATGTAAAATATTCTGTAATAAATGATACATAGTCAAGCATTTGTGGAAATATCACACTTCTACTATACTTGCTACTTTTCTGCTGTTGAAAGTAGATGTGCTCAGTCTTTTCAGTGGAAAATAACGTTTGCTCACACTTTATTTATGAGTGCCCTGGATTTCAAAGTGATGATATGTGTCATAAAATATGGGTAGGAAATAAGAATCTTTGTTAAAGTTGATGCATACATAGCAGCCAAGTCTTAACATTTATATGTGTGTTGTACATCTTATATAACAATCAGTGACAGATTTAAAATGAATGTTCATACTCTATGACCACTGGATAGATACTGAACGGTGAATTCTTGTTTGAGAAGAGTCTTTCAAATCATACTAGATGGTATCTGGAGTCCATCAGGTTGGTTAAGGTATCATATAATCCAATGATGAATAAAAACCAGTAAGCTTACTACAAATGTGGTAGTGGAAATAGTCTGTCTAATAAATATACCAAATTACTAATAGCTTCTAGAATAAAAGTTTCATTAAAGTTTAAAACAATGTATCCATACAGATGTTTATGCCAGATTTTTAAATTGTTTTATTCTAATAGTATGTTAGGATTAAGATTAATACAATTCATGATTTAAATCAAAGAAGTTTTCTGACCTTCATTTAGACAAGATGATTTTAACTATTTTGGCTTTCTCTACATACGATAATGGACTTCAAATGAAGTAAGCAGTTGCCTTCTAATAAGATACTCTTGGAATCAGAGGCAGATGGTCTACAATTTGAAATTATGTCCATCTGCTTCAGTCTTGAAAGAAACCCAGACTGCAGTTAAAATAACTAACAGAAATATATAGGTTCTCTGACTTTTACAGTTTTAAACTTCATATTTTTCTGTTCTTTCATTGTAATGAAAACTATTATTTCACAGTCTTGTTAACATTCTGTTGGAAAACACATTTATGATCTTATCTTACTAATTTTTTATTGCAAAGCTGAAATCAGAATAAAGCTGGAAGGGGCCTTGGAGGTCTTCCAGTCCAGCCCCTTGGTCAGGCAGGAAACCCTATACAATTTGAGCAAATGGCTCTCCAGTGTCTTCTTAAAAACCTCCAGTGATGAAGCACTGTCAACTTCTGAAGGCAAGCTGTTCCACTGGTTAATTGTTCTCACTGTTAGAAAGTTTTTCCTTAATTCCAGGTTGTTTCTCTCCTTGATTAGTTTCTATCCATTGTTTCTTGTCTTGCCTTCTGGTGCTTTAGAAATTAAGTTGACCCCCTTCTTCTTTTTGGCAGCCCCTCAAATACTGGAATACTGCTATCATGTCTTCCTTAGTCCTTTTCTCTAGCTGAGTTGTATAAATGTCTTGTGTTATGTCTGTGTGCATGTTACTCAAAATTCTATTCTGGATTATTTAATATAAATACATTATATATATACATGTATATAAATACATTTGCATAGTAGTTAACATAAATGACAACTTATGGGGCACTATACAGGGACTCTTCAACTTATAATCATTGGTTTGGTGACCATTGGAAGTTAACTGTACTGAAAAAAATTACGACCAGTTTTCACACAATGGTTGCTGTATCTCAGTGGTCCTGTGATCAAAATTTGGATGCTTGCCAACTGGCATGTATATATGATGGTTGCAGTGTCCAGTGAAAATGTGATCACCTTTTGTGACCTCCTGACAACCAAAGTCAAGGTTCTGGTTGAAGCCAGATTCACTTAACAACCATGGTGCTAAGTTAACAGCTGCAGTGATTCACTTAACAGATGTGGTAAGAAAGGTTGTAAAATGGGGCAAAATGCTTAGCAACAAAACTGTCATGCTTAGCAACAGACATTTTGGACTCAATTTGTGGTTGCAAGTTGAAGACTGCCTGTAGTATATTGTATATGGGACTGCCTTTGAATATTGTTTGAAAGGTATATTTGATGATAACTATATTGCTTCAAACTGTTTTCAAATTTTGGAATACCATCCCCTTCCTCATCTTATTTGGGAGCTTAGATATGTTTCCTCCCTTGTGCCATAAGAAGAAAGTGGCAAACAATTTCAATATTGTTGCCAACAGTATTAACAATATTGTCTCTAAGAAAATTCCTGGAATCAAACTTAACTTGAAACCCCCTTTTTCATGCATTTGATGTATTACTATTTCTAAAAAAAATCCTATGTCCACAGTAGAGGGTTTATCAGCGGTGCTTGTCTTTGTCTGGCCTCCCTAGAAGGTCCCAAGATTTTCTTTTCTATGCCAGAGTTTGTTTTGGGTAGCAAATATTTTAATAGAATGATTTGTTCTGTTTGTTAATTTGTTTCTTTAGTTACTTTTTGTATTTTATTGTTTTATTTACTTTCAATATAAATGATTCCAATATTATTTCAGCTGTGAATACATTTGGCAAGCCCTATCCAAAATCACAACCTTCTATGGATAGTTAGAGTTTGGTAGGGTTATAATAAGGATGCTTGACAGTGTATTTTTTCTGAAATGATTTGCTTACTAATGGTATTCTGTATTTCCTTTGCATGTCAGTCAACTGTTTAGCCATTATGAACTTGTATTTTCTTAACTGACTTGAAAGAACTGTCTGATAGAGAGGATTTTTTTTAGTATGTTTTATATTCTGAAAATAGGTTCTGTAAATTTGAATCTATTTCTGTATATCAATATTTATATTTACCAGGTTTTTTTGCTGTATCCCAAATTTGTTCTTTTGCTTTCTTATACTGCATATTATCTTAAATTGTTTCCCATAATATGCTGGATATCTGTCTCACAGCTGTTCATATAGATAAAACGCTGCAGTTTGGTTTGATTTGCCCATTGCTGTAATTAAATAGCCTATAGAATTGGTACTATATTCTTGTCTCCTTGTCTTCTTAAACACATTCCTTTACTGTGAACTTTCAAAATTAGTGGTTTTCTAAGATTTTTAGCTAAATTGATTTGTGTCAGTGGTGAAAGATTTTAGCTGAAATATACAGATTTATATACAGATATCTTCTGTATATATACAATTATGGAATTTATTTTAAAACATAGATTAAACTCTTCTTTGTCTCCTGACTAATCTCTTAGCAGTTTATGTTATTGTTATGGTACAGATGATACCTTGCCACAAAAGAGAAAGGTATGGTGTGGCTGAAATTGACAGTCACTCCTGCAAGGACTCCACTTGGATTGCCAGGTGGAAATCCCTTGTTAGGAAAAGCAAGTGCCATGCTTTTCCTAATGAGGGAACAAGTAGGACAGTTTATAGCTGTGTTCACTGGTTCCCTATTTTATTTGCATGAACTTTCGAGTTCATCTTATATGCCGAAAGCATTATTTTCTGTCCATGAGAGAAAATAGAGAATGGTGGCTCCTGATCATGGAGGTGAGAAGTGTGCTACCAGAGGGTGTGGTTTCCATTTGTTTAACTTGCCCCAACATCATCTAGTCTGCCTGGGTAGGTGGAGAAACTGGTCTGAACTCTGGACTGTTATCAGGTTCCTCAGCCTGATTTATGATGGTTCTGCAGAAATTATGTAGAAAAATAATCCAGAAAATTGGCTGAGGTAGTGTTGCTTTTTAGATCTATAACTATGTTCAAGGAGCATGTTTATTTTTCACACTTTATACTAATATGACATTTCTTAGCGATATATACAATCTGACATGGACAGAGACTTTATTTTCTGCACAATAGGATAACTGCATTTGACTTCAGCTTTATTCCCTATCTTGTTTATATCTATAGGCAAGAGTTCATTGGTTCCTTGAATCATGTCTCCAGAGATATTACAAGGAAATGGCTGTTCCTGCAGTAAACATGTTTCTTGTTGTAGTTAGTTACAACTGTACATTTCTTTTATGGGAACAGTACATATAGTACGTTTTTTAAAAAATGTGGTATATCCTTGAAGATTTTGAGATAATCAGAAAAATAATTCTTCTATATTTTCTGTCACTTAACCAATGTCTTTGTCTTAGCAATATTAATATCATGTATGTATATTCTTTGGCAAATGAGATCTAGAATATTGATCATGATTGTTGAAGAATAGTGTGGTGACTCTAGTTGGATCCTGTTTCTTTTTTGAGCAGCGTCCCAGGACTAAAGAGCTGTTGTATCTGGGAACCTTTGTTGTCTGGATATCACCATTATCAAGGCACCAGTAACAGAATCTCAGATGTTTACTGTATACAGAAGTGGATAAAGAAGAAAGCTTTCTTCAGAGTATCCCGTCCCAAGCTGTTCAGGAGTTTAAATGTTAATATAATGGAACTCTTACATTGAGCCCACTGATTATGGGGAAACAGATTGAATATAAGAATAATATAATTTGATGAATCAATCCATGCCAATAATCTGCATTTTCTGTCTCTGTCTGAATAGCAATGCACTATGCATAGAAGATACCATTTTTAGAAAATGTAAATACTTTTCAGTGCTACTAATAATATTTAGAAACCAAACTTCTAAATGTTACTTGACCAGATTAACTAGTTTCCTTTTTTGTTTCATAATCAAGGCTAATTACTTTTATATTTGTTTAATACTGGATTACTTCTTTTGGGGTTCTAGTTTTTTTCTAGAAAAAGCTCAACATAGAAATTATTTTAGCAGGTCTATAAAAATTGAATTGCAGGCTCATTGATGATCTTATTCATGGGCTTTGACTTATTTTCTGCCTCACTGCTTATAGAATCTTCTCCATTTTAAGGAAGTTAAAACATTTTTGCATACATTTAAAAATACCCCAAAATAAATTGGATAACAGAAATGTGCAGTGTTTCGGATTTAGGTACTTTGGCACATATGTGAGTACAGACATAACATCTGACTGCAATTCATTAAAGCAGTGAGCAGCCACAGATCCTGTAGAAAGACCCAGCTGCCTTAACAAGATGTGTGCGGACAGCTGATGTATTCTTAGGGTTCCAAAGCATTTCTTCCTAACATAATGCCAAACATTTTGCAGCTGCTACTAACTTGCAACTTTTATAATTGTTGCCTGTTATTTAGTTTAGTCATTTGGGAAAGTTGATATTTGTAAGGTCAATAAAGGAGAAGGAATGATTGCAACAGATTTTCAACTTTGTAGCTGAATTCTATCACCTAGTTAAGATTTCTCCTTCCTAGTTATCATTGATGCTTTATTGTTGCTGTTCCCTTCATGATTATATAATTGCCCTTGATTTATCCATCATCTTACTACCTTGTCTCCTGTTTGGAGAAAGGCAGCAACAATGATCAAAGCTGACTATCCAAAAGAAGGAAAATACACTACTAGATTGTAGTAACAGCTTATCTCCTGAATACTGCTGAAAAATGGTTATGGAAACTTGCATGTGTAATGTCATCTATGCTAGGAAAGGAAGAGAACGATCAGAACTATATTGATCAGTGTGTAAAAGTAGAATGAGGGACTATCTTATTGTTATGGTGGAGACCCTCTGCAAATTGAAAACTCTTGTTTCAGTCCTAATATTACTATAAAACCAAAGGTTCATCAATAACATGATATTGACTTAAAATAGGCATGTGATTTTAATTCAGGATATAGTTTGATTTGGTCAAGTTCAGACGCCAATCAATTTGTCAGGGTCATATTGAAACCAAAACTTTATATATGGGAGATATAACTAAATCCAATGATTTACTTTTAAATATACATCAGGACAAATTGAAAATTTAGGAGACTTTGTTACGAGGAAGAAGCCAAGATGCAGCAAATAGTTATGGGAGTTTGAATGATGGAGCTTTATAAATTATTTACATACAAAGATGCTACATCTTTACTTTTGCAGGCACATTGGTTCTTATTTGGAGATACATTTTACCAAATTTGAAATCATTGGGATACAGTATAATTTTGGTTTGATTTTTGGTTTTGAAAGATGTGTGGGCTGTTGAACCACACAGATACGACTCTTATTTTGTTTGGCAGGCAGTTTGTATGAAAAGAATACCTATTGTAACACTTGCTCCTTAATTAAGAGTTGAATGGTGGGTAAGTGTAGAGATTTATTAGATATATAAGGAAGGAAAATTGAAGGGGCATAGTCCTAAAAAGTGTTAATGCAGAACCTTATTAAAAGAACCCTTGTGTTATAATCCTGTCAGCAAGGCTGAGGAAAGAGGTAGCTTTAGGTGAATGAATAGAAAACAACATTGGATTGATACCAGGTTCTCATGCTATATATTGCATTGCCTGTTACTCAGTGACTGCAATTTCATCACTCCTTCCTGGATTAAATGCTTCAGAATGAGGTCTTCAGTGTTAGATATCATGAATGAGATAATCATGGTAGCCATCTATGCAGCTGCAAGCCAAACAATTGCTACAGCAGTTAGATCATTGCTCCTCACTCTGAAAATCATTTGTTATGAGTTACTTGGGCTAAGAAAAGAGAGTGAAAGGAGCAGTTATGCTGGCTGGCAGGTGGATACTTAAGTAGACGACCAGGACAGCAGACAGGACAAGGGTGCCAGAAAGAAATCCTTTTCTCTTCAAAATTTTGAAGGCATTCTCTCTTCATTTGTAAAGACATACAGCAGTGATAGTGAACCTTTTTGGCACCAAGTGCCCAGAGTGTGCCAGAGTGCCGGAAACCTGAAGACCAGGTGGCCAATGCGCATGCTGGTTTTCAGCGCTCCTACAGGTGCAAAGACCTGGGGGACAGCATGCATGTGCGTGCTGGAAACCTAAAGACCAGGTGGCTGGCTCACGCATGCGCACCGGCCATCTGGTCTTCAAGTTTCCGGTGCTCCAGCAGAAACCATAAGAGCAGCTGGTGACAGTGCACGTGCCCACAGAGAGGGCTCTACGTACCACCTCTAGCACGCGTGCCATAGGTTCGCCATCACGGACATATAATTTCTATAGAGTGGTCTGATTCAGTTTGGGATTCAGCAAAATTCAGTGTGTATTTCTGGTTTACATATTCTGTATATCATGCTCTATCCTCTTCCTAGTTTGTCCTAATAATTTGCTTTGACATGTGGAATAGACAGACGTTTTTCATTAGTTACTCTGATCAGTAACCTTATTTAGATAGATTATAAATATTGGAAAGCAAGAATAGGCATTGTTCGCAGTAGCTCATACCTCAAACTTGTAATTACCCATGCATCCCGAATACCCATCATGTACTATTGAACCTGAGCTGGTTAATTGCTTTCCAAGATAATGTGTTGTCAGATGTATTATCTATAAACCTGTCCATTTCTATAGCAGTTGAGATACAAGAGCAAGATAAGGATGCTACTGTTGGAGCACCCTTCCATCTGCACAGTGGCATCCTGGCCTGAGCTGTCAGTCTTACCTTAGGGTAATGATTGATATACCATATGATATGTTTATCCTGGGTGATTTCAGCACTTCATCCCCGGGGTCGTTCTGAGGAGGCTTAGGATTTCATGGCTTCCATGGGAACAGTGGACTTGTCTAGGTCATCATGTGCCTGTGTGTGTGGTGGTGGGGCATCCCGTCACATCTGATTTCTATTTCAGAGTACTTAATCTGTCATAAGAGGAAAAAAATGTAAATAGCTCAATTTTGGTTCCTTTGATTTCTAGAATGAATCTAATTAGTTAGAGGCTTAAGCCCAAATTTCAGCCTATATTCAAAGAGGTGAAGCAGAGTTACTTCTCTATCCTTATTTTTCCATAAAGGTCTATCTGACAATCCTTTTTAAAAAGACTCAGCTTCTTTCTAAGTGGAAAGATCCATTAATGGGTTACTATGAGATTTTTACAGTTAAAATCACTGCAATTGTTTGGAATTGGTTGGACAGAATCTAAAGTCTTGAGGGTGACATCTTGTAATATTATTTGGAAAGAGTTTTAACCTATTGATCTTTAGGAAATTAATAATAATAACAACAACAACAACAGAGTTGGAAGGGACCTTGGAGACCTTCTAGTTCAACCCCCTGCCCAGGCAGGAAACCCTACATCATCTCAGACAGATGGTTATCCAACATTTTCATAAAATTTCATTTAAATTCATTTTTTTTTTGCATTTATATCCCGCCCTTCTCCGAAGACTCAGGGCGGCTTACACTATGTCAAGCAATAGTCTTCATCCATTTGTATACTATATACAAAGTCAACTTATTGCCCCCCAACAATCTGGGTCCACTAGGACTCCCAAGATCCCTCTCACAGGTACTACTATTGAGCAAGGTACCACATATACAGTACCTGTGCATTTTTTTTTTGCCTAAATGTAGAACCTTATTTTTTTCACTGTTGAATTTCATTTTGTTAGATAGCGCCCAATGTTCAAGTCTGTCAAAATCTTTCTGTAATTTGAGCCTATCTTCTTGAGTGTTGGCTATTCCTGCCAGCTTGGTGTCATCTGCAAATTTGATGAGTTCCCCATCTATCCCCTCGTCCAAGTCATTGATGAAGATGTTGAAGAGTACTGGGCCTAAAACAGAGCCTTGAGGTACTCCACTGCATACTTCCCTCCATGTGGATGTAGTTCCGTTGAGGACTACACGTTGAGTGCGGTTGGTCAGCCAGTTACGAATCCATCTGGTGGTGGTGCTGTCTAACCCACATCTTTCTACTTTATCTAGTAGTAGGTTATGATTATAAATTAATCGTAGGTTATAAATTGACAGAGTGCTTGGTGAGGTGAGCTTTTTGAGTGGTAATCTAAGACTGCTTCACTTCCTGGAGAGAGTACATATACAGCCTGGGGGCATCTGACAGTCTAGGTCTAGGCAATTGTGAATGCTTTTCTATTGGGGAGAAGGTTCCAGCGTCTATTAAGAGGCACTGATACATCTCTTTAATGTTTAGGTTCAGCTATTAATACTGATAAAATACTTGCATCCATTTGATACTTAGTAATTAGGTATCATAGGGCAAAACCTTTTCAACAAATGTACCAGAAATAAATTAGCTTACAGAATGCTCAGGCCTTTTACTCCTGAGGAGATGAAATGTGGGGAATTTTTGGCTGCTTTAGCACCATTGTGCTGCTGCTGGTCAGCGCTGGTCAGCTACAGTCACATGATCCTCGTTTTCAACATTCCTTGACAGCTTCCCACAAGTTGATGGGGAACCTGAAAAGAATGGATATGATTGCTGTTGCTCCTTGCCATATTCCTACTAGGAAAGTTTTTGCTTGTAGGAGCTTTCAGGAAGAATGTCAGTGGAGAAATGCTGCACCTTCTACACCCAGTCCCTCTATACTTGCACTGCACCAACTACTCATGTACTCCTTCACTCACCCAGCTGCAGCTATTTGCCTGCCAGCTGGCAAGGGAAGGAAGAAAGATTTCCCATGCTCAGAACTAGCTTTCTATAAGGAAGCTCAATGGGGAAGCCATTGAAGTCAGAAGTCGTTTCTGCTCCCACTTATTTTTTTTGCCTACCTTGGTCATTCTGTCTGTGTTTAGGTACTTAGGGAAAGAAATATTTCTGAAAATAAATAAGGAAATATTAATGAAATAATGAGCAATGGGTTGTCTAGTATTAATTAATATTACCTTAGTCTTTAAGCTTTCCCTCCTTGTTCAGGAGGTAGAGGTATGGCAACTAAGATTCTGGAAGAAGTGATTATCTTAACCTTTACAGGTCCTGCCAAGCGATGAAAAATGGTCAGTCTCACCAGGGACCCATGGAAGGCCTTGGGTAAGGAGAATGCAACTCTACTTGTCTTGTTCAACCTTTCAGTGGTTAATAATGGAATTTTAATGGAATTTTTACAAGAATTGGAAGTTGGGGGTACTCATAATAATTCTTCTCTTTCCTACAGTAGGTGGCCTGTTCAGTCAGTGTATGTGTTGGGGCAGAGAGATCAAGCCCTATGGCACTTCAGTATGTACTGACCTGGGGGAGTCAACCATCTTTTCATCTAATTGAAGCTGTTATTCAATGGCTTGGGATATGGTGTTATAAATGTGCAAATAATACTTAATTATACATCTCCAGGCCAGTCAAGAGATAGAGTAGAAGTCATGACTTGATCTGAATGCTATAAGGGTCTAGATGAGAAGGAACTTGCTAGGACCTAACTCTACCAAGACAGAGTGACTATTGGTTCAGAAGTCAAAGCTGGCTCTTGCTAAGATTGTGCTACAACAGAGTTGGTGTGGAATTAAGGCCAGAGTTTCTCCCTGCTGTCCAGCAGAAATGAGAGTCCAGGAGAACCCTTGCATATAGCAAATGCACCAATGATAAGTAGTCTTTGACTTATGGCTGCTATTGAGCCCAAAATTACAGTTGTAAGTCATTGCAGTCATAAACAGAGGCATCACAGACTAGACCTGTTGTTTTTTTTTACATTTTTTATAGTGGCTGCTAAATTAATTTTCCCCAATGGGTGTTTTTTGCTGGAAATCGAAGTAAATGTGGGAAACCAGCAAAAAAGTCACAAATCATGTTCATGTGAATGTAGGGCCCTGCAAATAGCCATAAAGCTGAGGCAGTTGCTAAGTGCCCCAAATGTGATCCATGACTGTGGGGTTTGTGGCTGTCATAACTTTGAAAATGGGTTGTAAGTAGCTTTGGGAGAGTCCGTCATAACTTTGGTCGCTAAGCAGCAAGTTGTTGAGAAATACTATACAGGTATTTTTATGGAACAGAAAACCAGCAGTAATTAGTTATGCGCTTGTTACATCATGTCTGGATTACTGAAAATGCTGTACATGTCCTTGTCCTTGAAGATTATCCATAACACATCTAATGCAGAATGTGGTAAGCTGCATGTTACCTAGTGGTGTGTATTTATTTATTTAAAATTATATCTTGCATTTATTATTTTTATAAACATCTCAAGGCAGCAAGCATGCTTAGTAACCTTCTTCCTTTTTTCCTCCACAATAACCCTGTGAGATGGGTCGGGCTGAGAGAGGTTAACTGGCCCAAAGTCACCCAGGTACTTTCATGCCTAAAACAGGACTAGAACAACCAAGCTCAGAGAGCACCAAGGACCTCATAATATATGTTCCATTAACTATATATCATGTTTATTAAAGGGACCAAGTCTTTTGGAGGATTAATTCCCTTATATCTTCCCCTTGATTTATGGGATGGGAAGACATTGGTTTAACCTTGGCAAGAGTCCAACTATATTTTAATGTGGAAATATTTTTAGTGTAAGGTAAAATACTTTTGCATTTTTTCCCCAAACTATACTAAGGTACAAGGTACTTCAGTTGTTGCTTTTGCAAATCTTGGTGGGTGATGTCTAAAAGTATGTTTTGTTCAATTTGAGCATTTGCTGAGGAATAATCTAAACCTGATAACCTTGTCAAATTAATATCTATTTGTTGCATGTTTCTTGTTAACAAAGATGTCCAGGATTGGTGTAATCATCTGAAAGGTCTACTGCCAATAGGCCAGCAGATATTATAAAAGACACTTTCCACTGTATATTTACTAGTGGCTAACTAGGCTAAAATTGAAGGAGGACATACCGTATTTTTTGGAGTATAAGACAAACTCCCCCCCCCCCAAAAAAGAGGGTGGAAATGTTGACGTGTCTTATAGCCTAATACAGCCATTTTTGGCCTCCTGAAGCCCCGCCTTGCTTGTTCCATTTTTGGAAAAAACGGGCCCATTTTTGCAAAAAATGGGCTGCACAGAGGGTTTGGGGGGCCTGCAGAGTGGTCCTGGGGGCTGGGGAGGGCAAAAGTCTTTTTTTTTTCTTACTTACCTCTTCGAAATCTTGGTGCGTCTTATACACCAGTGTATCTTATAGTCCGAAAAATACAGTAAATCTGTTTCCAGTAACAAGACTTACTGAGGACAGAATTTGGGAGATGAGGTCCAAGGGTTCTGAAAATTTTTGCCCTCACTTCTCCCTTTAGTGTAACCTTAACTACTTACCTCCCCTAAAAGTCCAAACGCCAAAATGAACACAATTGAGCAATACAACAATACACTGAGATTTTGGTAATGGTGGATTTATTGTAAGAATGGTTTAGGCACCGGGCTAGAAACAACTAGACTTTGAGTTGTAGCCAAAATTGTAGTCCTGCCTCAAGGCATGATGTGAGAAAAATAGGGAATATTGTGTGTGTTTTTTCAGACTATAAGATGCAGCTAAATTTAGAAAAGGAAATCAATAAAAAAAATATTTTTTGGCCTCTGCACTTTCGGGCCTTTTTGGGGGGCCTTTTCCAGCCTTTTTTTTGGCCCTTTTCTAGGCTTTTTGGGGGCATTTTTGAGGCTTTTTTCGGCCTGTTTTCAAGGCTTTTTGGCCCGTTTTTGAGGCTTTTTTTAGCCCATTTTCAAGGCTTTTTTCAGGCCATTTTCCCCAAAAATTGGCCAAAAAAGCCCTTGAAAATGGGCCAAAAAAAGCCTTGATAACGGGCTTAAAAACCCCTCAAAAACGGGCCAAAAACGGCAAACAAAAAGGGCCGGTGGGTGGGTGGGGCTTCAATAATATTAGGTCTATAAGACGCACAGACATTTTCACCCCCTTTTGGGAGACAAAAAAGCATGTCTTTTAGTCCGAAAAGTATGGTAGTATGTTCAACATTGTCAGAAAGAATGAAAGAATTTTGAAATAGATCTGAAGGCAGTTTTATCTTTGTTTTAAACTATGAAGCAGATTTATGTTGATTCAAGTAACAGTACAGAACTTTCAAATCATCATACATGTATAAACCATCTGTATTCCATTTTAGAATTTAAACAATTTATTAAAATGACATTTTGTTTATATATACTTTATAATTAAGACGTTTAAGAATTTCTTACATATAGTACACCAAACAATTTTCCTTCCTTTGTAGATGTGTTTTTGTAGTCTACAGAAGAAAATTATTCAAATGTTTCCCAATTCTCACTTATTTTTATTGACAAATATGAATTTAAAATGACATCCATCAAGTGTGGCGTGTGTGATGGGCATTATAGAAATTTTATAAATAAATAAAAATAAATAAAATAATTGAATCCAATTTCTGATAAAAACAAGAACAAAAATATTTCCATAACAATACAAAATAACATCTGAACAACTTGCATTTCAGAGAACATTCCTGTTTAAGTAAACTTCGATCCGAGTTAATTTTTGTAATGAGCGCATTCTTTGACAGAATAAACCCTTGCAAACAGATCTTGTAGACTGAATTTTATTGCAATTATATCCTGTAGGAGCTCAAGCTGTATTCACGATTCTCCTATATTTAATTGCCATTATTGGCAGGAGTGAAAAAAGTATGGTCTTCCACATTGGTTGAATCATATTACCAAGCATTTTACATATTGGCCATCTGTTTGAAGCTGTAGTTGTAACATTTGGATGGTTATAGGTTCTTTATTTCTGTTATATTGAATTCACATAATTATAAAAAATGTTAGCTCTCTGGAATTTCATTAAAATTTTATGCATAGTACAATATAAGTACTCCTTTCCCATATATTTAGATATTTCCACTTGAAAAACAAACCTTAGCAGTTTAAGGGCTGAAATACAGCTTTAAAAATAAAAATAAATATTGGGATGGGACGCTTGGAATAATAGAAATGTCTAATTCTTCTGGCAGCTAACTTTCCTTCAATATAGCCCTCTGTCTTTAAAACTTGTGGAAGTTCCTGCTGTTACTGTCGTGTCCCACTCCTCCGCTGACGGCTGGGTCCGGGAAATCCGAATCAGGCTTGCCTCTGCAGCTCTGCCCAAAGTCCTAGCAAAGTCCTCAGAGCAGGCAGGAGACCAGTAAGTGACTTCAGCAAGATAAGTTTGACTTTTGCCTGACTCAGAGACTGCCAGAAAGTAGCTCCTTTATATAGGCCATGGGGTGTGGCTCCATGACTCAGCACTCATTAAGGCCTGCCCCTCCCTTCCCTCTGTTGCCTCCGCCTCTCCAATCTTCTGATGCGAGGGTCACTCCAATCAGCTGTTCTTGGGAGTAAACCCTCCTCAGGCTCACCTGCTGTGGATGAGGGGGAGGGGTCTAGCTGCTCCGTTTGCCTGGCATGGAGTCAGGGCTGGGGCAGGGAGATGCTCCTTCTTCTGCAGTTTGTGGGGGCATGGAGCCAGGACTTGGGCCGGAAGGCATACATTCCTCAGTGTTGGGGAGCAGGTAAGAAGGCCCCGGCTGCTCTGAGGGCGGGCAAGACACAACAGTTACTCTACCTTAAATACCTTCATCTTGAGGCTGCTTTTGATGTTTTTATAAGATTAAAAGTCTTGTAAGTTTCATAAAATTCATAACTATGCATAGTGTTTACTTTTTTCTCAAATCCAGCTAGTCTGACAAGAGAAAAACAAATCAGTTGTAATAGTTTAACAGATTTTTGTACCAGACAAAAGAACGAAGACCTTTATGCATTCATGTAGCACAATTACATGCTGCATTGTGTTTAGTTGCTATCTGAACAATATAAGAGAGAAGATAAAAGTTGATGTAATGTATAAGAGACGGTGGTATGCAGATTGATTGAATGTTTTTAAGATTGTGTCTGCAGTCTTGAACTCCATTTGTCTAAAGTTATACACATTTTGGTAATATAAAGTTGTGTGAAGAAACATTCATCATATTTGCAACTATGGCTTAAATAAATATGTAGATAATTTTTTTAAAAAGGGGATGGTTTTATTGTAAAGATGTCTGAATTATAATGATTTAAACTTTACAAAGGTTATGAAAATATATTAGGGGCAGCGCGGTGGCTCAGCGGTTAAGATACTGGGCTTGTTGGCTGGAAGGTTGGCAGCATAGATTTAAGATCCAAGTGTCATGCATCGGAGATGAGCTCCGATCCTTGCCCTAGCTTCTGCCAATTTAGCAGTCTGAAAGCATGCAAATACAAGTAGATAAATTCAATGGGAAGCTAATAGGGCTCCATGATATCATGCTGGCCACATGACCACAGAAATGTCTTCAGACAGTGGCCTTGAAACAGAAGAGCACCTCCACGCCTATAGTTGTCAACGAAAGCAGAGTAAAATCCATAGGGACCACTTTATGAAAACATATTAATCTGTCTGAAATAGATTTCAATATATTAATTTAAACCATTTAAATAAAGAAATGTATAGTTTGCTACTGTCAGCTGTCTTTTGCTGCTCTATTTTTGCTTATTAGCAGAATAACAGAATTGGAAGGGATCTTGGAGGACTTCTAGTCCAACCCCTGCTCTGGCAGGAATCCCTATACCATTTCAGACAAATAGTTGTCCAATCTCTTAAAAACTTCCAGTTTTGGATGAAGAAAAATTTCTATTGTAAGAGCAAATCCAGTAATGTCCAGGAAAAAGAATTCTTTCCAGTTCCAAAATTACAGATGTTTCTCTTCTGAGCAAGCAGATTAAATACATTTCTGCCCACATGATTGCACTGTTTATCCTTTGACAATTACCTGGGTTAACAGAAAAATTGTAGTAGAACTATCAAACTTTACAAATGCAAAGAAGATTCAATTCACAAAGAACTGGATTCTTCTTATGTGAAAAAAGAGTTTCTGTGGCAGTTTTTACCAGTATGGATTTGATTCAAATATATTTACCCTGTTTCCACCAAAATAAGACATCCCCTGATAATAAGCCCAATCGGGCTTTTGAGTGCATGACAATAAGACCAAGCACAGGGTTCAAAAAAAATATAAGACAGGGTCTTATTTTCAGAGAAACATGGTAATTAAACCATGAATTATTCACTATTCAGCAATAACCTATGATCAGATTTTCTAGTAAAAATACAACTTAGTTTGATGTAAACTAAATACATGTTGTTTAGCTCTTAGAGACCAAGATTTCCTTTTGAGATGATGCATCAGATTTTTTTTCAGTTTAATTTTAATATCAAATGAAAATAAAGGCTTTAATATAAAACAAGCTGATATTTTGATAGCTCCTTGATGAGGGTATTGTTTTCTGCTTGCTTGTTTGCCTGGAGTTAATCCCTGCTTATCTGGGTGCTGGTTACTGGAGAGGATGTGTTTTGATCTTTTTATTTCTTCCTTTTTTATTGCCTCTTTTGAAGAAGAAAACCATACTTGCACCCATTACCTAGTTGAGTAATGGAACATCTGCAAGCAAACCACCAAACTCAGAGATCATTGAGACTCCATAGTTGAACTCTGAGCCATTATCCACTTTTATTATTAATCTGGCTAGTTTTCTCAAATGACAATTTTTGAACCAAAATGTCCAAACACATTCATTTCAATGAAAAATCAGCAATTTAAATCAAATCAGAAGAAGTTTTATATATTGGGAGGATGGCAAATTCAGCTTTCGTCTTTTGCTTTATGTAGATGCTGAAAAATAAATAGGATTCCCAGGATTTTCTCACCCTGGCAGAAAAAAACTACTGCTGCTAAAAGTTGAATTAGTGCAACAATTATTTCTGGATCCGACTATTTAAACTAGGTATTTCTATCAAAGTGAATTTCTTTAAATAGTCATTAGCAGGCACATATATTTTGAATGGATTCCTTTTCCCCTGAAATGTATTAGTTGACGATTGTAAGAGGATGATTGCTCAATGCTTATGTCAAAGCTTGTTCAGCTTTTCCCCAGTTAAAAAGACTTATCCTGGTACTATTGAAAATAGTGGCTAGAAAATGAACTTAGTCCAGTACGTATTTACCCCATTATTTTAGCTTGTCTGTTTCTATTTACTATAGTAAGTTCCTTTCAATAACTTCGTTATTTCTCTGCATTTATTCAACGTAATAAAACTAGACTTTAATGTATGTGATGTTTTCTTTAGCCCCATAAAAGAACTTTGGTCCTTATTTCTTTATTATTTTGTTCACAAATTACTCACAGTAAGCAGCCCTTAACAGAGTGCTTCAAACTGTCCATTAATATGTTCCAGTTATCTTGTGTGAAAATTAATTTGGTTCCCCCTGCTTTCTTCAGTGTAGCTGTTGCATAGTGTTTATTGTGAAAATATGTAGCAGTATATATTACATTGGCCTTCATTGTTTTGAACACTAAAGTCTTTTGTTGGGTGATATATTAAATGAATATTGCAACCATATGCTGTGAGTTTGGTAACTGTTTTACTTTCTAAATTTCTTCTTAACATGGATATGTTTATAATATTATTTGAGAAAACTTGCATAGACATTTCATTATTGTGGCTGATTTCTACTGTTTGTAAATATTTAGCAGTGTGTTCATTTTAAAGGGATGTGGTGGCTTAGTGGGTAAGACGCTGAGCTTGTCGATCGAAAGGTTGGCAGTTCAACGGTTCTAATCCCTAGTGCCGCATAACGGGGTGAACTCCTGTTACTTGTCCCAGCTTCTGCCAACCTAGCAGTTCGAAAGCACCTAAAAAATGCAAGTAGAAAAATAGGGACCACCTTTGGTGGGAAGGTAACAGCGTTCCGTGCGCATTTGGCGTTGAGTCATGCCGGCCACATGACCACGGAGACATCTTCGGACAGCACTGGCTCTTCAGCTTTGAAACTGAGATGAGCACCACCCCCTAGAGTCGGGAACGACTAGCACATATGTGCGAGGGGAACCTTTACCTTTTACCTTTCATTTTAGCTGTTTTTAGTAAGGAAGACTGTCCTGTCATGGATTAATACTCTAACCAACTGGTACCAAGGGTTACCCTGTTTTCCCCAAAATAAGACATCCCCTGATAATAAGCCCAATCAGGCTTTTGAGCACATGGCAATAAGGCCAAGCGCTTATTTCAAGGTTCAAAAAAATATAAGACAGGGTCTTATTTTTGGGAAAACACCATACACTTTCCAGTCTAGATTATTTGTACACATTTGTACATTATTTGAATCTTCCTGATATTCTTCATTCAATAACTCCTTGCAATATCACTTGTGTTGGCTAGTCCAGGGGTCCCCAGCCCCCGGTCCTTGGACCAGCACCAGTCCACAGCATATCAGAAACCGGCCCATGTAAACAAGGGCGATCTGCAGGATTCAGGCAGCACACGAAACCATACCCCCTTCCGGTCCATAGAAAAACTTCTTTCCACAGAACTGGTTCCTGGTGACCAAAAGGTTGTGGACCACTGGGCTAGATTCTATCCTGGTCAAACCCGATTAAAGAATATTGGCGAAGTCTTTGTTTTCATCCAAAACAAAAAGAGTTTATTGCATAAATAAAGCCAAACATTTTTATCAGTTACTTTTTTTTTTTTTGCTGGTGTTTATTGTGAAGATTTTTATACCTATTTCAACAAGAGTTTTCTTTTGGTTTCTTTTGGTATATGTGCATAGAGCTATGTGTTATATACCATTCGTTACTTATATATATATATAATGTGTTAGGAAAGCTGCTATAAAATCCTTTTGAAATGGTAGATGCCGATAATATGGAAGATGGTACAAATGGAAAGCATCAAGATTTTGTATTTTGAGGATTGATTCACATAATTCATGAGGTTAATGCAGTTAGTGTACCTACTGTTCGTGGCTAATTACATCCACGGAGAGAATTGTAAAAGTAAATGGAATATCTGACGGCTAACTCAATTAATTGCCATAATCTAATAACAGATACTTAACTTAAGTTAATACAAAAGAATTCTAGTGATAACTTGAGAACTATGATTGAAAGTTATGACCAAAGACTAGAGACCTCCTTAAGAAAAAGAACGTGATTAATGTTATAAGAATATTTATCAACATCCAACTTGCATGTTCAGACATGCTTCTTTTAACATCTTCAAAGCAGATGCATTATTCCAAACAGCTTCATTCAGGCAACCAAGACCTAAATTTTTACCAGATCATTTGTGTTGCTTGACTATCTCATTCACAGCTATAAGAACATCGTTAAAAGATTCCCAAATGAGATCTTTACAGCCCACTGCTGTGATACAGAACCAGAAATAAATTCTGCAGATTTTCATAACTGTAGAAATATGTTCATGTTCTCATTTTCATTCTCTTTCAACCAATGGAATATGAGAAATTAAATTATGTAAAGGAAATGGGGACTTTGTCACCTCACTGGGTTGATAATTATCTGAAAGTTCAAAAGAATGAGATCAGATTTGTAGTGGAGAGGGAGCTTGCAAAAGGAGTTTAAAAATGATCCAAATAGGTTAGACCTGCAGAGAAAAAAAATCCCAAAATTTTCCCTAATATGTTTTAATGAGACCATTGGACAGCAGCTTCGAATGTTGGTAACTGCACCATGTTATTTCTCTCACCCCAATTTGATACGATTCTATGCTACCCAATCCATGCCTCCCAGTGCACATGTACACTCATACTGGTTAAGAAGAGTCATCAAGTTCGTGAGGACAGAAGGAAGTAACCAAAGAAATACCAGTTGAAAAAAAGGGATGTTTCAGAAAAAAATAAAGAGAAAAAATTGTTTAAAAATATCACTTGTTTAGGGCCATCCTTTGTATGGGATGGCAAAGATGGCCAGTCAAGACAGATTGTACATTCTGAGATCATTGTGGCTCTCCAGAAGGCATGGACCATGCATGGATTGCTTGTTGCAGAATACTGGCTGATTTGCTCATTGGGAGATAAACAGAAAGAAATAGCAATCAATAGTGACGAGGCGGCCCTAAAAGGTGAATGAAATTTGGCATGAAGGAAGAAAATAATACAAGCAATTTAATTAAATCATATTTGTTGTTGTTAGTTGCGAAGTCGTGTCCGACCCATCGTGACCCCATGGACAACGTTCCTCCAGGCCTTCCTGTCCTCTACCATCCTCTGGAGTCTATTTAAACTCATGCCTACTGCTTCAGTGACTCCAGTGACCTCGTTCTCTGTCAGTGTTGAATTGTGGAGTCCTTGGTTAGTTTGGTTGTTTTCTTTCAGATGTTTCATTACCCAACTAGATAACATCTTCAGTGCTAGAAAGGAATGGCATTTGCTCTCTGTTTATATACAGTGGTTTGCCCTGTCAATGTTGATAGGAGTGGGTTTTTTGTTGTTCCTTGATTAGGCTGTTGTGTACTGTTTTATTTTTTTGTCTGAATTGGTAGTTTTTTGATTGGGGTATTGTTTACTGCTTGATTGTTGATCAAGTATTAATTCTGGTATTAATCCCTGCTTATCCACTAAATCAGTTTGGAGGCAAATTAAGATTAGAGGCACCACCACTGGATTTGCCAGGCCACACCCACTCCGTTTTAGCCAAAGGGAAAAAAGTTGAAATACATCACAAGACAAGTTTGGAACCCGTGATCTAGAACCTTTGTCTGAACAGATTGTGACTTTTATGTGCACATTCCTTTTGCTTAATGAGGAGACTCATTCTAACTCAGACTAACTTTTGAGAGCATACCTGGATTTGCCCCAATGCTTCTTATGTTCAATTTTCAGTGAATGCTTTCCTAGGCCTTGTAGCTATCCAAATAGCCTTTAGCAGTTCACCTGAAACTTCCTTCTTCATCCTTCCTCTGTCCTTAAATAAGGGTAGAGTCACATATATGTTTATCTATATTAAACTGCCAATATGGTGTTAAGTTGTATCATTATGTTTTAAAAATAAAATTGATACAAGACTGTGAAATTTAGTAGATTTATAGTGGATACTGAGGGTTGCACGTCCTATATCCAAAACATTTTTTCTGCACCGTAATGATTGAGAATCTCTTCTGGGAAGTTTACTGATGCCCCCCTCAATACAGAGATTTAATTAGTTCTTGAAATGTTTGCTTTAATTGGTTAATCAAATATGACCATCTGCCAGGAATTGCATTTGTCATCTAGATTCAGTAACAAATGCTTATAAAGGTGTGATAAAAAGTTCATTGTTTGTATTTGTAGTGAAAAATATTATAAAGAGTACCTCTTGTACTTTATATGCATAATCTGTGTCCATATTTTTTATGAATGTGTGTTTTATCTGCAAAATGCAGATAGTATGAACTTTAATTACAGAACATGACTATTAACAGTTTGGGGCAGAAATACATCAACTCCCCAATGAGATTTAAGAAAACAGTAATCTCTAATTATACAAAAATTTGGCAAATTTTAATACATGGTTGAATAAGGACAAGGCTGGTTCTTAAAAAGTTCTGCTTTTTAAATCTGCCTTGGTGACTATAAATAGTTGATTTGCTTTTTCTCTTAGCAAAGAGCCAAGAGTTAGAATTGTAGACTGAAGTATTAACCATTGCTAATCCCAATTTCAATCTTTGTTGCAGGCTGCTGATTTGAGTAAACCAATAGATAAAAGAATATACAAAGGAACGCAACCTACATGTCATGACTTCAATCACTTAACAGCCACAGCAGAAAGTGTTTCTCTTCTAGTGGGCTTCTCTGCAGGACAGGTGCAGCTAATAGATCCTATTAAAAAAGAAACTAGCAAGTTATTTAACGAAGAAGTAAGTGAATGTTAATCTTGGAGCATGCAAATGTGCTTGCATTCTTTATAACATTTTCTTCATGTGTGGCATAATTATTTTTACTTGGAAACAATATGCCCTGGTGAATATTGAATACGACAATGTATATTTATAGTACTATTGCAAAATGGATATATTGTTTTTTTCTTCCAGCCATTTCTCCAACTTCCTATCCTTACAATAAAAAATGCAAGAGTACTATGCTAAAGTAGATACGGGTATACTGCACTTCAATTGTAGTCAGTTTTATACCAGTGACAATTATTCCTCTATCTTAAAGCTGTATTGTTCCCCAGTTTTAATTCGCATTCCATATGCTTCATTGAATTGCTAAGATAGTTTGTAATGGTTAGATATCTAATGCAGACTATATAATAATAATAAAATAAATATGTGTAGAAAGCTTGCATGAATCAGTGTTTTTAGGAACTTTTTTTACTCTTTTTTAATCCTATGAAAAAGAAGCCTTGGCATGAACAATGTTTTGCATGTACATTTTGTTCAGATAAAAATAGGGTAGGTTTAACTATTAGATTGTTGTTCAGCTATGGCATCCTATCAGTGAAAGGTAATTTTTTGACAGACAATTCTTCTCATCCAAACTATTTCTCAATTATTACAAATTCATCAAAACAGATAGGGTATAAACTGGGGGTGTGGGGGAAGGAAGCTTGCAGTGAGAGGAGAAGAGAAGGGAAATTCATCTCACGTAGTTTTGTGAAAGGAAAGGATAGAGGAAAGATTTTGGTTTCTTTTTGAGTTGGTTCCTTAGGGAACTTTTTAGAGACTTCAGGTAGGAAATAATCTTTCAGTGAGATTAGAATCCAAGATGCTACTTTTTCTCAAAATTGTGAACAACTAAAACAATCAATCTTTTCATATATAAAAAAGCACCATAGAAATTGAAAGGATGAAAATTAATGTATGTTTTCTGAGAAATTACAAGTTATGCTAGCTTTCGTAGCACAAAAACCCATATAATTTTGCTTAAACACCCTCTTCTCCCTTCTATCACCATTATCTATTTACTGATTTTATCTTTTATTCAAAACAATTTATAGCAGAGACTCTTACAGTTTATATGTCAGTTTATCTGCTGGGCTATATAATTCAAGACTGTCCTTCCCAAAAGTTTCGGTACAGCTTTTCCTTTAACTCACAATCAGCACCAAAAATTGTAGCTCCTGACGAAGAAAAACTAGCATTTTTGCCACCTATTTACTCATCTATAAATATAGCCAGGGGTGAAATGTAAAATTTGTTACTACGGGTTCTGTGGGCGTGGCTTGGGGAGGGGGTAATGTGACTGTGTGGGCGTGGCCAACTTTGTTTTTTTTTTTTACTTTTAAAAGCAGCCGAAGAGGTTGTAAAAAACATGCTTTTAAAAGCCTGTGATGATCAGGCAACACAGCTGGGATCTCCAGAGGAGTCTTTTAAAAGCTTTTTTTAAATAACCTCTTCGGCCAAAGCGGTTGTAGAAAAAATGCTTTTAAAGGATTCTGATGATCCCAGCTGAGCCGCACAATCATCAGAGGCTTTTTTTTACTTTTAAAAGCATTTTTTCGGCTGAAGAAAAAATGCTTTTAAAAGTTAAAAAAAAACAATCTCTGATGATCGCGCGGCTCAGCTGGTGTGGGATTTTTGCTACCGGTTCTCCGAACCACCTACTGCCATCGCTACCGGATCGGGCAATCTGGTCCGAACCGGGAGCATTTCACCCCTGAATATAGCCAATTTAGCTCCAGTTGTATACACAACACACTCATGCTGTCTATTCTAAATAAAAAATAATGGAAGAAAAAAAATGCTGAGATGGAATTATTCTATTTCATGCTTCTCTAAATATTACAACAGCTATATAAATTAATCCAAGTATATCATAACTTGAATAATTCTAAATGCATGGAGGCAGTACTTTTATTGGGGCCAGTTTAAGTTGTATGAAATCATTTCAGAATTTTTAATTTCAAAACCTTTTCAAAAGGGAAGTTGGTTAAAATTAAAATGGTAGGTGGATTATTTTGGAGCTTTAATTATATTAATTTACATTGTTAAGTGTAATGGGGAGCTTCAGAGTTACAGATTTTGTATTATAATTAAAATTTTCTATCTTAACTGCTGAGAAAATGGCACAAGGATATTTTTTCCAATTCTTTATTTTTAATTTTATTTTTAATTAATTCTTCACCTTTATTCTTCAGTCATGTTACGATAAAGAGAACTTAAAGCTCAAGTGTTGGTAATATTGTAATTTTGCACAACCTCAGAGCATTGCTTCAGTGAATTTTGGGATTTTTTTTTCCCATGGAAGAAGGCTTTGTTGCTTCACAGGACGGGAATAAACTTATTTAGCTTGTATAAGTAGATACAAGAATTCTGATGGGTTGTCCACTATGACACCTCTTTGTTAAGAGCTCCAGAATACCTATGAAATTTATAATCCAGTTAAAACCAATATGATACTTTTTTGGAGAAAGAACCACTTTTGTTATTTTTAACTGCCTTTAAAAATTGTTAACACTTATACGATTTGAAATGAACAATGAATTGAATACTGTAATAGTTTAAAAATATTGGAAAATCTAATACATAGATTCAAAATCAAGGAACAGAGGGAGGGGGAGAAGAGGGGAGAGAGGCTTTGAGTGTCTACAACTTCATTTCAGATAAAAGAAAAATCCTAGATCTAAATCAGAATTTAGTAGATTAGTATTTTTTTCTTTGGAATATGTGTAATTTTCTGAGCATGATTTTATACTAGAATGTTAATGACAAATCTGGCTGGTTATTATATTCATATTTTTAAGAAAGATATTCTTTTAACTTAACTTCAGTACCATTCAAAGTCATAATGTATTAGTTGTCTTCAAGAAGAAATATGTATTTTTGAAAAAGAATTATAACATGAACAATGCAGAACTGTGTTAACTATATTTTTCTTTTGTTTTTCAGAGACTAATAGACAAGTCCAGAGTAACTTGTGTAAAATGGGTGCCTGGTTCAGAAAGTCTCTTCCTAGTAGCTCATTCCAGTGGCAATATGTACTTATATAATGTGGAACACAACTGTGGTACCACAGCTCCACACTATCAGCTACTTAAACAAGGAGAAAATTTTGCAGTCCATACGTGCAAAAGTAAATCTACACGAAATCCTTTACTTAAATGGACAGTAGGTGAAGGTGCCCTAAATGAATTTGGTTTTTCTCCAGATGGAAAATTCTTGGCATGTGTAAGTCAGGATGGCTTTCTTCGTGTATTTAACTTTGATTCAGTTGAATTGCATGGTACAATGAAAAGCTACTTTGGAGGACTGCTGTGTGCATGTTGGAGCCCAGATGGAAAATATATTGTAACAGGTGGAGAGGATGATTTGGTGACTGTCTGGTCTTTTGTGGACTGTCGAGTGATAGCTAGAGGCCATGGGCACAAATCATGGGTCAGTGTTGTGGCCTTTGATCCATATACAACCAGTGTAGAAGAAAATGATCCAATGGAATTCAGCGGCAGCGACGAGGACTTCCAAGACCTCCTCCATTTTGGACGAGATCGAGCAAATAGCACGCAGTCAAGATTATCAAAAAGGAACTCTACAGAGAGTCGCCCAGTAAGTGTAACGTATAGGTTTGGCTCTGTAGGTCAGGACACACAGCTGTGTTTATGGGACCTAACAGAAGACATCCTCTTCCCACACCAGCCCCTCTCAAGAGCAAGGACACATACAAATGTCATGACTGCCACAAGTCCCCCCACAGGAAGTGGTGGAGCTAACCCAGGAAGTAATGGAAATAGCATCACAACACCTGGAAACTCTGTACCACCTCCTCTTCCACGTTCCAATAGCCTTCCACATTCTGCAGTTTCCAATTCTGGCAGCAAAAGCAGTGTCATGGATGGTGCCATTGCCTCTGGTGTTAGTAAGTTTGCAACCTTGTCATTACATGACCGGAAGGAAAAACACCATGAAAAAGATCATAAGCGAAATCATAGTATGGGACATATATCTAGTAAGAGCAGTGACAAACTGAATCTAGTTACTAAAACCAAAACAGACCCAGCAAAAACTTTGGGAACGCCTCTGTGCCCCAGAATGGAAGATGTTCCTTTGTTAGAGCCTCTTATCTGTAAAAAGATAGCACATGAAAGACTGACTGTGTTAATTTTTCTTGAAGACTGTATAGTCACTGCTTGTCAGGAGGGATTTATTTGCACATGGGCAAGGCCTGGTAAAGTGGTAAGTTTTAATCCTTAATGCTGCATCAAAGAAATAGAACTTGAATAGGTAGTTTTTTTTTCTCAAAACATAAGTGAATGTTGAATATAAACAATCTTTACGCTTAATGTAAAAATTATTTCCTCAGAGCCATACTTTTGGATACTGCATGCCGTATTTCTGAACAATTTGAAATGTCTGGCCTAGGTGAAGTCATTTTGAAATACAGTTGCCTTCCAGCCAGAGATGTGTTGTGTATCCAAAGTGTCAGTGATAGGTTTCTTATATTTTCAAAACTATTTTTATATGAACATAATTGAAACATATCTAAATTACTGAGGGTAAAGTTGCAAGGGCATTCAGGAATATAGCTTACCTAGACTGTAATTTGATCTAGTGTCACATTTTGGATAGCTGAATTTCAAATAATTAACTGATAGAAGTCAATAAACAGAATATATTCTCACCTTTTTGGAAAGCTATTCATAGTGATGAGTTTTTAATTCTACAGTGATCAGGATAATTTATAGTGTCCCCATTTAAAAGTTGAATAAACTTGATATTAAATATGCATTGTAATATTCTTGACTTTTAATATCAACTTCTTCAAGTATTTTTGTGTGTAAGATCACAAAAGTCCCTTAGCAGAATGTATCCCCATCCCATAATTTTCCTTGTCACTTCAGATTATTTTCATGTTAACAGTATTTTTAACTCAAGCATTGTTCATTAAATCCATAGGCTTAAATCTGGCAGTTGTAATCTTTTATTTCATATTTAACAAAATTAGCTATTTAAATTTTTTAGCACTTTACGCTGATAAAGGTTGACTTCAATGTTTATTGGCAATTTGAAGGCTGTAGCTAAAATATTTTTAAAAATATTGAGGTGATCTGTGCACTCACTTGGCCATCCTGGGCTCAGCCTCCACAAACTAGGATTCCTTATGTAGCCACGTATAAGGCTTTGGGGAAATCTTTTGTTATATAGTCCAACACAATAGAGCTGGAGCTAGAATCAGAACTAGCACAATCTCATTTGTTATTGGGCAAGCTAGAGAAAATGATATCTGAAATGGCTGATGGTTGACTTTTTTAGAGATGTAGCATGGGGCGCTTTTAAAACATCTTCCAGAGAATAAGCCATGAAGTACTTGACAGTTGTCAATTCCTAGAGTGAACAGACTTCAGAAAATTATTGCAAGTAGAGTTCTTCCAATAGAAATCAAAGCCTATTGGGACTTACTTTCATTATTGCTCTGTAACGTGTAATAAATTTTATTCGTTAAATTCTCAGCAAACATGCTCTGATATGTGGTCTTTCCTGTATGCCTTATCTTGGATAGACAATCTAAAAATGTGACATTTTCATGTGGGTGAGAGAAACAAATTCTGAGGATAAAATCTCACACTTCGTTCATTTCCGTTAAGATAATTTCCATCTTAGTCTATGCAGGGGCCAAAGAAAGCTGATAGTGATTTTGCAGATGTGTGTTGATGAAATTGGAAATTATTGCCCCTTTGTTTAATGTACCAGAGATTCCAAAGTAATTTAACACTGGCTCTTAGGTTGCTTCCATTTTTATTAGATTGAGATTCTTAAAGGAGCTGACGTGAACTAATTAGTACAACTTGCATATAGCAACAGTTTAATTTGGAGGACATTTCAAATATTTCAGAGATAGAGTATGCAGTATCAAAAGCTAGGATTTCTATATTTGGCAAATGCAGAAATCTTTAAGGTAAGTTTCATGCTGATAGTATTCATGAGGTCTCTGAAAACTAATATTGCACACTGTTGTAAATGCCATTTTATTTAGGATGCGTTTACTTAGGATGGGTTTCTTATTGCTGTTGTTATTCTTTATTTTGCAGTTGGTGAGCTTACTTAGCTGGCCTAAACTAGCAAATTAGGTGATATGTTTACAGGGTTCTGGCCAGGGTGGTCATTGTAACAGAAACCTTGCTTTTTGTTTTATAGGAGAGCACTTAATTAAACTCTATGCCTATTTAATTAATCTTCAAAACAATGGTAACATATTTCTTCCCCCGGGTTAAACACTGCCTATGTTTATCTTACTCTAGGTTTACTCCCTTTAGCTTCATTTTAAAGTCTTTAAAGCTGCTGTATTCCTGCACTGTTATTTGTTCACAATGATCCTAGCATATAGTTTCCATTCATCCATTTCCTGCTGCTAAAATTGTTTTCTGCCTTTGTCAGAAGATTTCAGTTGGATAAAAGGGTCACAAACCTCCAGGTTGAGGAAAAAGACTCAACCAATTTTGCAGTTTGAATCTTCATTGCTACTGAGCCAGCCTTTTCTGTCTCCCCCCCTCTCCCTTTGCCAGACTGGTGCAGCAAGGATAGCAGAAGAACAGGTTAAAATATTTATTCATTAGAATAAACTGCTTTGGTCTGATTGCTCTCTGCCTTGGCTGAAGTATCTAATTATGGTTTCAGTATCAGTATTCAGTAGAAAGAAACACTGTCAGATTGGAGTAAGAAGATTTACACTACAGCCTTAGATTTTCTTACTCTGCATTAGCATGTTTTGAGTTCCTCATGCTCTTTCTTTTTCAAAATACAGTTTAAACACATGTTAAAATGTAACATATTGTGTTCAATAAAAAGACACAGTAAAGTCATGTTGCACATAAAAGCAACATTTTAGAACTGTGCTGATTTATGGGAAAGCTGCCTATTCTACTGGCATTAAAGTTTCTCTGTAATGATTTGTAAAAAAATTTGTTGCATCACTAAGAAAGTTAAATTGCTCATGAATCTTTTGACCAATTCCTTGCTTGCTAGTCTGGTAGAGACAGCAAGAAAGTACTTGGATTTCTTTTGTGATGCTAGTCACACCTAGATTTCTATCAGGTATTGACTTCATTGACAGATTTTATCCAACATGATTATTAACTACTTGTAATTTTCAGGAAACTTGCAGCTATTTATCTTTGCATATTCTTAGTATGATTTGACTAACCATAAAGGTTGAATTGAATGAACTGGCAGCATATACCCTGGCAGAGTAAATGTGTTACCAATTTGTATAATAAAATCCACATTAAATTTACAACATTTATTTGAACCATGTTGTACAAGAAAAATAATTAGATCTAAATTGTAGAACATTTTCCAATAAGCAGCAACTGTAGTTCAGCATCATTATTTAACTTAGTTCTGTGCTAAAATATTGTACAGATATTTTGTGATGCTATATTGGAGTGTGATCAATTGCATTTGAAACGAAATTTTCATTGGCAAAATTGTTTTATTGAATGGAAATATAAAATGCTGTGGAAAGTGCTAGCTATGATTGGAGTAATGCTGGATTTAATGATTTAAACAGGATCTGGGGATTCCTTGAAAAGTTTTTATACATAATTGTTGGGATGAATTAATATGAGTTAACGATACCCAGTCAAAAATTAGCCAGTTCCTTCTGTGAAGCCAAAAAAGAGTAATTGCCTCCATGTGGTTATCCAAATTAGAAAGAAAAGAGTCATGCTAAAACATTTCAGAAATGCTTCATTTTTTGGAACTAAGTAATGTACTTGAACAGACCATGTATGTTTCCCTTCCATCACTTTAAAGCTACTAAAGAATAACTGCTGGCCTGCATTATGTTGAAAGAAAGAAAACCAGCTAATTTATTGTCACATAACTTGTATAAAGTTTAAAAGCAAGATTTTTCCCTGCATTTATGAAATCTGTATACATGAATTTGTTAAGACTGACACGTTAGGTTATACTGTACAAAATTGTAATGATATAGTGAAAATCAACAGTAAATTCATATGTATTTTCTTTATAAACGTCCATCTGATTTCTTGGCAATTTAAATAAATTTCATAAGAGCCTTTCTAACATAAATTGTTAAACTAAATTGACTGTTGCAATAATAATGAAGCTTTAATAAGTATTGTTCATATATTTATAATTTTTAAAAATCATGTTTGTTTCATACTGCTTATTTTTTAGCATTTTATGTCACTGTTTCAGCTGAAGAACCCTACTAAAATACTTGACGTTACAACTTACCGGGGTTGTCCTCTGTATACTGACATTAAATAAAAAATGAGACTGAATTGTAAAATATAGTTAACTGTCAGTAGTGCTTCTCATGCCTGAAGTTGCAATGTTGTTTTGCCACAGCTGATACTTCACTAAATGCAACAGGCGGCTTTCTGAAAACTGGCCACTGTAACGGCTGCTTCTGTAACTGCGGTTTTTATAAATGAGCCTAAATGAATGATACAATCTCTTGAGTATTTCATACCCATCTCAAATGTTGGTTTGAGTTCTTTTATCATATTAATATATCAGAAGTCTATCCTGTTCAGTTATTATTAATTGAAGGTGCACCTGATACATTGGTATTTCCAGTTTGAATGACAGAACCATGGGGTGAAGAAAGTTATCTAAATCTTCTAAAGAGCTATTGAAATGAAAAAAATGATATCTTCTGGATTCTATAGGAGCTCTTTTATTTATCAACTGTGTTAGTTAAATATATGAGTTGCTTATCAGAATTAGGTGCATAAACAGGCAGTCCAAAACTTAATTTGGCAGAATCCTAAGTATATATCAATTTTCATATAGATTGCTGACATTGCTAGAAGTTGCTGACCAATTTTAGCTTTAGTTGGATTGCTTTAATCGTTTTGGAAAATAAGGTATGTTTTCAAGGTGGTACTTTCAAAATGAAGTTCCAAAGCACCCCCCCCCCAAGTTTTTCGTTTAACATATTCACTTTACTAATAATTTATTTTTGGGAAGTACGTAATTCTCTTCACTATTGTGTTACAGTATTAATACTACAAAGCACTATTTAAAAGTCACAGGTTAATAAAACAGTTTCTTCCTACTGACATAGTACACTAACACTAGATGGGACATTGTTTTAGCTTGTCACAATAGTAAAAATTATCTTGTACTTAGATTCTAATGATATCTTTCATATATAAGGCCATAGAGATGGTTTATGAAGATTATTTAGATTAATATTAAAATAGATTGGTCTGTTTGAAAATTAAAGAAAGCCATAGAGTTTTCAGAGGTGACAAGCAATGGGGAAAATGCACACTTTGTAAATACTGTGACTGCCTCCTGGGAGTATGCTGCATTGTCCTAAATTAAATGCTATGTGGTGA
Organism: Ahaetulla prasina; assembly: GCF_028640845.1. Lineage (NCBI taxonomy): Eukaryota > Metazoa > Chordata > Lepidosauria > Squamata > Colubridae > Ahaetulla > Ahaetulla prasina. The sequence goes on from NC_080539.1 coordinate 338,549,874, forward strand.
TACCTTGTGTGTAGAGATAAATTGTACTTACCATATAAGTGTGATTGCCGTGATATTATAACACACAGGTCTAGTCATATGGGATTAGACCTTCTTTTAAAAGTTACCCAACAGTTACCTGATTTATGAATTAAGCACATGCAGTTAATTACTTTTAGGAGTGGAATTTTATACAGAACCTGATGTTTTGTTTAACGTTAAATAAAATGAGTCCCCTAATGTTAAACAAAATGAATCCCCTAATTTTAGAGCAAATTAATCTTGTTCTTTTGTTCTTATATGTTGTCAGACTTCATCTATATTCTTATTTGTGTGTGTAGAGAGCGACCCATTTTATTTGCATAATCTTTTGTCTAAATCTTGCTTCTTCAACTGGAGTATTTATTTGACCAAGAAAATTACTTGACTTATTCATGATACTGCATGCATGCTTTTATTTGTTAATCAATCAACTTATACTTGGTTTTTTAAAAATATGCTTGATTAAAGAATACTATTGAATTGTAACATTTTTTATGAAGATAAATTATGAAAAGTGCTTTGATAAAGTATATATGAAAAAATAGATTCAGAAAATATTATCTCTTAAAATTAGTTTCATTCTCAAGAGAATGTGCCCTTCCCTTTCACAGATAAAAAAGCATCTTACTTTCCTTCTGCCGTGCATAAAAATGAAGTCATTTAAGAAAAGAAAGTTGTACTAATGAAAAGTATTTAATAATGTTCCCTCTGTTAAGGATCTCAAAATCATTTTAGTGTATTTATGATGCACAATAAATATTAAATCCATTTCTGATCTGTATTTTAAGCATGCCAGCCCCACTGTATGCTCACTTACAGCCCACCTATGTGCACCAGGAAATGCTCAGCTTAAAAAAAAAAAAGCTAACTTTAGCTGAAGTAGTTATCAAGGAACATGTGATGATTCACATTTCTGTATTGTTCGTCCTTTTTCAGTAAGCTAGAGGTGGGGATACTTTTACAACCTCTAGTGAGTGGGATTTGTTTAATCTTCCATGGTAGATATTTTACCAGAATCAGAAGACGAAATCCAGTAAGACTATAGTTAACCAATTCAGTTTTTAATTTCATCCTTATAATTGCCAGCTCCAGTGCTTTGTTCAATTCTATATACAACTTTGAAGACTAATTCATATTTCTAAAATAGAAATATTTATAAGGAGGTTGAATCTTTGATGTTGAGTTGTAATTCTAAATAGAGATAGTTGGAACTTCTTATCAAGATTGCTGTTATAAATTATGAGTATCCAGAATGCTATTCCTGTTTCAGTTTTCTTTGCGGTTACAGTCACTCCTCATTTAGCATTACTTCATTTAGCAAGCTTTCACAAATCGTAGTGTTGGTAGTAATTTCTTTTAAAAAGTTGTTTTCTGACCAGTTACAACCAAATTTCTGTGCCTGACAATGCCAGAATGCGAGTAATGCTGGCATTACTGCACAAAAGAACTTTATTTAAATGAAATGGCAGCACCCTACAATTGTTGCAGCATCTTCATTGTCAATCAAGTGGTTTACTTAACCATTTGGCTTCTAATTTAAAGAACAAATTGCAGTCACTAAATAAGGAGAAGGTGTATTAGCATCTGTTGATAGCTGAATGGTGAATAACATGTTTGAAACAGCAAATCTAAAACTGATGTTCAAGTATTTTTCTGATTTTTTCATGGATCTGTGTTTTCAGCTGAATGGAATCAAGATTTCTTCTGACTTGTTTGGAACTTTTTAATTATCTTTTAAATTTGTTTTAAATATGTTTTACAATAAATAGTCTTATACTCTGACAAAACATAAAATTTTAAACAAATATAGGCAAACAACCAAAAAAGACTATAGGTATTTGCACAGCGTTTGCAGAAATATAAATTTTAGAAAATTTAAAACTAGGGAAAAGGAAACAGGAAAATAATACAATTACTTTGTTATTATATCTGAGATCAGGAAATTTGGAGATAAATTTCTTAATTGCACAGTAATGTCTATTTCTCACAAGACTGAATTGTCTGCTAGCACTGATTTTACTTTGGGGAGGGAGCTTGGAGAAGTTGCTGTCATTAAAGTATTTAGCAGATTAACAGATTGCATCTGATTTCACATTTGCTTATTTTTCATTTCTTCTATTGAAATCTTGTTCATGCTATACTTTTTTAAAAAACTGGATTCATTCTTATTGACACCTTTTCCCGAGTTTAAATATTAGTATTGTATTGAGACTAAAGTTCCGTGCTAAATTTCTAAGGTATCAGGCAAAGTAATATTGTATATTACAAAGGATGCCTAGCAGAATAAATATTTACTTCCGGCCTTAAAACATATAGGGTGCTCTAAATCAGTTTGTTTATTTATTTGGCTGGCTTCTACCAGAAATAGCATCTTAGCTAAAAAAATAGATGCTAGATCTTTAGTGTATGAAAGTGTTGAAACAGATTCTGTTGGCTTACTTTGTTTAGGGCAAGTATTCATTGTAGAACTTTCTGGGTTCAAAAACTTGCTTGTTTCTTAGCATTTTATCATCATTGGGAGAAAGTAAGAAAGAGCTCCTGTAGATTCCAAAGATGTAATTAATTCTATATTAGAAGTGGACTTTAAACTTGAGTGTGACTAGCTGTGTGATACACACTAAGAAAAATATCTGGAAAGTCTGTATTTTAGATTATGAAGGATTCCTACCCACCATTCCCAAACATTTAAAACTTTTATTGCTATTATACTGTTTGCAGAATTGTGAAATATCAGAGGTTTGTGTGCATATCAGACATTTATCTCTTGCTCATATTTTTAAACCTCTGTTGTCAACTTCAAGAGTTTCTGATCACAAAAACTATGGTTTACTAAGCCATAAACTAGAGACAAAATCAAATGTTAGAGAAAAATATGACATACTAGTTGCTTAAAAATTAGTGGACTGCAACTACAGTTCACATCAAATTTGGGGCAGAGTTGCTCGTTATGTTTCATTCATGGAAGGGCATTCTTCACTAAAATGGCTCATATCCTTGAGATTTTCCATGTAATGTCTGAATAAATTACATATCTGCTGAAGAAAAGCAGAACATCTGTCAGGTGAACAGACAAAGCCAGAAATGTTTACCTTCCTCATCTAACAAAAAAATTAAATAGATTGAAGCATCTGTTTCTGTCCAAAGAGTACATAAATTGGCTGAGAATCTTCAAATTGCTATTTCAGGCATCAGATTGGAAACCCATTCATTAATAAAAATCTCAGTCTGGTAAAAATTGCTTATGAATAATTGTATTTTATGGGAACAAACTATAAACTGCAAGGAATATAAATAATCTGAAAGGCAAATTACATCAGCAAATACCTAATTTTTCCCAGCAAAGGGCTCATAATGCAGACACATTTGTAGTTTATTTCCTTTTCTTAATATTATAAGATAAGTCCATAACAGAAACTATTCTGTGAGCTTTATCACATTTTCTGCATAAAGAAACCCAAGTGTTCTATGATTCTGATAAACTCAACATTTGAATAGCATGAAATCTCTATTTTAAGAGTTTCCTGTGTGATGTATGAGGATGTTTCTGAAGCCAGTTTGGGAAAACGCAGCAGTTTTCATGATGCTGTAAGACTTCTTGCTTGTCATACCAGACTACAACTTGTTATTGCCTTGATCTTCTTTTCATGTCCTAAATCTTGGAACTTGTTTTGTTATATCCAAGTAGAGTTATTCACTAACATTTTTGAACAATATGATCTAAAATTATAAATTGCGTATGCAAATATTCTGCAAGAAAAATCTGCAAACATAGGTGTTTAGCAAAGTAAATGTTGCATTCTCTTGCTGGATTAATGTAAACTGCTTTGTTTGCAGGGTGTTTTGCCATCCCAAAACCAGGCCAATTCTCCAAGTGGAACTGTAGTATAGCCATCACACTCCTCCTAGCAAACCTTTGAACACAGAACAAGAAGTAATGACAATGGAACCAGGAGCTGCTGTTCAGCCAGAGAGCATCACAAATTCTTAAAAGGCAGAGTGTTATGTGAATCACATAGTGTTTTACAAAATAATTCTGTAATGAGTTATATTTTTACATCTAATACTTTGAGGCTGCTCACCTAAGGAAGAATTTTGCTTAAAAATGCTTCTTTTGGTGCTACAATTAAAAATCACAATTGCTTTATATTTCTCAATGTAATTTAATCACATACCTACATTCACACACATCTACACGTGTAAAATAAAATGTTTCTTAAATCCAAGTAATTTTAATGGTGTTATAAATTAGAATATTACTGTTGAGTTTTTTTCTTTGCACTGCTTTTTTAAAATCAGAGATGGTTAACCTAAAAAGCTCTCATGGGAAATTAAAGTCATTACGTTCTGGCTCCACAAATGTAATTCAGGAAGATGGATGCTACAATCATAGGTTTTTCTAAAAAAGATTGTTTGCACTTAAATAGCGTAACGCTAGTGGATAATTACTTTTAAAATGGGTGTTTGGTCACCCTCTAAAGTTATGTTATAAAGAAACAAATCCTTTGTATCAAACATTTTATTTTAATAATGTTTCAACTACAGTCAATCTGTATTATATATGTAAATAATGTAATTCAGTGATTGGGGAAATCATTACACTAGTAATTTTAATCATTTAAGAAAGTGATATTTCTAATTCAGAAAATACATATTAAACTATCTTGAATATGCAGTTTTGTTTACTTTCTGTTTAAATCACTTTTGATGTAACTTTTTGAATGTAATATTTTTGGTAATGGACATGATTTAAATTCTTGTAGAAGATGTTATTTCTGAAAACACTCAGGTCAGATTTAGGAGCTATTGAACTGGGCTTTTTATTAGTCGGTGTTATTTTCCTGCACTTTATTCTAAATGGTTTTTCCTCAGTATGGTTTAGAACACTATGAAGTTCTTAAACCTGGTTTTTAAAATATATGTTAATTAACAGTGGTAGTCACCATTTTCATGCATTGGGAAACTATAATATCTGTTAATGTGATTAGTAACACTAAAATGTTTATTTAAAATTATTGTAACAACAATAGGTTGCCACTGTAGAATAATGTGCCAAAGTACATAGTTCTCCTGTTTCAATGAAAAATGGATGCCTTGTTGGAGGATAAATATGAGAGTCTGCATAATTAAATTGCTGCTTGGTTAGTTCTATTAAACTAATTTTGAACACACTGAAATCTGAAGAATCCACTTCAGTTTTTTTTTTCTTGAAGAAAATGCTGTCTGCTTGATAGTGAAATTATGCGGCTGAGGATTCCTCTCTGGAGATCAGATCAAGAGGCAGAAATTCCCAGATTCTTGTCAAAGTAGTATCAGCATTTCAGCCATTGTGAAGCAAATCCTGCCCCTTTCTTATAGGCCAGGGGTCTGCAAACTTGGCTCTTTTAAGACTTTGCTGGTTGAGGAACTTTGGGAGTTGAAGTCCAAAAGTCTTAAAAGAGCCAAGTTTGCAGACCCCTGTTATAGGCCTAGAGCCTCAGGATGCACATAGAAAAAGAAGCAGTGTGCATTGCAACCATTCAGTGCTGTTTTCATCACATCCTCCTGCCCCCTATCAAACACCCCCCCTCCCTTGGACTGAGATGTTGCAGAGGTATTTCCCTCTTTATCCCCATGCCAATCTTTTATTTGAGGCGGTTCTGAAGCAGAACAACTGGGGAAGCAAAGAGCTTATTTGAATACTTGTGGTTGCAACGTAGTCTCCTCACTTTCTGGCTATGGAAAAAAATGCTGAGTGCTAAAGACTACAATTCACAGACCTGTTTTTTATAAATAATGTTTCAAGGTTGTAGATTTTATGTATATGAATGTTTGTGCAGATAATCCTGCTATTTGCTGGACTTCCACAGTTCTATATCTTTAACGCTGACCCGCACACTCTTTGAAACAGTTTCAGTTTTGTCTGCAATGCATTACTATTCATTGGGCTGCATATAAGCCCTGTTGACATACTTCAAAGTCTGTTTGGGCTTATAGTAAATACTTTCAAAATTAGTTTGAAATAACTAAATAGTGCCAGGCTAGTTTTGATTGCATAATACAGACTGCTAGTAAAAGCACAATAAAAGTGCCATTTTAACTACTGTGCATTGGCAGGTTTAAGATCTTAGGCAAGACATTTTTTATGCTTTAAGAACATAGCTTGCTTCACACTTTGATAAGCTTTAAACATAAATTATATATTATAATGGCTGGATTCATACATCATGCTAAGCCAAAACTGCATAAGCCATATTATGGCTCAGCACAATGTGTGAACCAGCTGCTTAAAACCCAAAATTTGGATTTAACTGTGAACACAATGTTTCTCTCCACAGAAGGCATTTCATCCTGTGGAGGCAGAAGGGGCTGCTTTTGCTGAGTCTGTCTCTGCAAAAATGTATTTGGGGGAGGGCAGTCATCACAGAATTGCTTCTTCCCTTTCTGCCGCTGTGAGCCAACTCTGGAAATCGGTATGTATAATTATACTCTTAGAAGCAAGAAACACTAAGTGGTTCAAACAAACCATCTTCTTTAGAAATAATAATAATAATAATAATAATAATAATAATAATAATAATAATAATAATAATAATAATAATAATAATAATAATAATAATCTCAATTCTGTAGTAAAAATGCTGTAGAACTAGAAAGCAGGAAAAAAAACAGGCTTTAAAAACAGTTAATAATCCAGAGATTTAAGGAACACAAAGTGCAGAGAATCCATTTTTTTTTAGTCTAAACCTGTGTCAAGTAATCCCTTTGAAAATTTTTGTGTATGGAGAGAGCGGAAGTCCTTTGCCTGTGCTTACCTTTGCCTCATTCTGAAAAAGTCCTCACTTTCGGAAAACAAGTACAAAATTACTTGTTAAAATAAAATAGTGCTATGCTAAAGCATTAAAAAGCTGAACAGGAACATTTGTGTCTTCTCACTATACATGACACCCTCAAGCAGTTGTGCAGGTCTTTGGGTTACCATTTCTTGATTAGGAAGTTACATGCAGCCATCCTTCTGCTTACCTTTGCAGTTATAAAAGCTATAAGCTTTTTTTTAAAAAACTCCAAAGCTGAAATTGACCAACATTCTAATATTTTAACTATTTTTAGTGTTTGATCTCCTGCAATTCAAAAGCACTTACATTGTACTGTATTACAAGTTTTTAATTCAACATACGAACAGAGGTTGCCTTATTGTCAAATATCTAAGCATACCTAAAAGCAATATATGTTCTGAATTTTCCCCTTTTGTTTCCAAAATTGTCAAGTAATTTGTTCTCAACATGTTGATGGGAGATGAATCTCAGGCTTAGTTTCCAATGAAATACAATGTGCTTCTGATTATGCATATATGTAGAGAATAATGTGAGAATATAATGTACAAGGGTTTTTATTATTGTTTAAGGGATGAAATCATAAAGTATATTATTCTATCAAATCAGACTTCTTCATATTGGGTGTATTTAGCCTGGTATTGCCTCTTTGGGGTATTAAACAAATTTCGTCATCACCTGTGGGAGATTACACATGACTGTCAACAGCCAAAATCTATTCTTGAGCACTCCCTACTTGAGTATTCTTAAGAGTAAACATCTCCATGTTTTTGGCTATTTGAAGAGAGTTTCAGACATCTAAAAGCAAAGTAGCTGCTTAATACATACTGTATCTGAATCATTATTTTAGAAGTTTGTAAATTGACTAGAGTGTCTATAGTATTTCAACTTTTTAATCAAATCACAATGCACTTTATTCAATACTGTAGGTGCCTTGTTTTAAATTACAAGATCCTAGAATAAACTTTTAATGTGCTGGATATGACTAAAGCCAGTAACTATATGAAATAATGCTTATGCATTATTAACATAAACTTTCTTAAAGGATATTTTTCCATCCTTGTTTAGCATAGTACCACGGCTTGTTCGGAACAGGCATTGCAAACACTGGGCAAGTGTGTGTGCAAAGCTCCACCTGCTTGAGCGGTGGGTGTTCACACACGTGCGTACACACAAAAAGCTCCATTTGTGTAAGTGGCGGGCACACATGCATAACTGCCGCTGGCCCAGAATCATCCCCTCTTCCCCACCTATCAGTTTGCCATGCTGGAAAGGTTGGGAACTGGTGCTTTAATATTTATAGGTTGAGATCCAGATTATATTTGAGAATTTTATTCAGAATTTCCTGCTGGAGAGTATTTTGGGAGGGGGAATGAATAATAAGAGTTGGAAGGGACCTTGGTGATCTTGTCCAACCCCCTGCTCAAGCAGAAAACCCTATACCATTTCAGACAAATGGTTGTCCAATCTCTTCTTAAAAACCTCCAGTGATGAAGCAACAAAAACGTCTGAAGGCAAGTGGTTCCACTGATTAATTGTTCTGTCAGGAAATTTCTCCTTAGTTCTAAGTTGCTTCTTTCCTTGATTAGTTTCCATCTATTGCTTCTTTGTCCTGCCTTCAGGTACTTTGTGGAAGCCCCTTAAATATTGGAACACTGCTAGTCACTCCTAGTCCTTTTTTTCATTAAATTAGACATACTCAATTCCTGCAACTGTTCTTCATATGGTTTAGCCCCCAGTCCCCTCAACATCTTTATTGCTCTTCTTTGCATTCTTTTCAGAGTCTCAACATCATTTTATATCATGGCAACTAAAACTAGATACAATATTCATCCAGTTACAAAAATGCAGATGCAAAAAATAATGCTCTTCAAATTATACATTTTAAATTAAGTTCCTATCCTTCCCAAAAGAAAACCTTATCCTAAAAACTTGAATAATTCTATGAAATAATATGAAAATTCTTCAAAATAAATCTCAATTCTTCTATAGTTTGGTTTGTACAGATATATAAATAATGGCAAGATTACATTCAACCAACTAATGACTATTGAATCCTGAAGCAAATGATTGCCTTCATATAGGAAGAAAAATACAGCAGTTTTAGGACTTGTTTTATGTATTATATTGCATTGGTATTCTTTTTGTGACTTTTCAGCAAACTTTACCATTGTGGTTTCCCTCCTCAAAGATACAGTCCAGTCTTGGTTATCTTTTTGCCACTTTATTGAAGCATTGCTATTTGGCTGTTATTTAAGGTGCAACTGTTATACAGTATCAATATTTTTTACTCTAGTGCAGTACATCGTTTTTTTTTTCTTGTTACAGAGTAATGGTATTTGACAGTTCTTTGTGAGAGGACATGGTACTTGATCTCATAATCTATAAAAATCTTCTTAGTCCTTTAATAAATGTATTTTACTGATACCACTATAAAAGCTAACTTAAATGCCCTTTAGACAGGATTATTTCCTCCAGCACAAGAGTTTCAAACATCATGGCCTTTTCAAAACAAATGTGTAACATTCTACATTGAACTATGCCAGTGTGACAATATACATCTACCAAAAGCTTACTTATAGTGTTCCATACAAGGGAATATTGAGTAATAACTGATCTTTTTCATCCACCATCCATACAAAGACCTGCTAATTTATATTATTTATTTGAGAACACAAATTTTTATACTAGGTTATATTTAAATTTTGATGTTTCTAAATGATAAAGAAAATTGGCTCTGATTATCCCTATGGTCACATGTACAACCCCTTCCCCAGAAATTCACACACACACACACACACACACACACACGTATGTATGTATATGTGTATGTATATGTATATAAACACAATGTAGCATTTAGTATAAAAGTTGGAACAATTCACTCCTGCCAGCGCAACACCGTTAAATATATGATCACCATAGAAGAAAACTTAAAAAAAATAGGAACTCCTTTAAAAAAATCAAAGTGCATTCTGAGCTATAAAAATGGTGGTTACATTGTTGGCTTGTAAAAAAAAAAGGGTAAGTCCTGAAGAATGATTATTGTAGCTTCTTGCTGCAGCATTTGAGGTGATAAGGCACTATTGCCATTTGTGTACTGTTTCAAAAAATCCAGACAGCTCATGAGTGTTTTGATCCATCAAAATCTTCCACCTCGTCTTTCCAGAGCAGGCAGGTGGTACTGTTTCATAGGAGATTTAAATTCCTTCTGTTTTTCAGACTGTTGATGAGACAATAGAAATTAAAATGGGCTATAATCTATTTGTACAAAATAGCATGTAATCTAATAAGCAAGGCAAAATTACCTTGCGATGTGTCCCAAAATATGTTATAGGCTGCAAAACCTGGACTTGTCTGTTGTATGCTGGGAGGGTAAAAACTGACTGAAATGAAGGATTAGGGTAAGAAGTCAGGTTGGTTACAGCAGGAACTGTCAGTTTTGGCAACTCAACTGCATTGGGAAGTCCATGATGTCCCAGTGGATTCTCCTGGGTTTGCCTAAAAAAGTTCTTTTAAAATAAAAATACAAGTTCAATTTTTAAAAATAATGTTATGTAGGCTAAATGTGTTTGATCACCTCACATATGCTTTAGGATGGTTTAGATATTGCCACCTGTGCAGTTAGTCCCAAATATATGTAAAGTTCTACCCAAACGTTTCTTAGGGAAGATTGCAGCTTGCCTTTGGAATGATCTCATCATATAGAAGCATGGTATCAGTGGAAGCCTTTATATAGTTAGTTTAATAAAGGGGAAGAGGATTAAATGGTAGCAATTACATTCTATATATTTTTAAAAGAGTAGTCAAGGGTTACATTCCAATATTTTCAGACTTTCAAAGATGTAGATGTTAAAAGTTGATACTTGTTTGGAAAACTGGCTTAGGCTTTGATGGTTTATTTCTAAAATTGAGCCTTAGAAGATGTCTTCTTGGAATCTATCCTTAGAAGATATCTAAGCCTTAAAATGACACAATTTCCTTCCTTTCTTATTCTTCTATTGGCATAAAAATTTATGATTAATTAAAGCACAAAATTGACATAGAACTGTTCTATAAGCGTGTAAACAAAAATGGCAGTAATTGAATAGGTTTATTACTCAGTCTTTGATTTAAAGATTACCTGCCTTTGATCCTCCTTTGACACACGCCGCAAGCCAAGAGAATCCCTTTCTAATGGATTTTCTACTAATCTCATTTTTCGGTGTATGGTTAAAGCTTGTTTCTCTGCCAACCTGTTTAGAATAAATCAGATAAAATCCCGTTTATGACCTTTGAAATACTTTCCCATCAATTAGACAATCAAACCACTCATTTCCCTCCTTTAGACATATTAAACAATGACTTGAAATGCAAATGCTAAATACTCAAACCTAAGTATTAGCTAAAATTATTAGCTTAATTGATTAAGAATTATCAAGCTTAATTATTTTAAAACTTAGCTGGCTAGATACATTTTAAATTTAATATTGATTCAAAATCATTTCACATTCCCTTACCTTAATTCTCTGAAATAAGGATGTTGCAGTGCTTCATGAGCACAGATTCGCTCATCGGGATCATACTGTATCATTGCATACATAAGTGTCAGGCTCTTATTGGACAGGTTGGGGATAAATGGAGAGATTCCTTTTCCTTTTCTGATGGGGAAGTCAAAACTCATCACTCTTGACCTGCATAAATCCAATGAAAGAAAAAGCATTCCTGTCAACAGAGTCAGCTTTATTGTTATTGAAAGAATATAAAAGAAATTAAAATAGAAGTTTCAGTTTCAAAGCATTCTTTGTCTCTGTAGTCAGCCATATAAGGCAAATTACATGTGTATGACTATATCTGGAAATGATTACAATTTAATGCTTCTCAAATTTAGAACACAAATATGATTGAGCAGACTTGTATTATGGTGTCATACCATCACAACTGCATTCTTTAAATGCAATTGATACTACCCTCACTTGAACATGGGAAGTCAAAAGTAATTTTAAATTTTGACTTCCAGTTTATCCAGGTGAAAACTATTGAACTGGAATAAAAGGAGCATTTAATAATAAACATCCCTTAAAAAGTTATTCAGTAAAGCTAGTTAAGTCTATATAGCAGCAGCCCAACTAAGTGACAGCATTTATAATCTTAGACTATTTTGAAAAACTGAACAGAGTTGATCAATACTTGGGTAGACCACCAATAAGAAATACCAGGTCTGCAGGCAGGACTGAGAAATCTCTTGCACCATTTTGCTAAGAAAATTATTTATGCTTGTCTCAGAAAATTAACAGAATTCAAGCTCTATTTGATTGAATGTTTACTGAACACCAAAGACACACAGAAGAAGTTACAGTAAATTATAGCAAAGGGGGATTCCTACAGACTTCAAATTCTTTGACACCTCAAAAAGTGCATCAAGGGAACAGTAATATAAAACAATCTTAATAACTAATTATGAAAAGAGGACATGAAAATAACATGGTTGTGACTGTGGTTCTGAATTCTGAGAAATAGACCCTGGCTATATGCTTTGTAAGATTCAACTATGGTCAGCTGTAAGGTAATAAACACACTCTTCTAATGTAATTTTAGGCAATTTTACTTAAATAAAATGCAATAATGAATATCAAGGGAAACTTCACTTACTGTTTGAACTTATGAAGAATCTTCTTAGGTGGGGTACCTATGATATCGTGGATTTTTGATATTTGGTCCAATTCATTCGATCCAGGAAAAAGCGGGTGGAAACTGGGAACAATAAAGAATTGATAATGTGATAAATCCCAACCTCTGTGACAAGCTTATGTTTTTATTATGAGAAAGCTGTTCATCCTCGGCACGAAATAATATTATTGTTACTAAATAATAACATTATAGCATTTTAGTAGTATTTATATAGTATTTTAAAAATCAAAAATACTGTCATTAATCCCATTTCTCACCTGTGTATTATATAACATCTTTCAAAATAAAAAGGGGAAAAGCATCAAAAGAGACAAGTGTTATCGAAAAATGTTATCTGTACAATTCAGCCTGTTGCTATCTAAGAACATAAATATTTAATCAGCTAGAAATGAAGAATTTGTTGTTAACGCCTATAATCCCCAAAATTCAATATAATATGCACATGGCTTGGCTTTGCCTCAAGGGTCCTACTTAGAGACATGTTTACTATTGTCTGCAGCTAGATAACATAGCCACTCTTGAAGCCTGGATATTACATTAGGACTCTCAGTTAAACTTCAAATTATTTTTCTTTTATTCATTAAGCTGCTGATGTTCATTTTTCTAACCATTGACTAAATTCAGATATACAGCAAGACTTTTATATTAAGCAGAATCACAAATCCCTCAGTTAAAACAATGAAGTTCTACATCAGATAAGAACATAGTAATTAACGAACAGTGACAAATACCCAAATCTTTCTTATTGAAATAGATTTAAATCTACCTTCAAAGTGTTAAATGACTTTCCCTGTGCCATTATGCAATTCATCGAATAGAAATGAAGATATTTGAACTGGAATTTTCTCCATGTGTGTTTCACTGTTGAACCTCAAATCTTCCCCAGTGTTATATTTGTTTTTTTCCATAACACAACCTATTACATATCTGCACAGGCCTATACTTCTCAGAAGAGTTTCTTTATCCTTTTTAAGGTAGCCACTTTCCTTCTGATAAATAACCTACCTTGCAATTTCATAAAACACACAGCCAGCACTCCAGATATCCATTTTATAACTGTAGTAACCATCTGTAAGAAGACATTCAGGTGCCCTATACCAGCGGGTAGAGATATATTCTGTATACGGCTGCTTAGAATGTATGCTCCTACAGGATCCAAAATCTCCAAGCTTGAGAAGATCTTGCTACAATAAGACAATTTGTGCATCTCAAATGATCAGGCATTAAAATGATATTTACAAATAATGAACTAGTAATAAAGTTCAAGATGAAATTAAGGAATATTTATCCACCTCAGTTGTTTTATTTTTGAACAGAAAAGACTAATTTTTTTTAATGGTCTAAATTGGCCGTAATTGATTTTTGAATCCTTGGCCACAAAGCAGCCTTTGAAATAATTGTGAAAATAACATAGGTAGTCCCAAAGATGCTTTTCCAAAAGGCAACTGGACTTTCTTATTTTTTCTTTGAAAATGTTTCACTTCTCATCAAAGGAGTTTCTTCAGTTCTGCATGAGAAGGGAAACATTTTTAAAGAAAAAAAAAAACCCAAGAAAGTCCAATTGCCTTTTGGAAAAGCACCTTTGGAACAACCATAATCTGGATGACTGAGAATCTCCATAATAGAATAGAATTTTTTATTGGCCAAGTGTGATTGGACACACAAGGAATTTGTCTTGGTGCATATGCTCCCAGTGTACATAAAAGAAAAGATACGTTGGTCAAGAATCATAAGGTAAAACACTTAATGATAGTCATAGGGTACAAATAAGCAATCAGGAAACAATATCAGTATAAATCGTAAGGATACAAGCAACAAAGTTACAGTCATACAGTCATAAGTGGAAGGAGATGGGTGATGGGAATGATGAGAAGATTAATAGTAGTGCAGATTTAGTTGACAGTTTGACAGTGTTGAGGGAATTATTTGTTTAGCAGAGTGATGGCCTTCGGGAAGAAACTATTCTTGTGTCTAGTTTTTCTGGTGTGCATACATACAGGTAGTTCTTTGTTAAAGACCATTTGTTCAGCAACCATTTGAAGTTGCAATGACTGAACAAATGGTACTTATGACTGGTCCTCAAAATTCCAGCAACACATGGCCATGTGATTATATCCATGCACACGGCTGCACCACATGCATGCTGCATTAGCCTGCATGCGTTACTCTGGCACAGCAGCAACCTCTTCCTAGCTCAAATGCACTCATCACGGCAACCCTCCTCTCAATCCATATTACTCACCTGCCCTCCAGCCTCCTTGCAAGCTGCCTGGAACTTGCAATTTTCAGTCTGTTTCCTTATTGACTTTGCCTGTGGAAACTGGCAGGAAGTTGCAAGTCATGGTCACATGAAATCCTCATTTAATGATAGCCAAAGGGAATGCTAGGGTGCTGTTGCTAAATGATGCACTCATTGTGGCATGTTTCATAACTGTAGCATTTAGCGATGGAAATTCTGGTCTCAATTACCATCAAACCTTTGAACATTAATTCTTCAGAGAATTTCTAGCACAAGTTACTCAAGAAAAATCAAATTTGATTTTTTTACAGTTTGTTTCAAAAATGACTGACTTGTCTAAAAACATATTTTTCCATGAGTAATAAAAAATGATGCTAAAAAGCAAGACAATATTAAATCTAAAGCAATTATTTGACAGTTAATTATCAGAAAGTTAAAATGCACTTTTTCCTATAGACATAGGATGCATATTCAAATACCAGTCATAGAACAAACATTTTGAAACATAAGAATTTTGGTACATTCATATTGCTCTTGTTAAAATTATCAAAGACAACCTACCTTTATTAATATGTTTTCAGGTTTCACATCTCTGTGAAATATTCCATTTCTGCATCAAGATAAAAATCAAAGGAAAGGTAAGTATTTTTATATTAAGGCTGTAGTGCAGAAAGCTACACATCCCTTGGGAGTACTTGAGCTTACTCCTTAGTTTCAATATAAATTGTTCCCCAAAAAATTATCCATAAAGTTCTAAAGATATTCCAGAGAAGAAATGACAACTAGAAAAGAAAAACTAGTCAGAGCCCATGGCATCTTTATATATGTTAGATACATGAATGAAAATCTACAGATTCCAGCCCATTTAAATATCCAAACTGTAATTTTCTAAGCAAATAAGTAAAAAAGCTTTCCTACCTGTGTATATGATCAAGAGATTTGCATAACTGGTACATATAATTCGTTATTTTCTTTTCAGGCAATGGTTTTTTCCTTCCTGGAATTTGGAAATCAAATTTAGTATTTTTTTTTTAAATAATGACCACTTGAATATAAAAACAGCTTGCAATGATTTTGGCTAATTAACTGATTTTTAAATCTAGTTATGAAATAGCTTACCTATGACCTAAAACCATGTCCCCTAACTTAGCCAGGATATTCAAAGCTGCTCTGTCAGAGCACCTTATTCATCTTTGGGGGTGCACCATTGGTATGTTTTTCTAAAAAGACAGAACTCGCTACTTACTAAACTCATATCTAAATCACTGTTAAAGTTAGATTCCTACAGTGTGTCCTCTAAAGGCTATCTTTAAAAAGTATTTGCGAATAGCAACTGATATGAAACACAGTGGGCTAGCATGCCTTTTAGACTATATTCTACTAGTCATATATCCGTTGCAATGGTTTTCTATTGTAATGTGAAAAATTTAGAACAGGACTCAAGCTTTCATATTTCATGCAGTTATTCATTTTGAATCATGAGTATTTGGAAGCAGAATAAACCCTCATTTTATATACAGCTGTTATACAGAGATAGCAATTTTGTGTCACAAAGTAGTAATTTCCCAGTTGTTGACACGCTATTGTCATCTTTGACTGACTATCCATGCTGCCTTACCTTTGATTGATGGTAAGGGTGGGGCATAGATTTAACAATTCTTAATTTAGCAAATGCATGCAGTGATTAATGAACTATGTTCTCCTTCTTAAATTTTCTTGCAGACTGGCCCCTCTTTAGGATAGCATTCTCTTTCAATATATGTAATTATGGAGATACTTTCCCTATATTCCAAAACCTCTCTCTGCCTTAACTTATCCTGAAGGAGATCAACTGCCACCAGAAAAAAGATTCTATGTACATCCACGCTAATCTGAAGGTTTTTCCATAACTGCAAGTAAAAGACATATTTTTTCGACATGCAACAGAGTCTTACTTAATGTTTGGTTAAACTAAACATGCATCTGTCTCACTTGTGAAAAAAATCGCTTGAGACATTTTCCAGATTTTGTATATGCTACATACCTTTGATCAATTCATAAATATTCATGTCCATAAGTTCACATATTAATGCAACAGCACCAGCTTTCTTGTCACTAAAAAGTGGGTTTTAATGGAATTGTATGAAAGAAAAAAGAATAAGTTGCATAAGTACTTAAAGAATGGGACAGATTTTTCAATTTTTAAAAAGTGGTTCTATTATTTTCTGTATTTTTCATTAGCTTTTACATGCACAAAAAAAACACTGTATGTTAAATAGAGCAGTTATATGCCACTCTAGAGATGAGCAAGCTTTTTATCATGATGCATATTGACTCAAAATTGCTGAAGAAGGAAAATCAAGTTCATTTCGCCATCTCATGATTCTTTTCTGAAAAAGATATCTGAGATGGCTTATGAGGATGATTCTCTTTAAAAATCATCTTCCTCATCAAAATTGTTTACCAACTTCCTCAGCATGTTTTTTTACAGAAAATCAGAAATCAAATGTTCTAGGAAACAAGGGTTTCCAGGAGATTCATACTCATGCACCTTTGCTACACTGCTGAATCAGTTTCTCAATAATAATAAAAAAATGTCTAATAAGTGGATTACTGAATGACAATTGTGAGGAGGAAAATCATCCCTCTTTATCAGCATGATAGTAATAGTGGGGGTAGAAAAAGAAGAGGAAGAACTTATAGCAGAGGACAAACCTTTGATAATCTCATGTGACTTACAAATTGCTCACCCTTATGTACAAGATAATCAAAAGTAAATCCATGCTGTAGTTGCAAATTTTATTTAATTAGAACCAACATTATTTAAAAACCAAAAAAGAAATGCTTTTGATGTTAACATTTTTTTGCCTGCCACAATCAATTAATTAGATTTTAATTAAGCAACAGAACACATAAATATGCCAACCCATCTTGACCAATTCTGTGGTCACAGGTGGGGATCTCTCTGAACCCTGGAACTTGACAAATAACTGTAACTGGACAAGTCAAAATTAAACTTGATACAATTCTACACGCTGTTACTGAAGTACAACTTTCTGCAATAGAAGAGGAAATTGCCTTGCCCTATGAAAGACTTTCTCCCTGAGAACTGGATATAGACATCTGCAAGAATCTGCTGCTTTTATCAAAATGATGGAAGCGGTATTGTTCCACAAGATCTGCTCTTTTTGAATATGCATGCAGCAATATGACATATATACAAAAGGGCCAAGGGTTTCTTTCAATGTTCATATTGTTGTTCTTCCCCCATCTTTTGGTACCACAGAAGCCACTGAACCTTGATATTTATTATGTGCCTTCAAAAATTTATCTTTTTTAAAATAAAAATATATGATATTATTTCTTTTCAGAAATGGTTAAATAGAACAGTTGTCTGGCAAAAATGTGTAGTGAAGATTTTTGAGGATTGTGAGATTTTTCTTTCATGGTAACAAAATACATTAGCATGTTCAAAATATTCCTTATTGTCAACTGATCATCTCCATTAGGTAGGTGACTAGATATGATTTTTCATATGACACAATGAACAGAATCTAATGACACATATCTTCACTGCAAAATCTCAAATCAGCACCTACGGCAATGAGATTGGATTTTACACCTTGCCCCTTAAACAATTCAATTCTTGAGCCTCTAATTGCATTTTTCTTGTGTTTCTGCCTTGACACCATTAGTATTGTTAGAGGCCAATTATGAACATAGAATAAAACTAATATGATTTTTAAAATCTTTATAGATTGCCAGATCAATCCTGAGAGCCTATGTTACATACTGTCAATAGAACAGAAAAATGGTTCAATGACTACAGAAAGATATATTAGTCAACTCATATTAAGTTCCAAGATTAAGTAGTCCACATAACCTACTCCCTATTTGCTGTCATCTTGAGAAAAAGTGCAAGAAATGACAAAATCTGATCATTCTACAGTGAAAAGTTCCTCTCTCAAAATAATTTTAATCAGAATGAGATTTGTTTGATAAATAATTGTACATCTCTATAAAATATCTGGTGATCAATATGAATGGTACAGAATATGAATCAACAAAAGCATGCATCACTTACAAAATCACTTCATGCAATGTAAGGATATTTGGATGTGGATTCAATCGCCTTAATGCTTGAATTTCTCTCAGGTTATTCACTTGATCAATGCTGGTAGAAAAGATTAGATGAAAAATAAACAACTATCTTTTACACATTATTGCATATATTTTCCTGAATCACACAAAGCATAGGCTGTAATAGTCTTTTGTAGCACGTTGCCAGCTTGCCTGGGTGCGGTGTGACATTTCATGGCTCTATTCTGTTATAAGTATTGTATGAGATACTACTTGCAAAGTGCCATGTTTTCTTATTTGGTGGCATAGAAAACGGTAAACGCTTCCCTGTCTTTCAATGATTATGAGCTCTTGAGAAGGAAATCTCAAATCTGCGCAATGCTGTATTTACTCTACACTGTAGGGTATGCTAGGATCAAGAATTACTAGTTTGAGCACACCTTATTTAAGGCCAATAAGACATGTTAGGAAAAACAATCTTGATCTCCAAAGGCAGCTAGTTTTTATATACGCATTTACAAAAAATATTTGTTTTAAAACCAACTTTTGACAATGGAGATTTAAACAAAACATTTATATACTAAAGCTAAACAAGAAATTAAAATGGAAAAGAATCAGACTTTACCTTTCAAAATGCTGTTTCATTTGTTTACAAGCATAGCAACGTCCATTGTTTAAACTCTGTACCTTCAGAACATCAGAAAATGTCCCCTCTCCAATTTTACCAATTGTTTTGTATTCTAAAAAGATTATATTGGAACAATAAACCAGAAGGTAAATTTATACATTTAAATTCTGCTTTACCAAACATGTTCATAATTGTAATTTACTTATTGTAACAGCACACTTGTTTTCTCCCCAGATATACTGTATGTCTTCCAGGTAATTCCCATATTGTCACTGTAGTTGTTTGAATTAATGTTCATATCTCTGCACTGGGAAAGTGCATATATATGTGTGCGTGTGTGTGTGTGTATGTGTAGGTCTTTGGTTACTCGGGTTTTCTCCTACGTAAAATTGGAAGTGTCTTGGCAACGTTTCGATGAAGTCTCATTCGTCATCTTCAGGCTGGTTTACAGCTTCGTGTTTCTAGGAGCAATGTGTGATCGCAGCTGTTTCTTCCATACACACACACACACACACACATATATATATATGTATATATATATATATTCTGTTATTGTGCTTAAATAATATCAGTACCATCATTAAATGGACTGTTTGTATACTTCCATACAATTTGCCATATCTTAGGGCATTATCAATAATCATGTAATAATGTTCGAGCATGTAAATTTGAAGAGCTTAATTCTAATGTTATTCTATATGAACAAGAATAACTTATGAATCAAACTAATCTATGTGTTATAGGCCCACAAAAAATATTTGTCCAGATAAATTGATCCTCACTCGTTCATTTTTTAAAACTTTTCTGCTGAGTTATACATCTGAAAACTCACCCAATTCTGACTATTTTTTGTATATACCTTTCTGCTCTAAAATTTGGTTTAGTCTTCTCCCATACATATCACTGCTACAGCACTTCCTATAATTCTCCATTGCCTAACTTCTGTGAGAATTAATTTCTTCAAACTGCATCTAGCTGTAAAGAGAAGCATTTCCAATATAATTGTACTAGTAACTCATCATATTTAATAAGACTTTCCCCTAACTATAGTCATGTTTCATGTTTTTAAAAAGTATCATATTCAACAGTGAAGGAAACTTCCATTTATAGTTTATAGTATCATATAGTTTGTTTGTTTATAGTATCATATAGTCAAAGGGTTGGAAGCAACCTTGGAAGTTTTCTAGTCGAACCGCAACTTACTTTATGTAAAACATCCTGTGTTTATGATTTGAATTCCTCATTTTTATTCAACCACAATTTTTGTCTATGATAAAGTCAGCTATTATATAATGGAAAGGAATTTGTTTTATTGATACAATTTTTTCCTATATGAAGAGTTTAAATGAAAAGGAAGAAAAATAAAAAGACTGTGTTACACAGTCGGTACTCATATGTACGGTCATGTGAAAAAGAAAATACACCCTCTTTGAGTTGTATGGTTTTATGTATCAGGACATAGTAAAAATCATCTGGTCCTTAACAGTTCTTCGAAGTAGGTAAATAAAACCTCAGATGAACAACAGCACATGACATATTACATCATGTCATTCATTTTACAGCCAAAATAGAAAAGCTATATGTGAAAAACTAATTACAGGTAGTCCTCAACTTACAACAGTTCACTTAGGGACCATTCAAAGTTACAACAGCACTGAAAAAAGTGACTTATGACCATTTTTCACACTTAGGACTGTTGCAGAATCCCCATGGTCACGTGATTTTACATTTGGATGCTTGACAACTGATTCACATTTATGATAGTTGCAGTGTCCCGAGGGCATGTGATCACCTTTTGTGATCTGACAAGCAAAGTCAATGGGGAAACTAGATTCACTTGACAACAGTGTTGCTAATTTCACAACTGCAGTGTTTCACTTAACAAATGTGGCAAGAAAAGTCGTAAAATGTGACAAACTCACTTAAAAAATGTTTCACTTAGCAACATAAATTTTAGGCTCAGTTGTGATCGCAACTTGAGGACTACTTCCACAGGTATGAAGAGGCTAAGTAGCAGACAGGTGCTGCTAATCAAGTGCTCTTGAGCACTTGATCATCAGCAAGTGTGACTACCTCTATAAAAACAATGTTTTAAGTCAGGGGTGTCAAACTCACGGTGGCATCGTGTGATGTATCAGCACTTTTTCCCCCTTCACTAAACCGGGGGCATGGCCAGTAGATGATGCATTCAGCCGGCAGGCTGGGAGTTTTGACAGCTCTGTTTTAGGAGTTTTACTAGTCTCCAGCATTGAGGTGTGTGTTAACACAATGGCAAAGAGGAAAAATATCAGCAATGATTTTAGAGAAGCAATTGTTGCTGCCCATCAATCTGGGGAAGACTATAAGGCCATTTCCAAACAATTTAAAGTCCATCATTCTACAATGAGGAAGATTATTCGCAAGTGGGAAACATTCAAGACAGTTGCCAATCTTCCCAGGAGTGAATGCCCCAGTAAATTCACCCAAAGGTCAAACTGTGCAATGTTCAGAGAAACTGCAAAACAGTCAAGAATTATATTTCAGACTCTATAGTTTTTAGTTAGCATGTTAAAATTCATGATGGTACAGTTAGAAAAGACTGAACAAGTATGGTTGTTTGGAAGGATTTCCAGGAAAAAGCCTCTTCTCTCTAAAAAGAACATGGTAGCACGGCTTAGGTTTCCAAAGTTGCATCTGAACACATCATAAGATTTCTAGAACATTGTCCTTTGGACAGACGAGACCAAAACGGGAGATATCTGATCATAATGCACAGTGCCGTGTTTCACAAAAACCAAATACAGCATAACAGCACAAACATCTTATGCCGTCCGTCAAGCACAGTGGTGAAGGGGTGATGGTTTGGGCTTGTTTTACAGCTACAGGACCTGGGCTCACAGTTCTGGAGTCAACCATGAAGTTCTCTGTATACCAAAGTATTCTAGAGTCACATGTGAGGCCATCTGTCCGATAGCTAAAGCTTGGTCGACACTGGATCATGCTACAGAACAATGGTCTCAAGCACACCAGCGAGTCTACAACAGAATTGCTGAAAAGAATCATGGTGGTGCAATGGCCCGGTCAAAGTCGACCTCAACCCAACTGAAATGCTGTGGCAGGATCTCAAGAGAGCTGGGCATAAACAAGTGCCCATAAGCATCAATGAATTGAAGCAATGTTGTAAATAAGAACGGGCCAAAATTCCTCCACAGTGATGCGAGACTGATACAGTCATACAGGAAACAATTACTTCCAGTTATTGATGCTAAAGGTGGTTCTACAAGCTATTGAATCATAAAGTAGGTTTCCACACATGACTTCCCAATTTTGGCTTTCTTTTTGTAAAAAGATGACATAGTATATGTTATGTGTTCTTGTTCATTTGAGGTTGTGTTTTACTTACTTTTAAAAACTGCTAAGGACTAGATGATTTTTACTATGTCCTGATATGTAAAACCATAGAACTCAAATATAAACACACACACACACACACACACACACACACACACACACAGAGTCCTAAAATCAGATAAAGGGAACCCAATTAAACAAATGAGTCAAAAACATTATACTTGTTCATTTATTTTTTGAAAGAAATGATCCAAAATTATAAATTTGTGTGTGGCAAAAGCATGTGAAACTTTGCTTTCAGTAACAGGTGTGACTGCTTGGGGCAGAAATAATAATTGTTGATGAGTCTTGCACAACAGCTTGGAGGGTTTTTAGGCCATTCCTCCTTATACAACTTCAACTCGGGGAGCTTGATAGGCTTCCTTGCATGAGATGTCTGCTTCAGGCCCTTCCACCATATTTTTATAGGATCAAAGTCCGATTTTTCTTCCCCATTCCAAACTTTTGCTTCAACCATTTTATATGTTTGGAGTGGTTGTCTTGCTATATGACCTACAGTGGACATAGAAAGTCTACATACCCCTGTTAAAACCTTCAGGCCTCTGCTAAAATGCTGAAATTTTCACCTTTTAATACAGTGACTCAAAGGATACCTCCAAATAAGAGGTAAAATCCATTTACCTTCGCTACTCATTCAGGAATGGGAGCGCACAGGAGCGCACACGTACTATGCACACGCCTCTTCTGCACATGCACAGATGGTAAAAAAAGGAACATAATGACACCCTAGTGGGTGGACAGAGCCTCCCGTCACCATTGCTACTGTTTCGGCGAACTGGAGAGAACTGAGGGGATTTTTCCTCTGCTCCAAATCAACGAAAGGCTTCACCAGAAGATCATCTAAGTTTTGGAATGGCCCAACCAGAGTCCAGATCTCAACTGAAGTGAAAATTCATAGGGTGACCTGAAGAGGTCTGTGCACAGGAGATGCCCTCGCAATCTGACAGATTTGGAGCACTTTTGCAAGGAAGAGTAGGCAAAGATCCCCAAGGCAAGATTTGCCATGCAGATAGGCTCCTACCCCAAAAGACTGAATGCTGTCATAAAAATCAAAAGGTGCTTTAACACAGTGTTAGTTTAAAGGTGTGCATCTTTATGCAACCATGTCATTATAATTTATTGTGATTTCCCCCCAAAAAAGATTCAGTTTGTTTTTCAGCTGAATTGTACAGCTTACATGTTATACAATATTAAAGGTGGAAAGAATTTTTAAGTGATTTATCTTGGTCCAATTTTTTTAAATTTTAGAAACCTGGCATTTTAACAGGATTATAGAGACTTTCTATATCTGTACTTTTCTTGAGCTTCAGTTTACAGATACCCTGACCTTTTCCTGTAGAATTTGCTGGTCTAATTCAAAATTAGTTCCATTAATGATGGCAAGCTGCCCTGGTCCAGAGACAGCAAAGCAAGCCCAAAATATATTGCCGTCACCATCTCTCACAGATGGGATGGTCTTATGCTGAAATGTAGTATTTGCCTTTTAGCAAATATGGTTTTCATTCAAGTCCAAAAGCTCTCATCCATCCAGAGAATATTCTTCCAATAGCTATGTGGTCTTTCGCAAACTGAACCTTGGCAGCAATATTATTTTGGGAAGCAGTGGTTTTCTTTTTGCAATCCTGCCATATTCAGTATTGCTGTCAATGTTTTCTTAATGGTGGTCTCATGAATGCTGGCATTCACCAATATAAGAGAAGCCTTAGATGTTTTCCTGGGGCTGAGACCTTGCGGAGGATTATACACCTTGGCCTTGTCAATCACTTCTGGGGAAGGTAACAATGGTGTTGAATTTCTAAACAATTAGAAATTCTAAACAATCTATTTAACAATGATTGGTAAAGTCCAAACTCTTTTAAAATATATCCTTTTCCAGCTGGTGAGTATGAACACCCATTTTTCAGAGGTCCTCGGAAATTACCTTTGTTTGAGCCATGACACACTTCTGCATACCTGAATTCTGATTTCAAACTTTGACAGTGAATAGCAAAAATTCTTTTTCTTTAAAGAGGGGCATGATTTCCCACATTCGCACCCAATTATCATCTCACTGATTGAAACACCATGATTCTAATTGCCCCTTCAAATCAACTGATAATCTTAGAGGTTTATATACTTGTTGTTGTTGTTAGTTGCGAAGTCGTGTCCGACCCATCGCGACCCTATGGACAACATTCCTCCAGGCCTTCCTGTCCACCATCCTCTGGAGTCCATCTAAACTCACGCCCATCGCTTCAGTGACTCCATCCAGCCACCTCGTTCTCCGTCGTCCCCTTCTTCTTCCGCCCTCAATCCTTCCATGTGCAAATAAGTAGCTTTGGATCAATTTTTCCTCAATGTTTTTGATTCATTTGTTTAACTGGATTTTCTATCTAGTTTTAGGATTTGTGAGAACAGATCTTATTTCAGATCATGTTTATGCAGACATATTGAAAATTCGAAAGGATTCACAAACTTTCCAGAATTACTGTCTATCAAAGAAGTGGATGGAGCCATACTTTCTATATTTTCCAGGCTTTGGGCAGTTACTAGATGTTTTTATTTGTGTACATACACAAACAAACATACATAGGTGAAGGCTTACTCCAATTTTATTTGTTTCCTCTCTCAACCTAACTTGGAAATTAAAGATGCTGATTTTTACAATTGAGGTCAGAAGCAAGCCTATAAATTTCAAGGAGGTACCTATGGATCTATGATCTTAGATTAGATTAGAATAATTTTATTGTCACTTTGAATGTACGCTAATCAGCATACATTAAAATGAAATTTCATAGCTTGCCTATGTACCTCTATCATTCCAGGCACTGAATCTAGTTTATTTACCATTCTTACAAGCGATATACAGCACTATCTGTATATACTATGCGACCTCTACGATCTCTCTTATGGTAATATAAACTTTCTGTTTTTTCCTATTTCAGCAAAATGATTTATGATTGGAACTGGGAACTTAGTTTTGTGAGAGACTGGGGGAATTGGATATATTTAGTTTTGAGAAAAGACAATGGGGAATATGAAAGTAATCTCTGACTATCAGGAGCTTATTACAGAAGAAGCTCAAGAACCAATTATTAAAACAAGGTTGATCTTTATTGAATGTATCAAATTGCAGGCTGGAAATGCACTACATAAGAAGATTATTCCAATGGAGCCAATGATTTATTTGTGTATAATTTTATCCTTTATTTTATTCTATTTATATAAATATAAATTATTTTATTTATATATGATTATAAGTTATGACTAAAAAAGATTATTCTATCCCTTATTTCTACATCGCTGTCTTAACATTTGCTTAGTTAGTTTACTTTACTTTGATTGCACCTCGAACAACAACATTAAATGCCATCTTCAGTGTACATTATACATAAAAAATAAAACAAAAACACACATCCTTCACATTCTATACAATTGAATTGAAAACCCCGATATTGTATTAATATTGCACTATTCGATATGGTTACTGCTCGGGGATATTTTTCCTTGTTTGTCCTTGTTTTTATTGTCCTGTACCGTCTGCCAGGTGGTAATAGTTCAAAAAAAGAGTGCCCGGGTTGAGCTGGATCTTTAAGAATGTTTTGAACTTTCTTAAGGCAGTGGAAGCTATAAAGCTCTTCCAAAGAGGGGAGAGGGCAACCAATGATCCTCTGGGCAATGATGTTAGCCCTCTGGAGCACTGTCCTATCTTCCACTGTGCAATTGACAAACCATACACGGGTGCAGTAAGTTAAAATACTCTCTATGGTGCAGTGGTAGAAGGTCACCACAGTTTTTCATTCATTTTCATTTTCATTTCCTGAGAAGTCTCAAGTAGTATAATCTCTGCTGGGGCGTTTTGATCAGTGCTGCAATGTGAGCATCCCAGGTCAGGTCCTCTTTTATGATAACATCCAGAAACTTAAAACTAGCCACTTGGTCTCCACTGATAACCAAGGGCTGGATGTCTGATCTTAACATCTACCTGTATGCATGATGCATGTGGTCATTTTCATATTAGTATATGTATATGTATGAGGGCCCATTAATCACCTGCCCAACAGATTTAAAGCAGAGATTTTTCCATGTCATGCTATTTCAAATTCTATAATAGGATATTGAAAACTGTTGCTGAAATTTATACACAGCATACAGAAACATGTACTTTAACTGATAGGATTCCTTTAAAGTTGCTAGCCTCTACTTGTTTTTACAGATATGAATAAACTATTAGAGCAAGCAAGGACAACCTGTGACCTCCAAAACCATTTTAATGTTTGTGAGGAAAACAGGAGACCATCTTGAGCTGATATACATACATAGTTTGACAAGATAGATATTGGCAGGATAAAAACAATAAAAGCCCCTGCCTGCAGTTACTGAAAACTGATGGTGCATTTTTGAGACAAGAAATGAAAACAACAACAAATCCCTTAAAATAGATATTTGCATCTAATAAACAGAACCCACCAAGACACCTCCTGAAATCTCACATCCACATCCATCCCATTTTAAGATTATCATTCTGTCTGCTGTAGTCCTTGCTCCCTCTGTACAGTCCAGCCCTCAAAGGATTTCCTTGTTCAGCTTTAAGGACCGGAGTCTAACAACCAAGTGCTTCCTTTTCATTTCTGAGTTCAGTGAAAACTATGCCCAAAGAAGCAGCTTGCAAAAACAAGACAAACCGAATGTCTACGCTAGTAACACAGGAAGGGTGGAATACAGCCTGCACATTTACTGTGGCTTGATCTTTCATGGACCATTTCATCGAGTTCACCATCTTGTCCAAAATGTGTTGGAGCAGAGATAATAAAAGTAATACGGTAGCCATTCAAGCTTGGTTTGGGAAAGGCTGAAGGACACTGTACACTCCTATTTCCTTTTGAGGTGAGCTGTATGATGTAAAAGAATTGAAAGAAAAATGCAGAACCAGTAAAAACACACCGGCACCCTTCTTACTGTTGGGAGCCAGATAGAAGCCGCTATCCGACTGGTTGGAGCGGATCAGCCCCGGTTCTGGAGCTCCTTTTTCCAAACGCCCAGGGGGTTCCACGCTACTATTCCAAGACCCGACGGGGGCCACTGCCACACTTAGCGCCTCCCTGAAACTCCTCCCGCCGGGTGCAATAGCGGCAGGAGAGGGCGAGTTCGTAACGCTTCTGTCCAACCACGGACTCCCAACCGTGGCCTCGACGGCGGGTCCTTGTTGGCCTCAATCCCAGCAGGACCCCCCGGTGGAATCTGCGGACAGTAAACGAACCCAGCCAAATATGCCAAGTGCTAAAGGCTGCTTCCCTCTTTTTCTCTCCGAGTTAGACGCCCAATTTATGAGAAAGGAAAAGGTTGCGGCGTCTCCCCCCACCCTCTTTTCCTCAACACCAATTCTACGCACGCCCCCCTCCCCAAGCCGTCTCGCCGAGCGCCGTTTCCGACCTATTTCCACCACGTGCCGCGAACCACCACTGCGCCTCCTCCCTTACTGTTCATCCTCCGAGCCTGCCTCTCCCGCAGGTTCCCGCCAGATCAAGGGGTGGGGAGGGGAGGGGTCGAGGACACGGGTCCTCTCTGAACCGCCAGACCCCCTCCCCACGACAGAACTTGTCAGCGCGCCATGTTGTATTCCCGTCACCCTGGCAACCCCAGAGCATCAACCACCTCAACCCGGGAAAACGACCTAGCCCCACCCTCACAGCGGCGCGACCTCTGACAGAGTGGCGCAAGCGCAGTTACTAACCTCCGCCCTCTCCTATTGACTGCGGCAGGCGAAGGGCAGGATTCATGTTTGCGGGCTTTCAGGATTGCGCATGCGGAGTGTTCAATTTACTGCTCGCCCGCCGGCTCCCAGCTCCTCTCGGCTTTGCGCATTCTCAGTCGTTACGACTGTCTCAGGAGGGTCTCTCACGGTTGTCCCTCCCGTTTCGAGTTCGGGAATGCAGTACGGGTTTTTGTTTTAGGGGGAAATCCGCCATTGGTACTAGTTAAGGAGGCAACAGAGTTGAATATGTTTTTCCTGGGAATAAGCCCTGTTCCAGCCGCCTATTAAATAGTGAGCTAACCCACTATGTTTTAGTGTAGCGTGGCGTGGAAATCGACCAAACTCCCTTTTAGTCCATCATTTGGTGGTTGGAAATGGTCAAAGAGATACGGATGGGGCGGGGCGGTATCAAATGGCGTGGAGACATAACTCTCCTGCAGGTGTACTTCTGCTTTTGGTATTTGCAGACCTAAGTGCAGCATATGGTACTAGGAACCCAATAAATTGTACACTCCTATTTTGTTATCCCCTTTGAGGTAAGCTGTATTATGTAAATGTATTATGTATATATATTATGACAAAGGCACGAGGAAAAGCAGATTAAAGCAAAGTGCAATCTAGTTCACACCAACACCGCTCAATACCTTTCTATCTTTGCAAAATATCATTGCTCCCACTGTCCATACACTTCATATATTGCCTGTTGAACCTCTTTGAGGATTTCATTAATTCTATCCAATCGAACTTTTTTCCAGTTGTCCTCTTCCAGTCTTTACCTATTCACTTTTCCTTTAAACTTTCAATTTGCTATTCAGTCCTCATTCATTCTCTCTATAAAAAAATATTTCTTTTGTATTGACTGCTTTTGACCTATGTTCATTCAGAATCCATTCATTCTGGACCCTACTGGTTCTTGTACCATTCAAATAACCCATTAAATAACCAGCTCCAGTTGCATTTACCTTTTGGGACAACTGTTACTACTGAGTAGATAAAACCATGCTCTTATATAGATAGATAATCTTTATTGTCATTTTTGGGGTCATTTTTTTACTATGGGCGTACTGGCACACATTAAAAATAAAATTCTGTTGCCTGCTTACAATAATGTACACATATATACTGGTAACAAAGATGCTACAATATTTCCCTGAAAATAAGACCCACTCTTATTTTGGGGGGGCTCCAAAGGACCCATTAAGGCTTATTATATATCTACACCCATACATATACATACATACATACATACATACATACATACATACATACATCACTGTCTATCTTGAATACATTCCGAATTCCTCGGAAAGAGGAAACTTGAGAATTCACAATGTTCAAATACAGCCATTTTAATTTTTTCAACAAACATTTCTTACAACAAATCACAGGCTGCTCATTTACCTTTCTACCAGCATTTATAAATCTTAAAAACCCTCCTCTTTTTCTCCATTTTTACAAACACACTCTACACTACCAACATACACAAATGTATTTGATTGCTCTCAGTTTTCACCATTTGTGTATTATTTACTCCATTCACTCCATTTTACCTGTCAAACAGGTATCTTGGTCTTTGATACATTAATTTACAAATCCATATTTCTGGCTGCATCGTACAATCTGTTCTAACATTCATTGCAACTCTTTTGGATTCTCAGGTAACCATACAGTATTATCTGCATACCAAAGTGTATGAATTAATATTTTCATCTAATTTCTCATACTTTTATTCCTACTGGTATATACATGAAACAGGCAAAAGGATATTATGCCTTCTTGCCTTAGTCCCTGCTCACTGGTGAATCATTCTCTAAGCATTACATTTATTCTCTTTCATGTTTTGCTTCTATCATATCTGTGAATGATTCAAAGCACAATTCTAAATAAATTGGGTCTCATTCCGCAAGAGATAAAACCTGGCTTATTTGAATGAAATGAAATGGGGAAACAGGACTGACCCACTTAATACTGTACTCTGATGGAAGATCATCAGGGCATTAGTGTAAAATGAGACTGAAAAATATCAAAAATACTGCCAAAGCATTACTATAATGCTTTGAAGAAAATTGCACACTTCTGCCCAAGTAGTTGTCAGGAATTGTACTTAACTCCATGGTGTCCACAATTCCCTGGATTTGCTACAGATAGTCATCAATTTATGAGCACAATTGGGACCAAAATTTACAACAACAACAACAACAACAACAACAATAATAATAGTAATAATAATAATAATAATATTTTAATTTTTATACCGCCCTTCTCCCGAAGGACTCAGGGCGGTTAACAGCCAGATAAAAATACAATACAATATACAATAAAACCCATTTAAAAAACTTATTCAACATTGGCCAAATTAAAACTATAAAAGACATGATATAAAACCCCGTTTAAAATCCAATTTAAAACCCATGTTATGCCAGTCCTGCTCGGAAGAATAAATACGTCTTCAGCTCGCGGCGAAAGGCCCGGAGGTCAGGAAGTTTACGGAGTCCAGGAGGGAGCTCATTCCAGAGGGTAGGTGCCCCCACAGAGCAGGCTCTCCCCCTGGGGGTCGCCAGCTGGCATTGTTTGGCTGACGGCACCCTGAGGAGACCCTCTATGGGAGCGCACCGGTCGGTGGGAGGCATATGGTAACAGAAGGCCATGGAGCGCTTTAAAGGTGGTAACCAGCACTTTGAAGTGCACCCGGAAGACCACAGGTAGCCAGTGCAGCTTGCGCAGGAAAACAAAATGGTTAAGTGAATCACATCTGAATCACACCTGTTTTTTTTGCCATAGTTGTTAAGCAAATCACTGCAGTTGTTAAGTAAATCACACGGTCAATAAGCAAATCCAACTTTCCCATTGACTTTGATTGTTGGAAACTGGCTGGGACGTCACAAATGTTGATCATGTGACTCTGGGATGCTGCAACCATCATAAATACATACTGCCAAGCATCCAAATTTTGATCATATGACTGGGAATTCTGCAATGGCATAAGTGTGGCGAATGGTGCTAAGTCACTTTTTACCTGGCTGGTGGGTTGTAGCTCTGAACAAGTGGTTGTAGGTCAAGATCATGAAACTGGCATTATAAACTAGGACAGACTGAAATAAATCTCCAAGGATTCCTTGAGATTTAGTAATAAGTAAACATGCTTAAGAGAACACTGCTTATTTAAATTCAGTAGCAGGACTGAAATAACAGTGGGTTTGATATTTTTAACAGATGAAATAACACTAATTAGTACTAGCACTAACTATATGATACTAGTAATAGGTTATTTCATTGTAGAACCAGGACTGAAGGGATTTTAACTTAAATGTATTGTGTTATTGATTCACTTTGCTTCCTATGCTCCATATATTGAAAAAAATGTATAAATGGAAATTTGAAAATTCAAACTTTGAAGCTGTGTGCTGCTGCTGCAAAAAAAACCCATTTTGTGAAGAAATTAGCTATGAACTTTTCTTTTATAGCATTGATAACATTATTTGCTAAAGAATCTGCTGCCGTATGTGCTTTTCCTTTGCTCTGGTGTGGGATTTGTAGTCTGACAGATCACATAAATAAGTTATAGATGTGAAGTGCTGAGTTATACAAGGGAAAATTAAAATAAAAAGAAAGCGAAGATCTTTATAGGTATTTCGCCCCCTTTGTTGTCGAGATTTAATAACAGAAAGAAGGTAAAGTAGAGCGCTTTAACAAGATGGCCGGTTAGCTCAGTTGGTTAGAGCGTGGTGCTAATAACGCCAAGGTCGCGGGTTCGATCCCCGTACGGGCCATCGGGATGTTTCCTTTTTCGTTGTAATTCAAATAATACAGTTGGGCATACATCTTCAAGAAACGAACTAATATACTTCGAAAGCAAGTCTGTCTTGCTTTTAATTAAATTGATATTTCGGGATCGTGTGTGTGTGTGTGTGTGTGTGTGTGTGTGTTCATGTTTAACCCTCTCCCAGACTTACAACCGAATAGCTCTCCGTGCAAAACGAGAGCGTGCATAAGAGCACAAGCTTGTCTACCGTTCCTGTCCTATTGTTTCCTTTCGTTATATCTAATTAATATAGCTATTACATACTCATACTTTTATATATGCTTATATATTGTATAGTTACTTCATGCTTATGCTTATATATACTGTGTGACAAAATAAATAAAATAAAATAAATTAAAAGGTGTCCGATTTTTAAAACCCCATGACGGTCATATGAACTGAATGGGCGTTTGTATCTTTAACAGTGCCGTTTTTGGGTTGTCTTCGCAAATTAAGTTACAATCTTAAGAGAAGACAAGGAAAACGCAACAGTCGTTTCTCTTTTTCACGGCCATCGTTTCTAAAGGCCGCTGAACTCGGCTCCTTTTCGGATCGGGAGACGCCGGACGACGCTCTTCGGCACGACACCAGATTTGGTCCCTCGGCTGAGCTCGACTTCCTTCTCCGCCCTTCCCGTGACGTGCCGCAGCGAGCCCAGCGTACCCGCCAGCTCCGGTGTTCCCCGAGTCCCCCGACTCCTGAGGCGCGAGATGCCGCCTTTCCCTCCACCACCTCCCTCCTAAAATGTCTTCTCAGGGCTTCAGAAGCGACGCTGCTGCTGCTGAAGGTCCAGCACCAGCCCCTCCGGCCGAGAGCCTGTGGACTTCTGTCCCTGAATTCCCCCGCGGGAAGCCTCAGCGGGCGCCCGAGGCAATGACTCTTGGAGGCGTCCCGGGAAAGCTACAAGACGAGGGGCTCCCTCCACCGGTCGGAAAGGCGACGGAGAAGGCCGGGGCCCGTCGTCCCGCCGGGGCTGCCGTATTATTACCTCAAGGGCAAGGCAGCCCCTGGCCCCATCCCCTCTTGCTGGCTCTGAGCTTCAGCCCGGCGACTTCTGCCTCGCCTTCGGGGTCTCGTCTGCCGACGGTCGGCACCCCGCATAGCCCTTCGCAGCCGGGGCAGGATGGAGCTCAGGAGGTCGGATCCGAGACAAAGCCTCTTCCTTTGGCGGGCCCCCTTCTGTCCGAGGTTAGAAGCCCGCCATATTCGTTGATGCGCTTCCCGGGAAATCGTAAAGGGAGTCGTGAGCGCGAATTGTAGCGCCTGGCGTGGTTTTGAATCCCGCTTTCCTGATGCTTGTTTCAACTGGACCTCGCTTAAAGGCTCACATGGATCGTGAAAAGTCACACCTCCCCTTCTCGCTTTCTGGCCTGATCGGTTTCCGCTTGCAACGCTATATATCCAGTTCTGGAGACCACATTTCGAAAGCAATCAGGAATTGGAAGGAGTTCAGCGCAGGGCTACCAGGAGGGTAGGGGTGGGGGGTGGGGGACTGGAAGCGTAAGTCCTTTCAGGAATGAATAAAGGAATTAGGCACGTTAGCTTGCAAAAGAAAGAAAGAAAAAACTGAGAAGGGAAACACGATACTAAGGATCAAATATCTGAAGGGGTGAAATCCAAATTTTTTTACTACCGGTGCTGTGGGCGTGCTTTGGTGGCCGTGGTGCGGCTTGGTGGGGGTGGCAGGGGAAGGATATTGCAAAATCTCCATTCCCACCCCACTCCAGGGGAAGGATATTGCAAAATCTCCATTCCCACCCCACTCTGGGGCCAACCAGAGGTGGTATTTGCGGGTTCTCCAAACTGTTCAAAATTTCCGCTACTAGTTCTCCAGAACCTGCTGGATTTCACCCCTGGATCTATCAGGCAGAAGAGTGGTGGACTTATTCTTCATTGCCTACCAGAGGAAATCCTGAATCTGTAGGTTAAAACTCCAAAGGAATATGGCTTAGGGTAGATATCAGGAAGTGCTTTGAAACTGTTGAGTTCTCCAATGATGACATGAGTTAACACATTGTAAGTTTTCTTTCATATGGATGTCTTGAAACAATTAGAATAGAATTATTATTTTTTTATTGGCCAAGTGTGATTGGACACACAAGGAATTTGTCTTGGTGCATATGCTCTCAGTGTACATAAAAGAAAAGATACCTTCATCAAGGTACAACATTTACAACACAATTGATGGTCAATATATCAATATAAATCATAAGGATTGCCAGCAACAAGTTATAGTCATACAGTCATAAGTGGAAAGAGATTGGTGATGGGAACTATGAGAAGATTAATAGTAGTGCAGATTCAGTAAATAGTTTGACAGCGTTGATGGAATTATTTGTTTAGCAGAGTGATGGCCTTCGGGAAAAAACTGTTCTTGTGTCTAGTTGTTCTGGTGTGCAGTGCTCTATAGCGTCGTTTTGAGGGTAGGAGTTGAAACAGTTTATGTCCAGGATGCGAGGGGTCTGTAAATATTTTCACGGCCCTCTTCTTGATTTGTGCAGTATACAGGTCCTCAATGGAAGGCAGGTTGGTAGCAATTATTTTTTCTGCAGTTCTAATTATCCTCTGATGTCTGTGTTTTTCTTGTTGGGTTGCAGAACCGAACCAGACAGTTATAGAGGTGCAAATGACAGACTCAATAATTCCTCTGTAGAACTGAATCAGCAGCTCCTTGGGCAGTTTGAGCTTACTGAGTTGGCGCAGAAAGAACATTCTTTGCTGTCCTTTTTTAATGATGTTTTTGATGTTAGCTGTCCATTTTAGACCATTTTACTCAGTAGTTAATCTGTCAGAAGCGTCCTAGGGCTGTATTTCCCAATCTGGATAACTTTGAGATGTGTAGACCAATTTTCACTATTCTACTCATATTTGCTGGGGATTTTGGGGAGTTGAGGTGCACATATTACAATGTTCCCAAGTTTGGAAATTCTGCACTAAAGAGGAGCAAGACTAGATGACCCTCTTAAGATTCCTTCCAAGTGTATGATTCTACAGTGTCCTCTTCCTATTTGACATGTACTTTATTACTGAACACTTGAAACTGAATGAACATATGAATAGGCTCTAGTAGAATGTAGCTAATTCAGTATTCTACTCATATTTGCTGGGGATTTTGGGAGTTGAGGTGCACATATTACAATGTTCCCAAGTTTGGAAATTCTGCACTAAAGAGGAGCAAGACTAGATGACCCTGGCGTGGTTTTGAATCCCGCTTTCCTGATGCTTGTTTCAACTGGACCTCGCTTAAAGGCTCACATGGATCGTGAAAAGTCACACCTCCCCTTCTCGCTTTCTGGCCTGATCGGTTTCCGCTTGCAACGCTATATATCCAGTTCTGGAGACCACATTTCGAAAGCAATCAGGAATTGGAAGGAGTTCAGCGCAGGGCTACCAGGAGGGTAGGGGTGGGGGGTGGGGGACTGGAAGCGTAAGTCCTTTCAGGAATGAATAAAGGAATTAGGCACGTTAGCTTGCAAAAGAAAGAAAGAAAAAACTGAGAAGGGAAACACGATACTAAGGATCAAATATCTGAAGGGGTGAAATCCAAATTTTTTTACTACCGGTGCTGTGGGCGTGCTTTGGTGGCCGTGGTG
Source organism: Ahaetulla prasina (assembly GCF_028640845.1). Classification (NCBI taxonomy): domain Eukaryota; kingdom Metazoa; phylum Chordata; class Lepidosauria; order Squamata; family Colubridae; genus Ahaetulla; species Ahaetulla prasina. Next base: position 338,585,819 of record NC_080539.1, read on the forward strand.
CGGCTTGGTGGGGGTGGCAGGGGAAGGATATTGCAAAATCTCCATTCCCACCCCACTCCAGGGGAAGGATATTGCAAAATCTCCATTCCCACCCCACTCTGGGGCCAGCCAGAGGTGGTATTTGCTGGTTCTCCAAACTGCTCAAAATTTCCGCTACTAGTTCTCCAGAACCTGCTGGATTTCACCCCTGGATCTATCAGGCAGAAGAGTGGTGGACTTATTCTTCATTGCCTACCAGAGGAAATCCTGAATCTGTAGGTTAAAACTCCAAAGGAATATGGCTCAGGGTAGATATCAGGAAGTGCTTTGAAACTGTTGAGTTCTCCAATGATGACATGAGTTAACACATTGTAAGTTTTCTTTCATATGGATGTCTTGAAACAATTAGAATAGAATTATTATTTTTTTATTGGCCAAGTGTGATTGGACACACAAGGAATTTGTCTTGGTGCATATGCTCTCAGTGTACATAAAAGAAAAGATACCTTCATCAAGGTACAACATTTACAACACAATTGATGGTCAATATATCAATATAAATCATAAGGATTGCCAGCAACAAGTTATAGTCATACAGTCATAAATGGAAAGAGATTGGTGATGGGAACTATGAGAAGATTAATAGTAGTGCAGATTCAGTAAATAGTTTGACAGCGTTGATGGAATTATTTGTTTAGCAGAGTGATGGCCTTCGGGAAAAAACTGTTCTTGTGTCTAGTTGTTCTGGTGTGCAGTGCTCTATAGCGTCGTTTTGAGGGTAGTAGTTGAAACAGTTTATGTCCAGGATGCGAGGGTCTGTAAATATTTTCACGGCCCTCTTCTTGATTTGTGCAGTATACAGGTCCTCAATGGAAGGCAGGTTGGTAGCAATTATTTTTCTGCAGTTCTAATTATCCTCTGATGTCTGTGTTTTCTTGTTGGGTTGCAGAACCGAACCAGGCAGTTATAGAGGTGCAAATGACAGACTCAATAATTCCTCTGTAGAACTGAATCAGCAGCTCCTTGGGCAGTTTGAGCTTACTGAGTTGGCGCAGAAAGAACATTCTTTGCTGTCCTTTTTTAATGATGTTTTTGATGTTAGCTGTCCATTTTAGACCATTTTACTCAGTAGTTAATCTGTCAGAAACGTCCTAGGGCTGTATTTCCCAATCTGGATAACTTTGAGATGTGTAGACCAATTTTCAGTATTCTACTCATATTTGCTGGGGATTTTGGGGAGTTGAGGTGCACATATTACAATGTTCCCAAGTTTGGAAATTTTGCACTAAAGAGGAGCCAGACTAGATGACCCTCTTAAGATTCCTTCCAAGTGTATGATTCTACAGTGTCCTCTTCCTATTTGACATGTTTCTTGTACTTGAAACTGAATGAACGTATGAATAGGCTCTAATAGAATCTAGCTAATTCAGTATTCTACACTGAAAAGCCCACTGAAAAGAGAGACTGAGTTCATTCACTACAGCATTAAGTTATAATTTGGCATATTTGCTGGGGATTTTGGGAGTTGAGGTGCACATATTACAATGTTCCCAAGTTTGGAAATTCTGCACTAAAGAGGAGCAAGACTAGATGACCCTCTTAAGATTCCTTCCAAGTGTATGATTCTACAGTGTCCTCTTCCTATTTGACATGTTTCTTGTACTTTATTACTGAACACTTGAAACTGAATGAACATATGAATAGGCTCTAGTAGAATCTAGCTAATTCAGTATTCTACTCATATTTGCTGGGGATTTTGGGGAGTTGAGGTGCACATATTACAATGTTCCCAAGTTTGGAAATTCTGCACTAAAGAGGAGCAAGACTAGATGACCCTCTTAAGATTCCTTCCAAGTGTATGATTCTACAGTGTCCTCTTCCTATTTGACATGTTTCTTGTACTTTATTACTGAACACTTGAAACTGAATGAACATATGAATAGGCTCTAGTAGAATGTAGCTAATTCAGTATTCTACACTGAAAAGCCCACTGAAAAGAGAGACTGAGTTCATTCACTACAGCATTAAGTTATAATTTGGCATATTTGCTTTGCGTTGAATATGCTATGGACAATGCAAACATGGTGTATTGAGCAAACCATAGTTAAAATTACTCATGTCTGAGTGTGAGCTAGTCAATTGTTCTTTTGTTGTCCTTTTTAATGATGTTTTGATGTTAGCTGTCCATTTTAGACCATTTTACTCAGTAGTTAATCTGTCAGAAGCGTCCTAGGGCTGTATTTCCCAATCTGGATAACTTTGAGATGTGTAGACCAATTTTCACTATTCTACTCATATTTGCTGGGGATTTTGGGGAGTTGAGGTGCACATATTACAATGTTCCCAAGTTTGGAAATTTTGCACTAAAGAGGAGCCAGACTAGATGACCCTCTTAAGATTCCTTCCAAGTGTATGATTCTACAGTGTCCTCTTCCTATTTGACATGTTTCTTGTACTTGAAACTGAATGAACGTATGAATAGGCTCTAGTAGAATGTAGCTAATTCAGTATTCTACACTGAAAAGCCCACTGAAAAGAGAGACTGAGTTCATTCACTACAGCATTAAGTTATAATTTGGCATATTTGCTTTGGATTGAATATGCTATGGACAATGCAAACATGGTGTATTGAGCAAACCATAGTTAAAATTACTCATGTCTGAGTGTGAGCTAGTCAATTGTTCTTTTGTTGTCCTTTTTTAATGATGTTTTTGATGTTAGCTGTCCATTTTAGACCATTTTACTCAGTAGTTAATCTGTCAGAAGCGTCCTAGGGCTGTATTTCCCAATCTGGATAACTTTGAGATGTGTAGACCAATTTTCACTATTCTACTCATATTTGCTGGGGATTTTGGGGAGTTGAGGTGCACATATTACAATGTTCCCAAGTTTGGAAATTCTGCACTAAAGAGGAGCAAGACTAGATGACCCTCTTAAGATTCCTTCCAAGTGTATGATTCTACAGTGTCCTCTTCCTATTTGACATGTTTCTTGTACTTGAAACTGAATGAACATATGAATAGGCTCTAGTAGAATCTAGCTAATTCAGTATTCTACTCATATTTGCTGGGGATTTTGGGAGTTGAGGTGCACATATTACAATGTTCCCAAGTTTGGAAATTCTGCACTAAAGAGGAGCAAGACTAGATGACCCTCTTAAGATTCCTTCCAAGTGTATGATTCTACAGTGTCCTCTTCCTATTTGACATGTTTCTTGTACTTTATTACTGAACACTTGAAACTGAATGAACATATGAATAGGCTCTAGTAGAATGTAGCTAATTCAGTATTCTACTCATATTTGCTGGGGATTTTGGGGAGTTGAGGTGCACATATTACAATGTTCCCAAGTTTGGAAATTTTGCACTAAAGAGGAGCCAGACTAGATGACCCTCTTAAGATTCCTTCCAAGTGTATGATTCTACAGTGTCCTCTTCCTATTTGACATGTTTCTTGTACTTGAAACTGAATGAACGTATGAATAGGCTCTAATAGAATCTAGCTAATTCAGTATTCTACACTGAAAAGCCCACTGAAAAGAGAGACTGAGTTCATTCACTACAGCATTAAGTTATAATTTGGCATATTTGCTTTGGATTGAATATGCTATGGACAATGCAAACATGGTGTATTGAGCAAACCATAGTTAAAATTACTCATGTCTGAGTGTGAGCTAGTCAATTGTTCTTTTGTTGTCCTTTTTAATGATGTTTTGATGTTAGCTGTCCATTTTAGACCATTTTACCCAGTAGTTAATCTGTCAGAAACGTCCTAGGGCTGTATTTCCCAATCTGGATAACTTTGAGATGTGTAGACCAATTTTCAGTATTCTACTCATATTTGCTGGGGATTTTGGGGAGTTGAGGTGCACATATTACAATGTTCCCAAGTTTGGAAATTTTGCACTAAAGAGGAGCCAGACTAGATGACCCTCTTAAGATTCCTTCCAAGTGTATGATTCTACAGTGTCCTCTTCCTATTTGACATGTTTCTTGTACTTGAAACTGAATGAACGTATGAATAGGCTCTAATAGAATCTAGCTAATTCAGTATTCTACACTGAAAAGCCCACTGAAAAGAGAGACTGAGTTCATTCACTACAGCATTAAGTTATAATTTGGCATATTTGCTTTGCGTTGAATATGCTATGGACAATGCAAACATGGTGTATTGAGCAAACCATAGTTAAAATTACTCATGTCTGAGTGTGAGCTAGTCAATTGTTCTTTTGTTGTAACTCTTCAAAATTTACTACAGGTAGTTCTTAATTTACAACCATTTATTTAATGGTCATTCAAAGTTACAAAGGCATCGAAAAAGTGACTTATGATTTTTCATACTTACAACTTGTTTTTGAAATTCCAGTGGCCGCACACACAGCCTGCAGTCACATGATTGTAACCAGTTCACATTTATTTATTCAGTTAACAACTGCTGTGTAGGCTTAACAAATGCAGCACTCACTTAATGGCCGTCAAAAAAGGTCCTACATTAGGCACGATCATGTGGTGTCTCACTTAATGACCACTGCTTACAACCATAATTCCAGGATCAATTACAGTCATAAATTGAGGACTATCTGTACATGGATCTGTTCATGAATTCACCCAATGTTGAATCTGTAGTCTGCATGGGACTTTATTTAAAATGTTGCATAACTAGCAAGTTTGTTACCCTTTTTGCTCAAAAGTTTTTAATGTATAGGATCAAAATAAAAGGGAAAAATTTAATTGTAATTAGAAAATGTTTATGATCAAATCTTATCTACTTTATCTTTAAACTTTCCTCTCTTTTTTTATAAAACAGATGGAAACCACTCATGTGCAAGTAGAGTCTGATCAACAGATAAAAGAAAAGAAAAATTTGGAATTATTTTCTGCAACAGCTCTGTCTAAAAATATAGCTGAATCTCAAGCAGTTGAGAAGAATTCTAAGCCTTTAGGATTCAGTGCCACTAATCCTGAGATTTTTCAGATACAATCTTTTACAGGCACTGGATCTCAACAATTTTTCTTACGTAATTCTTCTAAACCTACAGTTCAACTACTTCTTCCAGCGTCCCTGCATCCCATTGGACAAGTACCAGTAAGTAAAATAATTGCACATGGGCAGAAACATAAATCCATTACAAAAGATAGAGAAGATTCTTCAAATGTTTCCTTGGTTCCAACTTGTTCAGCAAAAACCCTTGTAAATGAGGGAAAGCAGCCAAAAGAACAAAAGATTAAAAAATCTCTGAAAGTGACAACTCGTTCTGGGCGGATTTCTTACCCTCCAAAATATAAAGTTAAGGACTACAAATTTATTAAAACAGAAGACTTGGCAGACTGTCACCCATCTGATTCTGATGACTATTCTGAGTTGAGCTTAGACGATGATGAATGCAACAAAGTAAAGGAAATATGTGAATTATTTAACCCCTTTAACTATGACCTGAGGCCAAAATTGTTTAAGTGTCAGAACTGTGAAAAATCCTACATAGGAAAAGGAGGATTATCACGGCACTATAGAATAAATCCAGGTCATGGGCACCAAGAGTCTTCAGAATCTTCTCCTATAAATAGATTTTCTAGGATGACACAGCTGGAATGTGCTGAAGAGGCAAATTGTGACAGCAACCATCAACCTTCTTCACCTTTACCAGTTACTCTTGCTTTAGTAAGCAAAAATGGACTAGCTACAGAATTGGAAAAAAATCTTCAAACAGAAAGTGAACAGCAGGTAATACATATTTTTTGTTAATGCATTTAAAGAGAATGAGCTGTAATCTGGTGCTACAACTGGTATTTAAGAGTGATATCCCACCCATATTTTAAAAAACCTGCTAAACCAATTAATAAAAGGAAAGAATAGATGCAAGAAATCAATACAATAATATAATTGCAAAATAATCATACATATCAAAGGAGGGGGAAGGAGTCTGGCTAATTATAGGGATGAGAGGTTTTGTCTTCTGAGCTTTCGGACTCGTGCTGGAACCCATCTTCAGGAAACTTCTCTCTAGCCTATCCTTTGGAGCCCATCTTCAGGAAACTTCTCTCTAACCTATCCTTTGGAGTCCATCTTTAGGAAACTTATCTCTAGCTTATCCTTTGGAGCCCATCTTCAGTCCATCTAGTTAGAAAGAAGTTCCCTGAAGATGGGCTCCAGCATAAATCCGAAAGCTTGGAAGACAAACCCTTGGTCCTGGTGATCAACTCAGATCAGATCCTGCAACACTATCTTGGGACATGTATTCATGGGAAAATGACTGTTTGTTGAAATTGCCAGTACAGGAGAATATTTGTAGCTCAGGCTTGAAATGCGTCTTTTAATTTCTTGGCTGCAGTCCCCATCTGCATGGGTACTTACAACTTGTTTTTGAAATTCCAGTGGCCGCACACACAGCCTGCAGTCACATGATTGTAACCAGTTCACATTTATTTATTCAGTTAACAACTGCTGTGTAGGCTTAACAAATGCAGCACTCACTTAATGGCCGTCAAAAAAGATCCTACATTAGGCACGGTCATGTGGTGTCTCACTTAATGACCACTGCTTACAACCATAATTCCAGGATCAATTACAGTCATAAATTGAGGACTATCTGTACATGGATCTGTTCATGAATTCACCCAATGTTGAATCTGTAGTCTGCATGGGACTTTATTTAAAATGTTGCATAACTAGCAAGTTTGTTACCCTTTTTGCTCAAAAGTTTTTAATGTATAGGATCAAAATAAAAGGGAAAAATTTAATTGTAATTAGAAAATGTTTATGATCAAATCTTATCTACTTTATCTTTAAACTTTCCTCTCTTTTTTTATAAAACAGATGGAAACCACTCATGTGCAAGTAGAGTCTGATCAACAGATAAAAGAAAAGAAAAATTTGGAATTATTTTCTGCAACAGCTCTGTCTAAAAATATAGCTGAATCTCAAGCAGTTGAGAAGAATTCTAAGCCTTTAGGATTCAGTGCCACTAATCCTGAGATTTTTCAGATACAATCTTTTACAGGCACTGGATCTCAACAATTTTTCTTACGTAATCTCATGGGTGTTGTCAGCGATAGTCAAAAATAATCCTCGACAATTGGGACTAGCATGCCTGAATGAATAAAATGCATATCTTTGAACTAAGATGCTGGAGGAAATTGCTTTACACTGAACAATTGCTAAATGACTGGTCATAAGTCCAGGACTACTTGAATAGGTACTTTGTCTTCTGAGCTGGACTCGTGCTGGAACCCATCTTCAGGAAACTTCTCTCTAACCTATCCTTTGGAGTCCATCTTTAGGAAACTTATCTCTAGCTTATCCTTTGGAGCCCATCTTCAGTCCATCTAGCTAGAAAGAAGTTCCCTGAAGATGGGCTCCAGCACAAATCCGAAAGCTTGGAAGACAAACCCTTGGTCCTGGTGATCAACTCAGATCAGATCCTGCAACACTATCTTGGGACATGTATTCATGGGAAAATGACTGTTTGTTGAAATTGCCAGTACAGGAGAATATTTGTAGCTCAGGCTTGAAATGGGTCTTTGTGCTCTCTGAGCTTGGTTGTTTTCTTGTACATGTGTCATTACTCAAACTAGGTAACATCATCAGTGCTAGTGATGTTGTACTAGTTATGTTATGTAGTTGAGTAATGAAATCTCTGCAAGAAAACAACCAACCCAGAGCACAAGTATCCCTCCTTTCTTGAAATTCCTTTTCCTCAGTGTTTTGTTAAAACAATAAAAAATGAATATTAGCAATCCATTGCTGCAAATCACATAAGGATGTCTTCTTTCTTCAATGTTGTCCTTTAAAAGCACAAATCTTGATATTCAAATTCCAAATACTAAGAATATAACCAAGAAACACAAACATATCATGAATACACCGTAGCTGATTCAGAGTTATATTAACCATCCCCTTGGTATCAACTCGAACTGTAGAAATAGGATAAGTTTAAATCATAATTGAAATTTCCACTTCCTAAGCTGGATCTTCAACAGTAGCTAAACAGGTAGTCATTGAGGATTAACGAGTTAGGGTACCAGGTAGGAAACAAGGAGACTGAGAATCCAGTTTTAGGGATGAAAGTTGGTGGGGTCATTCTTTCTCAGCCCAACTCACCTTATAAGGTGGTTGTTGTGTTGAAAATAGGAGGAAGGAGTATTAGGTATGTTTCTTCTTCAAGTTATTTATAAAAATAATAAAGGGATAAAAGAACGCTAAAAAACTACCCAATGTTAATTATTGTGGTTGTCTGATGATTTGGTCACTTGCAGCTCTTAATGATGACTTAATGAACATTGTTTGCCAGGATTGTTTATCAAAGCTGCTTCTTCGAGTTATAGCAATAGCGCTATAGCAATAGCACTTAGACTTCATAGTGCTTTACAGCCCGCTCTAAGCGGTTTTCAGAGTCAGCATATTTCCCCCAACAATCTGGGTCCTCATTTTATTGACCTTGGAAGGATGGAAGATTGAGTCAACCTTGAGCCTGGTTAGATTCAGTCTGCAAACTGCTGGAAGCCTGTGATCAGCAGTAGCCTGCAGTACTGCCCTCTAACCACAGTGCCACAGCGACTCTTACGTAATCTCATGGGTGTTGTCAGCGATAGTCAAAAAATAATCCTCGACAATTGGGACTAGCATGCCTGAATGAATAAAAATGCATATCTTTGAACTAAGATGCTGGAGGAAATTGCTTTACACTGAACAATTGCTAAATGACTGGTCATAAGTCCAGGACTACTTGAATAGGTACTTTGTCTTCTGTTGGCTTGTTCAATTGCCTTTGGTTTTGCAAACTTCAGGGACTTTTCCAACAAGTCATTATGCACTTAGAATGTTTAAACTTTAGCTTTGTGGTTAACGTTTCCAATGAAAGTTTCATTTTGTTTTATCTAGTATTTAATTATTTCTTTTGTTATGGCTGAAGGGATTCTTGACAATTCACTTAACAACCGCAACTGGAAGAGCTCTTGTTAAGTGAGTATGCAGGTTGTAAAATGGAGTGCCAGGATGAAGGGTGCTCTCCCCACCATACTCAGGTCCACTTATTCCTGCCTTTTTCTGTAATTGCAGATGCATTCAGCTGATACAAGGCATGGTCTTCCTAACAAGGCCACCTTACGCTATCCTACAAGCAGCCCTCATTTGCCGTACCTTTCAAAGCATCTCCATATCTTTGTAACTCACTTTTTTTAACTCCAAGCAACTTGCTTTTCCATATCTTTCTAATCTTCAGAACAGTGATGTTTGCTAGATAGAATTCTAGATAGAATTCTAGTGCTAGAAAGCACTAGAAAGGAGATAAAATCCCCTGGTGTCCTGATGGAACAGACCTCAGATCCTGAAGGTTTGAGGTCTGTTCCTGAAGGCCACCAAGGGACATCTCCTTGCTGCATGAAGAGGAGGGGAAATCTCCTGGTGCACTGCAGGAACAGACCTCTAATTCCCCATCCCCTCTCCTTACAACTTACTGGCTTGCCCACTGAATTTCTAGAGAAGCTGACAGAGAAGATTGCAAAAAGCGATCACATGATTGCAGGCCACTTGGCAACTGGTCATAAATGCAAGTCAGCTGTCAAGCACAGCAAACTCAAGAGTTGGAGCAAATTTTATGAAAGCCAGAATTGCTTTACTTTGAAGAGTTGCTAAATGACTGGTCATAAATCCAGGATTACCTGTATAGCTGTTTTGTCCTCTGTTGACTTGTTTAATTGTCTTCAGTTTTGTTAAACATCAGTGACTTTTCCAACAAGTCATTATGCACTCAGAACATTTAAATTTTAGCTTCATGCTAAATGCTTCCAATGAAAGTTTCATTTTGTTTTATCTAGTATTTAATTATTTCTTTTGTTATGGCTGAAGGGATTCTTGACAATTCACTTAACAACCGCAACTGGAAGAGCTCTTGTTAAGTGAGTATGCAGGTTGTAAAATGGAGTGCCAGGATGAAGGGTGCTCTCCCCACCATACTCAGGTCCACTTATTCCTGCCGTTTTCTGTAATTGCAGATGCATTCAGCTGATACAAGGCATGGTCTTCCTAACAAGGCCACCTTACGCCATCCTACAAGCAGCCCTCATTTGCCGTACCTTTCAAAGCATCTCCATATCTTTGTAACTCACTTTTTTTTAACTCCAAGCAACTTGCTTTTCCATATCTTTCTAATCTTCAGAACAGTGATGTTTGCTAGATAGAATTCTAGATAGAATTCTAGTGCTAGAAAGCACTAGAAAGGAGATAAAATCCCCTGGTGTCCTGATGGAACAGACCTCAGATCCTGAAGGTTTGAGGTCTGTTCCTGAAGGCCACCAAGGGACATCTCCTTGCTGCATGAAGAGGAGGGGAAATCTCCTGGTGCACTGCAGGAACAGACCTCTAATTCCCCATCCCCTCTCCTTACAACTTACTGGCTTGCCCACTGAATTTCTAGAGAAGCTGGCAGAGAAGATTGCAAAAAGCGATCACATGATTGCAGGCCACTTGGCAACTGGTCATAAATGCAAGTCAGCTGTCAAGCACAGCAAACTCAAGAGTTGGAGCAAATTTTATGAAAGCCAGAATTGCTTTACTTTGAAGAGTTGCTAAATGACTGGTCATAAATCCAGGATTACCTGTATAGCTGTTTTGTCCTCTGTTGACTTGTTTAATTGTCTTCAGTTTTGTTAAACATCAGTGACTTTTCCAACAAGTCATTATGCACTCAGAACATTTAAATTTTAGCTTCATGCTAAATGCTTCCAATGAAAATTTCATTTTGTTTCATCTAGTACTTAATTATTTCCTTTGTTGGGGCCGAAGGGATTCTTGACAATTTCTTTCAGCATCTTAATTCAAACACATGCATTTTTATTCTTTCAGGCATGCTAATGGTCCAGCTGTCATATGATAGCCCTCTGAAAACATAGTATTGATAATACTTTTGCTGTCAGGGTGATATTTCTGCACTTTAATATTTTGTCTAGAGCTGTTTTCATAATTTTTTCCCCAAATGGCAAATGTGCATTTTATGGTCACCATCCCTATGAATTGTTGAGGCCAAGAAGAAAAGTCTGTTACAATTTAGCCTCTTAGCCTATTTGTACTGGGTTGGCTTTGCGTATTGACACAATTTTTCCTTTGCTGCCACCGTTTATGTTCACATATTTAATCTCAATTTTAAAAGAGCAGGACATCTTGTTTCTTTTTTTAATGCTGAACAACAATTGTTCTTTCATCTTCAACAGATTCCTCCAGTCTTCCTCACTTCCAGGTATTAAATGCTCTTATTTATAGTTTATTTAACATACATGAGGGCATAAATTATTCTAATCTAAAATTAGGAAGCATGACAAGAAAGGAATAGTAGTTACTCTATGTGGTGCGGCAGGAAGCATTGATGATGATTGCTTTCATAATCATCTTGAATGTCAAATATGAAATAAAAATATACAGATTATCACTTCATAATTTGAAAAAGTTTGTAAGTCTACTGTGTCTCACCACATTTTTGCTTTTTACAATACTACATGAGGGCCGGTTTAGCTCTGCCTGGTAAGGCCTGTTATTAAGAACACAAAGCCTGCAATTACTGCAGGTTCGAGCCCGGCCCAAGGTTGACTCAGCCTTCCATCCTTTATAAGGTAGGTAAAATGAGGACCCAGATTGTTGGGGGGGCAATAAGTTGACTTTGTAAATATATACAAATAGAATGAGACTATTGCCCTATACATTGTAAGCCGCCCTGAGTCTTCGGAGAAGGGCGGGGTATAAATGTAAAAACAAAAAAAAAAAAACATTTTTTATCCTTATTGTCATTTTTTTTGTTTCAAAAATGCATTTGCTATATTTGAGAGGTTTTAACTACTTTTATATGGTGAAATGTAGATTTGTTACTATAATTTATGCCCTCATGGTGGCTCAGACTGCTAAGACAGTCTGTTATTAACACAGCTGCTTGCAATTACTGCAGGTTCAAGTCCCATAGGCCCAAGGTTGACTCAGCCTTCCATCCTTTATAAGGTAAGTAAAATGAGGACCCAGATTGTTGGGGGCAATAAGTTGACTTTGTATATAATATACAAATGGATAAAGACTATTGCTTATCATAGTGTCAGCTGCCCTGAGTCTTCGGAGAAGGGCGGGATATAAATGCAAATAAAAAAAAAATGTTCAAACTGATTGATGAATCAATCAAAAAAATAAATAAAAGCAAAACATTTTAAACAATTCTAATGAACATTTTTTTGAAGTCTGACTTTTCTGCAGAAGATAGAAACTCTGAAGCATACAGCACCCATTTGGGGCCTGGAAGAAGAAAACGGCTGAGAAGATCATATCAACCAAAGATGGCTAATAGATCAAGATGTTCTACAACATTTAGCAGTCTTGGTCAATTATCTTCCAATTCTCTTAATAATATCTCAGCAGAGCATCTTAATAGATTTAAAAGAAAAGCTAAGCTAAAAGAGGTATATTGTTCCTTTATATTATTACTTATTTTTATTTATCTACATATTAAGAACACTTTATGACATTTCTAAATGAATTATGTTCTTTAACAGCTGATTCAGCAATGCACCAATGAAGAGTTTATGGAGCTGGTGATTCCACGTTTGACAACAGTTGTTACTGTATTTGAATTCCTACTGATGAAGGCAAGTCTTTAAAACTTGGTATTTTACACAAAAGCATATTTTCTAGCAAGTAGGAAGAATTTGATCTAATGTCAGCAAGGCAAGTATAATATTGCCTAAGAGAAAATGGGATTTCCAAGGAAAGATTCAGAGTCTGCTGAATAGTATTAGAAAAGGTATATATGTGTAATCAGTTGAAACCAGTTCCACTATAACAGAAATGGAAAAGAAATAAAAGATTGCAAATGAAATGAGCTTGCTTATACTTTTATATAGCTTTTGTTTTTGATCAGGCAGAGAAAAAATGTCCAACAAAAGCAGTCTTTCCAGATGTTTATCAGGAGTTTGAAGAGCTCCATTCAATGGTAAAGAAAATGTGTCAAGATTATTTTAATAATTCTGAATTAAAGCAACCATTAGAAATAAAAAACCATAAGGTAAGAATAATTCAGATTTTTTTTTGTTAGCAAAAGCTTTCTCAGTTAAATTATGTGTAGATAAAATGGGTACTGCATTTCCTTAACAATGAAAACAATGAAAATACTAGCAATGTAGTTCATTGAAATGATCATTGAAAATACGAGCAATGTAGTTGGCAAAGTTTTTTGACCAAATATATGCATTCTTCCATCTTCACATAAACTATGCTGGCTTGAATTTTAATTTTGTAATTGATTTTATGGGTTTTAATTTTATTAATTTGAGAGGTTTTAACTACTTTTATATGGTGAAATGTAGATTTGTTACTATAATTTATGCCCTCATGGTGGCTCAGACTGCTAAGACAGTCTGTTATTAACACAGCTGCTTGCAATTACTGCAGGTTCAAGTCCCATAGGCCCAAGGTTGACTCAGCCTTCCATCCTTTATAAGGTAAGTAAAATGAGGACCCAGATTGTTGGGGGCAATAAGTTGACTTTGTATATAATATACAAATGGATAAAGACTATTGCTTATCATAGTGTCAGCTGCCCTGAGTCTTCGGAGAAGGGCGGGATATAAATGCAAATTAAAAAAAAATGTTCAAACTGATTGATGAATCAATCAAAAAAATAAATAAAAGCAAAACATTTTAAACAATTCTAATGAACATTTTTTTGAAGTCTGACTTTTCTGCAGAAGATAGAAACTCTGAAGCATACAGCACCCATTTGGGGCCTGGAAGAAGAAAACGGCTGAGAAGATCATATCAACCAAAGATGGCTAATAGATCAAGATGTTCTACAACATTTAGCAGTCTTGGTCAATTATCTTCCAATTCTCTTAATAATATCTCAGCAGAGCATCTTAATAGATTTAAAAGAAAAGCTAAGCTAAAAGAGGTATATTGTTCCTTTATATTATTACTTATTTTATTTATCTACATATTAAGAACACTTTATGACATTTCTAAATGAATTATGTTCTTTAACAGCTGATTCAGCAATGCACCAATGAAGAGTTTATGGAGCTGGTGATTCCACGTTTGACAACAGTTGTTACTGTATTTGAATTCCTACTGATGAAGGCAAGTCTTTAAAACTTGGTATTTTACACAAAAGCATATTTTCTAGCAAGTAGGAAGAATTTGATCTAATGTCAGCAAGGCAAGTATAATATTGCCTAAGAGAAAATGGGATTTCCAAGGAAAGATTCAGAGTCTGCTGAATAGTATTAGAAAAGGTATATATGTGTAATCAGTTGAAACCAGTTCCACTATAACAGAAATGGAAAAGAAATAAAAGATTGCAAATGAAATGAGCTTGCTTATACTTTTATATAGCTTTTGTTTTTGATCAGGCAGAGAAAAAATGTCCAACAAAAGCAGTCTTTCCAGATGTTTATCAGGAGTTTGAAGAGCTCCATTCAATGGTAAAGAAAATGTGTCAAGATTATTTTAATAATTCTGAATTAAAGCAACCATTAGAAATAAAAAACCATAAGGTAAGAATAATTCAGATTTTTTTTTGTTAGCAAAAGCTTTCTCAGTTAAATTATGTGTAGATAAAATGGGTACTGCATTTCCTTAACAATGAAAACAATGAAAATACTAGCAATGTAGTTCATTGAAATGATCATTGAAAATACGAGCAATGTAGTTGGCAAAGTTTTTTGACCAAATATATGCATTCTTCCATCTTCACATAAACTATGCTGGCTTGAATTTTAATTTTGTAATTGATTTTATGGGTTTTAATTTTTATTAATTTTATAGGGTTTGATTGTATTTTAAAATTGGGCCAAATTTAATAAGTTTTTTAACGTCTGTTTTTAGTATTGTATGTGTTTCCATTGTATTTTATCTTGGCTGTAAACCGCCCTGAGACCTTCGGGTGGTATACAAATTAAATAATAATACACACACACACACACACACACACACACACACACACACACACACACATAATAATAATAATAATAATAATAATAATAATAGTCATAATAATAATAATTATTATTATTATTATTATTATTATTATTATTATTATTATTATTATTATTATTATCATCAATATTCTGTTCCTATAATAGCCCATCAAATGGTTACAAAGAAATCAAGCAAGATGTGATACAATAAAGTGTATTGTCCCAATATAATAATCTCTGCAAATTGATCTGCTTAAATAAAACAAATGAAATGAACACTTACTATTTTACTTACTAATCAACAAAGTAAGAATAAAAACATAAACGATCAAGACGATCTCAAAACTGATAACCACATAAAGAAAACAATGCCAAAAATGAAGAAACTGCTCAAAGGTTTTCCCTTGCCCCTTTTTGGAGGAATTCAAGCACTGACAAACAATACAGTTTATATGTTGGTCAATCTGATATACATTTCTCCTTTTACTGTTATATAATTCTTTTAGTCAAACTCCAATCCTAATCTTAACCCACTGTTTTTGATATTTTATTTAATTCTAAAAACTGAGAAATGTAGGAGAAAAGATATATAAATATCATGTAAAGCAGGGCTGTCAAACTCGCGGCCCGGATATGTTACATGCTGGCCACGCCCATTCCCAGTTTAGCCAAGGGGAAAAAAGTCCTGATATGTCACGTGATGCTGCCGTGACAGTGTGAGTTTGACACCCTTGATGTAAAAGCATTCTGGAAGAATTATTTTTGAAATGGGTGAAGCAGATATTATGACATACTTAATTACTCAACTTCGATTTTCTTTTATTAGTAAGATTCTTGATAAGCCCTGAGTAAATCATTGCATTAGATTTTAGAAAAAATGTGAAATCTTTAGCATGTAACAAACAGAAATGCAGAGAAAATCCTTGATTGCTTTTCATGATTACTATATGAATGACTGGTTATTTTCTACAGATGACACTTTCAGTGAAGTTTTTGTGTGTGTGTTTAACAGGTAGCTGAATCACTAGGAATTACAGATTGTTGTCTTGAAGTGCCAAAAATCCAGACAAATTCTTTTCCTGAATGTACTGAATCTACTGATGAGCCTATATTGCTCCATATTTCAGGACAGAAACGAGCAGCTGAGGTATAAAATAAATGAATTTTGTCATGGTAACATGTATATATTTTGCAACATTATAAACATGATAGGATGCTTTTATTTGTTATAAATCTATCTTCTGCTAAGTATCAACAATGGGTTGAAAATCATTTATCTTTTTGCAAAATTTGAACTTTGCCTATATTAATGGGGTATAATATTTTATTCCACGGCATTGCTCCTTAATGTTCTCTTAATAATAGAATTAGTATTAGAGTGTTTCCTTTGCGTGAGATGGGGTGTGAATAATCTCTTGCTTTGGATTACAGTTATCCTAATTCCTGCCATTAACCATTTTAGTTGCAGCTAATGACAATTGTAGTCCAGCAGTAGCTGTAAGGGCATTATCTACTCCTGCCCATTTTTTGTTTTGTCTTATGTATTGCAGCTGGAGTAAAAAATATTGAACTTTTGCAAAATCTTCATTCAGCAACCTCAATTGCAATTGGCAACTCCTTGGTTAAAACAATTGCTAAGTGAAACTGCGATTGTGCTTATGGCTTTACTTCAGCTTTCCTTGCTCTACAGTTCTGTGAAAGTCATCAATGTTTACTTCATCATCGTTGTAATTGCATATGGTCACTAAATGATAACGTTTGATTTGACTGAAAGCTAGTTTAGCTTTTTAATTGGGAGCCTCACAGAGTTGATTAAAAGATGGGCCACTACATAAATGTTTTAAATATAACAGCTGTTTTAAATTCATGGTTTATTACTGAGTGCTGTATTGTTGCAGATGTTTTTTAAAATGTAATTTTTACCAGGTTTCTTGATAGAGAATGGAACAATTGCCTAGGGTTTTTACACGGAAGAGGTACCATCAATATTAACAATATTGATCAATAGAATCAACTGCAGGCATAGATGGGGCACTAGAAAGTTGCCCAAGTGATTTTTTTCCCCTCCTACATGGAAATACATTATTCAGTTCCTCCATTTATTACTTGCCTATCTCTACTTTCCTATTGGAAAATAGTCTTCAGTTGCTTATCCATGTGTTTGAGAATAGATGGGGATTTCCATTCCAAATTGAAACCCCTTATATTCTATGAGAAGCCATTCTTCAAGACCTGCGGCCTCTAGAGAATAGAATTCAATCAGGCACAGTGGAATATAGATGAAATGAAAACCACAACCCTCTGTTTTATGCATGCAAAATGCACTTCATGTTTTAGCCCTATGACAATACCAAGTGCAAAGATTCCTAGGGGGGTAGTTTGAGGGCAAATTACAGATATTTCTAAATGAAGAAACAGAAACAGGTGGAGAGGTGCTGGAAATACCATATAAAGCCTTGTTACGTTCGGGCAGACTTTTTTCACTCCCAGAGCCACCAGTTTCATGCAGCTTTAAGATTAGTTAGAGATTGCACAATTGCTGCTTCATGCATTTACAATTTACTTTACACATCTTTTTCATCTTGGCAAATATTCAAGGTTTTCAATAAAAATACCAAATTGTGTGCATAGTGAAAGAAATCTTACCTTGCAGTGTTTTATATTCAAAAAGCTACATATTCTTTAAAATGTGCATTTAAATTACAGCATTTTTGTGTGTTTTCTTAAGTTTTAGAAATGTGCAACAAAAATTGTTCTGCAAAAATAATATGGAAAAAAAAAGAATATGAATTGCTCCAGACAAAAATTGTGGATGAAATAATACATATTTATGTGATCAACATACTCAAGAAAAATTGAATGTTTACAGCCTTTAAATATACCAGGATTAGATTATTTGAGATGTCCAACTGACTATAGAGGACGTTCACAAGAAGAACAAAGATAAATTCAAGTTGGGATACAGTAAATGAAATGACTTATTATATCTCTTGAAACATCTGAAAAACACAGTCATCATTCTCCTTGGTTTCTTCATGAAAATACAGTAAAAATAAAATATAGCAAGAACTTAAGAAAAATGCTGTTAACAAATTCTGAACTTTCTTAAAACTTGAATAATTTCAACAGTATTAAACATCACAGGAATAGTTCATCAGTTTAGATCTCAGGAAATTGAAAAGACCAGCTTCGTCCTTCCTTGAAAATATATGATTAATCAATTTATTAGTATTTTAGTGGAAGAAAAATAGAGAATGTACTAACTACAGCATGATAATGTTGAAGATCATGGAAACTGGGAACTTTCTTAGGGGTATAGGCTTTGCTTCTTTCTGGTCTGTAACACAATTTGCTGGTGCTCTGTACATTATACAAATTCTTTGGAAGCTGCAGCACTCTTAACAGTAATACTAAAATTAAGCCATTATAAAAATATTTTTGAAACAGTTTTGAAAGTCTTACCTGAAATGTATATTAAACATGAATTTGTTTTTAGTTCCACAAGCTTGGCCATATTTAAGATATAGCACAAGTTCTAAAAATATCCAGATTTAGGTGTTACCTTCCCAGAATGATAATTTTGTTAATCTGGTTCTAATAATATTGTCTTCTCTTCAGGTATTCAGGAGAGGTTGTATTCAGAATCATGACACCAAAATGATAAAATTGGGATGCTACCATGCGAGTTTTATGCTTTTGTACTTGCATTGCCATATTGCCCACAATTACATAATTTATAGAGTTTGCATCATATCACAATGCACTTTTGTCACTTTGTCCCTACTTGCACATGCCTTTGTCTGCATAAGAGAAGATGTATTGACTTCCTAAGAGTCAATATTCTCATAATGGATGAATGAGTTAAATCTGCAGGAAAGCTAGCAGCACTTAAGACACAATGTTAATGAGAGGCTTAATCAGTGGTACTATAAGGAGTTAATAGAAAATGAATTTCTCCTAAAAGACAAATATATTGCATCAATTGCTATGGATATATTAACACTTGACTACCTACAGTACTGTGTAAAATTAAGGACAGCTGCCAGAATTCCTTTAAAAATGAACATTTAAATTCTTGTGTATGCTATCTGAATAAACTTGAAAAAACAACAACCCACGGTGCTTTACCAATTGCTATTTTTATCAGATTTCCAATTTAAATTTACTTTTTTAAAATGTAGAACTTATTTGGGATTTAAAGTGTTTAGATTGTTCTCCATATTGAATCATTTTATCATTTTAAAGATATCTGTTATTGGATAATAAACAGTCAAGGTTTTCTTAAATATTTAATTTACGACATAAAACGTATATATGGCTTGTTTAAAATTAAAAATTCATCTACTTCATGTTTTCAGATGTGTCCTATTCTACATATGGTACTTGCAATTGTAAAATATATTGTTAATTTTCCCTAATCCAAATTGCTCTGAAAACACTTTTAATCCAGAACACCTAAAGTCTAGAATCTCAAATATTTTGAAGTGAAGAGTTCAACAGAGTATGACATAAAAGAAATATTATAAAACATTGAATAATTTATGTCATGCCATATGGGAGCTTTAAAGCCTACATTCACCAAATGGTTGGTGAAGTTTGGAAGGCATATGCACTGATGGACAGACTACATTTGCACTTACACATCTTCTGGCTTCTTGATGCATAGAAGAAGAAACGGAAAATATGAGCAGCTTCCTGGAAGTGCTTTTTTAAAAATATGTTGGGTAACAATGGATTTAGCTTGTTTCTGGAACAATTCAGGATTCCTTAATTGCCTTGTATATTAAATAGCTACGAGGAAGATGTCTGCATCAGACCCATGCCTGATTGAAGAGAAGCCAGCATATTATGCCTCTTAATAAGACATATCTGAGTTTAGCATGTTATGTACTTGGCCTTTTAGATCCTGGGCAAAAGTCTAAGTAACAGCTCCTTAAAAAAAATAACATGGAATAATTCAAACAGAGGTGACTAAGTGTGCTGTAATGCATCATCCCACATAATAGCAATTCTAAACAAGTTAGGGAAAGTATATGCAGTATAGTTTACAAGTACTCTAACAGTGATTATAGGAGATGTCTGTATATTTTTTTATGTAACCAAGTAATTCATAGCATCTGTACCTTGGGTACAGGATGGAGGAACTAGATGCACCATTCCAAGCACAACTCCCTCTCTCATAGCATTGGGGATTTTTTTTGGGAATTATTTTCTTTGTAAATTCCATGCCAGATTTGGCCCATTTTTGAACATGATCTTTCTTTGGCTGGAATCTCCCATTATAGCAAATTTGCTCCCATTCTCTTCAGGGTTTTTTTTTTTTTGAGAGTCATCCCGTTGATATCCAACATTTTGTTGGGATGGAAGAAGTCAAAACAGAGATTATACATACAATCTGAACAGACACTGAACAGTTATATACTAGGACACTGTCATAAGAGATTCATCTAGCATCTACGTTGCCAAAAATGGAAGGGAACAGTGTTGATTTTTACCACTATTGCCTTTCCTTTTTTATCTTCTAGAAGTCTGTTACCATCTATCCTAGCTGTATCACACGGAGCTGCTTGGTTTTTAAGGGCTTCAGAATGTTTATAATTTTTTACAACAAATGACTTGATCACTCACATGTTAAATAACTGCCCTATAATTGTTCTGTTTTGGCATATTTGTAAATGTGATATACACAATCTGAAGTTTTTACTCCATTGCTTGTTTTCTTGTATTAAATGTCGTAAATTATATGCCAGTAGTAATGTTTAATCAAGATATGAGTCTGAAACTATGCCTTTTGCACATTCTATATATTTATGTAGAATATATATAATTATGCAGCTTTATTTTCATATGAGTAGAGAAGGGTACATGATTGTAGATTTTTCCTTGATATCTTTTATCCAGTTAAAGGAGACTGAGGTAACTACTCCCACATATTGACACATTGTGAAGGATTAAACTACTTAGCTATCACTAATTTTCTGACAGCCCAGTTACACACCCAGGTAAACTATAGAGTATTCTGAAAATAACCATGTTGCTCATAACATATTTCCTTCGAAATAAAAGGAAATTGTGCTTTGTGGTATAATATGAAACAAAAAAGGGGTGTAAATCATTAAAAAAGTAAGAACTTTATTATAAATAAGATGTAATAAAATCATAAATCCATAACAATATTAGCACTATATATCTTGCTACCTAAATATTTAAATTTAAGGTGATATATCAAATAGATAAAATTATAGCTGCCTATGCCCTGTTTCTAACAACATACTTTCCAACAGAACTATGTTGCTATTGTCAATGTAGGGCTGATATAACCATGATGATAAATAGACCATCTGTAGATCTTGGTCAGCAGTATGAGCAATTTCTTCCACAATGGTGTGCTTGAGTTTCAGTTCTTGGGAATACATATCTAAGAGCTTGACTGAGACGTCATCTGAAAAAGAAGTAAAAAAAAATGGTTCTGCATTGTGTTTTATAACCTATTTTTGTGACACATTTCTCAGCATACTGCAACACAGTACTTGCATAAAATTTGGCTGATTTTGGAATCTAAGTAGATCAGACCTGATTAGCACTTGAATCTTACTGCCAAGAAAACAACGGGGTTATGCCTATGAATTTACTAGACATTCAGCTCAATACATAAGAGTTTAGTTTAAAATTTTTCAGTATTAATTCTTGGATAGAAAAAGTATAAATTCTGAAGTTTTGTGCAAGGTTTTATACAATTGATAACTTTGGCTTAAATTGTAGGATACATCCATCTAGATTTATAATATAGAAACTTGAAAACTGCAGTCAGATGAAATATTCTCTCTACAGAACTAAAGTTCAACATGTCTGAATGTATTTACTTGCTCATTAGAGATTGGCAAATCATTTAGTCACAGTTGGGCTATTAGACAATTAAGAAGGGGAAATTTGAGGATATTATTATATAAAAAACTAAATTAGTTCTTTCCCTTTAAGTGACCTTACTCCACAAGATGTAAGTAGATAACTGAACCTGAATTTACTTTCTCAGCAAGTAGAAAGCAGTGTCAAGAGCAGACAAATCATGGAGCTCTAATAGCAGAGACTAGGGATTTTTTAAACTTAAAAATGAAATTGCAGATTTCCAACCAAGAATATGTAATTTAGCCGCTCAGATCAGACAGAATTATCAAGAGTAAAAAGTAGTTAGGACATGTCAAACCTTCAAAGAAAGCCAAACCAGGAAATAGGCTCCACAAATGCCACTGGAACTAGATTTTATTTTTATTTATTTTATTGACATAAATTACAGTGAAATTACTTCAAAAGCCTGATTATGTTTTTCCTTCTGTTATACCTAGGTGAACTAAGATAGAACCTGTTCCAAATTAATTTCTTATGCTTTCTCTTCCCTGGGTTTAATACTTTTGGTTTTGTAACAGTTTCTCCATATTCTCTCCAAGGCCCATTTCTGTGGCTCGCTATAATGGGATGCCATTTTTAAAACTGGACCCAAAGATGATATGGAATAAATAAGGGAAATTATAATGAGATGCAGAACTAAATCCTGTTTCATCACCACTCCAGAATTTTTTGGGTCAAAAATAGGTAGATGCAGCTTGTTGATGCTGCTTACTTGGATTTTCAACAGCCTTTGGTAAAGTTCCTTATCAGTGAACTCAGTAGACATTGGATAAAAAGATTTCTTATTTAATGGATTGCTAACTAGTTAAAAATCATCAGGTCCTGTGTTAAGCACATTGGGCTACTATTACTAATTAAAAAACAGAAGTAAAAACAGAAATAAATGGTCAATTGCCTCAAAAGAGATAGATACAAGAAGTGCAATCCCTTGTTGAACTGCATTGACACCAGAGTTTCTAAACTTGTTCATAAACTATCTTGATTACAGAAAGATTACAATATATGGTATTTAGCGTGATAAAAATTGAAAATGATCGTGAACAGTTCCAGAAGGATTCCTTTAAAAGCACAAATGGTCAATCAAATGGCTTCAATTTAACCAAACAGTTAAATCTAAGTAAGTGTAAAGTGATGTACAAAACACAGACAGCATCTGTCTGTAGTTGTAAAAAAAGACAAATTCTGCTCTCAGGGTCAAAAGAAAAAGGACTGAGATTAAAAATGCCAACACTGTAAGGCTCTTAAGAAATTTATGAAATGCCTGATTCTAGAATTATAAGTAGATTTCTGGTTGGCATATTTTTTTAAAAAAATATATTCAACATCATAATAACTAGGTGAGGAAATAGAAGAGATACATTTATAACATTGGCAGATATCACAAAAATGGGGGGGGAACTGCTCTAAAAAGATATTGATAGCTCTGAACACTGTTGTTGTTAGTTGCGAAGTCGTGTCTGACCCATCGCGACCCCATGGACAAGGTTCCTCCAGGCCTTCCTGTCCTCTACTATCCTCTGGAGTCTATTTAAACTCATGCCTACTGCTTCAGTGACTCCATCCAGCCACCTCGTTCTCTATTGTCCCCTTCTTCTTTTGCCCTCAATCTTTCCCAGCATTAGGCTCTTCTCCAGTGAGTCTTTCTTTCTCATTAGGTGGCCAAAGTATTTCAGTTTCATCTTCAGGATCTGGCCTTCTAAAGAGCAGTCATGGTTGATCTCCTCTAGAACTGACTTGAACACTAGGCCCTGCCTAACAAAAATATTATTCAGTAGTTAGATAAATAGGCACTCAAATGCAGGAAAAATCAGATGCACATTTACAAGATAGGCAGCACCTGGCTTATTATTATGTTTGCAATAAGAGTCTGGGAGTTCTGACAAACCAAATTAAGAATGGACCAGCAATGTGGCAAAAGAACAAATGCAGTTTTGGGCTGCATCAACAAAATATAATGCCAAGGTAATGGGAAGTGATAATACCACTCTATGCTGTACTGGTCAGACCATACTGGGAATTCTATGTCCAGTTCTCATTGCCACAATACAAAAAAGATTCTAAGGAGCTGATAACAGTGCAAATAAGAGGAACAAAGTTGGTAAGTTCTATAAAGCACAATTAAAAGAACACGATTTATTCCCCTTAGTGCCTGAAGTAAGACAAGAACGAATAGGTAGAACTTTAACAGAGAGAAAGATCACCAGTAGAGATAAGTAGGAATCTCCTGATTGTGAGCTATAGCAGTGGAACAGCTTGGGTGCTCCATCACTGGAGGCATTTAAGAAAAGACTGAACTGCCATTTATCTGGAATGGTGTAAGAATTCCTGCATTGGGCAATAGGCTGGACTAGGTGATTTCCAAGGTATCTTCCAACTATATGATGACAATATATTAAAACTGAAAAAAGTGAAGAGAGAAAAATGAATAAAGTATAGAACATTTTCTGTAAGGAAAGGGCTAGAATGTTTCAGATTCTTTAGCTTGGAATAAAGCAACCGAGAGAGAGGAGATGGATATAAAACTGTACATGATATAGACAAATTGGCAGGGAGAGATTTTTTTTCTATCTCTTTCAAAATACAACCAAGACTCATTCAATGAAGCTAACCAGAAGGAGATTTGAACGTTTTGTTTTTTGCATTGAGCATAAAGAAATCTATAAATGTCATTACTATGTGATTAAAGAGGGGATCTGATAAATTTATGAAGGGCAGTTATCAAGGCCTCTGACTCATTGTTATCCTTTTCAAATAAATTGTCCTCATCAAAAAGGCAGATTTACTTACAGAAATGGGAAATAGGCCATGTGTGAAATAACGGTGCCTTGGGTTCTGCTGCATGATGGTATGTTTCTAAGTCACAGACCCCCTTAGTTGTTGAACACAGTTTTTCCATTTTCTCATATATTTTAGTCTAGCAAAATTGAGAACAAGTAAGATTCAACATTTAAGAAGCGAAAGTTCAGTAAATAGTTCGAGCAAAATTGCTTGATCACTAATTTTAGCAGCTAAGAAATTTTGAAAAGTGGGACACAGACAAGATAAGCAGGTGACAAAGCATAATTTCTCTTAAGGACATTTTTAATAGTCACAACTACACATGGTTTAATAGTTTTGTTTGGCACTCCTGAGTTAATATGCATAGTACACATTCATTTAAAATCTTGCTTATATGCTTAATATCTTTTCAGGTTAAAGATTGCTATCTTGAATAGGCTTAATAAAATAATTAAAAGTTAATATGACAATTTGCTGCAAAGATATACTTCTGTTGACCGGTGAGGAGTATAGAAATGCTTCTCAGCACAGATTCTAGTAAAAAGTACCAATTTTTTAAAAGTCTCAAGTAGTTCTGTACAGCACTGCTCCAGTTCCATGTTATAGTTAAGTGGCAGTCTTTCACTGTCAGAGGGATCTTCATGTTCTATCTCCAAATTGCTGTCTTTAAACCTATTAAATAATTTAAAAAATCATTTAGTATTTAAGAAAAATGCCTTCGCTACCATCTTACTAATTCTAACAGAGAATCAACTTTGTTTAATCTCTTTAAACTTCTGAGTGCATCATATGGCATTTTTTTAAAAAAAATCCAGTTTAAATGAAATAAAAATGTGTTTTGCACCAACACTACTGACAAATTAGTTCAATGTACTTACTGTGTAGCATTTTTGATGTTCACAATTTTGGTGGCAATAGAAAACCCATTATCATTCAAGGTTTCCCATTTCATTATTAGGTTGTGCCAGTCGGCTGCATTATCTTTGATTTTTCTTGCGCTTATAGACAATACAGGTGTCCTAGGAGTAGAACTACTAGCTAAACAAAACACAAAATTAAAATAATTTTAATGACGCGATTCTGGGGTGGGTGGGTGCAGAGGTCGTAACTGTGAAAAATGGACCTAAGTCACATTTTTTCAGCGCCCTTGTAACTTCCAGCCGTCACTAAATGAACTGGAGCAGGGGTCTCCAACCTTGGTCACTTTAAGACTTGTGGACTTCAATTCCCAGAATTCCTCCAGCAAAGTCAGTCACCAAAGCTGGCTGAGGAATTTTGGGAGTTGAAGTCCACAAGTCTTAAAGTGACCAAGGTTGGAGACCCCTGAACTGGAGGACGGGGACTATCCATTCACCCGCCCGTCCCCGTCCCCCCACACTTTAAACAGGAAGCCCTCACCGCTCAAAAAGTCGGCGGTCTTAGCCGCGGCCCAGCGAAGAAGTCAGAAACCTTCCTCCCACCCACCCCTACCTGCCCGACTCTGAGAAAACTCACCAGCCATCTTCCCCCTTCGCCTCCGCGGACGGCGACTCTCTTCCCTAAATCCCTCCTCTCGGAAATGCGCTCACGTCCGACCCCGCCTGGCAAAGAGGCTCCGCGGCTGCCGCGAGCGCTGGCGCTGGGTTTGTTTTCCCAGCGTCGCCAGGCCTGGGAGGGAGCGGCTACCCGCGCTTCCCTTGTTGATCATGAGGGGCTCTGGGTCCTACTGAGATAGGGAGCTTGCGGCCTAGTCAGGCGAGGCAGGCGGGCGCGCGGGGAGCGCTGGGTCTCCAAGGGCAGTGTTGCTAAGGTCGGGAGGGGAGGGGGGGGCTAATGTCTCGAAAGAATTGCTGCTTGGCTGTGCTCTCTTAGCGGCGGAGGAGAGCGGGTGAGTAGTATCAATCGCCTTCTCGCTCCTTTAACTGCCTGCTTGGGCCGGGGAGGGGTGGGGGGTTGGACTAGATGACCTACCAAGGTCCCTTCCAACTCCGTTAATCTGTTAACTTCTCAAGAAGGAGCTTGATGGGGCCGGAACTGGTGCAAATCTGCCTCCCCGTTACATGGCTTGTATGCTTGTTGTGGTTGCTGACACTGCACTTGCATCTGCACTTGCTCAAAAGACAGACTTTGTTAGAGACTTGACATTAAAAACGAGTGGAAACGGATTTTGCCAGCTGTAACTAAAACTAAACGGTGTTTCGTTGGCCTACTCTGGAAATGCCCCTCAAAAGCTCGTGAAAATTGGGAGTTCAACACTTTTTGGTTTCCGAAAAGTGCCCATTGAAGGGATGGATTTCCCCTCCATTTTAGCTCCTATTTTTCAAAGCCAACACCTCATCTATTTACTGTGTTTGCTAAGACATTATTGTCTCCTGGTAGATCATTTTTCACTGATTTAACGTTCTGGCAGGATATTTAGCTCACTGTCCTGTAATTGCACATTTTGTGAAAAATCACCACAACCAAAGTGAATGGCGATAAAAGTGAATGGAGAGGAACTAAATTATTTTAACGTTTTGTTGACAATGGTTCCTATTTTTACAGGTACATTTCTAATGAAATTGCATTCTTAAATATAAAAAACTCCAAAATATTAAAATTAAAACTCTTCTTTTGCACAGATACAACATGGACAAATTGTATATCTCATTAGAATAGAATAGAATAGAATAGAATAGAATAGAATAGAATAGAATTTTATTGGCCAAGTGTGATTGGACACACAAGGAATTTGTCTTGGTGCATATGCTCTCAGTGTACATAGAGCTGTATCTATGCTTTCCTTGTGTATTGTATTGTAATTTCATCAGTTATCTCAGGGAAAACTACAATTGTGGGCCTTCTTGCTCCTGAGCACTCTGGCAAATTATTAAGGAAGGGTACACATAAATATTTTAGATCCATTGAATAAACTGTCTACTTTGGCGGAAGTTGAAAGTAAAGTCTGCTGGAGAGAAGTATCCTACTTTAGAGGAACTGGACTTATTAGATCAGAGGATATTTTGACTTTTTTTTTCTTCCTTTCAATTGTGTCCAATTTGCTTCTGATACAGGATACATACACGTTCCAGTAAAATGTTAAAAATTTTAAGGACATTTGTTTGAAAAGAGTCCTGTGTCTATTCCATATTGGAATCTTTTTTAGAAATCTCCATTATAATTATATTTATTATTAACATGTAATTTTAGAAGATTTTATATTATTTGAGAACCAGTTTGGTATATATGGTTAAGGCATCATGCTAGAAACTAGGAGGCTGTTAATTCTAGTCCTGCCTGAGGCCTAAAGCCAGCTGGGTCATTTTCTCTCAGCCCTAGGAAGGAGGCAACAGCAAACTGATTCTTTGTCAAGAAAACTGCTGGAACTTTAGCAGACAATCTCTGAATTAGACAAAATTTAATGGAAGAAAAAAGTTACCTTACTTGAAACTATATAAAGCTCTGTTAATCACAATATATCCTTTTAAATTAATCTGTTTTCCCAATGATAAGAAGTCCTGAAATACATTTAATTCCTAAACCAGGAGAGGATTAAACCATTATTTATTAAATCTTACAAGCTGTATTGCATAAGGTGACTGTCAAGTGAAAATGCATAACTTGACTTATATTATTAGCATGCAAATATGTAGAGTGAGATATGCCTTCTTTTCAGCAAAGAACAGTATTTTGAACTTTCACTTTCATATTTTTATAATGGATATTTAATATATATTTACTTAACATATATTTACTGTATATATCTAGCTCTAAGACATGCTGACTTCTTCTAAAGCACAATATTCCAGGAAGTGGGTTGGCAATTTCCAAACATAAATCCTTTGAATTAGAAGCAGTTTGAAATTCTCAAAACATTTTTCTGGGTGAATTTTTCATACTTGGGATGGTATGGTCTAGAAGAGGTTCATCATAGTCCAAAGGAAAAGCACAATGTCCTGGAGTTCTCCAAAAAGTTTCATTCCCAAATTGATAGTTTTGCACATTCTCGAATTCTATAATATGCAGTCTTAAAAATTTGTCTGCTTTTTCATGGGCTACAAGAGTATATGAAATGTATCTTTTCTAGTCTATAGGTAGTGTGCTGTGTTTACTATGGCATCAGTGATACCATCATTTATCTTCAAGGAGTTTTGCCCGTTGTACTACCTTCTCAATGCCATTCCCACAAAAATCCAAAAAGGATTTCGTTCCATTGTAGTTTACTTGACTGCACTTGACACTAATGAGGATTACATAGCGGTCGGCAGCAGTATTGGCATGCTATATTTGTACTGCAGGCATTTGAATCAGATGAAAAAATACAATTTTGAGGTAAGAACAAATTTTAATATTGTCCTATCTCTGTCTTTTAGGATGTTTGGTTAACTTAGCATCCATCTCAAAAATAGGTGAACACATAAAGTCCAAAATTGTTTTAAGTAAGTTGCTATGGTCTTTTTAAAACAAGATTAAAAATTATTTATATTGTAGCTATTGTACTCAATCTCTTTTTAAGTTAACTTGTATTTGATTTGCACCTTAAAAAATACTTAAGGCAAACTTGTTCTTTACTGTCTTAATTTATGTTTTCATTCATGAGGTATACTGTTCATTACTATCACTTCATTTATATACAATTGTTCTCATTAGCAGTTGTTTCTAAAGTAGATGACAGCAATGGAATATATGCTGTACTGGTAGTCTTTGACTTATAACAGTTTGTTTAGTGACTGTTCAAAGTTACAACGACATTGAAAAATGTGACTTATGATCTTTGCAGCATCCCCGTATTAATGTGATCAAAATTCAGATACTTAGCAATTCATTTTTTTGATGGTTGCAGTGTCTGGGGTCTTGTGATCCCTTTTTGTGACTTTCCAACAAGCAAAGTCAGTGGGAAAGCCAGATTCACTTAACAACCATGTTGCAATCTTATCAACTGCAGTGATTCACATAACAACTGTGGCAAGAAAAGTCATAAAATGGTCAAAACTCACTTAATAAATGTGTCATTTAACAGCAGAAATTGTGGGTTCCATTGTGATCATAAGTCAAGGATTACCTGTATTTCAAATGAGGAGGATGATTGGGGGTAGGTGAATTTTATTCGTCCTCTTGTCATGGATATGTGACATAATGGTGACTGAATCTTCCAGTGGTATTACCGTTTTTGAGAGCACTGGGAATATTAAAATGATTCTTTAGCACATCAAGTTTAATACATGTTCTGTGATTCTTTAGAATTCTGTAGCATTTGCTGCCTGGAAAACTAATGCTCACAGAAAATTGTACTTGCTCTTTAAGTGGGATACTAATTCAGATGGTTTTTATGGGTTTTTTTTACACACACAGAAAACCAAAGAACTAGGAACGGTAGAGAATAGAAAAGGAAGATGCTCATTTATTTATTTATTTATTTTATTTATATTATTAAATTTTTATACCGCCCTTCTCCCGAAGGACTCAGGGCGGTGTACAGCCAGAAATAAAATACAAGATATATACAATTAAAAGGAATTAAAATATAGCAATTACTAAACGGCTGATAGTTAAAAATGAATTTAAAATTTAAAATATTAATAAAACCCCAATATAAAATCAAACTATTATGCCAGTCCCGCTTGAGTAAATAAATATGTTTTTAGCTCACGACGGAAGGTCCGAAGATCAGGCACTTGACGTAGGCCAGGGGGGAGTTCATTCCAGAGCGTCGATGCTCCCACAGAGAAGGCCCTACTCCTGGGGGCCGCCAGCCGACATTGTTTGGCGGACGGCACCCTGAGGAGACCCTCTCTGTGAGAGCGTACGGGTCGGTGGGAGGCATACGGTAACAGCCTATGGGAACAGATATAAGAGTCCTTTGCAAAGGATTTCCACAATCTGTTGTAGCCTAAAGTTCAGGGAAAGAACCAGATCTTCAAGATTCATTTAAAGGACAATAGCTGTTTGAATCTTGGATCCCAACACATGACATTGTTTAATAGATGGGATCTGGAGCATGCCAACTCTGTTTCATCATATAAAATGGGGAGAAATAGCTAGAGAGAGATGTCCCTCAAAGAACAAAACCTTAAATCTCTCCCCTCTTATCAACACTGACTGGCACTCACCAAGGGGAAAGAAAAATAATCATCATAGCATTTTGGTCTCCCACTCTTAAATTCTTGGTTGCTCTGGAAGGATACAATGAAAAATCTAGGGTAGTTGCACCAGAATTCATTAACAAGTGTGATTAGTGCTTGTGCTAAATGATACTGGATTACGTCTGGATTACTGCAATGCTCTCTACATGGGGCTCCCCTTGAGGTGCACCCGGAGGCTCCAGTTAGTTCAGAATGCGGCTGCGCGGGTGATAGAGGGAGCCCCTCGTGGCTCCCATGTGACACCTCTCCTGCGCAGACTGCACTGGCTACCTGTGGTCTTCCGGGTGCGCTTCAAGGTTTTGGTGACTATCTTCAAAGCGCTCCATGGCATAGGGCCGGGATACTTACGGGACCGTCTGCTGCTACCGAATACCTCTCACCGACCCGTGCGCTCTCACAGAGAGGGACTCCTCAGGGTGCCGTCGGCCAGACAGTGCCGGCTGGCGACACCCAGGGGAAGGGCCTTCTCTGTGGGGGCTCCCACCCTCTGGAACGAGCTTCCCCCAGGACTTCGCCAACTTCCCGACCTCCGAACCTTTCGCCGCGAGCTTAAGACACATCTATTTATTTGCGCAGGACTGGACTAGATTTTAAATTCAAATTGGTTTTAATGGGGATTTTATTATTTTTATTATCATTTTAATTATTCGGCCAATTATAATAAGTTTTTTAATGGATGTTTTATTTGTATTTATATGTATATTTTTATCTGGTTGTGAACCGCCCTGAGTCCCTAGGGAGATAGGGCGGTATAAAAATATGAATAAATAAATAAATAAATAAATAAATAATAATACGCTTTAAACTAACTGAAAAGATTCCAGATACCGTATATACTCGAATATAAGCCGATCCGAGTATAAGCCGAGGTCCCCAATTTTACCCCAAAAACGGGGGTAAACTGGGGACTCGAGTATAAGCCGAGGGTGGGAAATGAGGCACCTACGGTTGAAACCCTCCTCCCTCAGCTGAGAAGGCTGGCGGCCCCGCCCCGCCCTCTCACTGCACCGGCAGGGCTTCCCCGCGCCGTCCGGTAAAATGTGAAAAAAAGAAAAAAAAAAACTCGAGTATAAGCCGTATATACTCGAGTATAAGCCGAGGGGCTTAAAAAAAAAACAAACTCGAGTATAAGCCGTATAGACCCGAGTATAAGCCGAGGGGACGTTTTTCAGCACAAAAAACGTGCTGAAAAACTCGGCTTATACTCGAGTATATACGGTAATTTATTTCCTCCAGACCTTTTAGAAACTGCAGCCAACCTCTTTTCCAACAACACTCTCCAGAATGGGAAGTTTAGAGGCAGCAAAAACTGTCCAGATTGTCTAAGACCCTTCTCTAAAATGCCTCTTTATGAATACTAGTATCTTCAAAAAGCATATAAATCATAATTTCTGAACAAGTTCATAATGGAGATGTTTGTTTCTAAAACTATATAAAGATTTAAAGGTTAAAACCAGTGCCTTGAATTGAGTCCAGACAACAGTTTGCAACAAAAGCATTCCTTTCATTACAATATAATATATTTACGATTCTATTAATTAAAAACAGATGCTAGTAACAGCAAGCTAAAGTAAAATATTTATTAACATTCAGCAGTAACACTTTTCAGATTTTGTAATATAACTAATGCAAATTGTTCATGTATAAGGTATGAAAAAATAAATCTACTGCTGCAGAAATGGCGAAGGGCCTTAAAAATAAATTCATGATTAACTAAACAAACATCTTAGGAACAGCAGTATAATGCCTAAAATTGTGCAATTTGCAGATATTTTTATCCATAATCTTTTTACCCTCACCCAAACAAAGATGTGTCACAAAAGTTCTGAGTCATTAATACTGATGACTGCAGCCCACTTTTTATACTTTCTAGTTTCATACCTCTTGCTTTAATCAAGCTAGTCAGATCAACATTTTGAGATTCACTTTTTAATTCTTTTTTTTACTCTGATAGTAGAATAGAATAGAATAGAATTTTATTGGCCAAGTGTGATTGGACACACAAGGAATTTGTCTTGGTGCATATGCTCTCAGTGTACATAAAAGAAAAGATACGTTCATCAAGGTACAACATTTACAACACAATTGATGATCAATATATCAATATAAATCATAAGGATTGCCAGCAACAAGTTATAGTCATACAGTCATAAGTGGAAAGAGATTGGTGATGGGAACTATGAAACGATTAATAGTAGTGCAGATTCAGTATTTAAACCCTGTCCAAGTCCTGATTTAAAAATAGTATCTCCTGACCTGAAACAAGTAAAGTTTATTTCTTCATTTCATAATCATTATTTTGTTTTTGTTTTATTAGGGGAAGAATGAATCCATTACCATTGTGAAACTTTTAAACTGCTTTGATGATCTTGTTGCTGTGGGAACAGTTTCAGGCAAGATTGCTATTTTTCAGCTTGTTTCTTCATTACCTGGGAGAAACAAACAAGTAAGGACCATATGTGAAGTTTGTTCTAATCAGGACTTGTTCTTGTTCTTGGAAATGTGTAATTCCTTAATTGAGACATCTAAAAAAAAATCTGATATTTAGTGATTATATACAATACAATAGATTTTTGAGTTTTCTCTTCTTTCCCCTTCTTTTCTTTCCCTTCTCCTCCTTTCTCCATTAACATATTCAATGACTTTGGTGTATCTGTTAAACCAAAATAGTCAAAGTGAGAAATACCAACTTGTAAATTAGACTAATGAATCAATCCAATGTATATTTCCTCTTTTCCCCCCTTCAGTCTCTTTTATGGAGTATATTGATGATACATGATGTCTTTATTTGCAGCTTCGGAGATTTAATGTGTCTGGTTTTCACAAAAGCAGCATTACAGCCTTGGCATGGAGTCCAAATGGAATGAAGTTATTTTCTGGGGATGACCGAGGAAAAGTAGTTTATTCTGCTTTGGATTTAGATCAGGTGAGTAGCTATTTGACTAAAATATTATTTTCCAAAATTTGATTCCTGGAATACAGATTCTTGCTGGATCAGATCAAGGATCCATGTAATCTAGCAACATCTTTCCTCACAGTGGTTACCCAGCTGCCTCTGGGGAGCCAATGAGTAGGACATCTATTACTGAGAGATCTGGGTTTTTTAAAAAAAAGTTGTGTCTGATGGTGGTTCTGAGAGGACCGTGCATCTCCTTCTGACCAATAGGACAATAAGGAGTAAATGTATATTGTTATCTTGTGCCCAGGAGGATGTATTTGGTCACTTTCAACATGGTGACAGGTGAATTATGTTAGTTGGGTTCTAGTGAGTGCCAATCATATTGAATTCTGATTATTTAACAGAGGATTCTGTATCCGTTTTTCTAGGGTCTTTGCAATTCCAGTTTAATATTGGAAGAACCATCTTCAATCGTACAGCTAGATTATAGCCAGAAAGTGTTGCTGATCTCCACTTTACAACGAACTGTACTTTTTTATACTGAAGAAAAATCTGTCAAACAAGTTGGAACTCAACCCAGAAAAATGTAATTATCAAATTTTGGTTTGAAGGAAAGTCTGTATTTAAAACTCACAGTAATAAGTTGAATTCTTAACCACGATGAAATATTTTTCTTTAAAAATATTTAAAATTGTTATTTTAAAAAGGTGCATGATTTCAAGTGCTGTTTGTATTTAAAATAGCATGCTTAACTGAAAATATAAGATACTTCTAATTGTCATGAATTAGAATGTGTCATTAGCATTTTTGGGCTGATGGGCACATTTGAAATTTTGAAAATATGTTGTGGTACTCTTACAGAATGGCTGCTGGGGAACTTATTAATTCACAGATTAATAAATGTAACCAATTATAAAACTCAGATAAATCACAATAATCCTTCTTCTTTTTTACCAAAATATGGTATCTGGCAAAGTGAACATTTTTTTAAATTTTCTGTGAATGTTTATGAAATCTATTGAAAGGTGATCCATATATTAGAGAATGGCACTTTGCTTCACAAGACGCTAGCTTTTTTACAACAATAATTTGTTTCACATAAAAAGTCAGTACATTGATATCAAAAGCAGCACACTGAAGGTCCAATTAGTCCTTAGTATTCTGAGTTATATACATCCACTTTTGGATTTTATATTATTATTATCCTAAATTGGATTAAAATCTTTTTGCCTTCTTTTTCTAGTCCCCCTTCCCATTTTGGGAAATAGCATCTGTATCTGAACAACTCTAAGCAGTGATTTCATTCTTCACTAAAAAAATTATCCTCACCCAAAACACCTAGTGACAAAAAAATTCTTCCTCATTCTCAAATACATTTATCTGAATTGATCATTGTTTTTCTTTTACGTTTTAGTACAGGCAAATTTGGTGCCTGCTTTATACCTGGGCTGCGTAAGCAAAGTGACCTAATGCTCTTTGCTGCAAGGCCTGGGATCCGCCTTTGGAAATCAGATGTTCATGGGACGGTTCAAGCCACATATCTTTTGAAAGATGTATTTGCTGCTGGAATGAAGTCTTTTGAATTATATCCCCGAGCGGACTCTTTTAACAAGAGCAGCTGTAATTTCCCAGAAAGACAGTTTGGACTCATTTCCTGCTTTTCCCAAGAAGGATGGGTATTGAGCTGGAATGAATATAGCATTTATGTGTTAGATACAGTAAACCAGGTAAGAAAGCCAAGTCAGAATGCAGTGAGTTTATAATTAGTTTCTGAGATAGTTATAGGACAGAAAGGAATTGTGTGAAAAATGTTTCGTGCAAAGATTTTGGCTTGCGATTTACCGGAGGTTTTTTGTAACTCGATTTGAAGAAATGTGTTGCATTGGGCTGCAGCATGCAAGATGCATATGGTTCCCAAACTAAATTTTTTAGCTGCTAGAAATGAATACACAATTTTCAGTTAATTTCCCTACACAATTATAAGCCTTTTTAAGACTTAATATATGGGGAGAAAGCCTTCCTCCTGCATTTTCTCTGACTTTTTAAGTCCTTGTACACCGTCAAAATATATATTTTGTATATTTTTCCCAGGATTATATTCCAGGTATCGAATGAGGTAAATGGAATAACATGAAACTAAAAACAGATTAAAGGTGACAGTCTATGAGGCACCACTACTATGAGGTCTGCTGCTGCAAGTTCATATAAAATCAAGTTCATATACTTAGGAATGTATATGAAAACTATCTTATTTTGGGAGGACAGCAGAACTTGCAATTAGAAGCAAATATATTTTTTAATTAAAAAAAGACTCTAGCAATTTTAGTGAATCTCAGATAATATTTATCAGTTTCAAATACCCAGATCTATATACAGGTAATCCTGGATGAATGACAATTCATTCAGTGACCGTTTGAAATCAGAATTTCAGTGAATTAATGAAGAGATTTCCAACCCATGCCCAAAGTTACATGTGATTGTGACCTGGGGGCTTGGCAACTCATTTGCACTGATGATAGATTGCCAAGTGCCCTGTGATCATAGGATCACTATTTTCAGTCTTCCCTGTTGTCTATCCCAGAAGGTCAGTAGGGAAGCTAACAGGTAGGGTCGCAAGCCACTGCTGCCTGTCTGGTTCCTGGAGGCTGGCTTCTTGAAAGTACATATATTTTCCATATATACTTGTTTATAAGCCTATCTGCAGATAAGCAGATCCTCAATTTTTTTAACCCAAATATCAGAAAAAATGTGAGTTGGCTTATCTGCAGGTGGACATTAAAACTTTGAGGGTCAGCTTATCTGTGGATGGGCTTGTACACGAGTA
The DNA here is from genome assembly GCF_028640845.1 of Ahaetulla prasina. Lineage (NCBI taxonomy): Eukaryota > Metazoa > Chordata > Lepidosauria > Squamata > Colubridae > Ahaetulla > Ahaetulla prasina. Next base: position 338,622,245 of record NC_080539.1, read on the forward strand.
TATATGGAAATGTATTATTCCTGATAGTACAGTTGGAAACTGTGTTTGAAACCAGTTCTGCTCACTGGATAGCCAAACTAAAATTTAGACTATGTTTCAACTGAGTTTGGGACCCAGAATTAGTGTTGCACAAGTATTTGGTTTAAATTTAATGCGAGTGATGGTGTGGTTTATTGTATACCATTGATTTAAAAAAATGCTGTATAAATAAAAATAAAAACTCTGAAATAGGAACTGTATTCTTAATGTAGTCCTGTCATTTTTCTTTCTTTCTTTGTTTTCACAGACCATGATCGGCAGTTTGGAAGGATGTGGTGATATAGTATCAGTGTCCTGTACTGAAAATGAGATATTCCTTTTAAAGGGAGACAGAGATATCATTAGAATCTCAAGCAGGCCTGAAGGATTGGTGTCAATAGGTTTGCATATTAAGTAGTATATATAGTATTTATAAAATGATTGTGTCCTGAAAATTCTTGTTCTTGTATTTTTTTGTTAGGGGCGGGGAACAGAAAGAATGAAAAATTTAAAAGATCCATAATATAAAAACTATACTGAAACAACACAAGCTATATTCAGTAAAACCACTCAAAAATAGTCATTTCTTAAACCTAACATCAAATGTCAGAGGCAAGGGGCATCCATAGATCTTCATATGCATCTCATTATTAGGAAACAATTCTCCATTAAGTATTGTTGCAGGTGACTAGAAATGGAGATCACTGCCAGAGATAACGCTATTATTGCTAGGAACTCTCCACTGTTTCTTTGATTTTCTCAGAAGTCAAATGATTTAGTCATTGGCACAGAGGAGAAAGCCTTTTTTACAGTAAATAGATTTTAGCATGAATAGATTTTATTTTAGTTTTTATATGGTTACCCTTCTCATTGCAACTATTCCTTGATAATGTTGCCAGATCATATTAAATGTAACCCACAATTAGTTCCTGCCAAGGCAGGCCAGTTTTAAGGAAATAAAGATTTTAACCTGATCTTTACATAAAATGTTATGGCACTAAAAAGAGTTTGCCTACTATTCATACTGTATTAGTTCTTAGGTCTTACCTTTTTCTCCAATAAATTTTTCATTACTGTCATATTCATTGTAGGAAAAACATCAGATATTATGTAAATACTATAAATGTTTCTCTTATCCAGTATTCTTTTTTGGCAATAAGTAGGTGGATATTTCTTGGAAATGTATAAGTAATGTATTTCCTTCATATTCGTTTACATCTATTGCTGTTAACATGACTAGCAAAGTTGTGAAAGATTAATTTATCCTTTTTAAAAACACATTTTACGCTAATGGAAGCAGCAGAATCTATGAATAAACTATGCATGTTGTGAGAAGAAGTACTCATTTGAGGAGGGTGCTATCTCTAGCCACTCATTTTACACTATTTCTATTTTATAAATCGTTCCTGTGTTTTCTTGCTCCTGTAAATTGCCATCTAATGTTTATCAATTTGTCACATTTCAGATATGAATTCACAAGCTTGGACCAGCTTGGAATCTGATTTGAGCCCAAAATTAGAAAGACCTCATTTAGTAATTGCTTCAGTCTCATGTGATCCCTCTCCAGAAGCAAACCCAAAATCAAGTAACTTCTCCTCACCCCAAACACCTAGTGACAAAAATGGCTTTGTAGGAAGAGCTGACCAGGAAGTAGCATTGATAGCACAGAAAATTCGTTCACAGAGCTTTGATGGACTAGGGGACTTAAGCACTGACCCAAGAAGAAGAGGCTACTCTGTAGTCAGTGAATCAAGAAGCAGGAGCAGCTCTATGAATTCTGTGGAGAGTGGCTCCAGTTCCTTGACCAATGGGGATCAAACATCATCAGAAATACAGAGAGTAGATCAACAAATTTCACAAAGGTTGAGCCTGATCAGCTCAGAAGATTTTGACAAGGAACTGATTATAAAACCGATCAAAGTGAAAAAGAAGAAAAAGAAAAAGCCAGGTAAATGCTTAATGAGAAAGACTAATTGTTACATTCTTATTTTTTTTCCTTTTGTATGTAGCCTGTAAAATTCCAGTCAGATCTAATAGAATGTCACAGGAATACTGAGTTATAAAATTAACACTGATTTTTATCATTGTTAATCTACATATCTCAAAATGAATTACTGTATACATTTGTTATGAATAGGATAAGAGTTTGGCTGGTTTACCCCGTACACTTGTTTTTTAGATCCTGGCATATGGTGCTGAGACTATTTTGATTCAAATTACATTTGTCATTTACACAGGTAATTCTGTCTTAATTGGGTAGTAAATTTTATACCTGATTGGATATTTTTAAACTCCTGGCTTTAGCCGGCCTTCAGTGCCTTTGGTTCCATGGGATCTGCACAACTTGAGTCAATATATTTTTAAAGCAGAAGGATGAAATGTGAATAGTCCAATTTCAAATGTGGAATCAAGTATTGGATTTTATGTTTTATTCCTACTGTTGGGAATTGTCATAGCACAAAGCAGCCTTTTTGTAACACTTCAGATGTCCCAAAATGCTTCACATGTGTTATCTTCTAAACCTAAAGCAATGTTGGGCAAGTAGATCAGTGATGTTACTATTTTATAGTGCATGAGACAAATTTCCTACTTAATTTATGACAAAATAAAGTAGTTTTCTGATTCAGGGCTCAGTCTTTTAGGTACCACAATATATTAGTTAGGTTTATGCTAAAATTGCAGTCGGGAGTATCATGTTTAGTGACAAAATGTGTGTTCTCTTTATAAAAGAACTCGGGTTTAATTTCCAGCATCTTCAGCTAAATAAGCTTTAAAAACAGAGTTGAAGAAGACTTTCTTGCATGAAATCCTGAATAGTGTTTCCACTTTAGAAAGTGACCATAAAATACTTCATGACATTCTCCAATTCAGAGCCTTCCAAATTTATGAGACCACAACATCTAGTATTCCTATCCAGGGCAGCAGTTGTATACTCAGAGGGCACTACACTAGAAAAAAGGTCTTTCTGTTATTGCTAGTGTTCAGGTAGGCAGTTTAGCCTACTGAATCACTCAGGGTAAATGTCAAAATGAAGTATAATTTCAAATTTTTTATTTTTTATTTTGTGATATTTGGCTCTTAATAAACTTCTCCTTTCCTTCCTTTGATTTCTTTTACCTCCACCTTTTCCAACTGCATTTGAATTTAGAAAATGGCACCAGGAGAAATCCTACCTCTCTAGAAAGCACACCCTCTTATGAACAGCAAGCCTTCAATGATAGTTTCCAGATACTAAATGTGAAATCATGCTCCATTAGTTCTAGCCTCCAAGGCAGCACCACAGACTGCTTAAGCATCTGTTCCGCAGAACAGGAAAGTGTGTTCAGTATGGAAACACAAACTGATACTGAAACATTCAGTATACTTCAGTCTCTGGAGTCGATAGTTGCTCTAACACCTGATGACAACAAGGAGGCACTAGAACTGCTAAAACTTTCTAATTATAAGAATGAAGAAAATGCATCGCCTGTTACGAATTCCTGCTTGCTTGTTGTGGAAAATAAAATGGGTAGTGATAACAGGGAATGCAACTGGAACCCCCTGTCTGAAAAAATAGAAACCAGCCCAAAACAGATATTCCCAAATGAAGACCATTTTCCTCTCCTACGTAAAACGGAATGCACTTTAGATGAATTACATCTGCTGGGTACTTCAGCTTCCCTAGAAGAGACCATCTCTGCAAAAGGAACATCTGTAAATAGGAACACTCCTTTTTGCACCGATGAATTGTTTGTTCAGAGTGAAGTTGTTGAGGTAATGGAGCAGCAACCATCTTTACAATCCCCAGTCCCTGGGAATCCTGAGCATTATCGTGCTGTTTCTGAAAAAGAAAGAACTCCTCAAGAGAGGAAGTTACCTGGACAGGATTTCAAAGAAGGAGTCATCACTGCCAGTGAATGGATGAGTAAGTCTCACAGTGCTGGAGCTGAAAGATATGCATCAAGTGATGAAGAGGATATATATGGACATGGCTTGATTCATTCATCTTCGGAGACAAATGTGACAGAAATGGGAGCTTGCCATCTTCCGCGGGATAAAGTCAGGTCAAATGTTGAGAAGGAGATGCTTTCAAAATCTGATCAGGTATAGTCTTGGGAATACCATTGTGACATGTCTCTCTAACCTGACTGCAACACACCTGCATTCACATTACCTTTTCCTTCAGTTTCCCCACTCTTGTTGAATACCTTTCCACATTCATATTGTTCTCCTGCAGCCAGAAGTGTTGCTTTTGAAAAGTATCTAAAATATTTGCAGGAGAAGTAGGAAAGCCTTTCTTTATGAATTGAGTTTCACATATATTTTTAAAGTTTAATGAATGACTATATTTTTTACATCTTTTCATTCAATTTTTTTTCAGCTGACAGGCATATTTGAAGTGTTGAAAGCAGGTGGTGAAAGACCCATTTTGACTAGAAAGCAAACTGGGAATGTTGTGCCTTATATACCCTCCAAAATTATTCTTTTCTTTTTTTCTGAGTAGGGGGCATACATCCAAATCAAGTACTATGCTGCAGATGCTCATCATTTTATTTTCTAAGAATCCTAGAGAGAGCAAATTTTCTTGGAAATGATACTGGAGGCTGATGCTTTACTTTCAGCATGCGAGATTCCCATTTAATTATTTGAATTGAAAGTGTATTAAAATTAAATTAGGTGGAGCAGGGGGATCTGAAAACAGATGAGAGTTTTCATGGGCATGCTGTTTCCCGTGGGTATTGCAATACATGTCTCTGTTTACAGCAGGGGTGAAATGCTCCCGGTTCACATCGGCTCGCCCGATTAGGTAGCGATGGTAGCTGCTGATTCGGAGGACCGGTAGCAAAAATCCCTGGCGCCCCCCCTCCCCCCTGCCTCTGCTGAGCTGCACCATCAGCAGAGGTTTTTTTTTTTTACTTTTAAAAGTTTTTCTTCAGCCGAAACATGCTGTTAAAAGTAAAAAAAAAAACCTCTGATGATCGCGGGGCTGAGCAGAGATCATCAAAACCCTTTAAAAGTTTTTTTTAAAAAACCCTCTTCAGCCGAAGGGGGGAAAAAAAAACAAGAAAAAAACCGAGGTTTTAAAAACCTCATCTAGTGATCCCAGATTCCTGATCCTCACAGGCTTTTAAACTCACTTTTTAAAAACCCCCACTTACAAGAGCCCCCACCCATGCCCAGCCAATTCCCCCTCCTCACTTACCTATAATTACTGCTCTTTCAGGCTGGCAACACCATGCTTTCTTCAGCTACTGAAGGAAAAAAAAAAGCTTGCTTTGACTTCCTGCTTTGCTGGCTGAGGAACTCTGGGATTTGAAGTCCACAATAAAATAAAATAAAATAATAAAATAAAATAAAATAAAATATTTGTACAGCTTTCTGAGATTTGGTGTGTTTCTGTAATGTTTCACTCTAACTACACAAACACACAAAATCTCAGAAAGCTGTATGTGGCATTTTGTGTGTGGGTGTGTCTGTGTCAGTTGTGTTGTGTGTGTGTAAAGTGTGAAAGTTGATTTTTGAGCTTTTTGTGGCTGTGTGAAGTGTGAAGTGCAGCTGCTTTTAGATTCTGTGTGAGTCAGTTGTGTTGTGTGTGTGTAAAGTTGGTTTTTGGTACCTCTTATTGTTTTTTATACTTTATTATTTTTATTATTTATTGTTATTGGCCACGCTCACCCAGTCATCTGACCACCAAGCCACGCCCACCAATTAAGCCACGCCCACAGAACCGGTAGGGAAAATTTTTAGATTTCACCCCTGGTTTACAGTAATCAGAATTAGTCTTTGATGTATTGCTGAGTGGTTTACTGGTAAACTAGTTGAATATTGTTTCACAAAAAACTGCATTTAAAAAATATTGCAACCAGAATCTCAAATTATAGCAAGAATACTTTGCTTGCTTTTGTTAAGAAACAGGAAAGGGAACGAGAAGAGGCAATGACGGAGATGGTGACAGTTTGGTCACAAACAATTCTCTTCTCTTGGCTATTTAAAAGTATTAACTTAATCTATTATTATGCCATAATTTTATTAGAATACAGATAGTCCTCAATTCAGAACAGTTCAGTTAGTGACAGTTTGAAGATACAGCAGCATGGAGAAAAGTGACTTATGGACATTTTTTCACACTTAAACCATTGCAGCATCCCCATGATCACGTGATCAAAATTCAGATACTTGGCAACTGACTCATATTTAGGATGGTTGCAGTATCCAAGGGTCACATGATCACTTTTTGTGACCTTCTGACAAGCAAAGTCAATGAAGAAGCCAGATTCACTTAACAACCGTGTTAACTGAATTGTTTAACAACTGCAGTGATTCCATTAACAATTATGGCAAGAAATGTCATAAAATGGGGCAAAGTTCACTTAACAATTGCCTTGCTTAGCAACAAATTTTGGGCTCAACTGTGGTCATAAGTTGAAGACTACCTATATCTATTTTTCTGGCTCACTATTTAATTGATATTTTCAGAATTTTCTCACAATCATCCAAATGAATTCAGAATTTAGAATATTGTGTAAGCTATGACTTTTTCCAGGGGTTGATGATAAACCTGGGAAATTCACAGTGAATAAATTGAACACTCTTTGCTAGAGATATTTAAGCCGCCTGCTTTGCAACGATCACCCAATAATCTTTATTAAACATTAAAAACATACATTTGTCAAATACACTAAAAACAAAAGCCCTTATATAATTTCAAATTAGACAGCTTCGTATATCATGAAGATATATTATGCTTATTCTAACTCTTCAGTCTTTAGTTTGCAGAAAGCTGGATGGGATATGCAGGTCCTGGCTATGGAATACTGAGCCTAGTTGTCTCCAATAAATACATTTGGTGCTTGGATTACAGAGGTAGCCTGTATTGTAGTGCATTACCTAGTTCTGGGTTGCGTTGGCAGAAGTTTGAAGATAACGTCCAGCAGATGGCAGTCTCTCCTTCAGGTTAGTTAGATTTGCATTTTTAGCCTATTTTTCCTAGGGTAGAAAAATGATTTGGGTGCATTTATTATTTGTTCAATTGTTATGGGCACATCAAAATATTGTAGGCTCTACAGGAATGGATTTCAAACTATATTTTGTAGAAATGCCATTTTCAACTGTTTTACTTCAGATAGCAGATATTTATTGATTGTCCTCTTAGAAAACTTCTCATTGCCCACAAAAAGAAGTGAAATAGTAGAAAGATACATTCTAGTATTTTTATCAACAAACATTCTGTAACATTCGGATTCCTGGTCCTGAAAATGGTCAAGTTAAATATGTAAACTGCCTTTACACCTCTTTTTACATCAGATTGCTGTGGTTTTGACCTTGAGGTGTTTCCATCCCTTAAATCCATAACCAAAGCTACGATACTTTGTGTGTCAACCAGTGCTTTTCTGTCTGACCATGATCAATCAGGAAATAAATCAGGAGCAATCATTATAATCTTTTATATTATTTTTCTTTCCTTTGTCCTTTCTGAGTAAATCTATTATGTCCATGTCCCATCATTTTCCTTAGCTTTCAGCCTTTCCTAATGAACCATGTCTGGCTAGTACTGTAGGTCTAATTTGTACTTCTTATTTGACAAATACTGCATCAGCTTCTCTAATCATCACTGTAAGTGCCATCAGGTAGGGAAACGTAAGTGTCTTATGAGAGGTCTGTTTATTAACAAGGAAACTCTGTAGCTGTCTTAGCTGATTGCTTGAACAAATTATTCCCTATTTAGAAGTAGCTATTCATTGAGCTACAATAGATACAATGATTCTATTGTAGGATCACCTCTTTCCTGAAAAGATTGCTTATTTCTAATCTTTACATTTTATCTGCATGTAAAAAGAGAAGCAACAGGGCAGTGCTTTAGGCTTGCAGTTTAAAAGGCATGGCATAAATGAAAAATGATTTGGAGGAGGAAGGAATACTACATGATTTGTAGGTTACTTCTTCGTATTCATTATATTGGACCTTCCTTGATGTTGAATTCTGGAAATAAGAATGACTAGAAAGATGTCTTATTTGCAGTGGTTGTCCTATAAAGCAGGGATCTCCAACCTTAGCAACTTTAAGCCTAGACGACTTCAACTACCAGAATTCCCCAGCTAGCTTTACTGGCTGGGGTATTCTGGGAGTTGAAGTCCTCCAGGCTTAAAGTTGCTAAGATTGGAGAGCCCTGCTATAAAGAATGCTTGCAGGATGATTTTATTCATTGGCCTAACACTTGAGAAGAAAGCTTACTGTGAGCTGACATTTTTTATGTTTTGAGTTGGATTTTTAAAATTCTACAACTATCTTGTGACTGTTCCTCTAAGAACCTAACCTTGTATGTGTCCTTCATAAATTACTGCATTTCACAGTAATGCATGAGGTATCATTTCCATACTCCCATCTCCTTGTCCCCACCACCATGGTGGTCAGACCATCCCCAGGTTGATGAGGACTGTCTTAGACTTTAAAATAGCTGCTGCTAACAAACAAGAAATTCATTAGATTTAAAGGTGATCTTTTGTGAATAATTTTATTTATGTGAGGTTTCTTCCATAGGGACTCTTTTATGGAAGATTGAGCAAAAAACCAATAAAGCTTTTGCCTGTGGCAAAGTAACTATCAGAGGAAAACGTCACTGGTATGAAGCTTTACCTCAAGCAGCATTTGTATCCTTGAGTGATGACACAGCCTGGATAATCCGAACAAATGGTGATCTGTATCTACAGACAGGTACTTAAGCTAGTTTTCATTTTTTTTCCGGAATTACCTGCTTACTAAATTACATTCTGAGAGAATGTTTCAAAAATTAGTGGAGGTTTTTCAGTGAAAATTCCAAGCAAGCAACTAGACAGTTTTTCTTGAAAGAAGTTTTGTTGCCATCATGAATCTTTTATAATGGGTTGCCATAATGGGTTGATTACACTGTGAAGTCCAGTTATAATTCTATTATGACCGTGATAGCTATGGTAGGTTATATTCATTTGTACTACAACCTAAAACACTACGCAATGTTGTTACAAATTAATGCAAAAAGTATTAATGCTAATAAAAATGTTCCCTGAAAGAGAGTTTTGAAAACTACAACCAAATAGAGATTATTAACTCCCTGAGCTGTTTGATTTAACCATGTCAAATAGTTTTAGTTTATTTAAAGTCTTTTATGGGTTTATTGGCTTGAAATTTGCTGGTCTACAATGGAAGGAGTCGTTTACAAATGTTTTGTCTGTCAAATGGCTGATCCAACAAACATTTTTGTTGAAGGGTAAGCAATAGCATTATTTATTTATTTAGGAAAATTTTCAAACTGCCTTAGTATTAAATAACAATACGTAAAAATCAATGGTTTTGAATCAACCTAGTTGCCACACAGTTCTGTAAGATCCCCTTACCTAGTAGACTGGTTTTCAGGCAACATACAAGGCTGCACACACAAAGGGGAGTCAGCAAAATATTCTTCCCTGCATACAGTTAACAGTGTTTCATTCTTAGCAAGCCTGCAACCAGCCAGTATTCATGCTGCTGTGTCATACTAACGAGCAAGCAAATACATGGAAGTATCTATCTGTGTTCACAGTTTTCATGCTTTGATGATACGTAATTCAACAGTGGAAGGAATTTGTGTCTGAGTGGGCAGCCGTAGAAATAGAAATTATAAATAAATAAATAGCGTCAGCCTCAATAGGAAAAGTAATTTCCTTGTTAATAACTTTTAATTTCTAATCTATTAAGAGAAAAGCCATCTAGTTGTTAAATACAAAGCTCTCTTTGTATTTAACACCAGAATGACTTTTCTCTTATTAATTAGAAAAAAATATTCTGACATTTTTAGAATTTCAAAACATAGGTGTTGATTATTATTTTGCATTTACCTGTGTACTTTATTATAACAAAAAATATGGTTGTAATGATTGAATAGCTGGCCTTTTTCTGTGAGCTACTACTGGCTCTCACAGCAAGTATTTTGATTTGTTACACAGTGTTTTTGTCCTGCAGGAATTCTTAGATGTCTGGCCAACTATGCCTCCCCTCTCCCTGAGAAATTTAATCTCACTGTTGGACGCTCTACCAAAGATTGCAATGAAATTTAGGAGGAGGGGATTATATATTTTGCCCCTGCTGTGGCAATACATATGTGCTCCAATAATTATACAGGGTCTAATATTTGATCACATTCAGTGGCAAAATATTTCCAGATCTTAGCCCTACCCAAGTGTAAAATCTTTTATTCCTGCTGCTTAGAAGTTTGTAACCATGCTAATGGGAATAGTGTATGTTGCTTTGCTGCTTTCTCTATACTGTTTAAAAATTCTTATATAGATATAATATTTGTATGGATTTGTATAGAAATACATTTAAGTATACTTTCAACTGGACATGATATATCCAGATCTGGGGGAAAAGCACATTGAAGAGGAACCTAAGAGTTTAAGATTAGGGCTTTATAAATATAGGTACTGCATTTTAACCTTGGCCAAAACCATGGTTCTTTGCTTGTAATAATGGTAATTATAATGGTATTAGTTTTATCCTGCAGTACTTTCCCATTAAATTGATTTTCAAACAATCTTAAGTAACTGAATGAACTGGATAACAGTTGAAAAGAATTATTGCTACACAGAGGAGAGAAATATGTTAAAGGTATAGGGCAGCTCTATCTTTCTAATTACCATATTTTTCACTCCATAAGATGCACTTCCCCCCCAAAAGTGGGTGGAAACAGTGCTGGTCCTTTGGTGAATAGCAGCCGGGGCACGGCGGCAGGATCCTTTTACAGTGCTGAACCCCGCCTCTTCTGTCTTTGTCATTGCCTGCCTCTTCTGTCTCTTTTCTGCAGTGCAGGGGTCAATAGGCAGAGCTGGCACATGAGAGGACACCTATCTGTGGTCCTCTCAGGCTCTGCCTGATTTTTTTTTCTTGTTTTCCTCCTCTAAACCTAGGTGCGTCTTATGGAGCAAAAAATACGGTAGATTATAAATTACATAAGAAGGAAATAAAACAAAACTAAAAAAGTGACACACGTATTGCTTGTCTGTATTTTACTTGAAGGCCTCAGTGTGGATCGTCCCTGTGCCAGGGCAGTAAAAGTAGACTGTCCGTATCAACTATCACAGATTACAGCCAGAAATAATATAATTTGGGCATTAACGGAGCAGCGTGTGCTTCTCTTTCGTGAAGGTGTAAGCGGTTTCTGTCCTGAAGGAGAGCAGTGGAAATGTGATATCATAAGGTAAACAATCTCTAAACAGTAGGCATGTCCTGTAATAGTTCTTGATTTTGCAAGGACCAGCATTTTCATCATCTTAGTTTGGACTTGCATGTGTTTAGACAACATATTGCATCACATGAGAAGAGAGTTTCCTAACCAGGACATCAGATTTTATTGATTTTTTTTTTTTGTTAAATGGTAAATGTTTTGAAACTTGGCAAAAGAAGGAAAGAATGTCCATTGAATTATACAATTTAACATATACTTTTTTCACCTTACACAATTATTATTACATCTTAATCATTAGAATTGCATACATATTTTATACTTAGACTTCTAGATCCAGATGATTTTATTCATTCGCTTATTTAAAGAACTTCTGAATGCCTATCTCACAGAGGGCTTCTATGAGGGCTCCCAACAACCAATAAAAAGTGGAATAAAAATAGAATAAAAACCAGGCACCAGACCAAACAAATTCTTGACCTGACTTAACCTCATCCTAGCTCTGTGCTTGGGGGAAGAGGCCTTCTTTAGGCTTTCTGTGAATGATCAATTCTGATCCAAGGAAAGCCAGGATCTGTTATCTGTCTTAAGTGTTGCAAATTCTTCATGATTGGCTGCTAACAGTTATATAGTTGGTTATGCTATTAGATTTTGTAAGACTTGAGCAGATTGATTAGCAGTATTTAATCTGCACTAAGTAGGGTTTGGATATCCTTAAAATGAGCAGTGGCATGATCAAGTAATAATCATTGTCATAGTCCATTGATATCGGTGGAATGTAAGTTTCAGTCTTCAGTAAAATGTATCTGCAAATATTAAGTTGTGCCCATTGGCTAAAGTAATAAATTATATCACATCATTTTGAATTTAATATATTGAATTGTAAATAAATAGAATGGGAATGTAATGGGATTCCACTATGGCTGGTATGTTTTTTAAAAGGAGGAAGGAATATTTTCTCTAAGAATATAATAAGCCCTGGCAACAATTCTAATTATCTCTAGAATTGACAAATGCAACGTATTTTACGTCAGGCTGCCTTAAAAAACTGTCTGGAATCCACACTTGCTGCAGGCTGCAGTGATCAATTTATGCTGATATCCATTAATTCATATATTAGCTTTACAGCCAACGTGTTGGCTTCCAATAGGCTTCTGGGTACTGTTCAAATATATATTGGGAGATATTCCCCTGTCTCACCGAGATCCAGATGGCACTCTCCCTAAAGAGATTCAGAAAGGCTATTAAAATGTAGCTTTTCTAATGAACTTTTAATTAGCATTAAATATTTATAGTTTTAAACTGTGGATGATTGTGTAACAGGGACAACAGCAATATTTGTGTTTTGAATTTAATGATGTTATGTTCAGTCTTGTAAACTGTTAGAAGTTCTTAAGGAATTGGTTGTATAAATATGGTAAGAAAAATAAGTATTGTTTGCTTTTGCAGTGAAATGCAAGGTCTAGAGCCCATGTGCATTACTCTTGGAGACCAGCAGACCATCTGGATTTTAGATATTCATGGAAATCTTTGGTTTAGAACTGGTGTTGTTTCAAAGAAGCCACAAGGGGACGACAACCACTGGTGGCAAGTAGGCATTTCCTATTCTACTTCCAGGGGGCTTATTTGGTGGTGAGGCTCAGATTTCTTACTTGCATTCCTGATAATATCCTGAATTCAGTCCCAGTCAGAAGATCACAGGAAGTAGCTACCCATAAATAAAACGGTACCAGAGACTGCCACCCTAAGATAGTGATGAAATCATGCTTCATTTAGATATCCATTGGTTGTCTTGTTTTTCTGTTTTGTAGGAATGCTATTTATAAATCTCTGTTATGTCCATAATCAGATTTTGGAGCTGGAGCTCTAGCCCTGATAGGAGACTTACCAAAAATGAGGGAAGGGAGTCTTGATATTTATTTATTTTATTTATTTATTTATTAAATTTTTATACCGCCCTTCTCCCGAAGGACTCAGGGCGGTTTACAGCCATGATAAAAAACAACAGCAATATACACATAAAACCATAATTAAAAAACTTATTATAAAAATGGCCGAATTAAAATATTTAGAATAAAACCCCAAATTTTAAAATGTTAAAACACTAAACTAATTAAAATCCCATCAAAATCCTATGCCAGTCCTGCGCGAACAAACAAATAGGTCTTCAGCTCTCGGCGGAAAGTCCGAAGGTCCGGCAGTTGCCGAAGTCCAGGGGGAAGTTCGTTCCAAAGGGTGGGAGACCCCTGGGGGCCACCAGCCGACATTGCTTGGCGGACGGCACCCTAAGGAGTCCCTCTCTGTGCGAGCGTACAGGTCGGTGGGAGGCATTCGGTAATAGCAGGCGGTCCCGTAAGTACCCTGGCCCTAAGCCATGGAGCGATTTAAAGGTAGTCACGAACACCTTGAAGTGCACCCGAAAGACCACAGGTAGCCAGTGCAGACTGCGCAGGAGGGGTGTTACATGGGAGCAACGTGTGGCTCCCATTATCACCCGTGCAGCTGCATTCTGAACCAACTGGAGCCTCCGGGTACTTTTCAAGGGGAGCCCCATGTAGAGAGCATTACAGTAGTCCAAGCGCGAGGTAACCAGAGCATGAGTGACCGTGCATAAGGCATCCCGGTCGAGGAAAGGGCGCAACTGGCTAACCAGGCAAACCTGGTAAAAAGCCTTCCTGGCGACGGTCGTCAAATGATCTTCAAAAGACAACCGTCCATCCAGGAGGACGCCCAAGTTGCGCACCCTTTCCACTGGGGCCAATGATTCGCCCCCAACAGTCAGCCGCAGCTGCAGCTGACTGTACCGGGGTGCCGGCATCCACAGCCACTCCGTCTTGGAGGGATTGAGTCTGAGCCTGTTCCTCCCCATCCAGACCCGTACAGCTTCCAAACACCGGGACATTACATCGATGGCTTCGTTGGGATGGCCTGGGGTAGAAAAGTACAGCTACGTGTCGTCAGCATACAGATGGTACCTCACCCCAAAACCATTGATGATCTCGCCCAGCGGCTTCATATAGATGTTGAACAGGAGAGGCGAGAGAATCGACCCCTGTGGCACCCCACATGTGAGGGGCCTTGCGGTCGATCTCTGCCCTCCTGCCAACACCGTCTGCGACCGGTCAGAGAGATAGGAGGAGAACCACCAATAAACGGTGCCTCCCACTCCCAAACTCCCTAACCGGTGCAGCAGGATACCATGGTTGATGGTATCAAAAGCTGCTGAGAGGTCTAATAGGACCAGGGCAGAGGAACAACCCCTGTCCCTGGCCCTCCAGAGATCATCCACCAACGCGACCAAAGCCGTCTCCGTACTGTACCCGGGTTGGAAGCCAGACGGGAACGGGTCTAGATAGACAGATTCCTCCAGGTATTGGGGTAGTTGACATGCCACCACACTCTCAACAACCTTCGCCACAAAGCGAAGGTTGGAGACAGGACGATAATTTCCTAAAACAGCCGGGTCCAGGGAGGGCTTCTTGAGGAGGGGCCTCACCACCGATATTCTACCGAGAGAAAAGTAGTAATTGAACAATTAAAAAAGAAGACAATTCTGAGACAGAAAATGAATATCGTAACAAAACCAATAATTATAAATTTTATTTTATAAATTATAAAGCAAAATGTAGCCACATTCAGAATGGTAACATTCCTTTAGACATTATAAAGGAATACATATGTTAGAATTTTGTAAGGATACTGAAGATACAATCATCAGTGTAATAATTATATTCTACCTTTTTACTATATTTCGGCAATATTACCTTATAAAAATTACCAATTTTACCTTATAAAAAAGACAAAATCAAAACAGAACATAGCAATATAGAAGATAGATTAAAATAATAACATACTGAAATTCTATAAAAGTCTGGTGAAAGAGGTGCATCTTTACAAATTTACTAAATGTAAAATAGTCAAGATCAAGCCATCTGCCATGATAACAGCCTGGCTGCCACACAGAAGAAGGCCTTTTTCTGTAGTTCCTGAAAAATAAGACTTGAAATCAAAGTATCTTTCAGAGGGTATTTCCTGTTTCCTGCAAATTTGTATTTGGACTTTAATAAAAGGAAGAAGAGTGAGACCCATTTTGGTGTAGTGTGAAAGCATTAGGCTAGAAACCAGGAGTCCCATCTTAGGCATGGAGCCAGCTAGGTTTGAACCTTGGGCCAGTCATTCTTCCTCGGCCCTTGGAAGCAGGCAATGCCAAACCGCTTCTGAAATTGTGCCAAGAAACCTGCAGTGACTTATTCAGATATTTAACAGGAGAAAAAAACTGAATTGAAGAAACCTCCCTCCCCAAGATAATGAAATATTTAATTTCATAATGAAGCATTTTCTGTGAATAGCCTTTATCAACGTAAAGATGAATTAATTTCATTTTCTGCCAGTAATGTATGTTGCTACTAGGTTGAGAAATACCTCCTAAACGTAATTTCTCTCACTCATTTACTTTTTTGGTGGTTTCCATGGTTTAAGATGGCTATATCTTTTGGAGCCTTTCCATCTAATTGGCTTATTAACTCCATTTGGTTATCTAGGGATTCTTGTCAAAAACAGGATTTTTGTCCTCCCACCTGTCCTTTATTAAAAAGGGTCTGTTGGATTGCTTGCTGTTAATACAGCTTCCAGTTTGTGGAGCATTTGTGCTATATCTTTTATTCTAAAGGGACTGTTAAATTTACTGGGATATTTCCAAGCTACTGACTGTTCTTGTTAACTGACTGTAGAACTTATAACACACTTTACTTCCAAAGTTTGAAATTGAAATAAGTCACATGCAAGGCTTCCAGAACTCTGAATGACACAGTTTTGCACGCCTATTCTCCCTGCCACCAAAGTCAGAACTATAAAATTATAATGCCCTTTAGAACATCTTGCCCTCTAAGGTAAGATCTGCTCCCACCCTTCTATCCTTCCCCATGAGCCTAAAGACCTGACCCTGCCGGTTGGCCTGGGGACCATGTGGGAGTTGCCTGATGGACTGATGGCAGACTCCACCTCCCCACCCCCCGCACTATGCTTTCCATCCATCAATCAATCCATCTTTTCAGTTATCATATTGGTGTATTTTCATTGTGTTCTTTTTCATTGTTTATTTTATTGTTCTGCTCTATTTACATTCCTTTCATTTTCTTCTCTTCTATTATTTTACTCATACTGTAAGCCACCTAGAATAGCCCCATGCTGAGCTAGGCAACAAATTTAACAGACAAATAATAATAAAAAATAGAATAGTTGCAAAGCTGAAATTTTTGATGTTTCTTGAAAATGTGAATGATGAAAGGCTATATGCTGTTGAAAAGAAATTGTTCCTCTTGTTGGAGTTGTCCTGTGATGTAACAAGAGAGGGCTTAATATGCTCTGAAACTAAATTTGCCCTTTTATGTATTTTACTCCCCCAGGTAAGCATTACCGATTATGTTGTGTTCGACCAGTGCAGCCTTTTCCAGACAATAATCCATGCAACCCAAACAGTAGCAACCGCAGCCCAGGCTCCTGTTGAGAAAGTGGCAGACAAACTGCGCACAACTTTCTGGTCACAACAACTTCAGTGTCAACCAAGCCTACTTGCAGTCAATAGCAGCGGTGTTTGGATTTCCTCTGGGAAGAATGAATTTCATGTAGCAAAGGGAAACCTCATAGGCAAGTGCATTTTTTTGTTGCTGAGGTTGCTTTTAAACTTAACCTGTTGTCATATATATATCTAAAGTTGTTTAGCAATGATTTTATTCCTACCAATTATTCCAAAGTGCAAAGTGTCTGGACACATTTATTTTGAGCAGTGGTGGTTAATATCTTGTTCATTGTGTCACTCCTGGGCATAATGCATGCTGCTAAATCATACATCAATTTGTGAATGGAAGAGGCATGTGGGAATCAGCAAACATGTAGAACTTGCTTGTATCATAGCCAAGCATGCAGCGCCTAATTCTTCTTTCCTGGCATATATTCCTCTGGCCTAGAGTAAAGTTTTGCCATCTCTTCTTTCAAATTATTAACATTTGTATTATTTTGTTCCTCCAGGGATCTTCTAAGCAGCTTACAAAGAATGTCTAGGCAGACTTACTTTTTCTGGGTGCTAGCCAGACCCAGTTTTGCTTAGATTGTGAGGTTACTACATCAAGAACAAATAGAATGTATGCATGTTGTGTTGAGTTTCCAGATTTTAAATTAAAAAATGTGTAAAAGATGTTAGTGGTAGAGGTATGTGACTGAGTCCTATCTAGGACATTTTCAACTCACCTGAGACCCATTCTATATTTTATTTCAGTGATACGTAGTTCAATTAATCTGCAGAAACTCTATGTAAAAATGAAAAAAGATAAATCTGCCTTATTTACAGTACCTTAAAATTGAACGACTATATTGTGGAATGGTTTATATATCAAGTCAAATCCAACAGTTATGTAGAATGTATGTTGACATTCTAATATTCTATGTTGGTTTACTGCCGATAATAGCAATAGATATTAAAATATCTTGACGTTTCAAAATATATTTCAGGTACATAAGTAAAACTGAGTATTGGATATCAGGTCTCAAGATTCATAGATGTATGTATTAGAATATGAATTAATTTACTCGATATTTCCATACCACAGTAGGCAAACTCATTTCTTCCATATGTTTTAGCCAGTATGATCAAAAAACAAAAAATTGGGATGTGTGAAAGAAAAACTGCCTGAGCAGATTGAAAGTGCTTACGCTTCTTGCTCCCCCTCCTTCCCCTATCATCAAGATAACCAATTGCCAATCAAATAGATTATAATCCAGACTTGAGGGGTTGGAATGTTTTAGATTACCTAAAGAGATCTTAAATAGGTTAGATTGGGATAGGAAACATTAGGAAAGAAAGATTATATAGAAGAAAGTGATGGGTCAAACTGGATTTCAAAGAATATCTTGTTCGGGTGTAGTGGACAGAAAGAATGCTTTGAAGGGCAGGAGGAAGAGCTGCTACCAGGACAACAGTCAGGTAAGAAGGATGTGGACCCAGACCAACAAAAGTAAAGTGAAAAATATCTCAGGCAAGTCCTTCCTAGTTCACAGGAACATAAGATGAGGGAAGGGAAAGCACATTCAGACTCAAAAGATTCTGTTACTGTAGCTCTTTTAGAATATAATCCTGCCATATATAGTATTGGTTTCTCCATGTGGCCTATCTTGTTGGATTACCTCAGTATGAATGGAATCTCTTCTCTGAATGCTTAATAATTGTCATTGGGTCAAAATGAAAATTGAAACCAGGAATACAGAATATGTCTTCTTTAAAATAAAAATCTAAAGAACAAAAATGTAGTTCAGACATTACTCACTGCACATGGGACAGAGGTTGTTTTTATATTGATGGTTTTCCTGTTTTCTTTTGCAGGTACATACTGGAATAATGTTGTGCCTCGGGGCACTGCTTCAGCTACAAAATGGGCTTTTGTGTTAGCTTCTGCAGCTCCAACAAAAGAAGGTTAAAACATCTCCCTCGCGCTCTCCCTCTCTCTCCCTCTCCCTCCCTCCCCTTCTCCCTCCCTCCTTTCCCTCCCTTTGTGTGTGTATGTGTGTGTGTGTAAAATTTATTCATGTGTGTCTGCTAGGATAAAGAAACATGTAAATTGATCTTTGCTACCATTTTGTTTATCAATAAAATAGTATTGGAACTGGGTAATTTAAATGCTTGTTTAGTTCTAAATTAATTAATACATAGCAAGAAGAAGGTGAATGCAAAATTGCAAATGCCTGCTCTTACTAAGAACCTTTAATTTGCACTGTGATTTAAGAACTTAGAAAGGTCATCCTTGCCAGTTCCTTTAAACCATTGATTCGCACTAGGAATCTATATATTACATTTAATAAATGATCAAGTAAAACTATAGCTTGAGAATTTGTCATTTACTTTTTATATGTCTTATTCCCTCTACTTTTGACTGCATAATCTTCAGTCTCATGTTTTATAGATATATCAAGTTTTTATATTACCGTACTATATTTTTCTCAGTGCTGCATAGTCTAAGATTGTTCTGTTCACGTTCAGTGTTAACAGTTTTACTTTAGAATGGTGCCAATGTATTATGGTAATTAACTAATTTTATGTTAATTTTCAGAGTATTAGAAATAAAATAAATACTTTTATATAAGGTAAACAATGGAATGAAACATTTGCATATATTTTTATAAATTTAAAATGAATCGTCTTTTATGTGATCAACATGAGCAGTTTATATTAACTCATGCTCTGTTTGTTGGTTTCCCAGAAAAATCCAGTTATTATGGAAAACAGAATGCTAGGATAAAACAGCCACTGATCTGAAAGAACAGGATTTTTTTAAAACCATTTTTAAAGAATTGCTTTTTAGCCTTAATTTTTTAAAAAAAATGGAATATGGGAATAACTTTAAAACATCTTATAAGGTGTTTAAAGATTTCCAAGTATGTCTGTGAAGTGAATTAACTGCATTATGAAGATAATACTAATTATATTAATACAATCTTAGAATGTAGATTTTGCTTATGTACAAATACTTATTAATTTTTATAAAGGTTTCTAAAGAAAATGGAGTTTATAATAAAAACTTTGTCCTTCCTTCAGGAAGTTTCTTATGGTTGTCCCAAAGTAGCAAGGACCTGTTTTGTGTTAGTGATCAGAATCCTCAGTTCCATCCTTCAACTGTTCAGCTCCCTTCTGATAATGAAATGGTATATTATTCAGCTTGCCGGGATGCGATATGGAGCTTGAATAGTCTGGGACAGGTCTTCATAAGGACACTTTCACCAAATTGCCCAACAGGAATGCATTGGACCAAACTGGATCTTTCTCAGTTAGGTAAATCTAATTGTAGCTTTAGAAAACTCTTAGCTGAAATGCAGATTATTAGATTCTTTTCTCTGTATAATTGATAAGAGTTCACAAACAGAATTGTTCTGATATATGAAATGTAATGATAATAATTTAAATTGTTGTGGGTAAAATAGGAAGAGAAAGATGTGTTAGATATGTTTGCCACCTTGAGTTATTTGTAAAAATAATAAGGGTGGAATAGAAATAATTAAAAAAATAAGTAAAAATGTAGACAGATGATCATAGCAGTGGATTTTGAAATTCCTATCATACTGGCTCCAGACAAAGGATATGACAATGAACTAGACAACCAGTTGTGTTTTAAAAGAGAATGATCAATATTTTTAGGAAGCAGGATAATGTCACAGCAACAAGTTATGATGTCCTGTTTTGAGTATGATTATTATTGTTTTTGCTGCCTAAAAGATGTAGTTGAAATCTGATTATATATCAATTCTGGGGTCTGGAGTGAAGAACTAAGTTGTTGACACTGTTGCTAGCATATACATACACAGTTTTTATTCTGTTATCTTTTATCAGTGGACTCGTCTCTTTGTCACCATCTCTTTTCCTGCCACTAGTAGCCATTAACCACCAAACCCCCACAGGTGCAGGTAGAGATATTTCAAAATCCCAGTTGCACACTAGAGTGGAACTCTGTGAATCAGTGGGAAAGCCCTGAAATGTAAAGATCCCGTTACCTATTACTTAGAGCAGCGGTCACCTACCAGTGGTCCATGGTGGTCCGTGAGAAAATTTTAGTGGTCCGTGGAGAAATCTTCGTATTTTTGCCGGTGCATCCTGAATCCAGTTTTTGATAAATTCATTTTAAGACTTTATATTTCATTCTTCCACTTAGTTGTTTGATGTGGCACTCTTCTTTCCTTGGTCTAATCTATACATACTCATACCCCCCACCACCAAGAATAGGCAATTTATTCACAATTTTTTCTTCATGATTAGTTTCTTTTGAGTTTTTCTTCCCAGATTGCATGATTTTTCTCTTTCAGAGATTTTCTTTCATCCATAAGTAGTTTGCGGGGCAGGGAAGGTGGGAGGAGAAAGAGAGGGAGATAGTGGTGTGCAGGTAGTCCTCAGCCTACAACCACAATTGAGCCTGGAATCTCAGTCATTAAATGAAGTGGTTGTTACATCAGATATTATGTGACTAAGCATATGACTACTTCGCTTAACAATCTTTTTCTTGCCTATTTAAGTACAATATGCTGTCTTTTTAAAACTGCTGTGATTATGATAGAAAATGACAGTTATTTTTCTGTCCAAATTTTAAGGTCTCCAAAATGGGAGATACTGTGTTAATTTCAACTGGAATATATTGAAATGCAATTTTGTCTCCTCTGTCTTCTCATTCCTTTTGGAATTTTTTCCCTCACATCATTGGATGTTTCAGATCTCTCTAGATTTCTCTTATGAAACTACAAATTATGCCTCTTCCTGTTTGTCCCAGAAACCAGAGCAGGTTTGTTTCACAGTCTTAAAATTCTGAAGCGATCAGCCATTTGACACTTACCCTTAAGATGTTTAGAAGACCTTTAGGGCAATTACATAGCAGGGGATCTGTAAATGACATAGCTTTTGCTCATGCTGCCAAATCAGGTCATTTTGGTTGTTATTTTTTCAAGCTGATGCTGAAGGTGTTGGTCTCTTCTGTTCACAATCACCTAAAGCAGTGTTTCTCAATCTTGATAACTTTAATTCTGCTGGCTGGGGAATTCTGGGAGTTGAAGTCCACATACCTTAAAGTTGCCAAGGTTGAGAAACACTGACCTAGAGGAATTCTTGCCATTTGTTTTCAGTAGAGCTTATTTATCTTCATAGTTGATTGATTTCTTTTGTAAGGAACTGAATGTCTTCAAAATTTCCACTCAGGAACTTGTCTCTTCTTATAACTGGATGCTGTTTTTCATGTAATACATAAAACAGAGCAGAGGCAAATAAGGCATCATCTATGGCAGCCATACCTTTCTGTCAGTTCAAACATAGGTGGGTAGCATTTAACTCAGTAGCTGGGAAAAAGCCATTAATGTGGGATTTCATTTCCTGCATATTGTCATATTTGAAAAGGTTGTGCGAATTACTGTTACGTTTCTTAAAAATGAATAGTTCCATTCCTTAAAAATGAATAGTTCCATTTCTTAAAAATGAATGCAATCTTGATGGCTTTTAAAGGTTTCTGTTAATAAGAACATTACATCTGATAATGGGTTATTCCAATCACAGTTTAGAATATTTTGCTAATTAGTTTGAAAAATGAATATTTCTTTTTGTCTTCATTTTTCAAAATGCTGCTATGCCCTCATGCCCTTTTGCATTATTTCCCATTGTAGCTTTGCTTTTCCTCCTATATTTTTAATATGGAATATACAATTTCTGAAGCCAGTGACATCACATTTCGATTAAATACCTCTAGCATTCTTTCCTTGTATCCTCCTAAAATCAGAGAACAAATAATAACACAAGCTGACATTTCTATGAATAAATATTCTGTTATTGGAAGATTGACAGACAACTGGAGAGAGTTATTTTGCATCTTTATACTTTATATTTCAATCTTAGAGAAAGCGGCAAAATGTTGATGCTGTTGTACAATTCATGTCCTGTGACTCATATAGCTCTTTTAAGATAAGTGCTTCTTATTTAGCTTAGTGTACTGGAAATGAAAAAGTAACTAATCTTGAGATATTTATCCCATAAATCTCATCAGCAGCCATTATTTGCTAGTAACATTTGGAAAGTGAAACATTAAAATGTATTTATAGACTTTGTAAGCTTAACTGTCTCCCAGAGGGAGTTCACTTGAGTTCACGTGAAAACTTGCATCTCTTGACTATACAACATATTGTGTTCCTTTACATTGCATCCTTTCTCTATTCCTCATTTAGTGATATATTATTTTAATAGCTATATATTGTGTTCTATTACCCTAAGATGTTTCAATAGACAGAACTTTCTACAATAAAAAAGACATGTTAATAACAGGCCCAAAAGTCACATACTTGCTTTCTAATTGCACTGTAATTCAGATTTTAAAAGTAATCTGAAATTGAATGGAAGCTTATCTATTATTGGCAGTGAAAAAGAATTTCAAGTGAAAATTCTTCTGCAAGTATAGAAACCTCTTCAGTAAAGCTAATAGTAAAGCAATTCCCTCCCTCCTCCCTGTACATGGAAGGAATGTCAAATGAGGGCAGAGGGGTTCCTTCTAGATAATTCAGAACCTTGGGCCTGATAGGCACATTTGGTATTTTGAGAGCACATTAGAAGCACTGTGGTTTTTGGCAGTACGGACTTACTTGCTTAATAAGTCTGATGTCCAAATTATTTTTGATGAAAAGTAAAGTGTACTTAGATCTCCTTTTTTCAGTGTATATTTAAAATGGCCATAGAATACTGGATAATTCTCGAGTATTTTATCCCCACTCACCTGAAATTATTAGTCTGGGGCAGGGCGGAATACAGTATTCGTGTAACTTAAGTCTAACTGGTGTCATAAATCAGAGTTGACTACCGTAACTGAAATCCTCCATTTCTATTTAGGTGCTGTGAAACTTACAAGCTTAGCATGTGGAAATCAGCACATCTGGGCCTGTGACAGCTGTGGTGGGATTTATTTCCGAGTTGGAACTCAGCCTCTGAATCCAAATTTGATGCTGCCTGCATGGATAATGATTGAGCCACCCATTCAGGTAAAATAACAACTTTTCTTTCAACTAGTCACTTTTCTGTGTGTTGTTGACATGAAAGGGTCTTGCATTTTTCCAGTTATAGATCTAAAGATGTTAAAGAAGATTAAAGCTGTGAGCTTAGAAATGCTGTTGAATTGGTACACTTTCAGAATGAAATTGGTTGGAACATTTAGTGTGATATTCTGCTTGACTTTCACATGTGATTTCAAGAAGTCCAAGTATATTCATATACATGTGACTTCTGTGTTGAAGAACAAAATGCTTCAAGGACATGAAGAGTGGTTTGTGAATGCTCTGGTTTGCATATGAACATTTGATGTATGTTTACATTTGTTTTTTAACTAGCCTGGTGATGGGAATGCAACATAGATTGTGACATAACAACTAAGGTTAAATTTCTTGAAGCCTGACCATCAATGGTTATTTTCTGTTTAAAACTGCTAATACAGAATACATTCAAGGCAATATAAAATGATGAAAAAGAAAATACCAGCAGACCTGCTGATATAACTGCTGCTGATTAAAGCACTTGAAACATTATCCAGTCCCTGAAGCCTGAGTTTTTCCTAAATGCCTAAATCACCAGTAGCACTGCTTCTCTTTGGCATGACTCCTCATAGCAGCTACAGGGATAATGGCTCCCTCTTCTCTCCTTTTCCCTGCCTTTGGGCCCCTTAGAGCTTTCTCACAGCAAAATCAAGATACATTCTGAAAGCCATTTCAGTCATATGTTCTCTTATGTCATCATTTACTTCGTTCTGCATGTGTCAGGATCAGCAGCTGCTATTCACTGCAGAGGTAAGCAGACAGAAATACAGAAGGGAGAGAATATTAATTTCCACTTTGCACCTCACTCTGGGATGGTGGTTCAGTGGCTAAGATGTTGAACTTGTCAATCAAAAGGTCGGCAGTTCAGTGGTTCGAATCCCTAGTGCTACATAACGGGGTGAGCTCCCGTTACTTATCCCAGCTTCTGCCAACCTAGCAGTTCAAAAGCACGTAAAAAATGCAAGTAGAAAAATAGGGACCACCTTTGGTGGGAAGGAAACAGTGTTCTGTGTGCCTTTGGCGTTTAGTCATGCCGGCCACATGACCACGGAGACATCTTCGGACAGCTCTGGCTCTTCGGCTTTGAAACGGAGATGAGCACCGCCCCCTAGAGTCAGGAACGTCTAGCATGTATGTGCGAGGGGAATCTTTACCTTTATCTTACCTCACTCTAGTGATTACCATGCCCCCATACTGAAGAAGGGAGACCAAAGCAGTGACCAAAGCAACCAAGTTGGTTCATAGTGGTTTTATTTGTTTTATCTTGTTAGCACGAGTTGATTCAGTAGCATATAAACCCAATAAATACCGGTAAATAAGTGCTTGCTTTCTTGCCAAACAACAATACAAAGCAAATAAAACGAAACTTGGTGAACAAGCTATTGTTTTATTTCCCAGAATTAAAATTTGTTTATATTATAACACCTGGTGTTATTCCATGCAAATTTGTTCCATGCAACATTATCTTGTCTAAATAAATAATGTGCCAAAATTTGCTAGCTTTAATCTACTGTTTAACCTGCAAATACTTTGTATTTGAACCATTTAGGGTACATTGAAAGTCAATTATTTTGACTGAGATTGTGTCGTATCATATTCACAGTGATGGAGATGAAGTTGCAGATAGAGTCTAAGATTTCTTTGAAATATGAAGCTCTGCAAGTATAATTTTCCCCAGTTGATGTATTTCCCAATTTACAAATCAATTTGCCAATGAAGTGCTACATTTTCTTACTCATCTTACACTCCAGAATTATGTTCTGCTGGCCATACTGATACAAATCATAAATCTGCAACCTAATGATAGTTTTATCTTGCTCAAATTTTCTCAAGTTTCTTGCCTCTGCTGGTGAATCTGGTTTGGGTAATTAAATGGGGGCTCATTAAAGAATGTGATCTATTCCCTTCATTGGTTCTTTTGGTGCTTATGGGATGGCTCTGGTTTTCTCCCATATGAAAACAAATAAAATATATTTGTTTTCCATCCTGCTTGAATTGTTCATAAATCAAGAACAGTAAATGTCATGCAGGGAGTAACTAGGATATTGAAAAGTTTTTTTATGACGCTATAAGCCCATTCTCTTTCTCTTAAAATTACAAGCAAGTTTCCTTTTACCTTATGAGAACTGCACATTTTAAAATTACTGGTTATATTTGACTGAAAGTTTTATTTTCTACACTGGCTTTCAAGAATCTCAAAGAATAACCAATTATCTGTGCTAATTCAGTTCCATACCATTTATATAATTCAGCACTATATACCGTAGTTTTACAGAAATTCTTCTTGGGATTAAATTAAGCCTGTTTTCTTTCTTTCTTTTTAGAAATGCAAATACTTTATGACTATAATAGCAGAGGAATTTTTATTTTCTTAATAGTTACTATATAACACTGTTTAGAACCATAGAATTCTAAATCCAATCAGTATCATTTGCAAAGTATGACATCATTATTGATCAATTTACTTTGTGCTTAAAGCACTTCAATCATATATACACACTTCATATTTTTAAATTAATATAGGGTTCATTAGGGATAAGTCATTTAAAATGACTTAAACGTTAATCAAAATAAAAACTGCTATCATTCCCCCCCCTTCCTTTCTCATACCTTTACTCCCCCCCAAAATTTCTAGACATTTGAAGGGGCCTTCCTGTAGTACATGAAATAGAGCTGGTAGAAAAACCATTTCTCTTCTCAATTTACATTAATAGAATAGAATATAATTTTTTATTGGCCAAGTGTGATTTGACACACAAGGAATTTGTCTTGGTGCATATGCTCTTAGTGTACATAAAAGAAAAGATACGTTCATTAAGATTCATAAGGTACAACACTTAATGATAGTCATAGGGTACAAATAAGCAATCAGGAAACAATATCAATATAAATCATAAAGATACAAGCAACGAAGTTACAGTCATACAGTCATAAGTGGAAGGAGATGGGTGATGGGAACGATGAGAAAATGAATAGTAGTGCAGATTTAGTAATAGTTTGACAGTGCTGAGGGAATTATTTGTTTAGCAGAGTGATGGCCTTCGTGAAGAAACTGTTCTTGTGTCTAGTTGTTCTGTTGTGTAGTGCTCTATAGCGTCTTTTTGAGGGTAGGAGTTGAAACAGTTTATGTCCAGGATGCGAGGGGTCTGTAAATATTTTCACAGCTCTCTTTTTGACTCATGCAGTATACAGCTCCTCAATGGAAGGCAGGTTGGTAGCAATTATTTTTTCTGCAGTTCTAATTATCCTCTGAAGTCTGTGTCTGTTTTGTGGGGTTGCAGATAACTGATCTTAAAATCCAAAAGGCAATTTGACCTCTGAGTCAAATTCTGAGGTACTTCAGCATAACATAACATAATAACAGAGTTGGAAGGGACCTTGGAGGTCTTCTAGTCCAACCCCTGAGGGACCCCACAAGTGAGCCCCCTCGCGGTCGCCCTCTGCCCCCCTGCCAACACCGTCTGCGTCCGGTCGGAGAGATAGGAGGAGAACCACCGATATACAGTGCCTCCCACTCCCAATCCCCCCAACCGGCGCAGCAAGATACCATGGTCGATGGTATCGAACGCCGAGAGGTCTAATAGGACCAGGGCAGAGGAATAACCCCTGTCCCTGGCCCTCCAGAGATCATCCACCAATGCGACCAAAGCTGTCTCCGTGCTGTATCCGCCGAAGCCGGACTGGAACGGGTCTAGATAGACATCTTCATCCAGGTATTGGGGTAGCTGTCGGCCACGGCATTTTCTACAACCTTCGCAACAAAGCGAAGGTTGGAGACTGGACGATAATTACCCAAAATAGCTGGGTCCAGGAGGGCTTCTTAAGGAGGGTCTCACCACCGCCTCTTTCAAGGCGGCAGGAAAACCCTTCCAATAAAGAAGCGTTGATAATCCTCTGAGCCAGCCTCGTGTCACCGCCTGAGTGGCCAGTACCAGCCAGGAAGGGCACGGGTCCAGTAAACATGTCGTGCCGTGCACCCTCCCCAACAACCTGTCGACGCCCTCGGAGCCACAGGGTCAAACTCATCCCAAATGGACTCAACAAGACGTGCCTCCTCTCCCTCGCTTGATCATCCCAATTTCGGTCCAGACCGTCCCTCAGCTGAGCGATTTTATCGTATAGATAACCGCTAAACTCCTCGGCTCGTCCCTGCAACGGGTCATCCCGCACCTCCTGATGTAGGAGAGAGCGGGTCACCCGAAACAGGGCGGCCGGGCGGTTATCTGCCGACGCAATGAGGGTGGAGGCGTAGAAACGCCTCGCTTCCCTCATTGCCACTAGGTAGGTCCTAGAATAGGACCTAACTAGTGTCCGATCAGCTTCGGAGCGACTGGACCTCCAGGTGCTCTCCAGGCGTCTTCTCCGGCGTTTCATCTCCCTCAGCCCCTCGGAGTACCAAGGGGCCGGACGAGATCTCCGCCGGGTCAGAGGCCGCAAAGGCACGACACGGTCCAAGGCCCCGGCCGCGGCCTGTTCCCAGGCCGCGACCAGTTCCTCAGTCGTGCCGTGGGCCAGTTCCTCAGGGAATGGCCCAAGCTCCGTCAGGAACCTCTCGGGGTCCATCAGGCGCCTGGGACGGAACCACCGTATAGGTTCCGTCTCCCTGCGGTGGTGAATGGCGGTTCGGAAGTCTAGGCGAAGGAGAAAATGATCCGACCATGACATTGGTTCTGTTACTAAATCATCTAACACCAGATCATTAAGCCACTGCCCAGAGATATAAATCAGATCCAGCGTGCCTCCCCGAGCGAGGGGCCATCATTTACTCGAATCAGGTCCAAGGCCGTCATGGAAGCCTGAACTCCCGAGCTGCCGTCGATGACAAGCCAACTGATGGCAGGTTAAAATCCCCCATGACTATAAGTCTGGGGGTCTCGACCGCCACAGCAGCGAGTACCTCCAACAGCTCAGGCAGGGCTGTGGTCACGTAGCAAGGAGCCAGGTACGCGATCACCAAGCCCAACTGATTCCTATAGCCCCACCGCACATAGAGGGATTCACAGCCGGCAATCTGAGGAACAGTGGTCTCCCTCGGCTCTAGATCCTCCCTAATGACAACCGCCACCCCCACCCCCTACCTTGGACCTCGGCTGATGAATGCTCGGAAACCTGGCGGGCACATCTCGACAAGGGGACCCCCTCTGGGCCCAACCAGGTTTCCGTGAATACCCATAAGGTCCGCGGACTCCCCTGAATAAGATCACAAATCAGGGGCCTTATTAACCACGGACCGAGCATTACATAACATCAGCCAAGGTCCAAGCTCTGAGGATCATGGCCACCCGGGAACGGGTCGGGACTGAGGGGCCGGAGCACGCGATCGCCTCAAACATCGAACGTGCTCCCTCAACACGATACGGCCCCTCCCCCGCCATATCTGCCTCTCCCACTTACCGCATAGATTGAACAACCTCTAAACCTGGAACGCCTCCCCTGCCTTCAGACAAGATGGAATAGTGTCGCGAACTAGCACAGGGCTGGATCCCTCCCGCGGGTTCTGACCCCACCCGCCAAATCCCTCCCCCCCCTTAAAAAACCCTTATTTAAAAAACTATTTAAAAAACCCCACAACTTCTTCTTGGCCGCATGCCACCTCTCTGGGTCCCAAGACCCTTCGTTAAGGTAGGCCCTTGATAGTTTGGAGGGCCATTCCTGCGAGGCGGGGGAACCTCGCAGTTGTCGTAGTTCGGCGAACGAGTATCTCATGGGAAATAGTCCATTAACAGCGACAAGATGTCCATTCCTGACCGGCGGAGATGTTCTGGTCGTACCTGTAGATCGTCAAACCCGATATTAGGCATATTACTGGCCACTCGGGCAGAGATATTGATCATAGTCCGTAGAAAGTCCAAAAGGGTCCAGAGACAACCAAGGCTTGGCATAATAGCCTCCCCTTGGTTGTTTCCTCGGCTACAAAGATGGAAAAAGTCAGTAGCCGGGATAGTATCCCTTGGGTTCCCGGCAGCGTACCATCACGGGACAAACCCGTGTGGCATGCTAATCAGGACGAAATTATGTCGCCAGTACCGTCAGTGCCGTCATTGCCGTCCAGCACAGTGCCGCTGTTGTACATAACCAGGCCAAACCACCTCTCAGTCGCCGATAGAA
Source organism: Ahaetulla prasina (assembly GCF_028640845.1). Lineage (NCBI taxonomy): Eukaryota > Metazoa > Chordata > Lepidosauria > Squamata > Colubridae > Ahaetulla > Ahaetulla prasina. Next base: position 338,652,132 of record NC_080539.1, read on the forward strand.
AACACGACCTAAGATGTAAGCCGTAGGTCAAATTACGGCATTCTAGGCAGGCCATGGTAAAAGTCAGCAGTGTGGGGGGAAGAATGTTCCGGGCCATGTTCCGGGCCATGAAGTGAGGCGAGAAGGGTAGGGGGAGGGGCAATAGTCATGCCCGTGCAAGCCCCACTCCAGCCACCGATGTTACCTGCGGTCCAACATCCAAGACTCAGCATACCGCATACCAGCATACCGCCGTCGATGGTTGGCCCGCTCCCAGCCGATTGATTACATCGTCGGCCGAAACGGCCGACAAACAGCTGAGTCAGGCTGGGCGTCTTCTCGCGCCCCCCCCCAACATGGCCGCCGCCATCCGCTGCTGTAGAGGCCCTCGGCTCCGTACTCAGCAGCCGAGAGCTCCATGAGGTCCAAAGACCTCGCTCTCGGCTGCCGGAAGGATTGCATACCCGGAGCCGAGGACCAGGCAGCCTGGCAGCCCACAGAACGGCATTGCGGCCTGAGGACTCTCAGCCGCCGTCTCCGCGAAATCTCAGAGCGCCGCCATAACGCGCATGCGCAGAAGAAGATTGGATAGTGGTTTTATTTGTTTTATCTTGTTAGCACGAGTTGATTCAGTAGCATATAAACCCAATAAATACCGGTAAATAAGTGCTTGCTTTCTTGCCAAACAACAATACAAAGCAAATAAAACGAAACTTGGTGAACAAGCTATTGTTTTATTTCCCAGAATTAAAATTTGTTTATATTATAACACCTGGTGTTATTCCATGCAAATTTGTTCCATGCAACATTATCTTGTCTAAATAAATAATGTGCCAAAATTTGCTAGCTTTAATCTACTGTTTAACCTGCAAATACTTTGTATTTGAACCATTTAGGGTACATTGAAAGTCAATTATTTTGACTGAGATTGTGTCGTATCATATTCACAGTGATGGAGATGAAGTTGCAGATAGAGTCTAAGATTTCTTTGAAATATGAAGCTCTGCAAGTATAATTTTCCCCAGTTGATGTATTTCCCAATTTACAAATCAATTTGCCAATGAAGTGCTACATTTTCTTACTCATCTTACACTCCAGAATTATGTTCTGCTGGCCATACTGATACAAATCATAAATCTGCAACCTAATGATAGTTTTATCTTGCTCAAATTTTCTCAAGTTTCTTGCCTCTGCTGGTGAATCTGGTTTGGGTAATTAAATGGGGGCTCATTAAAGAATGTGATCTATTCCTTCATTGGTTCTTTTGGTGCTTATGGGATGGCTCTGGTTTTCTCCATATGAAAACAAATAAAATATATTTGTTTTCCATCCTGCTTGAATTGTTCATAAATCAAGAACAGTAAATGTCATGCAGGGAGTAACTAGGATATTGAAAAGTTTTTTTATGACGCTATAAGCCCATTCTCTTTTTCTTAAAATTACAAGCAAGTTTCCTTTTACCTTATGAGAACTGCACATTTTAAAATTACTGGTTATATTTGACTGAAAGTTTTATTTTCTACACTGGCTTTCAAGAATCTCAAAGAATAACCAATTATCTGTGCTAATTCAGTTCCATACCATTTATATAATTCAGCACTATATACCGTAGTTTTACAGAAATTCTTCTTGGGATTAAATTAAGCCTGTTTTCTTTCTTTCTTTTTAGAAATGCAAATACTTTATGAGTATAATAGCAGAGGAATTTTTATTTTCTTAATAGTTACTATATAACACTATTTAGAACCATAGAATTCTAAATCCAATCAGTATCATTTGCAAAGTATGACATCATTATTGATCAATTTACTTTGTGCTTAAAGCACTTCAATCATATATACACACTTCATATTTTTAAATTAATATAGGGTTCATTAGGGATAAGTCATTTAAAATGACTTAAATGTTAATCAAAATAAAAACTGCTATCATTCCCCCCCCTTCCTTTCTCATACCTTTACTCCCCCCCAAAATTTCTAGACATTTGAAGGGGCCTTCCTGTAGTACATGAAATAGAGCTGGTAGAAAAACCATTTCTCTTCTCAATTTACATTAATAGAATAGAATATAATTTTTTATTGGCCAAGTGTGATTTGACACACAAGGAATTTGTCTTGGTGCATATGCTCTTAGTGTAGAAAAGATACGTTCATCAAGATTCATAAGGTACAACACTTAATGATAGTCATAGGGTACAAATAAGCAATCAGGAAACAATATCAATATAAATCATAAAGATACAAGCAACAAAGTTACAGTCATACAGTCATAAGTGGAAGGAGATGGGTGATGGGAACGATGAGAAAATGAATAGTAGTGCAGATTTAGTAATAGTTTGACAGTGCTGAGGGAATTATTTGTTTAGCAGAGTGATGGCCTTCGTGAAGAAACTGTTCTTGTGTCTAGTTGTTCTGTTGTGTAGTGCTCTATAGCGTCTTTTTGAGGGTAGGAGTTGAAACAGTTTATGTCCAGGATGCGAGGGGTCTGTAAATATTTTCACAGCTCTCTTTTTGACTCATGCAGTATACAGCTCCTCAATGGAAGGCAGGTTGGTAGCAATTATTTTTTCTGCAGTTCTAATTATCCTCTGAAGTCTGTGTCTGTTTTGTGGGGTTGCAGATAACTGATCTTAAAATCCAAAAGGCAATTTGACCTCTGAGTCAAATTCTGAGGTACTTCAGCATAACATAACATAATAACAGAGTTGGAAGGGACCTTGGAGGTCTTCTAGTCCAACCCCCTGCCGAGGCAGGAAACCCTACACCATTTCAGACAAATGGCTATCCAACATTTTCTTAAAAATTTCCAGTGTTGGAGCATTCACAACTTCGGCAGGCAAGTTGTTCCACTTACTGATTGTTCTAACTGTCAGGAAATTTCTCCTTAGTTCTAAGTTGCATCTCTCTTTGATTAGTTTCCACCCATTGCTTCTTGTTCTACCCTCAGGTGCTTTGGAGAATAGTTTGACTCCCTCTTCTTTGTGGCAACCCCGGAGATATTGGAACACTGCTATCATGTCTCCCCTAGTCCTTCTTTTCATTAAACTAGACATACCGAGTTCCTGCAACCGTTCTTCATATGTTTTAGTCTCCAGTCCCCTAATCATCTTTGTTGCTCTTCTCTGCACTCTTTCTAGAGTCTCAACAATCTAGATTATCTAGAGTCTCAGCAATCTAGATTGTGCTATATTACACTGTTCTCTTGAACAGGCAGTTTTTCAAGAGATGCAGATATTATTTTAACTCAAACTCTAAGCTCCCTTTATCTTTCAGTGTCAGCTTAATCAGAAAATAATACAATATTGAATATTACATTTTAGTATTATGTTATGATCTCTACTGCTTTATGAAGGGGTTAATTGGATAGCCTTAAGCAATAGAAACCTTCAGTTTATTATTGCCTAGGGCTAAAGTTTTAAACATAATCTCTCATTATTGCAGAAATAAAAAAAATTAACAAATGAATTGATAATTACAATACTTAAGGCATTAGCCTAGAAGCTGGGAGACCATAAGGCCCACCTTAGGCACAAAGCCAGTTGGGTGACCTTAAACTAGCCACCCATTTTCAGCCCTTGGAAGGATTTCTGCTTGCCAAAAAACTGCAGAGACTTGTCCTAGGGCTAAAAATTTAAACCGAATCTCTCATCATTGCTGAACTATTATAATTAACAAATGAATTGACAGAGCCACTGAGATGAAACAATTTCTCTTTGCTGAAAGTTAGGGCAGTCCCAGTGTTAAACAAGAGAAAGATGATACTTAATAAAACACTTGTTGCCTTGTTTATGGAGAAGGACAAATAATGCTGTTTTCAATGTGGGATTTCCCCCACCTCCACCTCCTACGAATGTCTCAGTATATGAACATGAAGGCTATGATTTATTTGCATAGGCAAGAAAACCTTAAGCAGGGAAAAAGAAAACTGAAATATAATTTATACTCTGGGAATAAATTTTTAACAGTCTGGAGCCAAATCTCCAGAGTAAACAGGAGTATTTAAGTGAACAGGATATTCAGTATCTTTCACATCTAAGATTTTTTAAGACCTGATAATGTTAGTATGCTGTTGTTGAAGTGTACCATCGGTATAAACAGTTATTTTCCCACTCCCTCTTAAAACAACTATGCCTGAAAGAGGCAAATGCACCAGCCTATGATTTTAGGGTAAATAGAAGAACTCACATTTTTTTAAAATCCAAATAAAGTAGAAAGATTAGATTAACACTTTCATCCCTAGCATGAATCTATAAAAAGGTTTTAAGATGACATGCGTGTGTCAGTGGGAGCACATGTTCAGAGTAAATTTTCCTTAGGGTATCCGAGTTCTACTTTGAAAACCAAGTATGTAAAATGAGATTGCAGGATAAGGTCAATGAGGGGATATTCTCATTATAGCAGTAATTAGGCTATCCTGGAAATATGATGGAGTTGCAAATTGTATTTTTATAAAGTGAAACTTTACTACCTTTACCAGCTGGTTTTTCTCTTACTCATTTTATCTTCCACTTAATTCCCTACTTACTATATTTATGTATGTCACTAATCTCTGTTATTAATTTTTTTTCAGTACAACAATTTTAGCTTGCTTTTCTTTAAAAATAATCCCAAATTGTGGTAATAAAACTAACCAATTAAACCACTGAAAATTTAAAACAACCTTTTGAAACCTATAGCCATAAAACAGGCTAAAACAAATTGAAATATGCTAAGTAATACTGTAGTATAAGTTCTGCCAAAAGTCAATCAATAGATCTTTAATTGTACTAAAAGCTAACTAACTTGGAGCTAGCCATAATTAAGCAAAGAAACAATTCCATCATAGGTGTGTTTATATCAAGAATGGCTCTGGTTGCCACATAGCAAATGGATGATAAATGCAAGAATTACACTGTACAAAGTATCCTACCTTTTTACATTTCCTACCTTTTGACCATTAGTAGCTCAGATTTTTATAGAGAGCTTATGCTTGCAATAAATCTTTATACTCCTGATTTCTCTGGCTTGACACCAGGTACACCAAAATCTTTCTCTCTTCTCTCTCTTCCTCTCCCCTCCCTCCTCTCTCACACACCTTAATGTTAGGCTTCAGTGTCTTAAATATTGATATTCATAACATAATAAAATAATTTTTGTATAGATTTTTATGCAAATATGTCCTTATTTTAGCAAGGCCATGATTAAATGAAGAACATGTTAAGGGGAGGTAAACAACTTGTAGCTCAGAGCTGTTATGCACATCAGTTGCAACCCTCCCCCAGCTCCTCAGTGGCAGAATGGTTAATTTTAGTGGGACGCATCTGAGTGGCAGATCTCCCCCAGTAATCAAAAATTGCCCTTAAAATGTGACTATTTTATTACTGAATTTTGGTGGCACTAATTTTAGCTGTGTAAGCATGGGAATGTAAGAAATGCTTCCCAGAGGGTTACAGTTTCCATTCTTGCTCTTAATGTTGTCCTCAAAACTGGTCCAAAATTATCACATTCCGGTGATCCCATATGCAGAGGAATGCATTGCAGCCTCCATTCAGAAAATTGCTGACATCTGTTTTGGATGAAGAATAGAATAATGTTTTGGAACAATGAACTAATAATGTTATTTCTTTCTACTGAAGAGGAGAAAATTGGAATAGACAGGCACAAGTAGAGAACTGCAAGGAGTCTATATTCTTGGCAGCCTTCAATTGGATACCTTTTAAACAGTTGAATGTCTGCTCATGTGGCTTTCATCCATGTTCTCAGTTATAAAAGAGAGATTAAGTTGCTTTGTGATTAAAAGAAAGGTTTAAATAGGCTGTCTACTTTTCTCCCCCTTTAAAGCTCCTTTGCATTTAAAAAGTAGGGATTAGCTATTTGGAAACATAATTTAAGTCATAATGTAGAATTAATCAGAACTTGAACGTACAGTAAGAGTAGCTAGAATAGCAGGTACCACTTAAATCATTCTGCTTTTTAATGTTAGTCCCTTTGTTATCATATACAATAAATGAATAAGGTTTAAGGTAGCATTATGGTTCGCAGCAAATGAAAAATACTGAATGATGATGGTGAGTGAGAAAGGATACTGGAAGGAGACTTGAATTTGCACTATCAGATCAAGCTATACATTTTATCTCTGCTGGAATATATGGCATTTTTCGGAGTATAAAATACTCCAGACTATAAGACGCACCTACCTTTTTTGGTGAGGAAAACAAAAAAAAAGAAATCTGCCTCTGCCTCCCAGCAATTTTGCCTCATTGCAGCAAACAGCAAATAGCCTTTACTTTCATTTTTGTTTTCAGCATAGCTTGATTAGCACAAGAAAAAAAAAATCTGCCCCCAGCAATTTACCTCCTTGCAGCAAGCAGCAGAGGCCCATGCAAAACAGCTGAGAGCAAAACAGCTGAGAGTCAGGAGGCCGATCCAATCAACTTGTGCTAATTAGGCTGAAGCTGAAACGAGCTGTTTCTTCTTGCTGCTTGCTGCAAGGAGGTAAACTGCTGGGAGGCAGAGGCCAAAGGGTGGGGGCCGGTGGGTGGGCGGGGCTACATTCACTGTATAAGACGCACCTAAATTTTCACCTCCTTTTAGGGGAGAAAAAGGTGCTTCTTATACTCCAAAAAATATTGTAATTAGAGAGCCAGTTTGGTATAGTAATTAAAGATGCCAGGCTAGAAACTGGGAGAATATGAGTTCTAGTCATGCCTTAGGTATAAAGGTAGCTGGGGACAATAATTTTGTCTTTCAGTCCTGGCAAAAAAGCAAAAAATAGTGTCGGGGTTACCTCTAGACTCTGGACTCTCAGTTGAATAGAGTTCATGAAAACCTGTGTGCCCTTTTCAGGTTTGCTGTGCAAAATAGTAATGCAGAAACAAAAAGGCAATGGAGACTAATTCAGTCAGAACACTAATGGAACTCTATATACCATTGAAGGCATCATAAATATGATTTCATGAATTAAATGCATAGAACCTTCTAGAACAACTTTCCTAGTTAGTTGGTTTTCAGATAAGATGAACAAGCTAATAAAAAACGTGTTCCATCAATGCTGGACTATACCAGGAAGGTCTCCATAAGTCTAAAAAGATGATTTATACAACAGTGTGCATCAGATAATTTGTAAAAGTTACAAAATAACATATTAAAAATAGGGATCAATGAATTTCATAAATTCTGGTTAAAAAAACCAATTTAATTAGCTTCACATAAATGGGCACTACTAAAACCTCAGAAAAGGAATTCTAAATTTGGAAAGATTTTGAAGACTGAAGCCACTACTTAAAATTCAAGCAATATCTTTAGAAATAGATAAATAAAAATGCTGGATTGGCAAGATGGTGCAATAAGTGGTCTACATGGCTAAATTTAATAATATGTTAAAGGACAGAGCTAATTTTATATTAACATTTGATGGATATATTCTTAGTTTCTACAAATGTTATTGACTTACACATTATCCTATGTATTTATTTATTTCACTAACTATGAAATATATTTAACTGCTATATTTTGGGTTGTATTTTATGACTGTTATTCTCATAAATGTGTATATATATATATATATATATACACACACACACACATATATTATATATATATTATATATAAAACCTTTGGATTAGGTTAGAAAAGCACCTTAAGTAACATAACTTGCACAAAAATTGTGGTCAATGTTCTGAACCCTTGATTTCCCTAAACCTAGTTTTATTTTGTACCAGTTAAAAATTTCTAATAATTTTCTTGTCTTTTACCATTTGTGCATGCTTATTGGTGGAGGGGTGAAATTGAACTTACTGAAATTGCATTGATATTCAATTCATGGTGAATTATTTCATTACTGAAATAAATAAGGTGACATTGAGGTTTTCTTTTTCCAGAATTGACTAATTTGATCAGTGGTTTATTCAGTTAGTTTGCCAATTCACAAAATAGGATCTGTAACATCAAACAGTATGTTTTACTTTTGTAGGCAGCCGGAGTCCACTTGATCAGGGTGTACTCAAGTCCTAATGACCAGAGTTTGTGGGCCATTGACAACAAGTGCAATGTTCATGTGCGCACTGGGATTACAGAGGAGATGCCGGTAGGCACAGATTGGGATCAGGTTCCAGGTAAGATTACTTAACAACTATATGCTTTGGTTGTAACTTGAGTACAGGTAGTCCTGTACGACCACAACTGAGCCCAACATTTCTGTAATTAAGTGAGACATTTGTTAAGTGAGTTTTACCACATTTACAAACTTTCTTGCCACAGTTGTTAAGTGAATCCCAGCAGCCGATGTTAATAACCTGGTTGTTAAGTGAATCTGGCTTCCCCATTGACTTTGTTTTTCAGAAGGTTGCAAAAGGTGATCACTTGACTGTGGGACACAGCAACAATAAATATGAACCAGTTGCCAAGCGTCTGAATTTTGATCACATGGTCATACAGATGCTGCAAAAGTAGTAACTATGAAAAACAGTCATAAGTCACGTTTTTCAATGCCATTGTAACTTTGAATGGTCATTAATGAACTGTTGTAAGTGAAAAACTACCTGTATTACCAATGTTTGGACCCATCTTAATTAATTTACTTAAATTTTTGTAACACATTTTGATTATGCAAAAAAATCTCCTACCTCTGCCAACATCCTAAATTGTGGCACTCATCACAAGATGTTGTAAGGCCCAGTAGATTAAAAAGGAATAAATAGACTCAAATATTTCATAGAGTGTACATATAGTTCTTAGCTGTGAAGATAAAAAATGTATGAAGCTACCCTTTTTTTTTGTTTTTATGCTTTGTTTTAATTTATTCTAATGATATGTTTCTTCTGAATACAGTATACATAGTATCCATCTCAAAGTTTGTACCTCAAATGTCTTGGCTTTTAGGGCTTCAGGCAAATGAGTTAGTAATAAGCATGAAGACTGTATGGGCACGTTGTCCAAATGGAGATGTAGCACGCCGATATGGCATCACAGATAAAAATCCTGCAGGTGATTACTGGAAGAAGATTCCAGGAAATGTTTCTTGTTTGGCAGGTGAGTATCTCCCTCCCTTCCTTTCCTCTCTCCATTATGTGTTATTTGGGGGATTATAGCAGGAATTCTGTTTATTCAGGATCAGAAAGCTGACATATATCAGCTGTTCTAATCAGTTTGATCTTAATTTCACACAACTCCTTTCTACATCTAGATTTTAAGTCCCCCAAACAGCCTTAAAGAGATCTTATTTAATCGTTTTTATCTCCATTTGGAATAACAAACTGCCATTGGCTTATCTCTTTACTGTAGAACACATGAGCCATTCACTACCAAAACAAATCATGCAAACATATATCAGCATACAGACAAAGTGATATCAAGCAAATTCTATTCCAACAACTACTTTCAACTGAATCATTGGACTTTTTCTGTTTTCTGTTTATTTTTTAATTTAGATGAAGTTGGAAAGAAAATGAGACAAAGTTTCTTTCTCCAAACTTAGTTGACAAGTTTAATTTTTTATTATTGGTTGGTTGCACACTCAGCCTGATTTTTAGACTGAACGGCATTTTTATCCACCTTTCCTGTCCTTCCCAAGGACCTGGGATAGGCAAATGTTGTTTACTGGTATTAAAGGTAGCATCACAGAATGTAAGCTTTTCCAAGTACAGCAGCTGTATTTTGTATTTAATTAGTGGGGATTTTGTCAGTGCCAATGGTATCCAAATAGTACTCCATTGTTATTGTTGTTACTGCAAAGACATTAAATCAATTAGAAAAGTTAATGCTGACCACAAATCCCATTGGTTTCAGTGGCCATAATCTTAAATATAATTCAGCCTTACATTTTTCTGGTTGGAGGTAAACTAGATTTCTTGAGTCATTGGTTCTTCTATTTTGTATACCAAAACTAATTTGCTGTTATTGTTTCCCAGTTACACCTCTAGATGAACTGTGGGCAGTTGGTTCTTCAGGAAATCTCATTCACCGTCTCACAAAGACATTCCAGCATTCTTATAACATGCAGAAACAGAGTGATGCTTCTATATCGTTTCACTCTGATGATTTTGAGGATGAGTGGGAAGTGATATAAAACGAATAACAGTAAATAAGCAAGAACACATCCTTGGGAATCCTGTCACTTGGGAAATACCAAGCTTTTGAAGCCACAAGCATTTTATAACATTACCTTTTTGAGATATAGGAGACTAATTTATATAGTAGTCCTCAAATTGTTTAGTGAAATGTCTTGTTCAGTATATCTCAGGTGAGGCAGGCAATACAGCTTAAAGAAATTGTGAACTTGTCTTTATTCTAGAAGTTGTACTTTGACCATAATTTATCAATTTAACCTCATTAACAGCAAAATGAATTTGCTGTAGCATGCAAGCTAATGTCTGTACTACATAGGAAGAATTTCTGTTATATTACCTATTTCTCAGCTGCTACTATTTAGTTTTTACCTTAGAGATATTAATCTCTTAGGAAAAAAATGGGTATGCCTTTATTAGAAAGGAATAAAATACTATAATTTTTTTCAGTGGAAAGAGCTGCACAATTTAGTGCTCAGATTAAAGTTTCATTATCAGAGCTCTACAGAACTTTTTGCTCTGATTAACTGGGCTAAAATTATTAGTTCCCCTTATTCTTCCCTAACTTTGAGTCTCTTGTGAATTGAGATTATAACTACAAATTCCCAGCCATGTGTAACATTTTGATTGAGAAGTGTGGACATTTTGGTTGCAAGGTATCTTGGAGGGCTTCTGGTTAGGGGAGATTGCCTTACATGTTTTTCCAAACAATTTAGGCTATTGTTCCACAGATGCCTATGAGAGCTAAACACAAAATCATAAGTCATTTCAGTAAAATGAGGGTGGCTCTGTGGGTGAGATTCAGTACCACATTTAGCCTGACAGAATTAAGCCTGTGTTCAGAGTAGATTCTGTTTTTCCTTTTGTACCATAATTTATAATCAAATCTAAATATAGTACTAAAGAAGCTTATCCCAAAAGAAAGGTTGTGGTACTCATCAGGATTTGCCTTTATAATAGGAAATTTTAGCTACATTAGCTAAATCTTGCAATGTCTTATATTTAAAATGTTTACAGCAGAGATGCTTAGATATATAATTTACTGATCACTGCGGCTTATGTGTCATAATTATCAAATTTCTTAAGAACACTGTAAAACAAAACATAATCCCAGTAGTTTTCATTTATAGTACTTTTTAATATATATGCATATTTATTTGAGACCTGAATATTTGAAGCAACTATTACTGAATCTGCAAATGAGCTAACGGAAGTGATACTGGATGAACCGCAGTGGAGATAATGAGATTTTTTTTTCTTTCCTTCTAAAACTGTCTGATACAACCCTATATCAGTGGATTTTCCACATAAGAACTAATTTTGGCACCATAGACATACTTATTAGCAGCAGCAGCACTTGTGTGATCAATACTATGTTCTTGGTTGATTCTTTTATTTTGGAGTGACCAAGTGGTTATACTTGTTTTATTCTGAGATCTCATCTATTTGAAATGGCCTCTGAGGGTTTTGTAACTAACTAGTTGTCCATCTATCCCTAGTTCAATTGACATACTACTTTGGAAGTCCTTTGACAACTGGGATTCCAGTGCCATCACTTCTCTGAAGTCCAGAAATTTTGAGAAAGTAGAGTGGCCCCTTAATGAACTTCTGGGCAAATATTCATATTCTAATAATGAAAAAAATGACACACTTGCATTTGTGTGTACCTAAAAATATGTATGAATGTTTGCATGTATATAAACACAATAATACTTTTTAAAATGCGCCCCTCTTTCATTAATTACTTAGTTTGCGAGTTTGTTTATACAGTGCATAATAGTGATTGGCTTGATTCATAAATATGAATTGGTGTTGACAGCTCTTCTAAGCCCAATGAGTTCTTTTGTATCTTCTAACAGTCTGAAATGTTTACCATTATAGTTTCACTTCCATAGACTTGTGGTTTTCCCCCCATAAGCTTTCAGATAAGTGCAATAAACTAGATTTTTTTCTTAAAAAGTGTTTTTGTTTTGATATTTAATTTTGGTGTATTTATTTATGAAATATTTAGGCTGCCCCAATCTATTATGTCTCTGAGTAAAACTATTCTAAGTTGGTTTTATGGAGCTATACAATAAACATTTTGATAACATTAATGAAACTTCCAAGAAAACTTTACAGTTTCTTTTTCTAGGTCCTAAAAATCCAGGTTTTGAACTAATAATACTATTTGGTTGGAAACAGTATGTGAAGACTTAATTCAATTATTTTGAGGAATTATTGTTTCATCAAATACGCAGTTCTACTTGGTTGGTTCCAGATGATCACCTTTGTATTAGTATATTTATGCAACTATGTGTATGATTTTTAGGTAATAGAGGGGGTTCAGACTGGTCTTCACATTGTCGTAAACAGTGATGGCTAATCTTTTCAGAACCAAGTGCCCAAAGCACCCAAACCCCAAAAATGTAATGTGCGCATGGCCCCTGCGTGCAGCCTCCCGCCCCCCCGTGCATGCTCGCACATCTCCCACGTGCCCCTGGCCCATGCATATGCAGCAGAGACCCGAAGACCAGCTGGCTAGTGGGAGGTACGCACACATGTATGGCGGAGCTGAGCTGAGCTGGGGCGATGCCTCGCTGCCCACAGAGGGCGCTATGTGTCATGTCTGGTTCTCCATCATTGTCGTAAAGCACCCAGAGTCATTTGTTTGAGGCAGTTAACAAAATAAATGTTCAGCTCTCGTAAGGAGCTATATTGACTCAGGTATTCAATCAAAGAGATAACACTCATGTCTAGATTTGAAAGGTCTTTGAAAACATGCTCGTGGACTTATAGAAATGAATCATGTCTTGATCAAAATCTCTACCAAATTCAGAAAAAAAAGATTTATTGGTTATCGGGATGATAGATGCTACAAATTATCGCCATTTAAATTATTTACTCATGTCATACATTTGTTCGGGAATTCAATATTGCATACACAATTTCCCCCCAAGAACAGTCCAGAGGTAGATTGGGCTGAGAGTGACTGAGTCAAAGTTGGCATCTGAAATTTCATGGCTGATGGTGGAATTTGAATTTGAGTTTGTCTGGTACATTCTACATCTTAATTATGACACCATATTTTAGCCTCCAGCAATTCATGGTCACACATATAGCAACAGCAATAGCACTTAGACTTATATACTGCTTCATAGTGCTTTACAGCCCTCTCTAAGCAGTTTACAGAGACAGCTTATTACCCCCAACAGTCTGGGTCCTCATTTTACTGACCACGGAAGGCTGAAAGACTGAGTCAACCTTGAGCCTGGTAAGATTCAGTCTGCCAAAATGCTGGCAGCTGGTGATCAGCAGAAGTAGCCTGCAATACTGTACTCTAACCACTGCACCGCCATGGCTCTGCACTGCATATAGAAATGCAGAAAATGAAACATTAACTCTTCAAGAACAAAATTCACCCCAAGAGCAAAGAGTGCAATTCTGTGCATATTTGTAATATTTCACAGTTACATACAGTTCTAAAAGATTCAAAACCACACCACTGAAGATGTAAATCCTAAAATGTTGGACTGTTAACTTAGATCCATGATGGCGAACCTATGGCACACATGCCAGAGGTGGTACGCAGCGCCCTCTCTGATGGCACGCAAGCCGTCACCCCAGTTCTCTCTGCTGCGCATGCGCAGGGCATTCTATTTGTAGAACAATTGCAAAAATATCTCTTGAGATATAGCCACAACGGGGAAACATTAACTGATTTATACAATAGGGACAATAGATGGCCTCACATATCTCCTCAGTTCAACTTATGTATGATTCTACCTACAGTATTTTACTTTGCAAAGCAATTTTGGCTTTCCATTATATTACCAATTCAATTACAGTACCACTTCAAGAATAATTGCCCTTTTAAGTGAACTTCAAATAAGATTCTTTTTCAGTGAGAGAATTTACTGGTGCATATCTTCTGAAATTGCTTTGGCTATAGAATATTCTACTATAGAAAAAAAGATCTCTTCACCACGTTTTATTATTGTTGAAAGATATAACCACTGATATTTTAATATCAATTCATGAAACCCTTAGAAAAAGTATGCAGTGGACTAATGGATTAAATGGCCTTTCCATGGTCTGAAACGGGAGAGGAAAATCTTGCACTTTTTTTTTTACTGCAGATTAAGCTAGACTGCACAAATGGGTAGTTTCTTCAAACTTTGAGGTGTGGCCAGTCATGGCACAGTGACACAACACAAAGTGAGGGGGGAAAAATCACCATAATAACTTTACTTGAAAGTTGGTGGATATAATGGATAGAATTTACCACAAAGTTATAACATATTAGATCGGAGAGGGAAGCCCCAATATAGTTCATTTTTAATGTTTTGAGAATATTGGGAGCATTCATTAATTTATTTGGAAATTTTATTTTTTCATCTTAAATGTGTAAATCCGAGATATTAACAATGCATAAAAATAATTAAAAATAAAATAATACAGAATTCAATCTTACTATAACTGAGGCACCTTAAAAAAGTGCTAGCACTAACACATACAGTATACTAGGCTCCACTAATGTCCTGTCCTTAATGCCTTAAGAAAGAGCTGTGTTTTATGGCCTTTCTGAAGTCCAATAAATGTCTCAGGAGGGAGGCTCTTCCAAGGGCAATGGCAGCCCTTCCAATCGCAGGTCACATGAAGAAAAACACAAAAAGAAAAAAAATTAGTAGTTCAGATTCCCCTTGGTATTAAGCCATTGCAAATGAAAGTACTTCAGATCTTGGGCTAGCAGAGATGGCTGTGGCAGATAGCCTTATTTTAGTCTTCTACAGGAACTTCGTTACATTTTCTGAATGATCAAAACCAAGCCAACCTAAATCCATATACAACATTTCAGAAATGTTACCATAGGACAGAGGTCTTCAAACTTGCCAGCTTTAAGACTTGTGGACTTCAACTCCCAGAATTCTCCCAGAATAGCATAGCTGGCTGGAGAATTCTGGGAGTTGAAGTCCACAAGTCTTAAAGCTGCCAAGTCTGAAGATTTCTGCCATAGGAGCTAGATGCGAGGGAAAGAAAATTGAAATCTTAGATTATATTTCACCAAGAGTACTAATTGGTGCCCTCAGTTATCTAAATGTTCAACTTTTGAATGATGCCATATTTATTTATTAAAAAAATATACACTCAGCCTATTCCCTTTAACATAGTCATAAGATTTTGCTGAGTCTGCAATTAATCTTTTTTTTTTCTTGCTATGTAGAGGTAAGACCATTTCTTTTGGTTCAAGAGTCACCTTTTGACATGAGTGGCAAATAAATTTAATAAAAAAAAAACAAAAAACAAAATAAATATTGAACTAGCTCTGGTATGTTTAGCAGGAACCCCATATGAGCAATAGCTAGAGTGCAGCTCATAAACCCATACATGTTCTTAATTCAGACACTGATTTACTGACCTGAATTGGGTAGTTTCACATAATACCCTGACCCATAATATAAGCATGGTTGGGAGTGGTCTTTTAGCACATGGGCCATAAATTAGATGGTCACATTTTTGCCTGCAGACTGAGTTACTTTCTCCACCTCATTAGACTTTGATATAGAACATGATCTGTTTTTCTCTTGATGCATATGGAAACAAGAAAAACTGGTTGTCTTCATAAGCCTATGTACTCTTCTCAGTCATCCTTACTACGTGCACTTGAGTTTACTTCCAAATAAACATGCATCTGACTGTTCTGTGAGATTTCTCTGATCATGTAACAGTCCTAATTGCTAGTGTTGTATTTACCATGATTAAAGAAGAATAGAAAAAAGATGGACAAACACATCTCACTGATGCAAGGCATCACGGCTATGCTATGAAGCATGTAGGGTTTTCAATTTCTCTCCCTTGGATCTGGCAATTTCACCAGTGCTGTTTTTTACAAACAATGTTCCTGATGAGATCCCCCTTGAATACTGTATTGAAGTGCCTTTCTTCCATTATAATAAGAGTTCTCTTTGAAAGAAAGTGGAAGCAAGACTTCTCAGTCATCACTTATACTTTTTGATTGCTTCCTGACAAATTAGTACTCTTTCTTTCAAATGCCAGCTCAGATTGGTCCTTTGGAGCTTATTGAGAAAAAACCCACCGAAGAGAAAAAGCAGAGCCTCCCCTTTCTTTCTCTCATATAGCAACATGACACAAGATTTTGTAGGTATCTGGGCAACTGTTTCTAATGCTTTGGTGCCAAAGTGGGAGGCAAGGAAAGACTTTTTTGACTGCTGAACAAAAGGCCACCAATTACATACTTAAGATTTCTCACAGCTGTTGCGCTATTGCCTCCTACCCAGCAGAAATCTGCAGAATTCAAAATAAGGCTGTGGTGTCACGAACAAGAATGCCACCCTTGCATCTTGAATCCCTGCCAGAAAAATCTCTATGGATGCACCCTAAATAGCTTTCCTAATGGTGAACCTGGTTATGAAAGCATAAATTGCAAAATTAAATACCTGTTAAAATACTGGCATAACTTCCGACTGATAAAGAAAAACTTGAAAACTACATTTTCTCCAAGGGCCGACAATCTCTACAGCCTGTTTTCAAGCCTTGCAATCTATTGAGGTTCAGGATGAGGATCAACAAACGCTATTGCATGTAACCAGAGAGGTGGTTTTTTATTTTTTTGTGTGTTTTTTTTTAAAGAAAATTGATTTTCTTGAAATTCTGCTCAATTTTTGTCCTGCTAGGTACTTTTGAAAAAAGAAGCCTAGATCCAGAGGAATCATGAAGAGCTTTATTACTGGGATGCTTCCCCTAAATTATCCAATCCCTCATTATTCTCCCTTCCTGTGTCTTAGCTTTTAACTTAAAAAGCAACGCTGAATTCCAAGGAAAGTTCAGATTTGTCTTTAGGAATGCCATTTTACTGCCTGAAGATCACTTGAGAGAATACAGTGTTGAATGGTGGCAAAAAAACAACTGCAAGGATTAATCAACTTGATAATGATTTGACAGGGAATTTTAAAAAGCTCATGGATTCTTGGGGGTCTTTGCCAAATGAATTTTTTTTGGTGTATTATTGTTTGCATAAAATACTTCATTTATTTGTTGTGTACTTAACCTAATTTTCTGGCCCTGACTTACAAAGAAATCTATAACTATAACTGCACAAGGTGGATTCACATAATATGGTAGGCTGCAATGAGATTGGCTAATATATGGTATTGTTTTTGTGTGAGCTCAGCTGATCAAATATAGGTTGTGGACAGTACATAAACTCATTGTGAGTTTTGTCATAAGGCATAGGTTGTTAGAAACACAGTGTTGCAATTCTTCAGGTGAATTGTGAAAAATTGGCAATGGTATCTGAATCTTTCTTGTTTAAAAGAGGCAACAACCAGTTGTTTTTCATTTGTGAAATGGAGGCAACTTAGCATAGTCAGGAATAGACTTGTGTGAAAGCCATATGAGTAATGTTGGTACTGAAAAGCCACCTTGCTACCAACAATATCCAAACTGTGATGAACACAGCAGGGAAGAATTATGAAAAGAGATATCATATATCCCCCTCAGATCCCCCCTCCTTCTCCAGGCTAAATGCATTCAGTGCCTCCAACTGTTCTTCATAAATTTTTCCTTCCAGGTTCCTTATCACCTTGGTTGCTCTCCTCCATAATGATCCAGTTGGTCTGTTTCTTCTAAACTGGTAACCAAACTAGATGTAACGTGTGGCTTACCAATGTAGACTAGAACCAGTACTTCTCTTGAGATGGATGTGTGTGTGTGTGTGTGTGTGTGTGTATGTGTGTGTTTGGTTATTCAGATTTTCTCCCACATAAATTGGAAGTGTCTTGGTGACGTTTCGATGAAATCCCATTCGTATATATATAGAATAGAATAGAATAGAATTTTATTGGCCAAGTGTGATTGGACACACAAGGAATTTGTCTTGGTGCATATGCTCTCAGTGTACATAAAGGAAAAGATACATTCATCAAGGTACAACATTTACAACACAATTGATGATCAATATATCAATATAAATCATAAGGATTGCCAGCAACAAGTTATAGTCATACAGTCATAAGTGGAAAGAGATTGGTGATGGGAACTATGAAACGATTAATAGTAGTGCAGATTCAGTAAATAGTCTGACAGTGTTGAGGGAATTATTTGTTTAGCAGAGTGATGGCCTTCGGGAAAAAACTGTTCTTGTGTCTAGTTGTTCTGGTGTGCAGTGCTCTATAGCGTCGTTTTGAGGGTAGGAGTTGAAACAGTTTATATCCAGGATGCGAGGGATCTGCAAATATTTTCACGGCCCTCTTCTTGATTCGTGCAGTATACAGGTCCTCAATGGAAGGCAAGTTGGTAGCAATTATTTTTTCTGCAGTTCTAATTATCCTCTGAAGTCTGTGTTTTTCTTGTTGGGTTGCAGAACCGAACCAGACAGTTATAGAGGTGCAAATGACAGACTCAATAATGCCTATATCCTATATCCTTCCCCAATCTTTGTGTCATCTACAAATTTGATAATCCTATTATTTATAAATATATTGAACAGGGCCTAGAATGGCCTGTTGCAGTATACCATTCATCACTTCGTCCAGACTGTTGTAGAGCTGCTGAGGTACATTTATTTATTGGGTACAATTGTTCAGCAAATTTTATATCCATTTAACAGTAGCACACCTGTGATCAATTAAACTTTCAAAAATTGAGATCAAGTTGGTTAACCATGACTTCTGCCAAATACATGCTCCCAAAAAGATTGCTTAATGATATGTTTCAGAGTTTTCCTCTCACTATCAATAGCAAGATCTGTGACTAGTTAAGTCCTCTTTTCTTCCTTTTCTGGAGACAATATTTCTCCTTCTCCAGTCTTCTGGCACTAGACTTGTCCAAATTTCACTGAAGGGGGCAATTTGTATTCCCAAACTGGCTGGCATTGAAAGTGTGACCAATCACAACAGAATTGGAGCAGAATACAAAATGATGAATTTCTAGTCCTCCAGAATATTTCCTACCATTACAAATGATCCTCCCTCCCTCCTTCCCTCCCTCTCTCCCTCCCTCCTATACTTTGAAACGAAGCATTGGAATGCAGCCATCCATCATTTTTATTTTTAAGAACATCTGTACAACCAGTTCAGAGTCTAAAGGTTTTTACAGAAGTAGAAATAATGGAGGAGAGAATGTTTTGTTCCGCAGTTTGCTAGTTTTCTATTTTGTTTTTTTAATTGAAAGAATCTTTAAAAATCAGAAAGGAGCCTGATGCCAAAAAACCCGTCAAAACATTAGTGACCGGGTTACCCATCTGCAATAAAGGCTAAAGCAGATAGGGAGTTGGTAGGTCTGTTTGTTTAAAGTCTTTGTTTGTTCCAAATATGAGCTCAGACTTCAAGACCCTTTTCATATACTCTTTGGGGTATTGTGCATCCTTCCCTAATATGATGTCCTCCATACATTTAGAATGTTTCAAAGTTGCTTCCTCAGGACTCAGAGAGTTGACATTTAATATATTGAGGGACTATTAAATTGAGGTAGGCTGATTTAATATAAGAAAATTAATTATTTCCTTGAAAATTGCCTTCAAGTCTGTATATTGCATGGACCTGGATTTTTTTTTAAGTCAAGTTTTATACAAATGTTGCATTCTTAGAGTTATAATTCTCATTATCTGCTCAGAAATTGAATAGAAGGCAACACGAAAGACTTAACAAACTCTGCACCTGATGCAGAACCGTCTGCTGAAATCCACCATGCAGTTTGGTCATGATTGCCGGATGATGAATGGAAAAACACTGTGTTGTCCTTGCAACTCTTTTCCTAATATCTTAATATCTAATCTTTATCTTGATGGTTCTATATAAAAGTTTACTTTTTTCCTGCTTGAAGCCTCAAAGGAAAATGTCTGTTTATGCCCATGATGTTTCCCTTTAGTGTGGCTGATAATAACAATCCCATGCTGTTTTATAAAGCATGGCAGCACCTTTGCAGTAGCCATTCGTTGGCTGTTTAAATGTTCCACTGCAGAACATTGCAGAAATGCCTTCACAGTCATGACGTTTGCAATGACATGTACTGATTTCGATGAAAGACCTTTCCTGGGCATGTTTTCAAGTCTTAGGAAACAAAAGAGTTCCTTGTGTGGTAACACAAAAAAAAATTAAACAGTAGGCTTCTTGTTCCGTACGGTACTTCCCCCCTCCTTTTTTTTCTTTTTTCTTTTCAAATAATGATTTATCCAAATGTATTAACAAAGTTTGAAAATTGGTTCTGTCTCTGATGCAGCTATGATTTAAATCACCTATAGCACAACAGTAATTTGTTATTTCCAAACCAGGTTACATAGGAAATATGGATAAAAATTATCAAAGGAGGTTTAAAGCGAAAGCTGTTGGCTTACGTATGTTTGTAGAAGTACAAAAAGGCAAATGGAGGAAACCCATCCCGTGCCAGAGCTTGATACTGGGTAGCGGAAGAATGTTGACTGTTCAGATGAAAAGTTGGGAAACTCACTGTTTGGAGAAATGGCATGGGATAATGTTGAGAAGGATGGAAGGCAAGCATTTTGCTGCAGATTACATTTATTTTCAAGTGGCTTGACATATTTCATATGTTTGCAGCCATTTTTCAAGGGTACCTTCTGTGCAACTCCTTCCAGAAGGGACAGATAATTTTCTCATTTGTCTCCTTTTTATTTAGGCGATGCCAATACTAAATTGGCATAAAAATGAAGAGAGTTATATAAGCAACCCCCAAAAGATGCCCCCTTTCAGTTACAGAGAAGACAATGTGGAAGCTCTGAGGAAAGACATACTGTAAGTTACCAAAAGGGATCTTTATATTGAATGCTGGTGACAGCAATCAGAGTTGTTTTAGCAGGGAGCTGCTAGACTTTTTGGCATATGTGGCAGTGGTGGGTTTCCAATATTCTTACCACCATGCCCTTGGGCTTTGCTTGCTCGCATGCTTTCTGCGCATGCGCCCGGCCTCGAAAACGTGCCTAAATAGGATGTCATAGAGCCGGGGTGCGTGGGCCGGCCCACTTGCGATCTCCGCTACCGGTTCTTCTGAACTGGTCCAAACTGACTGAATACCACCTCTGATATGTGGTAAAGAAAAATGGGAGAAGGACGAGTAGTGTAACCTGCTCTGACTCCTAAATAAAAGGAGGGTGTAAATAAAATAAACAAGACACCAAATAAGTAACCAACCTCCAGAGTCCCCAACTCTTGGATGAATTGGTTCCAAGAATGACAGGTCCTGTTACAAAGTGCTATTGGATGAATTTCTCAAGGAAATGCTGAGGTAGGTTTATAGGCACAGTGGTAGTTTCACTTAACAAGGAATATCTGTAGTTATTGCTGGATCAGGTCAAGTCTTAATCTACCATTTTAGTTGTCACACTGGACATCATAGCATACTCAGTATGCATTTTCAGGATCTCAACTTTTTTAACAAAAATCTCTTTCCAGTTGGCCAAATCTCATGCTCAAAATTTTGATTATTATTTTGTTTTTATTTAGTTTTGACATTCATGCCAAATGAGTCCTAGATTACAATTTGGGCATCATTATATCACGCTAAAATCTGGTTGCCTAGCTGTGGCTGGTTATGTTGGGCAAATACTGTCTCTTATTGTAACTTCTCAAGGGTCTGATGGCCCTTCAGTACAGGCAGGAAAACAAGACTTTTTATCAAACTTCTGGTGAACCACAACTCCGTGGTCAAGGGAGACCTGTCCTTGAAAATCGCAGAAAGGAAATTAAGAACCTGAGTATTCAGGAAACATTCTCATTTATCCTTCCAGTCCATGGAAGAAGACTGGGAAAAGGTAAGACTACTATAATCCAATGATCATGATGGAAAAGATCTGATTTTGATTATCCTTGTGTGATGTATCAAGATAAATTAATCATTAGAATAATGATTGCACTTCACAAGGACAAGTGTGTTTGGCTAAACCAGGTAAAGATTGATTAGAAAGGTTTAACTTCAATTTATGAGATGTGGAATGTAAATCCTGAAATAAATCCCTCGTATAAAGGCATGTAATTGTAGAAAGTTAAACCTTATGGTTAAAATGAACCCTATACAACCACTCAAGAATAAAATTTAAAAAATTGACTCATAAAGTTAATGGTCTTCTTTGTACACTTTTACTCAGAGAATGGAAATAAACAAGATCAAGCTTGAGTGCTTAATCTAGAAGGACCAACACGATTTAATATGAAACAGACCTGGTAGGATGTGTTCTATGAGTGAAATATAGCAATTGAAGGCTAGCATTTAGTTAAAGAAAAGAGAAGAGAGACAGAGAATGCACTGCATTGCAAGTTAAGAGCAGCCTTTCTCGCTCATTGTAAATTAAGAGCACCCTTTTCTTGCACCCTTATTCAAGTGAATAAATTCGAAATGCTGTAGAGAGCATTTGGGTTAATTGCTGACTAAGAGTTAAGTATCTGGAAAGCTGAGACTGTATCCTAATGTGAAGCTTGACAGAGGGAATGTTTATCAAAGTTGCAGATGATAATAGATGGGATGGCTAACACCCTAGAAGAAAGAAACATGATTTTGATAGGTTATTGCAGTTACAGTTAGAAGATGGGTTAATAAATTAATACTATAGAATATAATTTAAGACACAAGGTCAGAGTTCTTCACTTACAAAAATCAATTGTACAAGTGTAGAATGGGGATATCTAGCTTGATGATGGTATTTGTGAAAGGTATCTTGGCTGCCAAGAAGGCAGATGCAATCTTAGGTTGTGTCAATAGAAGTATGCCTTTTAACACACAGGAAATAATTTTTTCACTATTTTGCTTTGGTTGAAAGTCACCTTGAGTATGGTGCTAAATTCTAACCATTGCACTTTAAGAGAATTGGAGCAATTCAGAAAAGGGCTACGAAGATGTCCAAAGGATTAGAAATTAAACCCTGAGATGACAGATTGAAGGAACAGGGAAAGTTTAGCTTTGAGGAAAGTTGATTGAGCTGGGCTATGATAGGACTTCTCAAATATCTGTAAGGATTTATTCAGAAGGTCTAACTCTAGACCTATTCTTCAACATTTTGTCACATATGGAATAGACTTAATAGCAATAGCACTTAGATTTATATACAGCTTCATAGCCCTCTCTAAATGGTTTACAGACTCAGCATTGCCCTCAACAATCTGACCACCTTGGAAGGATGGAAGGCTGAGTGGCTCCACCTTCAGCCCCTCAAAATCGAACTTCTGGAGTGAGCAGTTAGCCCGCAGTACTGAATTCTGAACAATGCGCCACCACAGCTCTTAAATCTTAAATTTCCTAACTTAAATGATAGGAAAGCAGATTTCTTCAACTAAATATTGTACGTATGTGCATGTGTGGGATAATTCAAATTATAAAAGAAATGTAACAGTGCAATAAAATACCCAGACGGGGTGGATTAGTTATATTGGTTACGTTCAGGCAGGTGCTAAACAGCCATGTATCTGGGGTGCAGAGAGAAGCCCAAAAGTAATGGCCTAAATCCAATTCTAGATATCTAACCTAAGCAGGACAACAGATTCTGAGCGAGAGCAGAGGCTCTCCTCCAACTCCATCACCCACATTCCATTCTGCTTCATGTCTCCTATTCTCAGTATTGATTCTTTGCTTTAATACTCTAGTTTTCCTCCAGGAGCTCAGAGTTATGTGTTTCAGGATCTTCTTTCTTTTTATCCCTACCAGTCACAAATCATAGATTGGGCTGACTGAGAGTAGGCTAAAATGGTCTAATAAACGAATGAGAATTTAGGCTTGTGTCTTCGCAGCCCAGATCTCACCATCATAACCACCACAGTTTAGTGGCACAGGTTCTGTGCCACTAAAGGACTGAAGTAAAATAGTTTTTTGCATTTCAGCCAACAACTGTGTATGGAGGGGAGAGATTCAGTCTAATCCCTCTGGACTAATCCTGCATCAATTTGGTAGATGAATCTGGGTGATTGTGAGTACACAATTTGACTCTCTTTTGCATCTTACGCTCATCCAAAACACTTTTTGTCCTTCTTGACCATTCTGTGGTGAGACATGGAACCCATCCGTAAGAATAACCAGCAGATGTGTACCGTATTTTGTGTTCAGGGGGGTAATGTTTATAACCCCATGTTCTAACAAAGTTCCTGAAAAAAAGAGTTGCTATGTGAGCTGGGTGGCTATACAAATGTAATAGACAGACAGACAGCTAGACAGATAGATAAGATATGACTCTGAAGAAGACAATGGCAACAAGGGTATGTGAAGCTTTGCATTTTTACATCTTGGTTCTTGACCTTCACCTTCATCAATATTTCTTCTGATCTCAAATAATTTTCGAATGACTGCAAAAATATTTTTTTGACTTTGAATGTTTTTTCAGTTTTCACTACTTCTTACTGAAATAATAGTTGCTGCTTATATTGTTCCACTATGATTCTTATTAATACCAATGGAGATTGCTATGTATTTAATTATTTTTTAAAATCTTTTTAATGCTCAGCTGATTTGACCTCCTCTTGGATATGTGTATTTTTAAATAAAAGTGAACTATTGGTGGCAGAGAAAATAACAACAACTTTTTAAAGAAATTGATTGCTGCAATATATTGCCATGAGAAAATAATGAGAGAGCAAGAGAGTAAGGACAGCTGGCCAATAGTTCAATTCTTTCTAATATCTAATAGCTGTTTTATACAATATTTTTTGTCCTTTTTCACATTAGCTGGACACAACTCTATAAGAGGTAATAGCTTAAACCAACATTTCAAACTCTGGTTGTGTTGTGTTTGTTTAAATTATATACAATCCTGTGGCATGTAATTTGAAGTTGACAAAGAAAAGGTGGAAAAACTGGACATACTCCAAACCTTCTTTTGCTGGTTAGGAGTATATCCAGTTTTGTTTTGTTTTTTTGCAGCAATCAAAAATGCATTGGTGCATTATTTACTGTTGATCTACTGAGTGTGGATTACAGAAGCTACTCTCTGTTTCATTGCTTGGTTTAGCTTCTGGCCTAAAATGCTAATTCACTTGGGCAGCTACAAATCGTCATGCTTTAAGCTGTGCATCCTGCCATAAAATGAAATTTATTTTTAGAATGCACTCTAGGTGTTCCATTCTCTCCGACTGAGCAATAGTTAAATAAAACACAACATATTAAAATCTTTGCAAAAAAAGTCTCTAATTAAAACAAGTGCTTCTCCTTCTCCCACACAGATTTCATTTTCAGCACATGGTTCTCCACACAACCTATTTTCATCACACAAGCAGCAATTGAAAGGTAAGGGAGAGAGGGAGTCAAAGTGAGAGAAGGGGGTCTCTAGCTTATAATCTTAGCCCTTCAACTTCAGGTCCAAAGGTTTCAGAAAATGCGGCAAAGGTAGACCATCTAGAGCTTCTGGGAAATGTTCACGTGAAATGCTTCCAATTAAAACTTGCATGGATCTAACAAAGAGAGAGAAAGGAGCAAAACCAGCCAACCATTGATATCGGTTATCACCCAGAAGGTCCTGCCATGGTTGCTGGTCTTCCCGCAGCTGCTGTTTCATGGCAAAATGGAAGCCTGTAGGCATGAAGAGCAAGAGTGAGTCCAGAAGGAGAAGCTTGGTGCAGAGATTTGATGCTGGACTCTCCCAAATTTGTTGTAGAAGTAGGTCTAGAGGTGTGTTCCCAGCACAGTCACGAAGGCAAGGTAAGGCTCCATGTCCCAGCAACAAAAGCAAACACTCCGGCCTTGCCAGTTCACAAGCCACATGAAGGGCTGTTTTGCCACCTTCTACTCGACTGCAACCTCGGCGATCCAAATAGGTAGCTCGGTCGCTTACTGGAAAGTTTTTGATGGCCTTCAGAATCTCTACTAGGACATGGATACGATTGTACCGGACAGCCATAGCTAAGTGAGGAGCTGAAGAGTGGCAGCAGCTGAAATGAAGGCTCGGTATTGCAAGGGCACTTTTAGGAAATTGGTTCAGTAAATATCGGGCATAAGGCTGGTGGTTGTGTACCAGGGCATACAGCAATGCCTCTGAAGGTGAATATGTGCTGACTTTGCCTCCTTCTTGCCAGTGGAAAGCCTCCATGCGCCTCATGTCTTCCAAGAGCCATACTGGTAGCTGGTCTCTCACAGCTTGATAGAAAGCAAAAGAGGATTTCTTGCATTGTTTCTGAGACTGGGAGCTGTGGCTGTTGCAGCTATTCAACAATTTGACATTCCAGGGCATCCTTGAGGTTGGGTTCACAGGGAAAAGCTCCCTTCTTGGCTACCAGATGTTTTTCTCATGAAGTCAAGACGACGGAGGAAGGCTTTAAGAGAAAAGGAATTGTTTTAGAAACTACCCTTCCCAAAAGCTATGTCCTTCTGTGTCTTTGTCTCCCATGCAAGGTTCACCAAGGTAGAGATATTCCTCAACATACAACCATTCATTTACTGACTGTTTGAAGTTACAACGGCACTGAAAAAGGTGACATATGGCCATTTTTCACCCTTACAACTGCTGCAACATCCCCATGGGCACATGATCAAAATTCAGATGCTTTTGCAACTGATTCACATTTATGATGGTTGCAGTGTCCTGGAGTTACATAATCATCTTTTGCAACCTTCTAACAATGGGGAAGCCAGATTCACTTAAAAACCATGTTACTAACTTAACAACAGCAGCGATTCACTTAACTGTGACAAGGTAGGTCATAAAATTGGGCACAATTCACATAAACAATGTTTTGCCTAGCAACAAAAATTTTGGGCTCAGCTGTGGTCGTAAGTCGAGGGCTATCTGTATTGTGAGGTATTGACAAAAACTGTTTGAAGATGATAGGAAAGAACTCTGCCTAAATCTGAACCCTCCCCATATTGATGGGAACTGCAGGCCCTGCCATCCAACTCTTTGAAAAATAGTTCTTGATCTCTCTCTGTTCAGACATCAATTGCAGTGTAGTTAAAATTACCATGAAGTGAGGAGTTTTGTTTTGTAACTCCAAGGCTCCATTTTCTCATTGGAAGGAACTCTGCTAGTTACCAAATGTGAGATTCTACAGGAGTTTGAGGGCTTTGCATTTTGCTCAGACAAAAAAACTGGGGTGGGGGTGGGGAACTGACAAAAGTTGGTGGTATTGTTATTCTTGTCAGTTGCCTTCTCTCCAAGATCAGCTGTTATATGCAAAGTGTCAGGCTTCTGATGTTATTCTTTTCCTTCTATCCCTTTTGTGTAGAAGGGATTTTTGCTGTTGCATAATTTATAGAAGGTCAAGCTGGCACAGTATTTTTCCCAGCCTTTAAAGTCAAGTGAAGACAGGTCAGTCATGGATCAGTGTTAAAACTACTTCTGAGGGTTTGGGGAACAAAAACAGTACCAGTGCTTTTAAGATCTTGCACAATTTTTACCTATATTTCTCAACTTTCAATGGACTTGATGAGGATTTTTTGGGCAGCTTCCCTTAGCATAAACATATTTTTCTGCTTCTTCTTCCCCCCACCCTCTATCAAATAATAGACACATCTGGTTATCTATCAGCTTACTCAATGCCCCTAATATCACTCAGCTCATTTGGATAATCTTTATCCTAATCTCCAAATTCTGTAGACATTTCTTTCTGTGGTTGTAACACTAGTTCTGTTTAGTGATTAATTTTTTTCCCTGCCCTTAAGAAAGGAGTGAGGAGTTGTTGGCTGAACTAAGTAATTTAAATCTAACCCAGATTGAATCCCTTTTCCCACAAGACAGATGAAATGGAAATTTGCAGAGCTAGCTTTTACAAGGCACCTGAACTCTAATAAATTCGGTGTCAGTGCCCTTTATATTATTAAGTATGATAAAGGAAATAAACAGTACCTTTTTAAAATAGAGACCTGTATATGTGGTCTCTATTTTATTTAACTGGGCTGTTTGTGACTCCTCATCTAAAACTGAATCCAATATGTACATATTTGTCTTAGCATTCATGATCAATAAATGAAGGGGCTATTTCACTCCTCAGTATCAAACTGAGCTACAAACAGCAGATCAGGCATTGAAAAATAACTGTGTTTGGTGAATTTTATCAGAGTCCCAGAAATGGGCTACTAAATATGGTGTTTATGTCTCCCAGGAGCTATAAAGACTTCCGACCCACTCTGCATAAGCTTATCTATCCTCATTCACCCCAATATTGCAATCAATATAACGCATGCAACAGAACAACTTCTTCCGTTTATTGTCTTGGAGCTGTTAGATTTCCTAGGCAAGGAATGGAGGATTGCTGTAACAGCCCTTGAAAGCTTATTATACCCCCAATCACCATACCCATAGGGGTTGTCACAAAGGGATTGCCAAGTACATCATTAACACTGCAGCTTCTCTTTCCTATTGATAGATCTGAGATAAATTAACTCTGCTAGCCAGTTAAGCTTTGTTTTGTTTACACTAGCAGAAGGGCTTAAGGGTGCCTGCACTTTGGCTCAGGAAGGTGTGATGTTTGCTTCCTTTTCAGGGCAAAGGGCCAGGAAGATCTGGCCCAGCAGCAAGTAACAAGGCTGACCTCCTAATCAAGTTGCAAGTTGGAGGAGGCCAATTAAATACTACCCTGCAAATCCCAATACATTTTGTTAGCGTTATGGCGACCTGCTTTACAAGCGGAGACCCCAGTGATCTCAGCATCAGGGTTAAACTTTGGTCCATCTTGGACTGGTACCTACTTGGAATATAGTAACTCGGGATTTAATAGGTGGCCCAAAAGCACTTTCAGGCCAATCTACTGCACCAGTGTGTCTCAATCTTGGCAATGTTAAGATGTATGGACTTCAACTCCCAGCCAACTGAGGAATTCTGTGAGTTAAAAACCACTTGCCTCTTAAACTTCCAAGGCTGAGAAACACAGGTCTAGACAATCTTGTCCCTGGATTCCCCCCTCCATGTCCTCCCTTTTTGAGCTAGCATGATCTTCATCCCACTGCACCCAATGGGACCTGCTGCGGCTCCAAAGGCAGTTACCACTTGACCTGCTTTCCCCTCACTGGCATTCATCTTTCTTCTCCTCTCTTGCCGGGCAGTGGCTTGTAACAAGGCATGGAAAGGGGAGGAACAGCATTGGGAGGCTGAGGGGAGGCCAGGACTCTCTCAATCTGGTAATACTGCTAGTTTTTGTACCCACAAGCTTCTCTCTGCAGGCTGCTCTCTCTCTCTCTCTCTCTCTCTCTGTCCCTCACTTGGAGAGTACCCGGCTTCCCTTCCAAAGATCCCTCCTCCCTCCCGAGTAGCCTTTCTTATAGCATAAAAAGAAAAATAACATGCATTTTTGGGGGTGTTGACGGCTCATCTTTCACGACTTGAAGGGAGAACGGGCGCTACCATCTCTCAAAAGACACCGCTGTGACCCCAAGTCCACCATTCTCTGCTTCGGCACCCTCCGTCTTTCCAAGCAGCAGATGCAATTCCGGCACGACCCCTGCCTCGCCCGCCCGCCCGCCCGCCCTCTCTCCCTCCCCCGCTCTCCATCTTCCCTTCCTCTCGCCCGCTGCCCCAAGACCTCCTCTTACCTCGCGCGTCTCCACCCCAAAACTCCCAGCCAGCCAGCCCGCCGGTCTTCCGAAACGCCGCGGGGGTTTCGAGCTGGCATTCACGGATTGGGCCGAATCGAAGGGAAAGCGGGATCAGAAAAAAAAAAACCCCCAAACAAACCCTCCTTCCGTCCGCAAAAAATGCAGCCCGGCGAGATTCGCCTGCGGGTCGTTGCGGGGCTCTTCCTCCGGGCCGGCCGCAGCAATGAATGAGCCGCTCGCTCCTGGCTTCTCTCCGGCTGCGAGCCGCGCGCACACGCGCGCCCGAGGGAATCCAGCAGCCGCGGCTCTTCCCTCCGGCCCCCCCCACCCCACCCTCTGGGCGCTCCTCCGCTGCCTGCGCTCTCCTCCCCCTGCGGAAGAAGAGCGGCTGTGCTGGGCTGCCGGCTGCACCGGGCGCGAACCGCCGCTCCTTCTGAGAGGAAGCCACGAAGGAGACGCAGCCGCCGCCGCAAGAGCCGTCTGGCTTAGCAGGAGTAGCAGCAGCAGCAGCAGCGGCGGCGGCGGCCAAACTTCAGTTGCCTCCTCAGGGCTCTTTTATCCCTTCCCCAATCGCCGTCCGGTGAAGGTCGCTTAGGACCGGCGGGTGGGTGGGTGGGGGGAGTGTCCAGAGCCTCAGGATTGGTCTCGGCGGGGTCCTCCCCCCCCCGCTTCCCATTGGCTGAGAGGAGAGGATGGGGCCCCGGAGCGATTGTTGGCGTCAGCGGGAGGCAAAGTTCCAAGAAAGTTTCCGGGCTGCTTGATAAGTCGTAGGAGCGCGCGAGGCTCGTGCTGTTGTTGACCCTAAATGGGGAGGAGGGCGAAAAGGCGGCAAGGCAGATGGGGCTTCCCGCAGGGGATCAGACACCCCCCATACCCCGCGCGGCAGCCCTTTTCCTCCCCTTGGGCCCACTTGTCTTCCCATCCTCGGGGCTTTTGCTGCCGTGGGCGGCCTTAAGGTGCTTATCTCACCGCCAGGCTTGGAGCTGAGGGAAACATTCCTAGCACGGGCTCTGCTGCCTCATCATCGCCGACCCCTCCCCTCTCCTGCCGCGACAAGGACGCCGCTGAAGGGTCTGCCCTCGCGCGCCTATTGGGAATCGGCTCTCCCATGGATGAGATTAGTAGTTGTGGTTGTTGCCAAAACAAGGACAGGTGCACTAGACACAGGGGTGTCCAACCTTGGCAACTTTAAGCCTGGCGGACTTGAACTCCCAGAATCCCCCAGCCAGCAAAGCTGGCTGGGGAATTCTGGGAGTTGAAGTCCGCCAGGCTTAAAGTTGTCAAGGTTGGATATCCCTGCACTAGAGAGAGCTGAGCTTTCGCCCCTTTCGACCAGAAAAGCCTCACAAAATGTTCCTGAATCTTGTTGCCCCATAGCTTATAAATAGGGGCCTCTGGTGAAAAGTAAAGCCTTCCCTGGAATTCTTGTGTTGCTCACTTAACCGCCCTTCCAAGAAACTTAACTCATCGAAGTTCCGAGAATTTTTTTCTTTTCTGTTCTTTTGTTTTTGATACTGGTTTTCAGTACAAGAGAAAGCAGATACTGAACCGCTTAAGGCAGTGGTTCTCAACCTTTATAGTGCTGCGACCTCTTTAATGCAATTCCCCACGATGTGGCGACCCCTTTAATACAATTCCCCACGATGTGGCGACCCCAACCATAAAATTATTTTCGTTTTGAATTTATCGCGCCTGAAGCTGTATTGGCTAGCAATCTGAACTGCTTGCGATTGCCTTGAGGATGGAAGCATTAAAGCGGAAACTCCTCCCCTATTAAGTTTATCGCGCCTGAAGCCAGATTAGGCTAGCGATTGGGAGTGATTGCAGCTGGCTTGAGAGGGAGACATCAGAACAAAGATTTCTCTCTTTTTTAATTCATCGCGCCTGAAGCCGAATTCGGCTAGCGATTTGAAGAGCCTGCAGCTGGCTTGTGGAGTCAACCATTGGAGCACGATTCTTCGACTCGCACGTATTCTTCCCATATTTCCGATGGTCTTAGGCGACCCCTGGCAAATCGTCATTCGACCCCCAACAGGGTCCCGACCCACAGGTTGAGAACCGCTGGCTTAAGGAAAGGGATTTGGGTGGATCTGCGGCTTCCTTTTCTCTTTCATCAGTTGCCTGGAAGTCAGCTGCCAATCACTCACTCTACAAACATTATAAAGCCTTGGTAAGACCCCACCTAGAATACTGCATCCGGTTTTGGTCAGTACACTATTAAAAAGTTGTTGAGGTTCTAGAAGAAGTGCAGAGAAGAGCAACCAGAATGATTAGGGGACTGGAGACTAAAACATATGAAGAATGGTTACAGGAACTGGCCATGGCTAGTCTAATGAAGAGAAGGACCAGGGGAGACATGAGAGCTGTCTTCCAATATTTGAGGGGCTGCCACAGAGAGGAAGTGATCAAGCTCTTTTCCAAGACACCCAAAGGCCAGACAATGAATAGTTGATGGAAACTGGTCAAGAAGAGATTCAACCTAGGGCCCTATGGCACAGGTGCCACAGGTGGCACACGGAGCCATATTGGTGGGCACACGAGCTGGTTCAGCTCTGGTGCACACCAGCTGATTTTGGGCCCACCAGAAGTCAGGAAATAGGCTGTTTCTGGCCTCCGGAGGGCCTCTGGGGGTGGGTGAGGAAGGCCCGTTTTTTGCTTTCCTCAGGCTCCAGAGCCTTTCTAGGAGCTTGGGGAGGGTGAAAACGGTGCATTTAATTATGGGTGTGGGCACGCTCATGTGTGACCCCCCTCGCACTCCCCCGCTTTTGGCACACGACAACAAAAAGGTTCACCATCACTGACCTAGGGTGGCCTGCTTGGGTGGGGGGGTTGGACTAGATGACCTACAAGGTCCAGTGGTGGTTGTTCCTGGTTCGGTCCGGTTCTATAGAACTGGTAGTAAAACTGGCAGGAGGCTCCCCCCACCCACCATGATGTCATCATGGATGATTTGTGCATGCGCAGATGAGCGTGTGCACTCCCGTTGTGAACCGGTAGTAAAGATAAGTGGAATCCATCCCTTCCTACTCTGTTAATCTGTTAATCTGTTAAATGACATCTGCATATCCCAGGTTCTTGTGAAGGACTCTAGGTAGATAAAAGTGCCAAATCCGGCCTAAACATCTGGCTGACTGTGCAATGAACCACAATAATACAATAGTAATTGGTGCAATTCCAAAACGACTAGAGTACCACTGGAACACCATCAGCATTGAGAAATTCACCAATCAATTGCAAAAAGCAACTTTATTTGGGACAGCTTGCATCCTGTAAAACCATATCTGTAACACCATCAAACATCCACATCTGTCCATCCCAAGTCCTTGGGAAGGACTCAATAGGCATACAACAATGCCAAATCCAGCCTAAATAACAACCTGACTGTGTGATGAACCATAATAATTTATTAAACTTGTGTGCCAACTGGACAGATCTCAGTTCTTGAACCACATCAACAGCCACTGAAGTCACTGAAATGTGCTGGAGTACATTTATGGCTAAATTTTGCTGGAAGAAGAAAAAAGCTGTCTTAGTTATGGGCTCATCTTGTAAGTAACCTGCAGAAAAAGAGGTTACCAGGACATGTTTGTGAGCAAGAACTGTACTTCTTGACACACCCACTTCAAATGTATTTTGTATTTTGTTTGTAAATGTGATTTTGGGTTCAGGGATTATTCCATGCATAATATCTATCTCTTTTGGGAATAGTAGTGTTGGAGCTTCCCATGCAGATTTGCATACCTCTCTTGGTGAGGAAATTGGGTGTTTCCAAATTCTGGGTGAGCTTTGTGCGACATGTCTAGCAAGGTACATATCTGAAAATCAAGAATTTCTACCAGGAATAACCTGCAATACATTATTTGCTGAATGTGTTCCTTGAACTCTATTTGCTAATGAAGGGTACTGTACTTCTGTTTTCTTCTGGTGCTTAATATTTGTTGGTTCTGTCTTAAAATTGGAGGTAAAACTATTTACAACATACATTGGATTAAAAAAAAGTTTTACAACTGTTCAGAAGCAAAGTTCACACTAAATCCAGCACCATCCTTAGCATGTATTTTTTAAAAAAAAGCTAAAGGTTTTCCCTGACTAGTGGTGTCTGACTCTAGGGAGTGGTGCTTATCTCTTGTTTCCTAGGCAGAGGAACCAGCATTGCCTGAAGATGCTTCCATGGTCATGTGGTTGGTATGTCTATATGCTGAGGCACATGGAACGCTGTTACCTTCTCACCAAAGAGGTGCCTATTCATCTACTTGCATTTGCATGCTTTCGAAGATATATTTAGCAATACATTTGGCAATGTTTTCAAATCGGTCCATTCGTTTTAATAAAAAATGCATTCACTGCAGCGTAAGCATAATCAGGAAAATAGTCCTGTAAAAGAAACGCATAAACAGTAAACAGCCTAATGCAAATATCATTGTTGAAAACTCAGCTGATTTTTAATTAAAATTAAAATTAATCATGTAGTAAATCTAGAATCAACTGATGATTTCAACAGGATGAAATTTCACACAAATGTTACTAATGCTGCCTCTGCATGCAGATGTATTTGATAGCACAGTGTGCAGAGATCAGTTTGATCATTGATCCAGGGAAAGGAACCCCCTCCTGTCTTACTTTGTGTTGTGCCCGCCAGCGGCCAGCGGAGCTGGCAGCAGATTCAGATAATGAGGAGGTTGGGCAGGAACATGGGCCAGTCCTGAAGTCTGGAGAAGGCTCTGATTAGGGCTCTCCATCGGAGGCAGAGAGGGGGCCAGGGTCAGATGCCAGTGATTAGCTGTCTTCAGATTCAGACATCAGTGTGGCAGATGAACAGCTGGAGCCTGTTCCCAGTGTGCGCATGCACAGAGTTGCCAGATGAAGGAAACAGCTAAAGAACAAGGGCCGACTTGGGAGTAAGGCTACAGGTGGACGATGAATGGCCCCTCCCAGAGAAGAAAAGAGGAGTGAAAGGGAAGTGGAATTTGCAGGAGACAATTAGTTCGCCTAATTACTTTGTGATTCTCCGAGACTCTTTGCCAAGTTTTGAAGATATTGGCCTGGTAGCTCTCTAAGCCAAGTAAGGTCTGTGACTATAAATTCTCCATTGAAAGAGTTTGCTGAAGGTGAATGAGAGGAATTCACTGTTCGTTTAATAAAAGGGGTTTTGTCAGGACCAGGATTCTGCTTCATGCTTTTTGGGGAAGCCTAGGTCAGAACACTTTGATTTGCTTTTCTCAAAATGCAGGTCACCTTGCATCAAGAGTGATATTTCATTTGCATTCGAATCGGGTGAAATCTAAAAAATTTCCCTACTGGTTCTGTGGGCATGGCTTAATTGGTGGGCATGGCTTGATGGTCAGATGACTGGGTGGGCATGGCCAATAACAATAAATAATAAAAATAATAAACAAAGTATACAAAACAATAAGAGGTAACCAAAAACCAACTTTCACACTTTACACACACACACACACACACACAACACAACTGACTCACACACAATGTAAAAGCAACTGTACTTCACTCAAAATGGCCCCTGCAACAAGCAGGAACCTCACACAGCCACAAAAAGCTCAAAAACCAACTTTCACACTTAACACACACACACCACAACTGACACACAGACACACAAAATGCCACATACAGCTGTGTGAGATTTTGTGTAGTTAGAGTGAAACACTACAGAAACACACCAAAAGCTCAGAAAGCTGCACAAATATTTTATTTTATGTTATTTTATGTTATTTTATTTATATTTTTAGATAAAAGTAATTAAATTTAAAACTTCCTTTTAAATTTAGATGTAGGAATTTAAAGTTAATTGCTATGTCTAAAAAAAAATCTCTTTAAAAAAACCCCAATTAACTATTTCTTTAAAGCTGCCCCTCCTGCCCCGTTACTTACTTAATTCAAGGGACAAGGCAGGCAGATTGAGTTGCTCACCAATGAGATGGATTGCAGGCAGGCAGATTGAGTTGCTAGCTGATGCAATTGATTGCAGCAGCCGAAGCAAAGTAAGGCAGGAGCGAGCCCGAAAGAAGCAGCAAGTAGGCAAGTAGGGACCAGGCGATTGGGTGGGCATGGGCGGGGGTGGGGGTGAGCAGGGGTTTTTGCTACCGGTTCTCTGAACTACTCACCCCCCATCGCTACCGGATCGCGCAATCCGGTCCAAACCGGGAGCATTTCACCCCTGATCTGAATCCTTTAGACTATGGATATCCAACCTTTTGGTTTGCTGGGGCCTCATTTAATGAAGACAAATTTTCCTGGGTCTCATATAAATATATATAATATAGTTAATATATATAAATCACATAATGTTAAGAGTGTATGATCTTGTGCATTAGTAGCTGTCCAGGACTGCATGCAGCACACAGGCTGTGGGTTGGACACGCCTACTTAGATACAAATATGGCTTTTTTTTCATCATGCACAACTGCATCCCAGTTCAGCAATGGAATTTAGTTGTGTGTTATTTATCCTGGATCAACTAAACATATTATTATATGAAATTAAATTACATGGAACAGTATTATTAATAGGAAAATTAGCTATTAAAAATGTCATATTTTTGTTTTCAAATATTGGTATTGCTTGCTGATTTCCTATTGGCAAACCTTCTGATTAGACTGCTATGATTTTCATTTTTATCCAGTGCTTTTTATATCATCCTTGTTTTTGTTATATTCTATTTCATATTTTTGACTATGTCTATGTTTGTTACAGATGACTTTTACTCAGAGTCACACAAAACATAATTAATTGCAGCAAATACATGAATTTCTACAGTGTTTTCCTCATGTTTCTAAACCATCTTTTATCTAATAATTTTTCTAGCCACTCTTGAAAATAATGGGGAAAATATAATTTTGAAAATGATGGATCTGATTTATGATCATGATATATGGCAGAATTTGATCAATCTTCAGGTTGGGAATTGGGGAGAATGAAATTTCCTTATGGAGGGCACATAACCCTGCAAATCTGAAAAGATCGTGCAGCAGTTTTCTTTTCTCTTTAATTGTTGGGGGGTGAGGTGTAAAATAAAAAAAGGTGAAAAAGATGTACAAAAATATGGGAAGGTTGTAAGCAGAAAATATTGTATAGATCACCGCAAAACACTCTGGAGATGAAGAAAATTAATTTCTATATGTTGGCATATAAAAACAATTCAAAGTGCTGCTTATAATCTAGATGTTTTACCACCTCAGTATTTGCAGGGTAATCTTGTTCAGGAAAAATTATTCTCTCTGGTTCATTCAGCCTCAGCTCTATAAAAAAGTGATAGAAGTTTATATTAGCTGTATCCAGTATACTGAATAGATTCAGACTAAGCTATAATTGCTTTTGATTAGTGCATTGTATGAGCTTGGCCATCATGCAGATGTTGAACTTGGCGGACATGGCAAATAGGTCAACACTTGCAAGTTGCATGGTGCAAGATTCCAGATAGCTTAAAATATTCCAAATTGCTTAAAATGTTCATTGTAAACTAGACTTGTGCTCTTGGGCGGCAGTACTCCAATCATCCCTAATAGGTATCATGGGTGCTGGAGTTATAAATATCTGAAAGGGAACCTTTGCCCTTTCTTGATGTGGTTTGCAGTACTCCACTTAAAGGGAGCATGTAATACAGAAAGAGCCACTTTCAACATTAAAAAGAAAAACATCTTAAAGTTGCTGAAGTTGAAAATACTGTTATACGTGGAAAGATAAACACCTGCTACTGCCTTCTCTTGGTTTTCTTCAAATATGCATATATATATATTTAAAATTAGCATCATTTACCTACCAGTGACCTAGTGGTAATTATTCATGTTTACTTTGGCCAGGTCCATAGTTCAATTCATTTGATGGTTTGGTTGTGACTCACTTGCTGAGTGAGCAGGCATTCTTGATTAAAGTCCTGGATTTATACTGGGCATTAATCTGGCCTAGATTATGGCCAATACAGATGTACTTGTTTTGTTTTTTTTCTTATCAAGCCAAAATGTAATTTTCTTTCTCTTATTTCTGCTTCTGATCAGAAGATGTAAAACCAACACTGTTTCCATAGCTTATCATGATTAATAGAGTTGTTATTTGGAGAGTGTCCAAAATGAAAAGAGAGGAGAACCAATATTTCTACAGAAGTTGCTCAGTTACAACTCTCATAATCCCTGACTACTGTAGCGATCAGGCCAATTGCAACTTGTAGGAGCTGACGCCCAAATATTCTAGAGACCTACAGCTTTCGAGCCTGATTATTAGGAATATGTACTTAAACAATAACCCCTTAAAACAGGTGTCTCCAACCTTGGCAACTTTGCTGGCTAGGGGATTCTGGGAGTGGAAGTCCACCAGGCTTAAAGTTGTCAAGGTTGGAGACCCCTGCCTTAAAAGGTATAATTATTTATGCCAAAAGACTTACAGTCTAAATGTTGGAAGTAGGTTTTGCAGCCTTACATAATCTGCAATGAGCATTGTACCAGAGTTTCTCTGGAGGAGGGTACCATATAAATGAATTCATCAGGGAAAAAAATCCTGCCTCTTATAGATGGCAACATACTATCTGGTTTTAAAAGTAGTATCACGAGGGTCTTTTGGAGATTTCCTTTGAGTATTCATGTCCATGGAGGTGGAACTAGGAAATTGTCTTATAGCGTGCTGACTTTTTGTTTTTAATGGATAACCTTTCGTGAAACTAGATGTCATCTTAATATAGCTTGTTACCAATGTTACATTAGATATGTATTAGTGAAAATAGACTGAGCTGACTGGAACACTCCAAGCCTAAGGCCTGGCATAAATATAGAAACATCAGCTAGGCAGAGAAGGCATCCGTAATCCATAACCCAAGATGTAAATGGAGAAGGCAGCAAGCATGCTCAGCTGCTATTTATTACAACATAGTCCATGTGTATCCCATTTGCTTATCATATTGTATAATACTCTTTCCTCATGTCCAGGAAAACATGCAATGTCATCTCGTCAAACAAATTTCCAGGTGGCTTCACTGAGACATCCCTGAAGGTTTTCAGCAATAATATGGACTTAGTTTGCCCCGCCTTCTTCAGGAAGGGTTTTTTTTCCTTTTTTTTAAACTTTTCAGTCTAGTCTGAGTGGTCCTTGGTACTCTCTGATCTTGGTTGTTTTCGTGCAGACATTTCATTACCCAAACTAGGTAACATCATCAGTGCTAGTAAGAAGTGGGGTTTGTTCTCAATTTATATTTTAGTGGATTGCCCTGTCAGTGTTGATGGGGGTGGTCTTGGAGATTGTTTGGTTGGACTGTTCGTTGTTAGCTTGCTTTGCAGTTCCTTGATTGGAGTATTGTTTACTCCTTCCCATCTAGTAGTTTGAAAACATGCAAATGTGAGTAGATAAATAGGTACCACTATGGTGGGAAGGTAACTGCATTCTGTATGTCTCGGCATATAGTCATGCTGGCCACATGATCACAAAAGTGTCTCTGGACAACACTTTCTCCCTCAGCTAAAAAATGGAATGAGCCCCATTCCCTAGCTTTATACTCATCTTAGCTTTACCTTTTACTTCTTGATTGTTGGTCTGATGTTAATCTTGGTGTTAAACTATGCTTATCTGGATGTGTTTGTCTTTTTGTTTCCTTCTTGGCTTGTTGATCTGTCTCTTTTCCACAGCATGTAGATGTTGTTTATACTTATGTATCTATTGATGGTCAATTTGTCAGAGTGCCAGGCTTCCAGAACTTCTCTAGTGTTTTGGATTTTTGGATTTGGCTTAATCTAACATGGTTGCGGTTTCCTAGTTGAAACAATGATTAAGCCTGTCTTATTTGTTGTAAAATTAAAGTCTAAGTCTACCAGTCTATTCTGATATTCTCCAGCTGCATAGTCATTACATAATTTTTGAAAGCATCTAGACCAGGGGTCTCCAACCTTGACAACTTTAAGACTTGTGGACTTCAACTCCCAGAATTCCTCAGCCAGCTTTGCTGGGAGTTGAAGTCCACAAGTCTTAAAGTTGCCAAGGTTAGAGACTCCTGATCTAGACCACATTTAAAAATAAAAAGTATACTAGATAACAGTTTGTCACTTCATTTAGGATAGTGACAGAACATGAAGGGCACAATAGTATCAAACTTCAATTCCTACCATCTCTCTGTACTGATCATGTTGATTGGTGCTGCTGAGAATGATAGCTTAATTAGAGAGACAGTTTCCTGTTTCTCATTTAGGATTCAGATCCCAAAATTCTTATTTCCAAAAGCACAAAGTCCTGCAGGATGTGGAAAGCATGAGTGTTGCCAACTCTATTCAGAATGATGAATATAAGCAATATGCTAGTGTATAAGTCACAGACTCACAGCCCAAAAGTCTGGCTAGTTTTTATTCTACAAGCCAATGTTTTTGTTTTAACTCAGCTTGTTGTTACTTAACTTCATGATATGTTGTTTTATTTATGACAATGTTTGTGTATACTGTTGTGACAAAATGAAATAAAAAAAAAACCTCAGTCATTCCAAAACCATCCTTGAAAGCTATTGAAAACAATAACTGCCCCCGCCCCCATGAGACAGCTGCAATAATCCCCTTCCCTCCATCTCAACTGAAAACATCTTTGTCTGCATTGTACAAATTTAATTCTGTACCAACTTGGGTTAATGACCTTGACATGGGGGAAAAGGTAACGTTTCTTCTGATCTCTATAAAAGGTCACCAATCTTAATTTCCATTCATGAATAGGCAAGTGATTATTTATGTGTTTTAACAATATGTAGTCCAAGGGATGACTGGGGAAACAAGAGGACATATCCCTACTCAGATTGTCACAAAAGGAATCATACATAGAAGTCTTTCAAATACCTCCAGGGTTCTTTGTTGCTCTTATTTATCCCAGTGCCCAGAACACAAAGAAAGCAATGTAGATTTACAATTTTGCTTTCCTTCTGAATTAAAACCTTTACTCATTAACTCCTCTTTCTTATATACATGCCTCAATCCAAGTCTTTCTGGCCAGCTAGGTCTGAGTTCCAGAAGAATTGAGGCAGGAAGCTTACAAAGCACATTCTGTTTGGTATAGGTACTATAGGTACTATAGTACCTATAGTACCTATAGTACTATAGGTACTATAGTAGTTCCCATTCATTTTTGTTGACTTCCCAAAAAATTTAGCCAGTCCCAGGGTGCTACTTTTCTAACGTCTCCTATTGCTTTTCCACCTTCTCATCCAGTCTTCATGCAACCTTTGGGTGTTTGGGGAACAAACTTTGCTTAAGAGGGCCAATTCCTTCTTTTGAAAGCCATCTTGTTGTGTCTTGTTAGAAATCTTTATTCTGGTATTTTACCAGAAATTGCTGCTACTTAAAAAACACACATCCTATTTTGCTTTTATGACCTACTTTGAATGAGTCTCAGATACCCCATGTTTTATAAATGTCCATCAGGAAATATTCTCCTGATCA
The DNA here is from genome assembly GCF_028640845.1 of Ahaetulla prasina. Classification (NCBI taxonomy): domain Eukaryota; kingdom Metazoa; phylum Chordata; class Lepidosauria; order Squamata; family Colubridae; genus Ahaetulla; species Ahaetulla prasina. The sequence continues at coordinate 338,693,016 of NC_080539.1, forward strand.
TTATGAACAATATGATGTTGATTTTGCAATAGAATGACTCATCATTTATGGCTATTTGTTAGCCATAACAAATAAATTTGTTAATAAAATGTAATTATCTTGAAATAATTTCCACACCACTGAGGTAAAGAAATGCTCCTTGGAAGACTTGTGCAATATGCTGGCTCAACATGAAAAGAAAAGAAACAGCTGGTTCTTGAGATAAACTTCTCCCTGAGTGAGCTCGCCCCTCTACATTTCTCCTCGTAATTCAGAATTATTTCTAGCCCCAGAGCCCAGTTTTGGAGAAAGCAGCTGAAGGACTGGTTATAGACATCATATTCTGTCTTGAGACTTGCAAGAGAAGTCAAAGACTACAAATAAGTGGAGATCATGCAAGTTTGGATCAGATGATAGTCCAAGTAGACAAGTGAGTTGTCATTTTGTGGAAAAGGCAGCTGAAATTACTCCATGTGTGAACAACAAGATATTGTTATCTCAGCAGCAAGTAAGAACTAAGTGATGCAAATCCAACCATCTGATACAGGCTACATTTGTCCAATGTGTTACTAAATCTCATTTTCTGGATAGCCATAATTTTGATAAATTAACCAAGATGGACCAGATTCACAGAACAATGATTGGCTAATTAGTGTAGCAGTGGACAGTTCCGTGGCGATTTTGCTAATAAAAAAAGCAATGTTCTCTGATTGGTGGAGTCTTGAATAAAATTCTGGTTGTGCTTCTGCTAAGAGGGCAGATTGTCATTTTCTCATTAGAATTTTCTGCTGCATCTTTTTTAAAAAAAAAACAGTGTAAGCTGTTGGATGCACAAACCCTTTGAAATTATTTTAAAAATACTGACAGATTGCAGTAGAGCTCCGATGTAATCTGAAATGGTTTGAACGCTCCAAAATATTTCATAAATGCAAAATCAGTTTCATTAGGGCATTCTTTATGTATCTGAAAATTTGTAATGCAAAATAAAGGCAAATTTGCTTCTTTCAAAGTATAAAACGTGGGTGTAAAACTTGTGTTGTCACAGCAGTGTCATGCAACGTATCCTGACTTTTTCCCCCTTCGCTAAACCAGGCATGGGTGTGGCCGGCGCATAACGCATCCGGCCCACAGGCTGCGAGTTTGACAGCTCTGATATAGAACATCAAATAATGATTATAAGTTACAGGATTCCAATTGACTGTTAGAAAATAATATAATAATCACAATAGAACCTGTGATTGAGGAAAATTGCAAATTCCTTTTTATTGGGATTCTACAAACACGTTGGCTAAATGTTTGTCAGAAGTTTTAAATTGAACTCCAGCACTGAGCAAAGATTGATTTCAAGGGCTTAAGTCCTGTCTTCTAGCTTTCTATATAACCCATGTTAGTTAATCAATTGTTTTATTTGAAGGCAGTTTTTTTTTAAAGTCTCCAGTTGTTTTCAGTGGTAGTAATACATGCTAGTTGTACTGTTCATCCCTTAGATCAATATGTGTTGCTTTTATTTTTCTTTGAGATTACATTTCAGTTGAGGCTTCCCTTGCCCCTTCATTCAGGGGCGATTGATTGTTCTTCTTGAACACATGCCAGCAATGTTCTCATAGGGCTAACTGATTGAGCTTTCTATTTAATTAGAGATACTTTGATAAATGTTACAGATAAGAACGTTGGCGTCCATATTCTTTATAGGAATGGCAAGTAAGCATCTCAAATACCACCTCAGACCTCTTTGCTTTTGAACACACCTTTTGGGCTGGCTATCATAGCTCTGGCCAGCAATTGCAAATGAATGTTTACTTTGGTGGTTTGCTTAATAAAGTTAAGCAAGTATTGGAGGTTTTCACAAGAGGACAGTGACCTGGCCTTGGTGCAAGCAAGCAAAGTCTAGGAAGGCAAAAGGACCAGGCCTCAGCCTCACACCCAGAGCAGTAAGCACATTTTCTTGCTTATCAAGGAACACTTCTTAGATATTCAGCCCAAAGTTCTCAGAGGAAACAAAGAAAAAGGGAGGCTAGCAGGACTCTAAATATCTTAATGTATATAGAGATGACAAGACTACTCTAACTTCACAATTAATGACAACACGAGATATCTTAACAATTGAAGGCTATGTTGGGTATTTCTCTTTCATTTCAGTGTGGCTTTAATTAAGCCCATCACCTTCAAGCACTATTCAAAAATGTGATTTCAACTGAAAGGTTTTATAGATTGTCCAATGCATAACCTCCAAGGAAGCCCTCTTAGCTGTCCCATTGTGAGCTTTCCCCGAGCTTCTATGCAATTAAACTTGGTTCATACGACTACAGCATATACAATATGAAATTTTTAAATGTGAACATTTAGTTTAACAGCAAAATCATATCTCTTGTAATGGGAGGAGGGGTAAGGAATTATAAATATATATATTTATATGTAATGTATATAATAGGTATACTCAAAACCGTAGAAAGGATGGTAGACTTTAGGAGAACCCTTCCATACTTCCACCTCTCACAATACTATACAACACAGTATCAACAGTAGAAACCTTCAAACTTCTAGGTTCTATCATATCGCACAATCTAAAATGGACAGCTTACATCAAAAACGTCATCAAAAAAGCACAACAAAGAATGTTCTTTCTGCGCCAACTCAGAAAGCTCAAACTGCCCAAGGAGCTGCTGATACAGTTCTGCAGAGGAATTATTGAGTCTGTCATCTCACCTCTATAACTGTCTGGTTCGGTTCTGCAACCCAACAAGACAGACACAGATTTCAGAGAATAATTAGAACTGCAGAAGAAACAATTGCTACCAACCTGCCTTCCATTGAGGAGCTGTATACGGCACGAGTCAAAAAGAGGGCTGTGAAAATATTTACAGACCCCTCGCATCCTGGACATAAACTGTTTCAACTCCTACCCTCAAAACAATGCTAACACTGCACACCAGAACAACTAGATACAAGAACAGTTTTTCCCACAACACCATCACTCTGCTAAACAACTAATTCCCTCAACACTGTCAAACTATTTACTAAATCTGCACTACTATTAATCTTTTCAGCGTTCCCATCACCCATCTCCTTCCACTTATGACTGTAACTTTTTTGCTTGTAACCTAAGTATTAAATTTGTACGCTATGACTATCATTAAGTGTTGTAAATGTTGAAGGTATCTTTTCTTTTATGTACACTGAGAGCATATGCAGCAAAACAAATTCCTTGTGTGTCCAATCACAATTGACCAATAAAAATTTCTATTCTATTCTATTCTATTCTATTCTATTCTATTCTATTCTAGTCTAGTCTAGTCTAGTCTAGTCTAGTCTAGTCTAGTCTAGTCTAGTCTAGTCTAAGCTTTATGTTTAGTATTTCTCACTTTTTGTTTAATGTTTTCTTTAATTTTTGGAAATCAAGGGCCTTTCCATGCTCAACAGCCATGTCAACCCAAAATCTGCATTATTTCATGGGCTGATTCCAGTGCTTGCATTCAGATCTAGTTAATGTCAGAATTAATAAGCTCTGCTATAAAGAAAAACAATAGCAAAAACTGATTTTCAGCATTTCATCTGTAGTAAAAGAGCAATTACTGCCCTTACCCCTCTTCCAGCTCCTGCAGTTTTTCCTTTCACTCCAAGGAAAGATGTGTCATCAATCCTCACTGATTTCTGGCAGCTTTACTAGGCCTTCTTCACTGTGACCGATTTGCTAGTTGGTTTTACCTTGTTAATTGTTACCAAAGGAAAGAAAAAAAACAGCAAAAGAACAAGAGAGGATGAGTGTGGCTGGTTGCTACTTTGAATGATCCCATTAGACAATTGGAAGTATCACTGACCAGCTCAAGTGGGGGAAATGGCACAAAAATTACCCTGATAATTTGGAAAGGAGATAGTTACATGGAAGGGCTCCCAGAGTGGGCAAGATGAAAAAGAAGATATATTTCTTGCACATTTAATAAGTAGACAGAAAAGGACAAGTGACAGTTTCTTCTTCTACACAGTTATTAATTGGACATTCAACTTCTCATGAGTTCTCACATTAGATGCTGAACACCTGTCTTAATGCATCTTGACAGTGCTAAACATTTGACTAACTAAATTTATTTACTTGATTATGTCCTATGTTCCATATCTTGGATGATTCTACATTTTAAACCATTTACTATTTGGATTTACAGTATGTCTCCTTATTCCAAGTTTCTAAGCGTTTTACAGTAATGCAGTGAGAGCGACAAAGAATTCGGTCCATCCATCTTGCTGCTAGTCATTCTCATTTTCTCTTTCCACCCACTTTCTCGGCATTAGAGCTTTTTCCAGAGAATTAGATCTTCACATAATGTGAGCAAAGTAGGTAATTTGAGCTTGGTCATTTGTGCCTTGTAGGAGAAATCTGGGTTGATTTGTTTGATGTTTCATTTGTTAGTTTTTGAGTTTTCCGGGGAATTCTCAAGAGTTTTCTCCAACACAAACTTTCAAAAGCATCAATACTGTCCAGAGGTGAGTTTCACATAATTTTACCACTGGTTTGCCACACGCCGAAAATGTGAGCATGTGCGCTTGCATCCATGCGCGCAGCTTAGAAAACATGGCTAAATAGGGCGGCATAGCAGGTGGGCGGATGGGCCACAAACCGGTCTGAACTGGCTGACTACCACCACTGATACTGTTTCTATCCACTACAGCAGGGGTCTCCAACCTTGGCAACTTTAAGATTTGTGGACTTCAACTCCCAGAGTTGAAGTCCACAAATCTTAAAGTTGTCACGGTTGGAGACCCTTGCACTACATTACGTAGCACATTGACAAATGGGACTAAAATTAAATGTACAGGAGACCAAACAAGGCAGAAGAAGCAGCCTTTGAATTGGCAATAAAGATCTTGAAATGGTAGATACCTTCAGTCTTTTAGGATCAACTATCAGTGGTAAAGAACAAGCACTCAAGAAATACACCACAGATAGCATTTTGTAGAGTGTTTAATTAATTATTAAATTTGTGTACTGTTTAATTCTCTGAAAAGCCTCTGAAAAAAATATCCTGATACCATGATACAGTACGTCTATATCTACAGAGATCAGAATAATGCGAGCAGTGGTGTTCTTTGTAACACTCTATGGAAATGAAAAGTTGGACTTTGAAGAAACAGGATAGGGAGAGTATTGATACCTTTGAACTTTAGTGTTGGGGAAGATTCCAGAGAATACCATGGAAAGCAAACAAATGGATTATGGAACAAATCAATCCAGAGTATCCATTTGAAGCACAAATGACCAGGCTCAAATAATCATACTCCAGACATATTATGTTCTCTATCTAGTTCTCTGAAGAAGGTTCTAATGCTGGGGGAAATGTAGGGAAAAAGAAGCAGAAAAGCATGTGGACTCAGTTACAGTGGCAATGAGTGCACAGCCAGGAGACTTGAAAGAACAGGTTAGGGACAGATCAGAGCCCAAATCCTGCTTCTTTTTTAGCATGGTTTTAGCTGCCAACTCTTCAACCATTGTTTTAATGACAAGGGTTGCGATGGTCAAGTTGGGAATTCAGAGTTTTTAATGGGAAAATTGGCCAGCAAAACATTTAACATCTATTTTATATCAAAGTGCTTGGCTGTGGAATTAAGCTTTGGAACTAAGCTGTGGAATTAAGCTGTGGAACTAAGCTTCCTGTGAGAAGAACTTGTTGTGGCAAGAATGGAAGCTGGAATTATTTACTATGAGTTGTTATGTACATCATTTTCAAACGTGTCTAAACAAGCTGAGACCTTTTGTGTAAGCATAGAGACTAGAAAATATTCCATGCCTATGACTAGTGATGCATTTTATTTTGTTATTATTTTGAAACAGGTAATTTCAAACTTTCTGTGTGTCTCACTGTTCTCTCAAAATGTATTCATTTTTTCCACATATTCCTATTTTGAGCCCTTGTACAGCAACTTCTGTTACATCAATATCTCAGTTATCTGACTTATTCAGTAAACCAGCTTTTTGATTTTGTGACACACCAAACTATAAACTAAGCACATGGGCTAGACTAAAATATGGTTAGGTAAATTGTGACAAAGTATGTGATGTTAATACAACCAGAGTGTCCTCCTACCTTTTAAGCAACTCCTAACTTGCTTATCCTCACTTTTTATATTTATAGTAACACTATTAAAACTAGTAAATTTGTCAAAGAATTAAAGGCTGAATATAATAACCAAGTTGTATTTTTGGGGTGTGTAAAGCATCGTAAATAAAACAGTTACTGAAACCCTCTGGATTTGTTGCTTTCTGCTTTGAGGACCTCACCAGCTGTGGGGAACCATCTGCTTCTTGGGACAGTGATGCAAAGTTGGGCTTCTCTTGTTTTACATGTATCAAAACAAGAGGATTCATCTGTCCTAGCTTTCTGTCCTCATATTAGGGCCCAGGTCTTTCTACCAGGAGCATGGAAAAAAGAATGGTATTGGGCCCAGGACTTTCTACCAGGAGCATGGAAACAAGAATAGTACTAAGGGCAATACCAAAGGTCTGAGGAAAAAGGGGCATGCTTGCACCAACCTGAATGGGCAATGGGCTCTTCCTGAACCCCATCACCTGACTGACTGTGAGATAATATTTGGTTAAGGGACAGATTTCCCTGAGATTTGACCTGCTTCAGGTTTCTCCCAACTAAAGTTGAATATGTCCTTGACTGTTTAGTATTAAAATAACACCCTGCCTGTGTTTTACTTCATTCATGGTTTGGAGATGAGGTGAAGACAATACCATGGTGACAAAGTGAAAAGAGAGTTGTTTGCACCGGGTTAAATAGAGGGGAAAGCCCTCTGTTTATGTATCAGTGATGGCCAGGGTACAATGCCAGGCCATTTTGAGAATATGTTACAGCTCTGTTCAAGAGAGGAGAAGGCTGGCCAGATCTCAAGGGAAGGAACTTCTGGAATTACTAAACAGTCAGGTATTGCATATGAATTGTTCAGCGACTCAAGTAGATTTAAGGAATATTGCTGAACTTGGAGCTTTGGAATTCTTTTTGTCTGGGAACAGGTCAGTGTGGAAATAATATCTGCATCAACTTCTGCTTTTTTGGCGTTCATATTTTAGAATTCGGGATTCTATTACTGATCTTACCTGTTACCTCCAATTTACTCTTCAATTGAACTTTGAAACAAGTTTGACAACCCTGGGATGCAAACATCTGAATTACCGCTCGATGGCAGCCCAGAGTGCGAGTTTTCTATGTTTCTCTTCTGCCTTCAAGTGGTTAGCAAGATTTTTGCAGCCAAGATATGGTTGCTTTAATAATTGTGATCCACTCAACTAGTACTGCTCTGTGTAAACCCTTCTAAAATGTTTATTGAAACAAGTTTATGTACATGAATCTGGCTTTCTGTTGATTGAATGAACTAAATTGGCTTGGCATATAATTGTTGTTCCAACATCCCTTTCTACCTAGAGGGCTTAGTAAACCATAAACGATGCTTTCTCCATCACACTTGTTGAATTCATGGAGCATGCTAAACTAAAGCCGTGGTTTCTGGCTGAAGCCTGCAAAACACAATAGGCTAATGTGCGGCTGGCTACCATGGCTCAGTGACTATAGTCATCTGGCATCTATAGCCATAAGCTAGCTAGCCACACTTTTTCTCTAGTATGAATCCACAATGTGGTTAATTCCTCTAAACATGCTACTTTGTATATTAGTGTGTGACAGAGGTGGGTTTCAGCAGGTTCTGACCAGTTCTGGAGAACCAGTAGCGGAAATCTTGAGTAGTTCAGAGAACTGATAGCAAAAATTCTGACTGGCCCTGCTTTCATCTATTTTCTGCCTCCCAAGTCCCAGCTGATTGGGAGGAAATGGGGATTTTGCAATAACCTTCCCCTAGAGTGGGGTGGGAATGGAGATTTTACAGTATCTTCCCCTGCCACACCCATCAAGCCATGCCCACCAAGCCATGCCACGCTCACCAAGCCACACCCACAGAACCGGTAGTAAAAAAATTTGAAACCTACCACTGGTGTGTGAGGACACAAAAAGGTGAATCAAATCTATTTAGTAAGTTGTGATTAAAACAAACTGCAATGGGTTAGCCATGATGTGTTAGGCTGTAGCTGCAGATACTTGATTACTATCATGGAGGGCCCAATGATGTCAACTAGGCAAGTAAAGTTCAAAGTGTTCTTAATACTGTAACACTGTGTGACTAAGTGATCAAAGTGTTTTTAATGTTGGAGTACCATGTGACTTGATTTCAGGTAGGGAAGATTCAGGACTGCAAATTAAACAGGCATGATTCATCAAGTGTACACTTGCATTTCATACCAGAGCTTATTTAGAATCTGACAAAGTGATTTATTAAAGAATTGGAGGAGAGAATGTTAGTTCTTGGCAAAAAAACTGAAAGGAATCCAATAGTACTTTTTTAGACTTACACATTTGATTTAAAAGCATTAACTTTTGTGAAAGCTCAGTATGAAAATATGCTAGTTGACTTCTGATTTATGATATACTTCTGATAATTGTGCAAAATTATTTTTCCTTGCTTCTTCGAAACACTTAGAAATAACTGCATCCATAGCAAAATGTTACCCTCTACAGACAACTAATAGTTACTGCAACAGGTATTACCAGCTCTAGAACTCTTCTTTGTGGCCAAATATAGAATTCCTCCCTAAACCAGCCACATTCCACACATTCTCACGCTCCTCAAGAAAATTCTAAATTGTTTGCTGCCTGATAAAGAGTTAATTGAAACTTGAAACCTTCTTGCTATGCTTGTAGCGTACATTGAATCCAGTTAACCAATGTCTGTTGCCTTTATCTTTTCTATATTTTCTTTCTAACTGCTTCCTCAGAGTCTTACAGGAAGCAGAATGTATAACCTATATCAAATACTGATGTTTGTAAACTTCAACTTCCAGATTTCTAATTGAAGTCTTCATAGCTTCAAGTTGCCAAGTTTGGAAAAAAAACACCTGGGCTAAACATTTGGGTTTACTGTGTCATACAAAACCAGCTATTTTTTCCTCTATGAATTTTACAGTTTGGTGATTTAGACGTGCTATATGGACTGTGTTCAAGCACCATGTTATATAATGGAAACTATGTTCTGCTTTATTGACCGACTAATTGCTTCTGTTCACACAACTGCTTAATGTGTTGTGTATTCCCTTTCAACTATCTGCAGTGAGAAATACGTGACTTCTTTGAAGTCTTCATTCTGATACTATGCCACCTGTTAGAATCTTCTTGAGTGGGTCTTTATGCCTCCATGAGCTAAATATTATATTATTATATTATAGCATTATACAAAATTGGAAATATATGCTGAGAGCCACTTTGATGTAATAGTGAAGGCATCAGACTCCCAGGAGTTTGGGAGTTCTAGTCCTGTCTTTGGCACGAAGCTAGCTGGGCCAGTCACTCTCTCAGCCCTAGGCAGAAGGCAATGGCAAACCATTTCCAAAATCTTGCCGCAAAAACTGAAGGGATTTGTCCATGCAGTTGTCAGGAGACAAGATTGATGTGAAAACACCTAAATAAATAATTACATAAAGATATTTTAGTAAAGATATGCTGGCATTATTGTCTGATTTATTCAGTAGCATGAGAATAATTCATGATTATATATGGTAATCTGTTCCAACACGCTTTAATGGACTGAATGCCTTAATCCGAATGCTCCAAAACTAACAGTTGTGGAAGAGCAGGAAACAGATTCTTGGCTGAGGATTTCCCCGATTAATTGGGTTACCATTAACCCGGACCAAGATGGCCATTGGTAAATTATGAGTATGGTTGACCCACCTATCTTGGGGCCATTTTGTGAAAGCACCTGCAACAAACCTCAAGAATGCTAACTGAGGAATTCTGGAAGTTGAAGTCCACACATCTTAAAACTGCCAGGTTTGTGAAACGCATAGGGGACAGCAAGAACTGAGAGTTTTCTGTATCTCTTTGCTGCACTCTAGTGGTGGTCTGGAGTTTACAGCCTGAGGGTCTTTCAGCTTATAGCCTTTCCTATATTGTTAGGACTACCAGATCTGGATGGCAAATTAGGTAGCAATAAAGGGAGAGAGATTTCTCTATTACTTTGCTGCCTTCTAATGGTGTACTAGTATTTTGCAGCCCAGATACAGACGCCCTAACTAAAATATAAGTCAGTTTCATCTCACTGTTGCAATTTTTGTTAAAAAGCTTGTATTGTCTGTTTTAACCCTTGACTGCTGGCGCCAGGTTATGATTAGGAAAATCAAGTTACTTCATAACATCAGAATAGTTGAAAACACAAGCAGTACTTCACTTCACTTGTCTGCCACCATTTAAGTCAAATTATATGAGTCTCAGATCTCAGTAGATAGCAGATTCACAAAAGGCTTACCTTTTGGAAGTAATTATTTAGTTAGCAAGAAAGACTTGCCCCACTCACAAACAAATATGATGTAATCAGAATATCTGGCAACAATTTTCTGAGAAATGTACTGTTTTTATATCCTGGTTCTCTGAGAAACACATTCTGAATTTGCAAGACATTTTAAGAACAAAATTACATTTCTCTATATTAATGGAAGCAGCTGGATGTGTAAATAATGTTTGGCTCCAACAAAGCACATGATGTGCATGAAAAGCAAGAGTCCAGTAGAACTTGTTTCCTATCAGCATGTCCCATGATACCAAATGCTGCCTCTTCATTTTCTGCCTGCCACACAAGTCCTAACTGTAAGTTGATAGGGCCAACAGGGTACAGTACAGGTAGTCCTTGACTTAAGTCTATGATTGAATCTGGCAATTACACCAAGTCATGATGATCATAAAGTGGATCACCACAACTCTAGACTTGCTTTTAATGACCTTTTTTGAGATGGTCAAAAAGCAACTGTCACAGGCGTTAAGTGAACCCATTGTTCGCTATGGGCCAGTTTTTGCCAGAAAGCAGAAGAAAACACCAGTTTCCACAAAATTGTTATATATTGTAATGATATGACCATGGGGCACTGCAAACAGATGTAAATGTGGGCCAGTTGCCAAGTGCCCAATATGTGGGCATGTGACTCTGGGGGAGGAGCAATGTCAAAATTTTGAAATTGGTTTGTAAGTACCTTTGGGGGAGGGCATCAAAATTTCAAGAGGTCACTAAGAACTGTTTGTAAGTTGAGCACTTCCTTTACTATATTTGCATAGGTCAAAGCTAAAAAGCAGTCAGTATGGATTCCTTAACTGGTTTTCCCCAAATTCCAGGACTGAATCCCTTACTTGCCAACTTGGAGGTAGACAAGGTAGATTTCTCCATAAGGAAAAGAGTCCTTGGCTTCTTTTCACCCAGAATGCTGTATTTGTGTCATAGCAAAAATATTTATGATCTGTCAACAAAGATTTGCTTCTATGAGCGCTTCCTACTGAACAGATTGGGGAGCTGCACCCAGGTGCAGTGAAACAAACTTTTCTTACACACTTCAGCTGGGAAGGGATGAGTTCCTGAAGGATGTCTAGATCCTTGTGCTCAACCGAAGGAGGGAAGGGAAAAGCACATAAGCAGAAAAGTGAAATGTGAGGAGAAAAAGAGCCCAACAACAATCTCCTATATCTGTAGTTCCTGAAGCTGGAAATACTACCAATACTTCCAATCGATCAGGGGCTATGCTGATATTAACACTCAGTGGCAGAGGGAATCAGTGAAGTAAGTTTGATAGGATAAGGTAAAGGTAAAGGTTCCCCTTACACATATGTGCTACTTGTTCCCAACTCTAGGGGGCAGTGCTCATCTCCGTTTCAAAGGCACTGAGCCACCGCGTCCCTCTACTTGACAGGATATGTCTATGGAAATTCTCAGTCATCCAGGTCATGGATGTCCCAAAGGTGCTTTTTCAAAAGGCCGTGGTGGCTCAGGCTGTAAGATAGCCTGTTATTAAAACACAGCTGCCTGCAATTACTGCAGGTTCTAGTCCACCAGGCCCAAGGTTGACTCAGCCTTCCATCCTTTATAAGGTAGGTAAAATGTGGACCAGATTGTTGGGGGAGCAATAAGTTGACTTTGTAAATATACAAATAAAATGAGACTATTGCCTTACACACTGTAAGCCGCCCTGAGTCTTCGGAGAAGGACGGGATATAAATGTAAATTAAAAAAAAAAAGGCAACTGGACTTTCTGGTTTTTCTTTGAAGATGTTTCGCTTCTCATCCAAGAAGCTTCTTCAGCTCTGACTGGATGGTGGGGAACTGAAGGATTTATACTCCTTGGAGACAGTTGGTCATTTGCATTCTTTTAGTGCAGGGGTCTCCAACCTTGGCAACTTTAAGACTTGTGGACTTCAACTCCCAGAGTTCCTTAGCCAGCAAAGCAAAGTTTTAGTGAATCGTTTGATAGGATAAGCCTTTGGTCTTTCATTATAATGCAAACCCACAGAGACAAGTCTGTGCCCACATCACACAGAGCCTTTGAGCAGCAATGCTTGGTTATCAGCAACTCTCCATGCTGGTTCCTAGATATCCTGAACAAGGTTTGAAGTTCTTTAAGGTTACTTTGAATGTGTCCATTAACTTTCTCCAAATATCAGCAATTTTGAAGTGCAAGTTTATTATGTTTTGTTTCGGCTTAAGATGTAAACTCTGGGGCAAAAAGAAACCCCACATTTCTTGTGTATTTGTTGCAATACACCTAATTGCTCCTCAGGTTGTATTTTTTTCCAGCGTAGTATTATTTTGTGCATTATTTCATATCATTGACTTGATGATGATAATCAGAAGATTGCAAAAACCGTATACATTGTAATTTTAACCCAGGAGAGTTGGCTTCAGCATAATTTCATCTCTAAAGTAGCCAGGTTTTCCCCAAACGTGCTCGACTACATCTAATGGTTCTGAGAGAGCAATAAATAGGACAAGGACAGGGCTTCCAATCTTTGCCTTTTGCTCCTTGGAGAGCTTGCTTCAGAGCAAAGAGGTAGCTTCATTATGACAGGGTTTCCATATCACACTATGCCATCACGTGATTAACCACAGTTGATTTAATAAATCATAATGGGTGGCTTCACACAATTCAACTAAACAGGTCATATGTCACAAATGTGGAGTGGAAATAATAGTCTTACAGCTTTCAGTGCACTTTTATGCAGGGTTTATTTTATTTATTTTGCATCTTGATTTGCTGGGTGAGGTTTGTTTCCTAGGAAAAGAGCTGAGGCAAGACTGAGGGATGCTGAGAGCTGTAGTTTTGTAGAATTTGGAGGGACTCATATTCCTTCTTTGTTTCTAGTATTTGAGAAACTTGGTTGTTTTAGACCCGGATGACTTTGGGAATGGTGCTTCTTTGCTCTCACTTGCTCTGCCTCTCAGGACCTCAAATATTTCTCCTGTGATGGAGAGGGGAGTATTTCATTTCCTCTCAATCCTCAACAGCATAGATTTCTGGTCCATTGTGGGAAGGGAATGCAAAAATAGGAGGAGGAAAGAATATTAGGCATGTTCATCGCCTTGAGTTAATAAAGGTGGGGAATAAATAAAATTTTCTCTGCAGGATGGGAGTTGGATTAGAATACCTCCGAGGTCTCTTCCAGCCCTGCGATTCTACAACCTTGTTAAAAAGGATTTTCTTAAATCCTGTGAGCTGCCATTTCTCCAGACCTGCAGGAAGTACGATTTCAATTGTGTTGAATTGTATTTTCCAGCAGATAGAATAGAATAGAATATAATTTTTATTGACCAAGTGTGATTGGCCACATAAGGAATTTGTCTTGGTACATATGCTTTCAGTGTACATAAAAGAAAAGATACCTTCATCAAGGTACAACATTTACAAAACAAATGATGGTCATAGTGTTAAGTTCGGGCAATGAAGAGGCAGGAGACCGTGAGTGACAACAGCTCTTTAGTTTATTGTGACCCCAGCAAACACAACCGGCAAAACCCCCTCTTTAAATACTCTTTTGGTCGAGGTTTCAACCAATCAGCAACGTGCAATTTTCCTGCCCAAAATTCCCTCTCAAAGTTCAAAATACATTACACTTCCCTCCCAGAACGCTTGGTACCTCTATTTACATAATATTTGCATGCTATTTCTCTACGTAGTCACGTAGTCAAGCAGGTAGACAGGGCGTCTCCTAACTCTTTCTGACCTGCGCAGTTCATTCTCTGGGAGAGAGTCAAGCTGGTCGGAGGGACTGTTTGTTCCTCCCAGCTCCTCCTCTAGACCGTCCGGCCCTGGATTATTGGCTGAGTCATCCCCGTTGCCTTCAGGAGGAACCGGTTGGCATCGCTGGACTTCATCGGAATCAGATAAGTCCTCCGCTCGCCTCGGGTTTGAGTCAGCTGCAGATTCAAGCAATTGGTAGTCAGGGCCTGGTTGCTTGGGTTCTAGTTTGTTTGGTATACGTTTTCTTAACTGGTCTATGTGGCGTTTCCATACCCGGCCGTCCTCCATGTCTACTACGTATGATTTGGGTCCGGTTATGCCCAGAATTTCCCCCTTTAACCATGTTGGGCCCTCGCTATAGTTGTGTGCCCATACTGGGTCACCCACTGTCATTTCCCTGGTTTTTCCTTGAATACCCTTGTACCCGTCTGGGGTATAAGTTGGGTTTAGTCGGTCTAGTGGGCACCTGAGTTTCCTGCCCATTAAGAGTTCTGCTGGGCTGCGGCCAGTTGTTACACAAGGGGTCCTATGTTGGACGGCCAGGAAAGTGTCTATTTTCGTTTGCCAGTCGCCTGGACTTATCCTAGATAGCGCTTCCTTGGTGCTCCGAACGAAACGTTCTGCAAGTCCGTTCGTCACCGGGTGGAAAGGCGCCGAGAGGACATGTCTGATGCCCTCTCCCGCTAAATACCCCTCAAACTGGTTTGCCGTGAATTGCGGGCCGTTGTCAGAGACTAGGGTGTCGGGCAGGCCGTGTGTTACGAATAGATGCCTTAGGACTGTGATTACTGCTTCGGCCATTGTGCTTTTCATGAGGATGATTTCTAACCATTTTGAGTAGGCATCTACTACAATTAAAAAGGTCTGCCCATGGAACGGCCCAGCAAAATCTATGTGAATCCTGGACCATGGCCCCTGGGGTTTCTCCCACTCTCTAACTGGGGCTGTAGGGGGTAGCGACCTCGACTCTTGGCAGGATTGGCATTTCCCTACCCTGTCGCTGATGTCCTTATCCATTAAGGGCCACCATACATAACTCCTCGCTAAACTCTTCATCCTCACAATCCCTGGGTGGCCCACATGCAACAGTTCCAACACATTTTCGCGTAATTTTTCTGGGATAACTACCCTATCCCCCCATAACAGACACCCCCCTTGAACCGACAGCTCTGATCGTTTTTTCGCAAAGTCTTTGAAACGCGGGCCAACCCCTTTGCACCCAACCGATTACAGTCCGTATTGTAATGTCCCTGTAAGATGCCCTAGCCACCTGCTTGGATGTGACTGGGCCAGAGTCCAAAGAGTCAATTAGCAAGACGGGTGTCCCCGGGGTGGGGTCTTCAATTGTCTCTGGTAAAGGGCATCTGCTCAGAGCGTCCGCATGCCCTAAGTCTTTTCCTGGGCGGTGGAGCAATTTGTAGGAGTATGCCGCTAGGAAAATAGTCCATCGGGTCAGCCTGGGAGAAAGTGCCACGGGTGTTGGGCGGTCACCCGCTAAGAGTCCTAGAAGGGGTCTGTGGTCCGTGACTATCTCGAAATCTCGCCCGAACAAGTATTCGTGGAATTTCTTAACCCCGGAGACTATGGCCAACGCTTCCCTATCTAGCTGGCTGTAGTTCCTTTCTGCAGAGGACATCGTCCGGGAATAATACGCTATAGGGGCTTCTGTTCCATTCGGTAACCTATGGCTGAGCACCGCCCCCACCCCATATGGTGAAGCATCGCAAACTAGCACTAGTGGCAACGTGCCATTGTACTGGATGAGGAGGCTATCGCTGGACAAAAGGTTTTTTACCCCCTCAAATGCCCTAGCCTCTTCTCTGCCCCAGGACCACACAGCTTTCTTTGCTAGCAACTTATGTAGCGGTTCGGCTACTGTTGCTTTATTCTTCAAGAATACCGCATAGAAATTAACAAGCCCCAAGAATGCCTGTAATTCTGTTTTATTTTTGGGGGCTGGGGCCTTTCTAATGGCCCGTACCTTGCTCTCCGTGGGGTGGATCCCTTCCCTGTCTATTCGGTATCCTAGGAATTCTACAGATTTCACCCCAATGTGGCATTTGTTGAGCTTAACTTTAAGCCCAGCAGACCTAAAAATGCCCAACACCTTCCTTAGTTTTACCCCGAGTTCCTCTAAGTTTTCAGCTGATACCAATACATCGTCGAAGTATGGTACCACTCCTGGTAGGCCCTGTAATAATCGCTCCATTAGGTTCTGGAAGAGCCCTGGGGCCACGCTAACTCCGAACTGGAGTCGTGTACATTTGAAAGCCCCGCGGTGCGTGACAATTGTCTGCGCCTCCGCTGTGCTGCTATCTACAGGTAGCTGCTGGTAGGCTTGGGCCAAATCGAGTTTGGCGAAGACCTGCCCTTGCCCTAATGAGTGCAGCAAATGTTGCACCACTGGAACGGGGTATGCACTTTTCTGCAATGCTTTGTTAAGCATTGCTTTGTAGTCAGCGCAAATCTGGACCGATCCGTCCGGTTTGACTGGGGTTACTATGGGTGTCTCCCATTTTGCATGATCGACGGGGACTAGTATTCCCTGGCTTACTAGCTTGTCTAATTCTCGGTCAATTTTGGGCTTTAGGGCGAATGGAACCCTCCTAGCCTTTAACCGGATGGGGGCGACTTGGGGGTCAAGGTTGAAAGAAATAGGGGTCCCCACGTACTTGCCCAGGCAATCCTTGAAAACGTCCTCGAACTCCTTCAGTAGTTTGTCTCTGAGGATGACGTCGCTCCTGTGGACCCCGGTCACTCCCATGCCCAAAGCTCGGAACCAGTCCAGCCCTAGCAAGCTCGGTAGAGTTCCGTTTACTATGCTGATTGGCAGGGTCTTTTTGAATTGTCCATATTTGACTTGGACGGATGGGACTCCTCGAACAGGGATCCGATTCCCTTGGTAGTCCTGCACTCTCAGTCCTGCACTCTGGGTTTGTAGCTGACGTTTTGCGATGGCTGGCAAGTCTCTCACGATGGTGTCCCAGGACATAATTGTGATTGACGACCCAGTGTCTACTTCCATTGGGCACTGCACCCCTTCAATGTAGACTTGGGTAAATATTTTCTTCTCTAGTCGTGTCGATGCGTGGCCCACTCTCACAGTGGTCTGGTTTAACTTTGCGCCCTTTTTAAATGGACCAATCCCGGGCCACTTCGCTGCTCCCGCGCTCTGATTGGTCGGTTTGAATTTTTGGCGGGAAGGTTGGGGGGCTCGGCAGGCCCGAGCTATGTGTCCTTTTTTTTCACACCGCCGACAAACCGCGTCCCTGAATCTGCAGTTTTGCCGTTGGTGTTGCCCCCCACAACTCACACATTCGTCCCGGTCACCTCTCTCCAGCCTCCCGGTGTGGAACACCTCTTCTCTTCCTCACCTTCCGATTCGGCCTGGACTTCCTCACTGTAGTCTTTGTCCCGGCACCCTGCGGGTTTGGCTTTTGCAAGGTCTCCGCCGCCTTGGTGGACATCTCATGAGCCCTGGCTTCGTCCAGGGCTATCGCTAAAGTCAGGTTGCTTTTAGACAGCAGCCGCCTTTGTAGTCTGATGTCCCTGACCCCACAAATGAGTTGTTCGAGTAGGGAATCCTCCAAATCTCTGTACTCACAGTGGTTTGCGGCTTTCCTCAACGCGGCCATGTACACACTTATTGATTCGCCCTCTCGCTGTACCCGTTGCCTCAACTCGAACCGTTGGACGAACTTTGAGGATACCGGTGCGTAGTGCGCTCAAAGTGTTGTTTGTAGTGTCTGCCACGGTACCGATTGTACCGGCGTTGGCTCTGAGAGTGACTCCGCCGTATCGAAGACCTCTGGACTGCAGTGGCTCAGGAAGTATGCTCGCTTCCGATTATCCAAGACTCCCTGTAGTTCGTTTGCTTCGAGGAAACACTCGAAACGAGCCATGTACGACCCCCATTTCTCCTTTGCGGGGTCAAATGGCGCTGGCGGCGTGTAGCTGGACATCGCTATTTTCCCCTTCGAGAACTGGCTGGGTTTGTGAATTCCTGGTTCCGTCAGCTCTTTTCGCGATCTCACTGCCTCAACATCCCACCTTCGTCGCCAATGTTAAGTTCGGGCAATGAAGAGGCAGGAGACCGTGAGTGACAACAGCTCTTTAGTTTATTGTGACCCCAGCAAACACAACCGGCAAAAACCCCTCTTTAAATACTCTTTTGGTCGAGGCTTCAACCAATCAGCAACGTGCAATTTTCCCGCCCAAAATTCCCTCTCAAAGTTCAAAATACATTACACATAGGGTACAATTTAACACTTAATGATACAACACTTAATGACAAGCATAGTGTACAAATAAGCAATCAGGAACAATCAATATCAATATAAATCATAAGGATTACCAGCAACAAAGTTACAGTCATACAGTCATAAATGGAAAGAGATTGGTGATGGGAACTATGAGAAGATTAATAGTAGTGCAGATTCAGTAAATAGTTTGACAGTGTTGATGGAATTATTTGTTTAGCAGAGTGATGGCTTTCGGGAAAAAACTGTTCTTGTGTCTAGTTGTTCTGGTGTGCAGTGCTCCATAATGTCGTTTTGAGGGTAGGAGTTGAAACAGTTTATGTCCTGGATGTGAGGGATCTGTAAATATTTTCACAGCCCTTTTCTTGATTCGTGCAGTATACAGGTCCTCAATGGAAGGCAGGTTGGTAGCAATTGTTTTTTCTGCAGTTCTAACTATCCTCTGAGGTCTGTGTCTTTCTTGTTGGGTTGCAGAATCAAACCAGACAGTTATAGAGGTGCAAATGACAGACTCAATAATTCCTCTGTAGAACTGAATCAGCAGCTCCTTGGGCAGTTTGAGCTTACTGGGTTGGCGCAGAAAGAACATTCTTTATTGTCCTTTTTTGATGATGTTTTTGTTGTTAGCTGTCTGTCATTGGTATGCAGAGAAAAGAGAAGTGGGGAGAACACACAGCCTTGGGGGCCCCCTGTGCTAATTGTACAGGTATCTGATGTGATCTTGCTTAGCTTCACCTGCTGCTTCCTGTTTGTTAGGAAGCTTGTGATCCAAATCTGTTCAGGTACCTGTAGCTGGTTTAGCTTAGTTAGAAGAGTGTCTGGAATGATGGTATTGAATGCTGAACTAAAGTCTACAAAGAGGACCCTTGCATAGGTCTTTGGAGACTCAAGATTTGTAGGATATAGTGCAGAGCCATATTAACAGCATCATCTGTTGATCTATTTGCTCGGTATGCAAATTGCAAGGGGTCTAACAGCGGATCCATGATGGTTTTCAAGTAGGAAAGCACTAGCCTTTCAAAGGTTTTCATGACTACAGATGTTAAAGCAACTGGTCTGTAGTCATTCAGTTCCTTGATGGTGGGCTTCTTCGACACTGGGATGATGGTAGAGCGTTTGAAGCAAGAAGGAACATAGCACATCTCTAGTGATTTATTGAAAATATGGGTGAAGATGAGGGCCAATTGGTCAGCACAGACTTTTAAGCAAGAAGGAGTTATCTTGTCTGAGCCTGGAGCTTTTCCTGGCTTTTGTCTGTGATGATGAGGCAAGAAAGTTAATGGAAGAGTTTATTATGGTTCACAAGGGTAAAAGTCACCTCTTCTCCCAACTGCCTGGCACCCCTTGTCACCTATGAGCTGTCACACATTCATGCTAATGACCAAAAGATCATCAATTAACTTCACCCCACCTATCAATGCTACACAAATACTGATTTATTTACTCTTGTACACTTCAGGCAATGTATTTATGTGTGTAATTATTTATGTATATAAGTGTTTATTAATCAAAATAAAGGCGACTCTGGGAAGCACACAATAGATAAAATATAATAACAATGAAAGCAAATATAAAAAAACCACAGTAATAAGTATCCTAAAAATAAAGAAGAGTTGGTTTGGTCTAGTTAATGCACTAGGTTAGAAAGTGAGAGAGCATGATTTCAAGTCCTATCTTAGTCATGAAAGCCATGTGGGTGTCTTTGGGCCAGGCAGTCTTTCAGCCCAACCCACCTCACAGGGTTATTGTTATGGGGAAAACAGGAGGAGGAAGGTGTGTTGGAGATGTTCGCCATCTTGAGTCATTTTTAAAACTAATAAAGATGGGATACGGTGGTGAAATTCAAATTTTTTTACTACCAGTTCTGTAGGTGTGGCTTGGTGGGCATGGTGTGGCTTGGTGGGCATGGCAGGGGAAGGATACCTCAAAATCTCCATTCCCTCCCCACTCCTGGGGGAAAGATATTGCAAAATTTCCATTCCCACCCGACTTTGAGGCCAGCCAGAGGTAGTAGTTGTCGGTTCTCCGAACTAAAAATTTCTGCTACCGGTTCTCCAGAACCTGTCACAACCTGCTGCTGGATTTCACCCCTGGTGGGATATAAACAAAGAAACAAACAACCCAAAATACAATCAAAGTAAAGGGAAAATAAAACATGGGCTACACAACCATCTTGCTAAGTCTGTAGTTCGGTGGCTGCCCCAGGCCTGGTCACACAATTAGATCTTGAATTTCTTCTGGAATAGCAAAAGGGGCCAATCTAATTTTGGAGAGAAGGATGTTCCATAGGTGGGCATTACAGTTTAAGAATATTTGCTGGTTTCATTAAGCAGATAGATGGGTACATTCTGGATTCCCACCCTGAAATCTTGCCATCTAGTGAAATCTCGGAAGCTGGCCTTTTCCATGACTGCCCTTAACACCCTCTTGCTGGAGATTCAAGACACCCACCTTTCTAGCCATTTGGAGGGCCATTAAGACATATTTTTTTTACTGAGGTATAGGGGTTGTATTATAAGGTAGATAGTATGGAAGGAGGGCAACTGAGTTTGCTGTGGGGCATCCCAAGGGGACAATTAAGGTGCAGGAGTTTTTTTTATTGCTTTTATTGTTTTATGATTGTTTTATTTATAGGTTTTATTGTTGGTGTGAGCCTCCCTGCAGTTGCTTAACATGGGTGGCCATATAAATATTTTAAATAAATAAATAGCAAAGCTTGCTTGTGAGATGTGCATAGCAGGAACATTCCATCCAAGGATATTTCTTCTAGCTAGGCCAGGAGTCAGCAACCTGTGGCTCTGGAGCCACATGTGGCTCTTTCATCCCTCTGCTGCGGCTCCCTGTCACTCAAAATATGCGTCACAATCGCCAATGTGCGACACCCGCCGGCACGTGATTTATTGAGCTTTTCAACCCCCGGTAGGCCAACCATGGATAAATCCAAGAAAAGAAAAATTTCAGAAGAAAACAGAACGTTTAATTCAACTACATATGCTAGTTTTGTGGCTGCTCAAGAAATAGTCAGGCACAGGAAGGGTTTTGTGGCTCCTGGTGTTTTCTTTTCTGTGGGAAACTGATCCAAATGGCTCTTTGAGTGTTTAAGGTTGCTGACCCCTGAGCTAGGCTGAATGACATGCTAAAAAGGAACAAAGATATGGACTATTGCAAACAAGCCCTTCATGGGAAAAAAATTCCAGCAAACCCAGGATAACATTGGAATGCAGTTTCATTAGCATCAATACTAGTGCCTAGCAGAAAACATGCAACTGAATTTGGAAGTTTGAGAAATGAAGAAAACTTAGTAAATTAAAATGCTAAAATACAGAGCCAATTTTTTTACATTGGTTTTGTAACTGGAAAAGTTAGGGATTAAATCTGGCTATTGCAAAGAAAGTGCTTTAGCATTAAGCTTAATGTTTGAAATGAATGGAATCATTTATTTTAGGGAGGCTTGCATAAGTAATAATCTGCTCCTTAAAGCATTCATACAGTTTCTTTTGCTGAAATCACACCTCCACAACCTTAATACTTAGATACAATTCCCAGGCAGAGGGAATTCTTTGGAGTAAGTGGATACAGGCTGGAGGCAGGGAAATGTCTTAGTTATCCACATCTATGGAAATTAGGTCTTTTTCTCTTTTTAAGATGTGAGTTAGCACTTCTGTGTGCAATCATTGTCCCATCAATGTCTCAAAGACAATTAAGTTAATAGCTGGTAGTGCATGAGAAAGACTCCAGGGAACACTGATGACTGAGTGCAGAGCCGAGCCAAGAGTATTACCTGATTGCCTACCTGTTTATTACCCACTTATGGTGCTTCTTAGCAAGGAAAGGAGAAGTTGGAACAGGATGTTCTATCAAGCAGTCAACAGCCAGGGAATCGGTTTCTCAAATGTTGCCCTTGAGCAAGGAGTAGCTATTGCAGGTGAAATCATCTTCATACTCCCCCCCCACCTCCATACTCCCTCTCCTCCACTAATATGATAGCAATACTTCCAACTAGAAAGGGTGAAGTACAGTAGAAGCTGCAGCTCTTCAAATTCACATGAGGAAGTTAAGTGAGCCTGTAAATGAAGCCATCCTTTATTATGTGCTGTTAACCCACACTTGGTTTCCCTGGAATGAGGTCAAAGAAGTTATGTGTAACTGTTGATTTACAAATGTGTAAGTTGATGATAGTAGAAAGGAACAACATACCTTTGCAGATGCCCTTGTAAGGTGCGTAAGTGTTTGTGGAAGGGGATTACATTCAACATCATAAAATGCCACTAGAGTGGAGGGCACGGCTTTAAAGAGAGTTGCATAGCACTTTATTCCTTCATCCATTGGTTTATTCTAAGTCAGTTACATTTTTAAGGCAAAGTACTTTAAAGGCTTAAACAAAAGGCAGACACAAATAAAATGAAAATAGCTTTTTGCTTTACTTTTTCCAAAACAACAGACAACACTCCAAGAAGAGCTGTTTTGGATCGGGGTTGGGGGAAAGAATGTTTGAAAGCGGAGGTTGGTTGAGGTTGCCTATAAAGGTAAGGGTAATCCAGATGGCAAGGGACTAAAGGAATTAAGACTGTTTGATGCCTAAACTATGTACTAGATCCGTGATGGTGAACCTATGGCACGCATGCCACAGGTGGCACGCGGAGCCATATCTGTGGAAATGCAAGCGTTGCCCTAGCTCAGCTCCAGCATGCATGCGCATGGTGGCCAGCTGACTTTCGGGTCTTCTGGGCCCACCGGAAGTCGGGAAACGGGCCATTTCTGGCCTTCAGAGAGGGTGGAGAAGGCCATTTTCGCCCTCCCCAGGCTCCTAGAAAGCCTCTGGAGCCTGGGGAAGGCAAAAACTGTGCCTATTGGGCCCACCATACCATCACGTGCCAAAAGTGGGGGGAGCACGGGGTGTGTGTGTCACGTGCACATGTGCGGGAGGATAGGGCGCATTGAATTATGGGTGTGGGCATACATGTGCATGCCCCCCTGTGCTTCCCCCACTTACGGTGCATGGCAGCAAAAAGGTTAGATCATGCTGAATCCATTGCTAGCTGTTTACATGTTATTGGGAATTTTGTTGCTACTGGTAGTACTGAAATACTTTTAGTTCCACTTACATCTGAAATTTGAAACAGCATCCACTAGCAAATTTTTGATGGCCACAACTTCTGAATCCGTCTGAAAATCTGAAATCTTACCTATGTGAAAATCTGAAAAAGAAATTATTTCTTTTAACCATCTTTTTTGGTTAGCACTTTTACTAACACATTTCCACTGTGTAGCATTAATTGCCTGGAAAAAAAAATGGGGCTTGAACCACTAAAAGTCTTGTGGCTCCTGTAATGTTATCGCCTTTGAATGGAACTGGTGGAGTTACTCTGTATCTTTGCAAACATAGCAGCTTGTTGCTATGTCTGCCGCCAACTGACATGTCCAAAAATGCACAGAAGATAATCCCCTGCAATTTCCCTGTAGCACAACTGTATGCTGGCTGCAATCCAGCTGTATTATATGAATGAGCCTGCTAGGCATTTTAGAGAATGAACTGCTTAGTTCCCTGTGATCTTGCAAGCAGATTTAGAAATGGACGATTTCTCTGAGGAAACCAACCCCACCTGGCTTATGGTGGCTAGGAATAATAGGCAATATGATCCAACACATTTTAAGAGTTCCTAGATGTAAAGCCCATAAGATACCGTACCATATATTCCATCCAGTGGTGGAATTCAAATTTTTTTACTACCAGTTCTGTGGGCGTGGCCTGGTGGGCGTGGTGTGGCCTGATGGGCGTGGCAGGGGAAGGATACTGCAAAATCTCCATTCCCTCCTCACTCTGGGGCCAGTCAGAGGTGGTATTTACTGGTTCTCCGAACTACTCTAAATTTCCACTACCGGTTTTCCAGAACCTGCTGAATTTCACCCCTGATTCCATCCTTCTTTGTCCTAGATGGCTCCTAGTTTTCTCAGTGAATATTCACTTCCATTCACGTTCTGTATTTTTCCTGAGAGTGAGAGGTTTGCGGAAGGCTTGCTAAAGAAGCCTGTCCCCAGGTAGCTATGATCCTGCTGGTTCCTAGACTTTTTGCTTCCTCTGATAACAACAGACAGCTACATAGAACTACACAGTTCTTTTTTGGGTGGTGCTGACAGCATAGGCACTTGTAACTTCCTCCACTCATATTACCTTTATTTATAGAATTGTGATGGATTTCACCAAGCTTTTGTTTATAAGTCTTAATAACTGGGGACTCTCGTGAGCTAAAGTTTCCAACTTTCACATCAGGTTGTGGTCTCCAAAAGGACCTATAGGTGAGAGACCTATTTGATATATTGAGAATAATAACTCAACAAGTAACTCTCATCCTGCCTACCAAGGGAGCTGGTCAGTTAAAATGGAGAAGCCTCCCAAGAGCCGTCATGTTTTGAGGATGTTCACAACATCCTCTTGAAGTTTCATTAAAGGGACATCTGTTTGTTGTTGTTAGTTGCGAAGTCGTGTCTGACCCATCGTGACCCCATGGACAGCATTCCTCCAGGCCTTCCTGTCCTCTATCATCCTCTGGAGTCCATTTAAACTCATGCCTACTGCTTCAGTGACTCCATCCAGCCACCTCGTTCTCTGTCGTCCCGTTCTTCTTTTGCCCTCAATCTTTCCCAGCATTAGGCTCTTCTCCAGTGAGACATCTGTTAGTGGGTGTCAAAAAAAATTAAGACAAGTAAGCTGCAATTTTACAACCAGCTACTTATTAATGTGTAACACATGTGAAAAAGTGTGAGGCTTCAGTCATGGGACTGTAGCTGCCATTTTGACTCTGTTAACCTCCTCTGTGGACACCCTGGCTTATGATAAGAGCCAGCTACTCCATTTTTTTTACAGTAACTGAAGTCACTAATATGATACGCTTAGGATCAGGGGTGAAATCTAAAAATTTTCCCTACCGATTCTGTGGGCGTGGCTTAATTAGTGGGTGTGGCTTGATGGTCAGGTGACCCGGTGGGCGTGGCTTGGTGGTCAGGTGACTGAATGGGCATGGCCAATAATAATAAATAATAAAAATAATAAACAAAGTATACAAAACTTGGGAGTGCACCGGTCTACCTTCTTTAAAAATAGAGGCACCGGTCTACTAGCCCTTTGAAGCACTGCGGCAGTCATTTAAGGCTGTTTGCAGCTATATCACCACCGAGAGCTTCAGGGACAGGGAAGAGGACCAGCGAGGTGTGGGCGGTGGGGGCAGGCAGTGATTTTTGCTACCGGTTCTCTGAACTACCTGTTCCCATCGCTACCGGATCGTGTGATCCAGTCCAAACTGGGAGCATTTCACCCCTGCTTAGGATTCCCTTGTAGCCACTATTTCTCATGCAAAACATTAGCCTACCTCCAGATCATTTTGAAAGAATTTTTGAGCCTCAGCCGAGTTCTACAGTTGAAACATCTGCCCTCTAAATCAGCCAGATCACTATTTAGCTTTTTATACAGAAGTTGCTGAATGCCTGTATGAAAAGAAGCAGCAGCTTGCTTGTTGTCTTGGGATTTTAAATTTAGCAGATGGTAGACAGGCATCTTTTTAATCCTAACGGTAAAAAGAGAAAGCCAAATGTGAAATAAAATGCCTCACTTTCAATAGAAAAGAACAATAGGACTAATAAATCTCTTTGTAACGAGATGCAGTACAAATTTGGAATATGAAACGGACCAGGGTTGTTAAGGTGTGTATGCGTGTTTGGATAAATATACACTTTCTCTTGAGAGCAGGCAACAGAATTTCATTTTTAATGTGAACCGGTGGTCATAGTAAAAATATGACAATAAAAAAATATCTATCTATCTTTCTATCTATCTCTCTATCATCAATCATCTATCATCTCTCTATCATCTATCATCTATCACCTATCTCTGTTGTCTATCTATCTATCTATCTATCTATCTATCTATCTATCTATCTATCTATCTATCTATCTATCTATCTATCTATCTGTCTGTCAATCCTATCATCTCTCTATCACCTATCCTTCTGTCGTCTGTCTGTCTGTCTGTCTGTCTATCTATCTATCCTCAATCATCTATCATCTATCTCTGTCATTTGTCTTTCTGTCTGTCTGTCTGTCTGTCTGCCTGCCTGCCTGCCTGCCTATCTATCTATCTATCTATCTATCTATCTATCTATCTATCTATCTATCTATCTATCTATCTATCTATCTATCTATCTATCTATCTCTGCCCAAGCACCCCAGTAAGACTATGTCAAGTCCACAAAGTCCTCAACAGCTTGTCTTGAGTTTACATTCCTTAAACTGAAATAATAATACATTATTGGTTTCTCTGTTGTCTGAGTTGATGGCTGGAAAGGGGATTCTTCCCAGTTTTCCTGAGGTGAGGTATATAGTCTATCACATCCTTGGCAGCTGGATCATGCATTAGGGACAAATAAATTGGCCAGATTTCACCTTGAGCATCTCTGCAAGATGTCACACAAAAAGCTTAATGGAAGTTGTATAGTTTTTCTTGCCATCTGTTCTCAGTAAGTCTTAGCTTCCACTTCAAGGACAAGTTCTATAAAGTTTAAATATAAAGTAAGGTCTCCACCTCTATGATGTTAGTTTAAATAGGAATATTTTAGAGAAATAATCCCTGAAAAAAAATCTGCTTTGTTATCCATATTTACTTTTCCACATAACTACTTGAAATAGTATTTAGTATCAGCTCCACATTGTAAATTAATTGGAGCTTTAACTCAACCTTTAGCCTTCATATTGTTACTCTTAACAAGTGTCCAAATTGGTTGGGCAGAAAAACTTGTGCTGGACTCTGAAAACTTTGCTGTTCCTTGCATTTCTGCAAAACCTAACACTTAGCTTGGGATGACTGGCAAGAGTTATCTGTAAGAAACTAGTTACAAGTTCATAAACCTGTTTATAAAATTATATAGTTAGTTATGACTATTCCCTCATGTTTGTACATATACATTTCTTTCATTTTATTGTATTTGTTTTCTCTTTCCCCTGAAACTTCACAGTTCCCCCAACAACAACCCTGCAAGATTAACTGGACAGAGAGAATGACTGGTCTTAAGTCCCTCACTGAACATCATGGCTAAGCTGAAGTTTAGCCTGGCTTTCTCTCATCTGAGTCTAGATCACGGATATCAAACTCGATAGTGTCGTGTGATGTATAATGGAGTTTTTTGCCTTTGCAAAGCCAGAGTGGGTGTGGCCTGCGCGTGACGCATCTGGCCCGCGGGCCGTCAGTTTGACAGGCCAGGTCTAGAGACTCAGGTGTTAGTACCAACTTGATCTTAACTGATCTCAAAAAGCTAAGTGTTACATTTAGATAGAAGATTACCAGGAAATCCAGAACTATAGGGATTTTTTACCAAGAAATCAGAAAACATCCAGAAAAAAAGGCAGTGGCAATCTGCTGTTTTACCAAGAAAGCAATGGCAAGTTCCAGAATCAGTCAGAAGCAAGGTCAACTTGAATTAGATGTTTCCTTGTATTTTGTGAGTATAAGAAGGTTAATTTATGAAGTGCCCTATATATTTCCTTGAGGCTTTCACACTGTCATCTCTACCCCTATAGAATAGGGGTCTCCAACCTTGGTCCCTTTAAGACTTGTGGACTTCAACTCCCAGAGTTCAAGTCCACAAGTCTTAAAGGGACCAAGGTTGGAGACCCCTGCTATAGAAATCTTGAGAGTAAAAAGCTGTGAGTTCATCTTGTCAAAAGCACAATATCACAATTTAATTGGGATCATTAAAAGGGACTGTGTGCGAGAAATATGTTTAAAAAAATGACAGTATTAGAATTTGATTCAGAGGTTATGGGAATTTGCTCCGAATCCCCCTTCAAAATGGTGTGCTGAACAAACAGGTGATTCTTTTTCTCCTGCTGTTGAATAGCTGATTTTGTCACCAAAGCTGGTTATTTGGTGGCTGGGCTCCCCGTTTCTTGAAGGGGAAACTAGGAAGACCCAGGATGACCTTTGGACGATTATGCACTAATGGAGAAGACGGAGTCTGGATAACCGTGGAAGATCTGGTCTCTTGCCATCTTTTCCCTTCAGCTGCTCATTTTTCTTAATCAAACCTGGGTTTTAATTGCACTTTTTGAGGCTTCACTATTTCTTGATTTATGACTAGTTGACTTTTTACCTATTTTATAACCTCTTGCTGGACTTTTACATCTTTTTTTCCCCTGTTGGTCCACTATTTACTATTACATGCCAAACTACTCTTTAGCCATACATGCATACAAATATATCATCATCATCATCATCATCATCATCATCATCATCATCATCATCATCATCATCATCATCATCATTTTAGCCATTGTCTATCCACTACAGGATGAAGGCCTCTTCCGCATGTTTCCAACCAAAAACGGTCCTGAGCTTTCTTTTGCCAATTGAACCTGCAATACTTGCTGATGTCATTGATCCATCTTGTTTTAGGTCTTTTGTGGATGCTTTTTGTCAAGTGGGATCCATTCTATGACTGCCTTGGTCCACCTGCCATCAGTTCTTCTTGCTATGGGACCAGCCCATTTCCACTGCAATTCTTTTACTCTCTTGATGACATCGTATGCTTTCTTTTGTTCTCCAATCCATGTGCAGGTCTTTCTATCTTCTATCTCAAGCAAGTATCTTTCCATGGAACTTTGCGCCACTCATACCTTTTGCAAACAATTGTGAGGTTAGTGTCCATGTTTCTCTGGCATATATTAGAGCAGGTAGCACCTACTACATCTACTATACACTGAATATTATTGGACTTATATTTACACAGGATTATACTACAAATTTTGCTCTTTCTAGCTTACCTTTTTTTTTAAAAAAAGAGCATTGATATTGAACTCTCAATTTTTGATAGGAAAATTCCTCCTCCCTCCCTCCCTTCCTTCCTGGAATATATGTAATAATTAAATCCCATAAATATATTGCATTAAAAGTTTGGCCTCTTTTTAACAATTAAGAGTTTAGTGCACTAGGGTTGTTTTATTGGTTAAATAAGGATAAAATGTTTAGATTAGGCAGAAAATTTTGTTTACTTTTTACTGTGATTTATGATTCATATTATATTGGCTATTTTATTAATTATTAAATACTGGATTTTAATAATGTTAGGGAGTCTTAAAATGCAGTAATGCACTAATCTAATAGTATTTCATTTTATTATATTGCTTGCTAATCTTTCTTATTTTTTTTCTACTTGCTTTTCTTGATATTTTTAAATAACTACTAAAATAAAATAAAATAATTGAGTAAATAAATATAGCAATGGGTCTTACAAAGTCCATGCGTTTGGGATTGTCCCAGGGCTTCCTGGGACATTATTTACTCAATCTGAGTAAATAATACTTCTCCTTCCTATCATGATGCCACACTAATCTGTCAATAAAAATAAACTTTCCAGATGTTACTAAGCACCAGAATTACAACAGCTGCTATTTTAGAAAACATTCCTAGTCTACAAAGTTGCTTGAAGAGTTGCTACAGCTGTTTGAAAAGGGGATATGTCAGCACATATCTATACTATAAAGTCCTTCAGTAGTCAAAGCCTCAGAGAATATTTTTTAAAAATGTTTGTAGTACTGTTCTAAGAAAAAAGAAGGCAAAGTCAAACCAAACCTTGAGGTTCCCACTTTTTCCCATCAGCACAAGTTGCCTGAGAAGAGGCAGCCTCGTGGGCCCAAGCCAGTGGTCGGTTTCAAATTTTTTTACTACCGGTTCTGTGGGTGTGGCTTGGTGGGCGTGGCATGGCTTGGTGGTAGGCGAAGGATACTGCAAAATCCCCATTCCCACTTGATCAGCTGGGACTCAGGACACAGAGAATAGATGGGGGCGTGGCCAGTCAGAGATGGTATTTACCGGTTCTCCGAACTACTCAAAATTTCCGCTATCGGTTCTCCAGAACTGGTCAGAACCTGTTGAAACTCACCTCTGGCCCAAGCACCACTTCCATGATACAATTTGGAGTATCTCTGCTTATGATCTGAAAACAAAAGACTTCTCTTTAAGCCAGGTTGTTAGGAAATCACTGGCACTTCTCAATTAAAGGATATATTCTCAACCGCCACACTTACTGCTAACATAGTGAGAAAAAAACAAACACAACCAGCAATTGAAAAGTTCTATCCTAAAGTCATAAAAGTATGACACACTGAATTACAGTTTAACCAATCATAATCTAATCTAATCTATCATGTCATGTGAACCTGGCCAGTTTGGTTCATGCCAAGCCAGAAACTTGGTTAATCCCCCATGTCAAAGTTCTGTTAACTAGGCAAGAATACAATGCTTAGAATGCAAATACAGTCTAATCATTCTCTTCTTTGCCCTTTTGAACAGTTAATAACACTGGTTTATTAATTTTCAACTGTTGCACGGAGGACGGTAAGAATTTTGGCTATACTTTGAACCAGTGGTGAAATCCAATTTTTTTTCCTATCGGTTCTGTGGGTGTGGTTTGGTGGGCGTGATGTGGCTTGGTGGGTGTGGCAGGGGAAGGATACTGCAAAATCCCCATTCCCACCCCACTCAAGGGGAAAGATACTGCAAAATCCCCATTCCCTCCCCACTCCTGGGGGAAGGATATTGCAAAATCTCCATTCTCACCCTACTCTGGAGCCAGCCAGAGGTGGTATTTGCCAGTTCTCTGAACTGCTCAAAATTTCCGCTACTGGCTCTCCAGAATCTGCTGGATTTCACCCCTACTTTGAACCATTTAAAGCAGGGGGGTCAAACTTGTGACCCAAGGGCTGGATGCGTCACGTGCTGGCCCCGCCCCTGCCCAGTTTAGCGAAGAGGGAAAAAGTCCCAATATGTCACATGATGCCACTGTGACGTTGCCAGTTTGACACCCCTGATT
The DNA here is from genome assembly GCF_028640845.1 of Ahaetulla prasina. Lineage (NCBI taxonomy): Eukaryota > Metazoa > Chordata > Lepidosauria > Squamata > Colubridae > Ahaetulla > Ahaetulla prasina. Next base: position 338,724,203 of record NC_080539.1, read on the forward strand.
TAAAGTGGTATGACACTATGTCACAGTGTTATGGGACAAGTGAGGGAAGTGGATTTTTTTCTTCTTCCCATATAGAAGCAAGCTACTTTCACAACAGGTTCTGTACATCATTCAAGAGGAGGACTGTCAAACTGACATTGTCACAGCGGTGTCACGTGACATATCGGGACTTTTCCCCCCTTCGCTAAACCAGGTGTGGGCATGGCCAACGCATGATGTATCCGGCCCACAGGCCAGAAGTTTGATGCCCTGTTCAAGAGCATAACTTTCCTGAGCAGAATGCACATAGAACTTCCCTTCCTAGTTCTGTATGATGGTGAAGGACAGGGCTATCAATCTCACATCGTCACGGCAGTGTCAAGTGACACATCACAACTTTTTTCCCCTTTGCTAAACCGGGCGTGGGCATGGCCAGTGCGTGACACATCCAAGCCCCAAGCCATGGGCCACGAGTTTGACAGTCCTGGTGAAGGAGATGGAATTGAATGTAAAGTTGGGTTCCTATAGAATAGGGTTCCCCAAAATGTTTAATCTCAATCCCAATATCCCAGTAGAATTTGGATTATAGCCAAAGGTTGCTGTTGCTGTTGCTGTTATTATTTGTAGTACTATCAGTTAAACTAGTATTTATTAAATTATCTTCATATAATAAATGCTTGGGGATTGTTGAACAATCTGGAACTTCATAAAGGGTTAATGAGTGGAAGGTTTGGAGGGGCCCTGGATGTAAAACTTGCTCAAGAGACCTTAGTGAAAACCCCATTTCCACCTTTATTTTTTTTAAAAATATGCCCTCTATTATAAAACATCAGTGTTAAATATAATTGCATACAGTTATACAGATCTGATAACAGCCAAATGGGCCTTAGAAAATATTGTAATTCTCTGTAAAAGAGCAGAATCTTGAATCTTGTATCTTTATTGTTCTTTTTGACTATTTATATTCCTCTTTATAAATGTAATATATTTAGAAATCTTCAAGCTTCTCTTTCTTCCCATATTTCTTAGGATCTCCTAATTGCAAATCCATTCCTTCCTAGGCTAGGTCAAAGGAGAACAGTTAAAAGAATGTTGCAAAACAGGCTCCAATTTTAAAACCGCTCCCACTGATAAAAGTTAAATTAGATAAGCCTGTATGTTGCTTGGTAGCTCATGGAAATTACAATTATAAAGGGGAAAAAATGTAATAAAAGTAGGAAAATTAAAATAGTGCGGTATAAGCTGAGAGCTATGCTTGTGCCAGGTACGTGAACTAAATACTATGGTTCCCAAGGGAAGGAGATATTTGGCTGACTATAGGGGACAGAGAGAATGACCTTGACGGACAGGAAGAAGAGCTGCTTCCAAGGCAACAGTCAGATAAAAGTAACCTCAGTCATGCCAAGAAAATAACATGCGTAAGCATCTTAGGCAAGCCCTTTCCTAGTTCACATGAAGATGAGAGAGGGACGGGGGAAACTTACAAGATTCTGTTCCTATAGTTTTACAGTAAAAGTAACAACTATATAACATTGGTTTGCCTTGAAGGGCTGACGCCTATAGACCTCATCAGGCTTTTGGATATCCATCTGGCCTATGTGATCTTGGAGGCAGTGGTGGAATTCAATTTTTTTACTATCGGTTCTGTGGGCGTGGCTTGGTGGGCATGGTGTGGCTTGGTGGGCATGGTTTGGGTGTGGCAGGGGAAGGATACTACAAAATTTCCATTCCCACCCCACTCCACGGGGAAGGAAACTTCAAAATCTCCATTCCCACCACACTCTGGGGCCAGCCACAGGTGGTATTTGCCAGTTCTCCGAACTACTCAAAGTTTCCGCTACCGGTTTTCCAGAACCTGTCAGAACCTGCTGAATAGCACCCCTGCTTGGAGGCCTTTCTACTGACAGGAGGAGTTGTGACTTCTGCAGCTTACTGGAACCTCAGCAGCCACAATTTAGCTTCAGTTATGTTCATTCTTTCTCCTTTGGAGAAAGGAGAAGTACAAATGAAACAAGACCAATCTTTCTCCATGCAGGAGACAGAAAGTATTGCTGACCAGATGACATCAACCTTTAGGACACACGCCTGAGAGTGGAGGTTCCATTCTTACAACTCTGTCCCAAATATGAAAACTGTGGGGTGAGACAGAACTCTAAACCTGGTCCTTAAGCATATTTATTTCTCCGTATATGCACTTCAAGAATAAACACTAATTGAGATTGCCTCTTATGAAAATCATTCTTCAAGTATGGAGCTCTGCATTCAGCCAAAATGGCATTTTTCATAGAAAAAAGGAGATATCAACAGGCTCAGAGAGGACTTTGGAGATAAATGAACAGCTGAATAGATGGATACCACAGGTATTTTAATACTGCCCAATTCAATTTCTAATTACTAATAACAATATCTTGAGGGGAAGAAGAAAGTTCAATAGGTCAATGGAAAATGAATCCATTCAATGGCAGTAGAATGCTAACAATTCTGGGAATGTGGAGGGAAGGGAAAACCCAGAAAGAGAGAATTGATAGAATGTTCTAGATGTGGACATGGCTAGAAACTTTTTCAGGAGCCTCCATGTTGCAATATGCTGCTATAGGTCTTTTTGAGTCTCTAAGACGTTGGCAGATTGAAACTATTTTCTGCTTTCCATTCTTCTTATTTTTCTCCAGTTATTTTCTAAGGAGGAATATTAATGCCTTTTTTTAAAAAAAAAAATCAAACAGTTTCCTGTAGTTGATGAGATAAGGATAACAAGCAACAGATTCTGGTACATGGAGTTGATTGTGACAGGCACGAGAAGTTTCCAATTTACTTTATTATTTGTTTATTTGTCAATCATATATAAGATAGCAGGTAAAAATATAAACATAATTTGGATACATGAAAAGAGTAAGTAAAAAAGGAATATTAGGACAGGGATGGTAGGCATGCGGGTTCACTTATGCATGCCCCTTACAGACCTCTTAGGAATGGGGTGAGGTCAACAGTAGATAATTTAAGCTTAAAGTTTTAGGGGTTTGGGGAAGAAACTACAGGGTCAGATAGTGTATTCCAGGCATTGACCACTCTGTTACTGAAGTCATATTTTCTGCAATCAAGTTTGGAGTGGTTTACCTTGAGTTTTTTTCTATTATTTGCTCGTGTATTGTTGTGGTTGAAGCTGAAGTAGTTATTGACAGGACATTGTGGTAGATAATTTTACCTACTATGCTTAGGTCAGACTGCGTAGTTCTAAATTGTCTAAGCCCAAAATTTGGAGTCTGGTGGCATAAGGTACTTTATTGCGAGCAGAGGAGTGGAGGACTCTTCTTGTACCTATGGAGTCTCTCGATTGTATTTATGTCTGATATGCAGTAAGGGTTCCAGACAGATGAGCTGTATTCAAGGATTGGTCTAGCAAATGCTGTAGTTAATAGTACAATATTACTAGAGAAGAAGCTACGCAAGATTAGGTTAACAATTCTTAGTGCCTTTTTGACAATGTTGTTACAGTGGGCTCTGGCACTTAGATCTTTATTAATTATTTATTAGACCTATTTATTTATTAGACCTATTTCACAGACAAAAGCCAGGAAAAGCTCCAGGCCCAGACAAGATAACTCCTTCTTGCTTAAAAGTCTGTGCTGACCAATTGGCCCCCATCTTCACCCATATTTTCAATAAATCACTAGAGATGTGTTATGTTCCTTCTTGCTTCAAACGCTCTACCATCATCCCAGTGCCGAAGAAGCCCACCATCAAGGAACTGAATGACTACAGACCAGTTGCTTTAACATCTGTAGTCATGAAAACCTTTGAAAGGCTAGTGCTTTCCTACTTGAAAACCATCACGGATCCGCTGTTAGACCCCTTGCAATTTGCATACCGAGCAAATAGATCAACAGATGATGCTGTTAATATGGCTCTGCACTACATCCTACAACATCTTGAGTCTCCAAAGACCTATGCAAGGGTCCTTTTTGTAGACTTTAGTTCAGCATTCAATACCATCATTCCAGACATTCTTCTAACTAAGCTAAACCAGCTACAGGTACCGGAACAGACTTGTAAGTGGATCACAAGCTTCCTAACAAACAGGAAGCAGCAGGTGAAGCTAAGCAAGATCACATCAAATACCTGTACAATTAGCACAGGGCCCCCCCAAGGCTGTATGCTCTCCCCACTTCTCTTCTCTCTGTATACCAATGACTGCATCTCCAATGATCCATCTGTTAAGCTACTGAAGTTCGCAGATGACACAACAGTGATCGGTCTCATTCGAGACAATGACGAATCCGCATATAGACAAGAGGTCAAACAACTAGCCTTGTGGTGCAACCAAAACAATCTGGAACTGAACACACTCAAAACCGTAGAAATGGTGGTAGACTTTAGGAGAAACCCTTCCATACTTCCACCTCTCACAATACTAGACAACACAGTATCAACAGTAGAAACCTTCAAATTTCTAGGTTCTATCATATCGCAAGATCTAAAATGGACAGTTAACATCAAAAACATCATTAAAAAAGGACAACAAAGAATGTTCTTTCTGCGCCAACTCAGTAAGCTCAAACTGCCCAAGGAGCTGCTGATTCAGTTCTACAGAGGAATTATTGAGTCTGTCATTTGCACCTCTATAACTGTCTGGTTCGGTTCTGCAACCCAACAAGAAAGACACAGTCTTCAGAGGATAATTAGAACTGCAGAAAAATAATTGCTACCAACCTGCCTTCCATTGAGGACCTGTATACTGCACGAATCAAGAAGAGGGCCGTGAAAATATTTACAGACCCCTCGCATCCTGGACATAAACTGTTTCAACTCCTACCCTCAAAACGAAGCTATAGAGCACTGCACACCAGAACAACTAGACACAAGAACAGTTTTTTCCCGAAGGCCATCACTCTGCTAAACAAATAATTCCATCAACACTGTCAAACTATTTACTGAATCTGCACTACTATTAATCTTCTCATAGTTCCCATCACCAATCTCTTTCCATTTATGACTGTATGACTATAACTTGTTGCTGGCAATCCTTATGATTTATATTGATATATTGACCATCAATTGTGTTGTAAATGTTGTACCTTGATGAAGGTATCTTTTCTTTTATGTACACTGAGAGCATATGCACCAAGACAAATTCCTTGTGTGTCCAATCACACTTGGCCAATAAAAAATTCTGTTCTATTCTATTTAGAAATGAGTACTCCAAGGTCCTTGGCAGAGTGAGGGCCATCTATAAGGTCATGTCCATCTAATTTGTATTTTATGTTTTGATTTTTTTTGCCAATGTGCAAGACAGAGCATTTGTTGGTTGAGATTTGAAGTTGTCATTTGTTAGACCAATCTGACACATAATCAAGGTCTTTTTGAAGGGTAATTGCATTGTCTGTGGTGTTGAATAGTTTAACATCGTCACCGAAGGGAACCCAGTTGCTTTTAATATGATCGCAAAGGTCACTAAGTCTTCAGACCAATGTATATGAAGATCTATGAATATCCGTTGGGATTAGTTAAATTCTGAAGAATTGTACCCATACATTGTATAGGATTAAGGTCCCTTGAGATTCATTCCATGCCAGCAAATCTCACTTTCTTAGCTTTAGAATGACACATCCTTTGCTCTTAATGCTTAAACAGGGATTTCCTACCACATATATAGTTTTACTACTCTAGGTATATATTTTCAAAGAATTTCTGAGACTAGATCAAATTAGATTAAAATGTTTAATAAAAGTTCTGATCATTTAAGATTTGATAACTACTGCCAACGAGAACTTTAAAGTGATGGGACATGTTTATATTGTGAGCTTTGAATAAGAAGCCTGTGTGCAAGTCAACTTCTATCCAGCAGAGGTCAGTAATTCCTGCGCTTCAGCACTTTTGGTATAAACCAAAATTAAGGCAACAAGAGAACAAAATTGATATAATTGTCAAACAATCCGTTGGAGAGCACAAACTATTGCACTGAATCATTCTGCCTGCGGAAATATAAAGCCAGTTACTCTGAGATTAAAAATAAACCCTGAGAGCAGAGATGTTAAAAGGAAAAACATGCAAAGTCACAGTGAATTATTGAGTATTAAAAATGGAGAACGGATGCCCTGTTTCAGTACCTGGAGACAGAGCAAGGGACAGAGCAAGGAACTCAAATGCACACTATAGAATAGGAAGTATCTTGCTTGAGAATTGCACTTCTGAGTCAGAATTGAACATGAGTCAGCAATTCAATCTGGCAGCAAAAGAGAGAAACTTAGTTATTTGGCTGCATCTCTTTCATAGCACAGGAAGTTATTATACCCACTCTGTTCCCCCGGTATACTGGCTGGGGAAGTCTGGGAGTTGAAGTCCACACACCTTGAAGTTGCTGAGATTGGGAAACAACGACCTTGGTTCATGGACTTTACTTGAAAAGGATCCAGGCAAGCTGGAAGAGATATAAAGTGAGGCAATGAAGCTAATTTTGGGACTGGAAATTTATTCTTCCAAAGAAGAGGCTGAGGGAACTGAGCAGGCTGAATGAAAGTACAGGTAATCCTCGACTTACGACCACACTTGAGTCAAACATTTCTATAGCTAAGTGAAACATTTATTAAGTGAGTTTTGCCCCATTTTACAACCTTTCTTGCCACAGTTGTTAAGTGAATCATAGCAGTTGTTAAGTTAGTAACACGGTTGTTAAGTGGAATCTGGTTTCCCCATTGACTTTGCTTGTCAGAAGGTCGCAAAAAGGTGATTGCATGACAACAGGACACTGCAATGGTCATAAATATGAGTTAGTTGCCAAGGATCTGAATTTTGATCACATATCCATGGGGATGCTACAATGGTCATACACAGGAGTGAAATCTAAAAATTTTCCCTACTGTTTCTGTGGGCATGGCTTAATTGGTGGGTGTGGCTTGGTGGTCAGATGACTGGGTGGGTGTGGCCAATAACAATAAATAATAAAAATAATAAACAAAGTATAAAAAACAATAGGTATCAAAAACCAACTTTCACACTTTACACACACACAACACAACACAACACAACTGACTCACACACGATGTAAAAGCAGCTGCACTTCACACTTCACACAGCCACAAAAAGCTCAAAAACCAACTTTCACACTTTACACACACACACCTCACACACACACACACACAGACACACAGACACACACACACACACACACACAAAATGCCACATACAGCTTTCTGAGATTTTGTGTGTTTGTATAGTTAGAGTGAAACACTACAGAAACACACCAAATCTCAGAAAGCTGCACAAATATTTTATTTTATTTTATTTTATTTTATTGTGGACTTCAAATCCCAGAGTTCCTCAGCCAGCAAAGCAGGAAGTCAAAGCAAGATTTTTTTCTTCTTCAGTAGTTGAAGAAAAAGCATGCCGTTGCCGAAAGGAGCAGTAATTATAGGTAAGTGAGGAGGGGGCATTGGGTGGGCATGGGTAGGGGCTCTTGTAAGTGGGGGCTGTTAAAAAGTGAGTTTAAAAGCCTGTGAGGATCAGGAAACTCCTCTGGGATTGCCAGAGGAGGCTTTTAAAACCTGGGTTTTTTTTCTTTCCCCCCCCCCCTTCGGCTGAAGAGGGCTTTTTAAAAAAAACTTTTAAAGAGTTTTGATCTCTGCTCAGCCCCGTGATCATCAGAGGTTGTTTTTTTTTACTTTTAAAGGCATGTTTCGGCTGAAGAAAAACTTTTAAAAGTAAAAAAAAAACCGCTCTGCTGATGGTGCGGCTCAGCAGAGGCAGGGGGGGCGGGGCCAGGGATTTTTGCTACTGGTCCTCCGAATCAGCAGCTGCCATCGCTATCTAATCGGGCGAGCCGGTGCGAGCCGGGAGCATTTCACCCCTGATCATACATGTGAAAAACTGTTACGAATGTTTTCTAAGCAATAAAAGCGGTTTGACCAAAAGATCAGTTGCCAAGGGTTGTGTCTGTGATCAGCTTTCCATTACTGAATGTGGCTAGACATGGATCTTTTCATTTGGATGTTTGCACTGATCAAGGATTTGATTTAGCACAGATTTCAATGTCTTCTACTAATCCTGTTATTTTATTAATACATACTTTATGGGGTACAGTCACAGACATCTGTGAATGAAGGACAAAGATAACGCAGGTGTTGTAATATTGTGATGGAAACTCCATTCGTTATGTATTTATGTGCTGTATAAATGTCACAGAAGAGCAGTTTGGCGTAGTGGTCAAGGCTAGAATCCAGGAGACCATGACTTCTGCTCCTGTTCTTAGAGCTGTGGTGGCACAGTTGTTAGAATGCAGTATTTCCGGTTAACTCTGCTCACATTGCCAGAAGTTTGATTCCTTCATTCCTGACCAGGTCAAAGTTGAGTCAGGAACGAAGGAAGGTTGACTCAGCCTTCCATCCTTCTGAGGTTGGTAAAAAGAGGAGCCAGATTGTTGGGGGCAATATGCTGACTCTGTAAACCTCTTAGAGAGGGCTGTAAACCACTGTGAAGCAGTATGTAAGTCTTAAGTGCTATTGCTTAGGTACAAAGCCAGCTGGGTGACCTTGGACCAATCATTTTCTCTCAGCCCAAGGAGGCAATGGAAAAACACTTCTGAAATCTTGCCAACAAAAATCCAGGACTTTACCCAATCAGTAACCAGGAGCCAACACTACTCAGAGGCACACACACAAACATACACACACACTCACCAAAGTGTGTCACAACTATAAAATGGTGGAGCTTGTGTTATGAGGTTGCAACATATATTTTATTATAATGGTGCCACTGTGGTTAGGAATAGATGCCTTTATGTATGGCTTCCACTATCACCTTATGGTTCAGGCTGCAACCTGGCAATAAATTGTATTGAATTCAGTGCAATGTAGAAATATGGGGCTGCATTTCTGGTCTTGGAACTCAGTCAAAATCTTAGAGGCTTCCTGGTCTACTGATATTAATGCTAGTAAAATGAGCTAAAAACCTGAGGGCAATTATGAGACTTATAGGGATGTTTCTGGACAGATGTTTCTACTGCACATCAGCAGTACAGATAGCTCTCTACTTACGACCACAATTGGGACCAGAATTTCTGTTATTAAGCAAGGCAGACGTTAAGTGAATCATGCTCAGTTTTATGTCTTAAAGTTGTTAAGTGAATCACATAGTCATTAGGCAAATCCAGCGTTCTCCCTTGACTTTGCTTGTTGGAAGTTGGCTGGGAAGGTTGCAGAGGGCAGTCACAAAGGCTGATCATTTTTTTCAGTGTCATGAAATTTTAATCACTAAACAAATGATTGTAAGTCAAAGACTATCTATATGAGATTCACATGATTCATTTCTCTGACTTTTCATCTGAGAAGGAGCTGCATTTGATGAAGATCTTGCGGGAAACCTAAGCACAGTCTGTCAGTGTAAGTAACTTTCGCTCCAGGATCTTTACCTGGAGTATCTGAATCATTTATCAGTCATGTACATATTATACAGTAGGTCTTTATTTTATAATATCTTTATTTTAGAAATCCTATTTTTTCCTATAACCAGAATGTGCTTATCCATTAGTAAAGTGGTTTAACACATCAGGACAGGAGAAGTGAACTACTTTGGTCATGAAGGCGCTGCATGGTGAGACAATAGCTGTGTGTTTCACAGTTGAAGCAATTAACACACATGGCAATTTAGAAGCCTCCCCCCACAAGACTATTTAGTTCCAGGTCAATATTACTTTCCTGCATCGCCACCTGTGCTATCTAATGGGCTATATCAAAGGAGGCTCACAAATGAAACATGAAATTAAGATGGCCGCTTCTCCAGCCTGATGTTTTCCATTGGTTTTCACAAAGCTTCTGATGAGTTTCACCTGACGTAGTAAAGCTTTCCTAGCTGTTTTCTGAAACAGAGAAGTAATCCAAGCAATTGGTGATAGCAATGTGCAAGCAGCCTGCTGCTTTTCTTAATAGGGGTCAAGCTGAATGATCGCAAAGTCTCTAGCTTTTACTATTGTTCAGTGGGAAACAGCTGACGGATACCTGCAAACTCTTCTTAACTTCTGTTGCCATTCCCTTTCTCAAGATTGATGTTGTCTCAAAGCTTAGAAAATGACCCTGGAGCAGTATAAGAGAAGATGATAATATTTCTGAGTCACCAGAAGAGCAAAAGAAGAACAGGTGAGTTTATCTCTCACTGAATGGAAAGCAAGCACCTTTCTGTTTTGTACAATCTGCAAGCAGGTCTGTGCTTGCCTTGGTCCTTCGACTAAGCATTTGAGCGCTACGTTTGATTGTGTATCTCTGTGGTGGTACTTGGGATGTCTCCCAGTTCATGTTGGTGGGGAGAAAATAAGAATTGTTGTATTCAAACACATCTAAGAGCCCCAGATTGAGATGATCTGTTTTAGATCAACTTACCCCAAGTTATTTTGGGTGTGGTTAGTAAATTCTAAGCACATAGTTAAGACATGTTTGTTTTCCACACCATCTGGATAATAATGAATTGTATTGCTTGGAATCTTCTAATTCATCTGATTAAATTCCTGCCTTTTGTCCTGATTGAGGACATTTATATCCCACTCACCTCTCAAAGAGCTCAAAATGGCTCCCACAGATAATCTTTCCATTTAATTTCATATAGTTATAAGAATATCATTATATTAAGTAGTATGACGGTACCTGGCAAAGAAATTTGAGACCTGAATAGTAATTGAAAATATGCACCCCTAGTTCTCTGCAACCCCAAAATTTGAATCACCATGCAATATTATAAATACTTCCAGTGCTAGTGTCCAGTGTGTGTGGCCACTGCATCTCCCTTTAATTGTGCCACCAATTATTTCAGCAGTTTTCTTCCTGTGCTTACTATAGCAAAGCTGTAAACTATGTCATTGAGATGATGTTTGGGCTGAGTGAATTGAGTCACAGCTCATTCACTCATGCTTATGATTCATCACTTGAGACTTTCAAGAAAAATTGGACTGCCATTTGTCAGAAATGGTGTAGGGTCTCCTGCTTGAGGTGGGGGGGGGTTTGGACTAGATGACCTATAAGGTCCCTTCCAACTCTGTTAATCTGTTATAAGTATAAACCAGCCCTTGTGGCAGTGATCATCATCACACCTTCTGAATGGAAGTCCTTCCTTATGTACCTGATTCTGCAAGTTAACTTTGGAACCCAGCTTCCAACCAGACTTACCCTGAGGTTTTTGGTATCCTTTCGCAAGGCAGCTTTAGATAAGCCTTGATTGATTGATTGATCTGCCTGCTCATTTCATAATGGTAATGTTGGGTGGCATGCAAGGATTGGAACACAAAATCCACAGCATTCAAGAACTCCACTCATAGAGAAACACATAACCACAACAGATTTCTGTTTTCACTGGTGCCAAGGAAAAGTCCTGGATGAGTGCCTGCTTCTCTAAGCTCTTATTATTGCATGATTTTCACTCATGTACGCTCTGATCCTCCAAAGCCCCATCAACTTGTGCAGCTAAGGTTGTTTTTCCATTTCTAATTTGCACTGCTTATTCAGTGAGCCACAGAAGTGTAGGAGCTGGAGAAATACCAAGAAGTATAGAGCACAGTATCTCTGCTTAGGATCCGGATTGTCTTGTAATCTTTGTTTTAAATCAGTGGTCCCCAACCTTTTGGGCCCAAGGGACTGGTTCTATGGAGAAAGGTTTTTCTGTGGACTGGAGCCTGGTGCTAGTCCATGGAACAGGGGTTGAGGACTCCTGCTCTAAATGAAACAACTTGCAACTCTTGGAAATGTACAAAAAATGTTAAAAAATGCTAGAAAACACTTAAAATTAGAAAAAACGAATAGAGAAGTTAAAAGTTAAAAATCAAGAAGATGGAAGTCCTGGGGGTGAGAATCTTCTCTAACCTGTCAGCCACTCTGAATGGAGCAGGCCCAGGCCAAACAGCAGAGCAATAGCAATAGCACTTAGACCTATATACTGCTTTACAGCCCTCTCTAAGCGGTTTACAGGGTCAGCATATTGCCCCCAACAATCTGGGTCCTCATTTTGCCCGCCTCGGAAGGATGGAAGGCTGAGTCAACCTTGAGCCGGTGAAATTCAAACTGCCAAATTGCAGTCAGCTGGCAGTCAGCAGAAGTAACTTGCAGTACTGCATTCTAACCACTGTACCACTGTGGCTCTCTAGCAACATTTTTAGGCTCCTCTGGAAAGCCAGGAATGTGGGGACAAACCTCAACTCCAAAGAGAGAAGAGAGACTAGTCCAGAGGGCAGGGGTCACAACAGAAAAGGCTCTTCTCCTGTACTCTACCTGCTGAAATTCTTTGGCTGACAGGATCTGAAGCAGGGGTGAAATCCAGCAGGTTCTGACAGGTTCTGGAATACTGGTAACGGAAATTTTGAGTATTTCGGAAAACTGGCAGATGCCACCTCTGAATTTTGCAGTATCCTTCCCCTGGAGTGGGGTGGGAATGGAGATTCTGAAGTATCCTTCCCCTGCCATGCCCACCAAGCCACACCATGCCCACCAAGCCACGCCCACAGAACCAGTAGTAAAAAAATTTGGACTTCATCACTGATCTGAAGCAGGGGTCTCCAACCTTGGTCCCTTTAAGACTTGTGGACTTCAACTCCCAGAGTTTTGCTGGCTGAGGGACTCTGAGAGTTGAAGTCCATAAGTCTTAAAGGGACCAAGGTTGGAGACCCCTGATCTGAAGTAAGTCCTTTCCCCTGAAACAAGTGGGGTGGGTTAGTCCCACTAGAATGAGATGGTTAGATACCTTGGACCCAGTCCATAAAGAGTTTTAAAGGTAATGATCAACACCTTGAGTAAGATCTGAAAGCAAACTGGCAGCCACTGCAGCTCACATAACAGTAGGTAACATGTGCCACCTGTTTGTATTGCTGTGTTATGTACCAGGTAGCTTCCAAGTACTCTTCAAAGATACCCAATGTAGAGTGCATTGCAGTAATCCAACAGGGAGATGAATAAGGAACGAATGACAGTGTACAGGTCTTACAATCAAGGAAAGGGAATGACTGGTGCATGACTGGGAATAACACAAAGTTGTAAAAAGGCTCTCCTAGCCATGCCTACCACCTACTCTTTGAGCAGGATTCGCAAGTCTAGGAGAAGCCCCAGGTTGTGCACTGCGTTTGTCTGGGGTAATGCAAATCCATCCAGAACTAAGGATGATAAACCCTCAGATCCTAAGGCTCCTTGAACCCACAGCCTTTTACTACATTTAAGATACAATCCCCCTTTTTCCTTTATTAGTTTACTTATTGCGTAATATCCAGCCTTTTTAAAAAAATAAGGATGCCAATCTTTTTCATTGTTTTTGCTTTTCAGCCTGTAAATGCCAGCAGCATTCCATGCAGAAATGTTGCAACTAAAGCATTTCCTAGATGATAATGTGTTGGGACTACAATGGAGTCAGCACCTGGCATCATTGGGCAGCTACCCCATCCCCAAAACTTTGCTGCACCCTCTGCTAATTCTAACCCTAAATTCCTGTCCAATTAACAATTCTAGATCTTCAGATACCCTGCTTTTTCATTGCCCATAATGCAGGAGTGCAATCCAGCAGGTTCTGACAGGCTCTGGAGAAACGATAGTGGAAATTTTGATCAGTTCGGAGAACCGGTAGCAGAAAATTTGCGTAGTTCAGAGAACCAGCAAATGCCACCTCTGGCTGGCCCCAGAGTGGGGTGGGAATGGAGATTTTGCAGTATCCTTCCCTTGCCATGCCCACCAAGCCACACCCACCAAGCCACACCACACTCACCAAGCCACGCCCACAGTACCGGTAGTAAAAAAAAATTGGATTTCACCACTGCCATAATGTCTATAGAGATACTCAGTCATCCAGGTCATGGTTGTCCCAAATGTGCTTTTTTTCAAGAGGCAACTGACTTTGGTTTTCCTTGAAGGCATCTCGCTTCTCATCCAAGAAGCTTCTTCAGTTCTGACTGAATGGTGGGGAAGAGAAGGATTTATATTCCTTGCAGTCATCTGGTCATTAGCACTCTTTCTCAGAATTCAGAAAGAGTTCTCAGAAATTCACAATCTCCTGGTTTTCAGCTAAGTGCCTTAACTACTAAACCAAACTAGCGATCCTTGATGTTAACTGTATTGGGGTACAGACTTTCAGTAGAGCCCAATTTGTCAAAATTTGCAATTTGGAGCCTTTATGGAAACAAATATTTTGTCTTCTGAGAAGAAATACAATCCTCTGTGCCACATTAGCTTTTCAGCACTTATAATGAAATAGCTGCAACGAAACAATATTTTATCTGATACTAAAGCACTTCTTGGGAGAAAGCCAATTCAGGTTACCTGTTTACCACCAGATTTGGCATGCTTGGATGCACAGAGCATTCCCTGAAGTGCCAGCACTGATCAAGAGAAGCATGCTTGCTAGGGCAGGGGTCTCCAACCTTGGCAACTTTAAGACTTGTGGACTTCAACTCCCAGAATTCCTCAGCCAGCAAAGGTTGGATACCCCTGTGCTAGGGCATTGATCAAGACAAGCGTACTAGTTAAGTTGATGGTTTGCCAGAGATGAAAGATACTTGGTGTGTTATGTGTGTGCATATGAAAGAGGGGGAGGGGAGAACTCCCATGTTCATTATTTATTTTTATTTTTTTTGCTGAAAATGAGTTACAACTCCCACCCACCCCTCTTTTTTTTTTGTTTTAAGATTTTTATTCATTTGCACTGCTCTTGTGCATTGGACCGCATGCTAGCGCTTGGAACTGTAGAAGGTCGTGGTTTGTCTGGCAAGCAAGTATGGGAAAACATCTCTTCCTTTGTTTCTGCATGTCGGCTGCTGTTAAAGGCACAGTGGAAAGAGAACTAAATGGCACATTAAATGACCTTTTGGAGGGGAGGACTGGGTTCTCTGGTTTTTTCTAGAGCTATTGGAGATACCCTTACCAGAGACAGCCTTTTCTCATGGAGGTTTAATTAAGCCTCTTTAAAAAGGAGATACACCATTGCCTTCATTCCTTCCTAGCAGCTGCAGTGTTTGGGATTAATGATTTCTGTTGACTCAGAAGGCATCCTTAATTAATTGGTTAGCCTGTTTTCAATTCTTACATTTTTTTTTATAGAACTGCAGATGGCAAGTGCTACCTTGGAAGAGACATTCCCCTATTGTGGGTGGGAAATAAAAATGGAGAATTTCATTTCTGAAATTAAACTCCCGGTAGCACATATGGCTGTAATCTGAAAAAAAAAAGTGATTATCTTTTTAAATAGATAAGGACATTATGTGGATCTATTGAATGACATAACATTCTTTCCATGTTTCTTACATGAAAATCCCATTTTGGTTAAGGGAGGTAACTCCACATAAGCATGTTCAGAACTGTAATATTGCTGGCAAACACTTTTCTTTAAATCTGAGCAAAATACATTGATTCAGAGGCAAAAAGAATTGATTTCTGTAATTTTGTGGAAGACAGACACCCAGCAAGCGAAAGAGTCTTTTTGGACATATGTCAAGCCATATATCAGGGGTATCAAACTCAAGGCCTGAGGGCTGGTTCCGGCCTGTGGGGTACTTAGATCTGGCTCACAGGACTGCCCTGGAAACACTGAAGGACAGGCCCGTGACACTTCTGCCAGTGAAAACAGGCTCCCAAGCTCTGTTTTCGGCTGCCATGGCCTCCTGCAATCCTCTGCCAGTAAAAATGGAGCTCGGGAGGGCTACAGATGGCCGTCCCAAGCTCTGTTTTCACTGGGAAAGGATTGCAGGAGGTTGTGGCAGCCGAAAATGGAGCTCGGGAGCCTGTTTTCGCTGGTAGAGCACTCGGGCCACCACAGGAGCCCCCAACAGGAGTGATGTTGAGCTGGCCACGCCCACCACAACCATACCCACCCCTGCCCTCTGAGGTCAAACATAACCCTGATGTGGCCCTCAGTGATACGATAAGGTATATTCCTCATATTTCTTCCAGGACTGTCTACAGATTAGACAGGTTTTATGACTGGCCGCTTAGTGACCATTCAAAGTTATGGCCAACCTGAAAAGGGATTTACAACTCAGATTCAAAGTTCTGATGACCCCCCCCTTGTCCTCTACAGTGGTCACATGACCAAACTTTGGGCATCCGGCAGCACAGCCATATTTAGGGCTGCTTGCAGTGTCACATGACTGCATTTTACAATGGTTTTGCTGAAACCATTGCACTTCCTTTTTTGGCAAAATTGTGCTTTGTAAAGTACTGGTTTGTTTAAGAGTGTTGTGTTTACTTATCAACTGCTGCATTCACTTCATCACTGCTTTACAAATTGCTGTTTGCTTTACAGTCTCTGCATTTGCTTCACAACCATTGTAACATACAAAATTTATGACTGATATGACCGTAATGCGTTTGCTCAGTTGTATGTTTGGGACTGAGAGTAAAAAAAAGTCAAAATGGCAGCCGCAATGGTGTCATTAAAGCTCTGCCTATTGTTTATACCTGTTGTACACACAATATTCTTCCCTGCCCTCTGCACTACATTTTCTGACATATTCAGTTTTGAGAGGGCCTCAAACCTGGCCCCGTTTACCCTTAATTATGTTAAGGTTTAGATTATTGTGAAAGTCTGTGTGCAGTGGATGTGTCTAACGCTTGGCATTTGCCCCTAAGTCTCCATTAGTCTTTGTGTGTGAAAGAGAAAGATGCAACCACACAACTTCTCTTTCTATAGCATTTGATATCTGAAGTGTCTACAAGAGATCTGAACATTAAAAGGTACAATATTCAAACAGCACATTATTGCAGACAGTCGGTCTCCCATTGTCCATTTTTCACTAGAGATGTTATTTATTCCACTTGCATTTAACTTCATCACAGTGCTAGTATTTGACATTAACAATAAATCCTGCCTAGCAAATTTCAGTTAATGCAGCTCTGTTGTGAGTTCATCTATTATTGGCAATCTTGTACAAACATACCAACCAGGACAATAGAACCTGGCATTCTTTATTATACATTTCTCCCCATCTTTGCTGCGTTTTTATGGCAAATCTGAGAAAGACTGAGGAAGCCAATCAGAAAATATGCTTCCCTTTTCTGAATGGTGAACAATTGCAGGGAGAATAGATGAAGGGGAAAAATGCAGGAAGCATAACACAAAAGCCCTCCAGTTGACGTGATCCTTGGCATTCAGTTATTTAGCCCTCTTTGGTACTTAATTTCTCACTTTCCACTGCTTTTGAATCCCATCATTCGGCTTTTTAGCGATGAGCTATTTATTTATTTAGCATACTTACATGGCCACTCATATACCAGTGGCACTCAGGGTGGCAAAAAAGTAAAACCAATTTTATAACACAAACACACACACACACATGAGCCCCCACCTCCATCTCAATAACAGCATAAGAAACACCCACGCACCCACACCAGAGCTCCATTAACATGCTGACCCCAGTATCTGGGGGAAAGCCAGGTCTTTGTGGGCCTTCTGGAAGGTGGTAGGTTTGGGGGTGTCCATATCTTGGAGGAGGGGGGAGGCTCTTTTGCATGACAGAGAAGGCACAGCTTCCTGGGATCACCAAGTGACACCAGTCTTGTCTACTTGAGTCACATAACCTAAACCCAATAATGAGAGGCAAAGGAAAGCAACATTCATTCCATAGATTCTCTATTGGCCCTCCCCTTGTTGATATATTTTATTTAAAATAACGTAACGTAACGTAACGTAACGTAACGTAACGTAGCGTAACATAACATAACATAACAAACAACAGAGTTGGAAGGGACCTTGGAGGTCTTCTAGTCCAACCCCCTGCCCAGGCAAGAAACCCTACACCATCTCAGATAGATGGTTATCCAACATTTTCTTAAAAAATTCCAGTGTTGGAGCATTCGCAACTTCTGCAGGCAAGTCGTTCCACTTATTTTATTTATTTATTTATTTATTTTATTTCTATACCGCCCTTCTCCCGAAGGACTCAGGGCAGTGTACAGGCAAAAATAAAACAGACAGTACAATATATAATTTAAAATGCAATTAAAAAACTTATTTTAAAATTGGCCTGAAAATTAAAATATACAGTGAGCTAAAACCCCAATTAAAATTAGTTAATAAGAATTTTAAAAATTTGATGAAATTCAATTTAAGACAGCCCCGCGCGAATAAAAAGATGTGTCTTCAGTTCGCGACGAAATGTCCGAAGGTCAGGTATTTGGCGTAAACCCGGGGGAAGTTCGTTCCAGAGTGTGGGAGCCCCCACAGAGAAGGACCTTCCCCTGGGGGCCGCCAGCCGACATTGCTTGGCGGACGGCACCCTGAGAAGTCCCTCTCTGTGAGAGCGTACGGGTCGGTGGGAGGCATGTGGTAACAGCAGGCGGTCCCGTAAGTACCCAGGCCCTAAGCCATGGAGCGCTTTAAAGGTCGTAACCAGCACCTTAAAGCGCACTCGAAAGGCCACAGGCAGCCAGTGCAGTCTGCGCAGGAGCGGTGTTATATGGGAGCTACGCGGAGCTCCCTCTATCACCCGCGCAGCTGCATTCTGGACTAACTGAAGCCTCCGAGTGCACTTCAAGGGGAGCCCCATGTAGAGAGCATTACAATAATCCAAGCGAGAGGTAACGAGCGCATGAGTGACCGTGCACAAGGCATCCCGATCAAGGAAGGGGCGCAACTGCCGAACCAGGCGAACCTGGTGGAAGGCCCCCCTGGAGACGGCCGTCAAATGATCTTCAAACGACAGCCGTTCATCCAGGAGGACACCTAAGTTGCGCACCCTATCCTTTGGGGCCAATAACTCGCCTCCAACAGTCAGTCGCGGCTGCAGCTGACTGAATCGGGGTGCCGGCATCCACAGCCACTCCGTCTTGGAGGGATTAAGCTTGAGCCTGTTTCTCCCCATCCAGACCCGTACGGCTTCCACACACCGGGACAGCACTTCAACAGCTTCATTGGGGTGGCCTGGGGTGGAGAAGTACAGCTGGGTGTCATCAGCGTACAGCTGGTATCTCACCCCAAAGCCACTGATGATCTCACCCAACGGCTTCATATAGATGTTGAACAGAAGGGGCGAGAGAATCGACCCCTGTGGCACCCCACAAGTGAGGTCCCTCGCGGTCGACCTCTGCCCCCCTGTCAACACCGTCTGCGACCGGTCAGAGAGATAGGAGGAGAACCACCGATATATGGTGCCTCCCACTCCCAATCCCCCCAACCGGCGCAGCAGGATACCATGGTCGATGGTATCAAAAGCCGCTGAGAGGTCTAACAGGACCAGGGCAGAGGAATAACCCCTGTCCCTGGCCCTCCAGAGATCATCCACCAATGCGACCAAAGCTGTCTCCGTGCTGTACCCGGTCGGAAGCCGGACTGGAACGGGTCTAGATAGACGGCTTCATCCAGGTATTGGGGTAGCTGTCGCGCCACAGCACTCTCTACAACCTTCGCAACAAAGCGAAGGTTGGAGACTGGACGATAATTACCCAAAATAGCTGGGTCCAGGGAGGGCTTCTTGAGGAGGGGTCTCACCACCGCCTCTTTCAAGGCGGCAGGGAAAACCCCTTCCAACAAAGAAGCGTTGATAATCTCCTGGAGCCAGCCTCGTGTCACCTCCTGAGTGGCCAGTACCAGCCAGGAAGGACACGGGTCCAGTAAACATGTAGTGGCGTGAAGCCTCCCCAACAGCCTGTCCACGTCCTCGGGAGCCACAGGGTCAAACTCATCCCAAATGGTCTCAACAAGACGTGTCTCCTCTCCCTCGCTTGGATCATCATTTACCCGAATCAGGTCCAAGGCCGTCATGGAAGCCTGGAACTCCCGAGCTGCAGTCGATGACAAGCCAGCCGATGGCAAGTTGAAATCTCCCATGACTATAAGTCTGGGGGTCTCAACCGCCACAGAGGCGAGTACCTCCAACAGCTCGGGCAGGGCTGTGGTCACGCAGCAAGGAGCCAGGTACACGATCAACAAGCCCAACTGATTCCTATAGCCCCACCTCACATAGAGGGATTCACAACTGGCAATCTGAGGAACAGTGGCCTCCCTCGGCTCTAGATCTTCCTTAATGACAACCGCCACCCCCCCACCCCTACCTTGGGCCCTCGGCTGATGAAATGCTCGAAAACCTGGAGGGCACAGCTCAACGAGGGGAACCCCCTCGGACCCAACCAGGTCTCCGTAATGCCCATAAGGTCATGGACTCCCCTGAATAAGATCACAAATCAGGGGGCTTTATTAGCCACGGACCGGGCATTACATAACATCAACAAGATCCAGGCTCTGAGGATCATGGCCGCCTGAGGAACGGGTAGGGACTGAGGGCGGAGCATGATCGCTGTCAAACATCGAGCACGTGCTCCCAACACTCGATATGCCCCCCCCTCCGCCATATCTGCCTCTCCCACTTACCGTACAGATTGAACAACCTTTAGTCCTGGAACAGAACCTCCCCTGCCTTCGGACCAGATGTAATAATGTCGCAAACAAGCACAGGGGCTGGATCCCTCCCCGACGGGTTCTCTCCCCTACCCGTCAAATCCCTCCCCCCCTCCCAACCCTTAAAATCCCCATTAAAACTCCCCTTAAAAAATCTCTTAAAACAGCTAATTAAAAAGCCCCTAAGCCTCCTATTTTTAGCATGCCACCTCTCGGGGCTCCAAAGCCCGTCCTCAAGGTGGGCCCTCGATAATATGGAGGGCCAAACCCGCGAGAGAGGGGCATCTCGCAGGGCAAGAAGGTCAGCCGCAGTAAACGTTCGCATCACAAAGAAGTCCGGCAGGAGGCCCATCCTGGGCCGGTCAAGATGGTAACAGATGATACAGTGACCACAACCAGTCTGTCAGTCTGTCCTGATGGGAAACAGTCAATAGTGATCCTTGTGCGGTAGAGGACAAAACCGCTCACTCAGTCAGTTCACCACCCCCTATAAATAGTCAGGGGTGGACTAAGGAAGAAGGAGGGGGGGGGGACCGATGATAAAGATGTTAAACAGGCCGTCCGCCGCCTTGAAACACCGAGGCAGGCCGCCGCCGCCGGCCACCTCCGCCCGGCCATCGCCGCCGAAAGCGTCCCATCGCCGCCGCATGATTGATTGTTCTAACTGTCAGGAAATTTCTCCTTAGTTCTAAGTTGCTTCTCTCCTTGATTAGTTTCCACCCATTGCTTCTTGTTCTACCCTCAGGTGCTTTGGAGAACAGCCCGACTCCCTCTTCTTTGTGGCAACCCCTGAGATATTGGAACACTGCTATCATGTCTCCCCTAGTCCTTCTTTTCATTAAACTAGACATACCCAGTTCCTGCAACTGTTCTTCATATGTTTTAGTCTCCAGTCCCCTAATCATCTTTGTTGCTCTTCTCTGCACTCTTTCTAGAGTCTCAACATCTTATTTATTTATTTATTTATTTAGTCACAACAGTATATATTTCCTGGAGTAGCCTTTTCCCCAGGCTCTGCATAACAACTGTGAGGGGGGAAAAACCCTCTGCATGAGCAGGAATGTCATGTCTGTATGAGCTGCAGGGCAGTTCTATTCACAATACACACAATGCCCTGATGGTGAGTCCATAAACACTTCCATGACATTATGCTGGTAATAATGTTTAGCCATGCTGCCTGTTAGGATATTTTTAATGATTTCTGAGACCAGACAGCAGCCCTACGGATTTCCTAGTAGCTTCTCACCCCGGGATTAATCAGATTTGGATGTGAGCAGGTAAAAAAGTCAAGCTGGCAGCCACAACAATGTGATCAAAGCTCCCTCCCAGCCCCTTTTTTGATGTACATTGGGCTTGTCAAAAGGGGCAGGGCTGTGATCACATGTATTGGCTGCCAGCTTGATTTTTTTTTAACCACTCTCCTGCTAGTTCTACTCCTGCTCAATTTTTGTTGTTAGCCAAGATTGGCTAGTGCTGTCATCTGCCACGGCACCTTCTATTACTGTCTGTAATATAACCAAAGTGCATGAAATGGAGTAAAAAATATCCCTCTGCACGTCCTTGAAAGGTTCTTACGGGCTAATTCTGAAAACATCATTATAACAGGAGATTTAAAAAAGACAGGACAATTTTCACATCAATGTATTTAAAACCCTCCGTTTTTCACATTTTATCTTTTAATTTATTGATGAGCGAGAAATTGGATCTTGCTGACTTTCTTTAAAAAAACAACAACCCTAATGTAATTAGGTAAGTCATATAATTGCACCTCCTCAAGGATTCTCTCATCCATGAAGGGGATATAAGCTGGATCAGCAAGGTGGGCTTTCTGGATTAATATTGTCCACTCAGCACGAGCATCTGAACTGTCCTCCCCCCCAGGAAAAAATAATTGGGCTGGAGAAGAGAGCAGAACTGAGCAGAGAGATAGATACCTTGGAAGAGAATGAGAGATTGATAGATCAGCAGCTTAAAAATCTGAAAGAGTGGATATAGATTTTATTTATTTTATTTTATTTATTCATTTGTCAAGCATATGTAAGATAACAGGTAAAAGTATAAACATAATTTGAATACATGAAAAGAGTAAGTTAAAAGGAATATTAGGACAGGGATGGTAGGAACGCTGGTGCACTTAATGCAAAAAAAAAATTATAAAACTTATTTTAAATTAAAAATTAATTTTATAATTATATAAAAATATAAAAGATAGTTTTATTTTTTGTTTTATTTTATTTATTTTTATTTATTTACACTTATATCCCGCCCTTCTCCGAAGACTCAGGGCGGCTTACAGTATGTCAAGCAATAGTCTTCATCCATTTGTATATTATATACAAAGTCAACTTATCTGTGTTGTGTGAGCTTGTGCACGTTTGAAACAGCAGCAAAACTAGTGTTTCTTTTTCTAACGTTTGGGAACACATTCCCATTTCCCTGCTTGCCTCAAGCAGCTTCCTGAATTCAAATTCTTGAATTGAAGCAAGCAGAGAAATGAATTTACTTAATTTATTTTCTCTCTCCTTGCACTCTCCTCCTCCTCCTATAACTTTCAAGGCAGTTGCTGGGGGAAAAAAAAAATCAAACAGTTGTTTGTCAGTTTGCAGCCCGTGGACTCCCTGCCAAAAAGAATGGTGAAAAAGAGATTAATGTTGAAGGTTTCAGCCTTGTTCACTGCCAGGCTACAGCACTGCCAGAAAGAGTTGCAAGGATCTGCAGACAAAAGCGCTCACATCAATCCAGATTGTCTTCTTCATTCCTGCAGCCACCGCAAAAAGCAACCACTGTTAGAGCTATTGGGAAAAGCACCCGGTTGCAAAACGCTGACATGCTGTCTTTTTGATTGCACAGGTTGTAGTGGCTTTCAAATGAAAACAAAGGAATGGTGCCTCTGTAATCAAGTTGATTCCCCTCATGGTAATTATTCAGATTTTTTTTTTATTTTTTGCGCAAACGGCTAGAGGAATGTATATTTCATGTTCTGAAAATGTGGATGGGAAGGTATCCAAGTTGTTTATTTACTCTCCTTTGGTATGAATAGAATAGAATAGATTTTTTTTTTTTACTGGCCAAGTGTGATTGGACATGAAGCAATGTTTTTCAAATTTAACTATTTTAAGATGTATGGACTTCAATTCCCAGAATTTCCTAGTGAGCATGCTGGCTAGGGAATTCTGGAGTTTGAAATCCATGTATCTTAATATTGTCAAGTTGAAAAATTCTGGTGTGGAATGTAGGCAGGAGGAGTTTTGTTTTTCTTGTACCTGAGGAAATTTAGGGGATTAAGTCACTTACTGAAAAAATAATTTGGGGACTCTCTTTTAGGTCAGCTGAAGGGAGCACAGATTGCCACATGATGTTTTATGCCTATTTGTAGCATTCTGAAGTCAGTAGAAATTTGCTTCAGATTGCTTCAGAGGCTGAAGAAGGAAGAAGTGAGGAAGGAAAAAGGAGGGTGAGATGGGAGTGCTCTAAATGACAAAAATGGCTGAATGGCCAATTTTTTTTATTAAAAAGGTTTTACAAAGTTTTAACAAATATCTTCCCTCCTTCCCCCTTCCCCATACTCCCCCCTTCCCCCCTCCCCCCTCCCCCCTCCTCCCCCCCACCCCCTCTCCCGGCTTCCCAGAGCAAAATACAGGGTATAACAAATATCTAACAATCATAAGCTAAACTTATGCTAACTATCCATAAACTCTCATTCTCCCCTAGGAGCTTAACTCTCCTTTTACATAAAGAGAAATATAAATATAATTCTCGCAATCTGTTCACTCAAAAGCTATTTGGTATTTCTTAGTCTGATATCTATTTTGAATATAGTCAATCCATCTTCTCCATTCCACTATGTATCTTTCTTGTGAACAGTCTTTCAAATATGCTGAAATTTTTGCCATCTCTGCTAGATTTGCAACTTTTAATATCTATTCTTCAATCGTAGGCAGATGTTTCTTCTTCCAATATTGCGCTACCAATAGTCTGGCTGCTGATATTAGATTTAAAATCAATTTACTCTCTATTATCGAACAATCTGAAATTATACGCAGTAAAAACAATTGTGGAGTAAACTTTATCTTCTTTTTCAAAATATTTTGCATGACCCACCAAATTCTTATCCAAAATGGTTTGATTTTTTTACAAGTCCACCATATATGATAATAAGTAGCATCATCACAATCATATCTCCAACATTTAGCTTGCAAATTCGGATATATACAGGCTAATTTTTTAGGGTCTAGATGCCATGTATAAAACATTTTGTAAAAATTTTCTCTTAAATTTTGTGCTTGTGTAAATTTAACATTTCTGACCCAAATTTTCTCCCAAGTTTCCATCATTATAGGTTCCTGTATATTTTGTGCCCATTTTATCATACAATCCTTAACTAGTTCCGTTTCTGAATCTATTTCTAGCAATGCATTATACAACCTTTTAATATGCAATTGACTTTAATCTCTAATCTGCTTTACCAAATTTTCCTCGATTTGCATGATACCAATTTTCTGGTCCTCTTTCCATCTAGCTTGCAGCTGTCCATACTGAAACCAAGTATGGCTGAATGACCAATTTTATAGGCTCTCTGTAACTGAGAATTGGTTTATATACACTACGTATTTCAAAATTGGTAAAATACACATTCATCTCAAAAGTAAAATGACAGGAGTTACAGAAATATAACTGGTGTCTTTCTCTATCTGCATTGACTGCCAGCTGAGTCTACTTGTCAGCCGTAAAGCAGTAAACAAACAGGAAGAATGTGCCTTAAACTAGGAGACGGGCACTCAAATCTTTTGTTTATTATACCAAAACAAATATTTCATAACCAGGACAGCCATAAAGTGATTTTAGACTATGGACTTAGTTATTTACCTAGCAGCTTTCTTAAGTTGGCAACATGAATTGCTTTACTTCATTTATCACATTTTAACTCTCCTCCTACTCTGTTTTGTTTTGGGCCTTTGACTTTATGTTCTGTGACACCTTGAATTTATACAACCTAATCCTGTTTTGCTGGAACCAGTGATCTGTAACTGTTCATACAATATTATCTTAATAACAATATAATATCAATATTAATATAGCAATATATATTTCTTAAATGGTGGACTGCTTCATCATTGGGATTAAGATTAGTGTAGATCAGGGTTTCCCATAATTAACAACACTAAGATGTGTGGACTTCAATTCCTAGAATTCATTAGTTAGTATGCCTGGAGCACCATCTTTAAAAAAGGGACAAAAATGGAATCGGGGAATTACTGACAAATCAGCCTGACATCAATATCTGGGAAATCCTGGAAAAGATAATCAAGCAACAGATCTGCAAACACCTAGAAGAAAGCAAAATTATAACCAGAAGCCAACATGGGTTTGTCAAAAACAGATAATGCCAAACTAATCTTATTTCATTCTTTGACAAAGTGACTAAATTGGCAACATGAATTGTTGCCAAAAAAGCCAATTGATTGGTGAAATGCTGCGGTCATAGTATACTTGGATTTCAGCAAAGCAGTTGACAAAGTAGACCACAACCTAATCTTTGTAAGTTAGAAAAATGTGGGATAGTCAGCATCACTACCAGATGGATTCATAACTGGCTGACAAACTGCACTCAATGTGTAGTCCTTAATGGAACAACATTTACATGGAGGGAAGTAAGCAGTAGAGCACTCCAAGGTTCTGTCTTAGGCCCAGTATTCTTTAATATTTTCATAAACAATTTCGATGAGGGAATAGAAGGGGAACTCATCAAATTTGCAGATAACATCAAGCTGGCAAAAATAGGCAACACCCCAGAAGATAATATTGCGCAGTTTCTTTTCCAAAAACACCACACTATTAACCAGAGCATATAAAACATTTGCTAGACCAATTCTAGAATACAGCTCGCCTGTTTGGAACCCTCACCACATCTCTGACATCAATACAACTGAACGTGTCCAAAAATATTTTACAAGAAGAGTTCTCCATTCCTCTGAAAACAATAGAATATCCCACAGACTTGAAATCCTAGGCTTAGAAAACTTGGAACTGACCTAAGCTTAACTCACAGAATCATCTATTGTAATGTCCTTCCGGTTAAAAACTACTTCAGCTTTAATTGCAATAATACTAGAGCAACTAATAGATTTAAACTTAATGTCAACCGCTTTAATCTAGATTGCAGAAAATATGACTTCTGTAACAGAATCATCAGTGCTTGGAATACTTTACCTGACTCTGTGGTCTCTTCCCATAATCCTAAAAGCTTTATCCAAAAACTTTCTACTATTGACCTCACCCCATTCCTAAGAGGACCATAAGGGGCGTGCATAAGCGCACAAACGTGCCTACCGTTCCTGTCCTATTGTTTTTCTTTTCTTCTTTCTATATATATGCTTATACCTCCTTATATTTACCCATATATGTTTATATACTATATAATCTTTTGTATGATTCCTACATATATTGTTGTGACAAAATAAATAAATAAATAAATAAGCTCAAGATCCAGAAAGATTGCGACAGACTAACACTGGGCCCTATCTAACTGAATGAAATTCAATGGTGAGAAAGGTAAGGCTTTATACTTAGACAAGAAAAACCAAATGTACAGATATAGAATAAGTGGAACCTGGCTCAATAGCAGTAACTGCAAGAGGGATGTTAGACTTCTGGTGGATAATGACTTAAATACGAGCCAGCAGTGTGGTGCAGCTGCCAAAAAAGCCAATGCAATCCAAGGCTGCATTAACAGAGGATACAGTCAAGGTTACATAAAGTATTAGTACTGCTTTATAATGCCTTGATAAAACCACATTAGGAATATTGCATCCAGTTTTGGTCGCCACAATATAAAAAAAGATGTTCCAATTCTGGAAAGAATGCAGAGAAAGGCAAGAAAGATGATCAGGGGGCTTGAGGCTAAAACATATGACGAATGGTTGCAGGAATTGGATTTATCTAGTTAAGTGAAAAGAAGGACTGGGGGTGAAACAATACCAGTGTCCCAATATTTGAGGGGCTGCCACAAAGAAGGTGTGTGTGTGTCAACCTATTTTCCAAAACACTTGAGGGCAGGACAAGAAGCAATAGATGGAAACTAAACAAATTGAGAAGCAACCTAAAACTAGGGAGAAATTTCCTGATAGTGAGAACAATTAATCAGTGATACTGGTTGCCTTCAGAAGTTGTAGGTGCTCCATCACTGGAGGTTTTTAAGAACAGATTGGACAGTCATTTATCTAGAATGGTATATGGTCTACTGCTTGTGCAGGGGGTTGAATTAGAAGACCCCCAAGGTCCCTTCCAACGGTTATTCTATCTTAAAGTGGCCAAGGTTGGGAAACACTGATCTAGATGGACTTTAGAGCTTCCTCACTCCTTCCCCTCCCTTGTCTTCAGTCAAAAGAATGTGGACTTTTAGGTAAAGGGCTGGAAGCCATACTGAAACCAATTTAAAGAGGTTAAAAGGTAGATTTAAAAAACAACCATCATTTTATCTCCATCCCATGCATTGAAATAAATTTTTCCCTCATAAAACCAATGGCTATTTTCCCCCATCCTTCTTGTTCAGCGCTAGGGGTGTTCAAAAGGTCAAGATGGCAGCCACTACGGTGCCATCAAAACTTCACCTGTGGGTTTTTTTGATGATTCAATCAAACCATAGTGGCTCCCATTTTGACATTTTGTACACACCCCTTATGCACACCCCTTTTTAGTTCTCTGGCTCTGTTTGTACCCATATTCACCAACAGTTTGTGAGTAATCTGACTCCAGGGATTTCTAGCCCTCTTCAATTAGCCTTGAGTCCAAAGCTTGTAAACTCCCCCCTCCCCCAATGTGTATCCATGACTACTGTATACAGCTAGAGATCATATCATGTCCTGAAGCAGAAAAACAACAGTTGTGAATAGGACTACATGTAGCCTGCGACTTACAACTACAATTGAACCCAAAATTTCTGTTGATAAGCAAGGCAGCTGTTAAGTGAGTTTTGCCCCATTTCTTGCCACAGTTGTTAAGTGAATCACTGCAGTTGTTAAGTGAGTAACGTGGTTGCTAAATGAATCTGGCTTCCCCACTGACTTTGCTGATCAGAAGATTGCAAAAGGTGATCACATGATCCAGGGTGTTGCAACCGTCATAAAATACATGCCAGCTGCCATGCGTTCGAATTTTGATCACATGACCATGGGGATGTTGACACGGTCGTAAGGATGAAAAACAGCCATGTCACTTTTTTCAGTGCTGTTGTAAACTTCAGACAGTCACTAAACGAATGGTTCTAAATCAAGGACTACCTAACCCTATGTGGTTAAAATGTTATTCCAGAATGTAAAATGTAATCTTCAAACAGAAGATTGGGGATCTATATGGAGAGATTGCCCTGGAAGCTAGCAATTGCAATTGTGCCAGCATTGTAGGGAAAGAAAGTACAGTAGTTAATGCCACTAAGAGACCTTCCACACAAAAGCTTAGTGTCACTTGGGGCTCGTCTCAGGACTGGTTTGATCTCATCGCTCGGGGAGCTGAGCCAATTTATTCCTGGATATGCATAGCTTGTGGGTAGCCTGCTATCCCAACAGCAGGAAATCTCGCCTTCCTTTGCTTCCTGGGCTCAAGCAGCTATTTGTCCCTCCCTCCCTTTCTTTTTAGCATTCAGTTTCTGGAGCTTGCCTCTTCCTCCATGCATTATTTAGAATCCTCTCCCCCTCTCCAGCCACAGTAGCAATACTTAGATATAGTTAGATGATTGGGGGTGGGGGGTGGGAGAAAGTCCACCTGGTTGCAAAATTGCTGGAATGCTCTTATTTATTGTCATAATTCACAAGGGTTTTTAAATGTGACAGATGAATAACGGGCAGGGACTCAGAAGCTTTTGCAGGTTTTCAATACTTTAGTTTACATTTTGTTTTTCAATAGATCTTTCAATAGATGGCTTCTCTCTTCGCCACTGATCAGATGGTGGTGGTTGTTTTTTTGCAAATAGGCAGCTGGATGCATACAAATAAACATTTTGAAATATGTGAAAAATGTGTGTGTGTGTGTGTGTGTGTGTGTGTGTGTGTGTGTGTGCAAGGAATGAAATCCTAGAAGAATATTCTACTTAGCATGGTGTGGGGTAAGGGTGTCTTTGTTTTCTCTGTACCTCCAGTATCTTTGGGGAAGGGATCATTAAATAAAATAACGTTCTTTGTATTCTCCCCTATTGGGCCACTGGAGGGAGTCCTGTTTGGCTCATGGTATTCTCCACATTTTGAGATCAGCTGAAGAGAAGATCGTCACAGTTTGCTTTCAAACTACTAGGTGACTGATGGTAGAACAGAAAGTCTGGTAGAGTGGTAAGATACTCTTTATCAGTGTTCCTCAGACAGCGGACGGGGTTGGGATTAGGTGGGACACAAGGAAGGACTTGAAAAGTCTCTGGCTGCTGTACTTTCCATGTATGATTCCTCCTAGTTCTGTAGTGCTTGCACAACACAACTCTTAATAGTGGGAGAAGCTACTTATAAACAGTGATGGGATTCAGCCAGTTCGCACCACTTCGGGAGAACCGGTTGTTAATTTTCTGAGCAGTTTGGCAAACTGGTTGTTGGAAGAAATCATTAGGGCAAAGAACCGGTTGTTAAATTACTTGAATTCCACCACTGCTTATAAAGCAGGGGTGTCAAACTCAATTTCATTGAGGGCCGCATCAGGGTTGTGTTCGACCTTGGGGGGCCAGGGTGGGTGTGGCCAGCCTGATGTCACTCATGTCAGGGGCACCTGTGGCGGCCTGAGCGCTCTACCAGTGAAAATGGGCTCCCATGCTCCTTTTTCAGCTGCGACAGCCTCCTTCAACCCTTTGCCAGCGAAAACTGAGCTCAGGAGGGCCGCACGCAGCCCTCCTAAGCTCCATTTTCGCTGGCAGTGTCACTATGGGCTGGCCCTTTATTGTTTCCAGGGCGGCCCCCTGGGCCAGATCTAACGGATCCGCCCCCTGGGCCTTGAGTTTGATACCCCTGTAGTAGAAGTAGAAGTAGTAGAACCATAAGCCTGGAAGAGACCTTGGAGGTCTTCTAGTCCAACCCTCTGCCCAAGGCAGGAGTCCTTCTGGGCAAATGGTTGTCTAATCTTTTTCTCTGAATAGCAAGCTGTTCCATTGATTAACTGTTCTCCCTGACAGGAAATTTCCCGTTAATTCCAGGTTTGATCTCCCTCTGATGAGCTTCCACCCATTGTTTCATGTCTTGCTTTCAGGTGTCTTGGAGAATAAATTTTAATTTTATTTATTAAAAGTATTTGCTGCCCATCTCATTTTGAAGTGACTCTGGTGGCTTGTAGTATTGAAAACATCAAAATCGTAAAAGATAAATATTTCTAAAAATAAAAATGGAAATTACAATGAAAAACAAAATTGTAGTTAAATGATAGGGAGGAAGCAGGCTTGCCTCTTATTCACCAATCACTTCCAGCGTGATGCTCCCCCATTGGGGCCCCAAGCCATCTGGCAGAGCCAGGTCTCCAGGCCCTTACGGAAGATCAGAAGGATGGGAGCTGAGCTCACCTCAGGGATAAAACAGTCTTAACAGGCAGGTGCCACAGCAGAGAAGGCTCTTCTCTTGGACCCCACTAGCAGGAATTCCTTGACTGAGAGGGACCATACCATGCTTCCTCTGCCGGCGTGGTTGCAGTGGGCCAATCCCAGTGGGATGAGCCGGGTTCCTCAAGTAACCTGGACATACGTAATTCAGGGCTTTAAAGTTAATAACCAACACTTTGAATTGCATCTGGAAGAAAACTGACAGCCAGTGCACCTTACGAAGCAATGGAGTAACAGGGGCTACCCTAGGAACCGCATGAACTGTCCATCCTGCCACACTCTGCATCAACCTTCCAAATGTTCCCAAGGTAGCCCCATGAAGAGTGTATTGCAGCATTCCAGATATGAGATGACCAGGGCTTAAATCAACCACTTCTTCCCTGTTGACCATCTTTTAGGTATTGGAAGACAACTATACTGTCACTCCTAAGCCTTCTTTTTGTTAGGCTAAACATACAGTAATTAGTTCCCTTAGCCATTCATCATACTATATAGCCTCCAGAGCCCTTATCATCTTTTGTTGCTCTTCTCTGTATTCTTTCTAAGTCCTCAGCATCTTTGTTTGCATCATGGTGGCCAGAACTGGGCACAGTATTCCAAGTGTGGTCTCACTAGTTTACAGTACAAAGTGGCATTATCACTCTTGATGCTATCCCTCTGTTCATGCAATCTAGGACTGCATTGGGTGTTTTTGGGCAAATGAAACTTAAGGGGTGGTCCACCAGAACACCTAAATCCCTCTCATAGGTAGTACTGTTGAGCCAGGTACTGCCTATTTTGTACCTGAATTGTGCTTTTTTCTCCTTCTTCTCCATCTACCTTGTCCTTTTTGAGACAAAAAGAGGCAAGCTAGATGAAGGACGAAATCTTATTCTGCTACCAATTAACATTTATAGCCTCTTAAGTATCTGTACCTTACTATAAAACACATATTAATAACAGTGTAAATATAAAAACAATGTGTTGCTTTCTGGGAGTTTTTTGAGACCAAGATTTGTTAGACGGATTCCTGGTGTATAAAGACACAAAATGTTTATTTCCATCAAAATTTGCTAAACATTTAAAAAGCAAAGATTATACCAAGAATTTATAAGAACATAATGTATCTCCTTTTATCTGTACTAATAGACAAATATTCCAAAGAAAGCAGATCCTATTTGCACAATTTTTAAGGAACAGAAAACAGAAGCCTATGACAGAAAAAAACAGAAAAATGGAGGGGAATAACCTCAAACAGCAAATGTTTGGGGAAAAAAGTAAGTCTTAATCATGCTCAGTAAGTAATTATTGCTTATTAACCAATATTTATTAACCATTATTATCAAACCATGTTTAGACCATTATACAATGCCCAAGAAGTTTAGGTTGTTAATAAACAGTTAAGGATTTGCTGCTCACAAAAGTTCTTAAATTCATTTTTTCTAATTTTATTATTTATTTAAAATAAATATATTTTTTTAATATATATTGTAGTTTAGTTCATTTATTTAAAGAGTTATTATCATTGTTGTCTGCCAGAAGTGAAGTCGATTACTCAGCTCCTGGTCATAAAAAGCAGAATCAGCAGATACCCTCTACTCTCAGCCGATTTTAGGACCTTCCAAGAAGAATTCCAACTGATTGGTCAATAATTTGGATGGTCTGATCACTATCTTACACATGTTTTTAAGTATTTGTTTGGCAGAATGGCCAAGTCATAGGGATATGGATTCCTCTAGGTTAAAAGTTTGAATTAAATTCGCTCCTTAAAATGTGGATCAAATTAAATACTTCTCCGCCATAGCACCACTTTTGAAAGAGCCTTGTGTGACATCTCCTGTATTGGTCTCTTTCAACCACCTCTCCTCCCAAATAGGAATAGAGTTTATGCTAATCAGCCAGCAGTAGCAGGAGTTGTTAAAATGCTGGCTTATAAACCAGAAGACTGCGAGTTCTAGTCCTGCCTTAGGCTTGAAAACCAGCTGAGTAACTTTGGACCAATCGCTTTCTCTCAGCCCAACTCAACTCCCAAGGTTATTGTTATGAAGAAAATAGGAGGCAGGTGTATTAGTTATGTTCACGTCCTTGAGTTATTTATAAAGTAATAAAGTCAGTAAAAATGAAATCAATCAATCAGTCAAACAAAGACTTTAATTTAAATTTAATTTAATTGTTTCCTGATTGCTTATTTGTACCCTATGACTATCATTAAATGCTGTATCATTAAGTGTTAAATTTGTACCCTATGACTATCATTAAGTGTTGTACCTTAATGAAGGTATCTTTTCTTTTATGTACACTGAGAGCATATGCACCAAGACAAATTCCTTGTGTTTCCAATCACACTTGGCCAATAAAAATTCTATTCTATTCTTTAATTTTATTTTACCATATCTTTCTGGGAGGAGTGGGGTGATCTTCAGTCTGACCTTACAAACAGAATGCTATTGCTGCCATCTTGATTTTCCCAGAATATTTCTAGTTTTATGCAATAGCCAGCACCATTGAAATAAAGAGCAAAGGCAGAAAGCGATATAGAGAAGGTTATTACAGAAGATCAGAGCATAACCGATTGATGCAACCAGAGTGGCTTTATTGACAGGCCTCTGGATAAAATTGCTTACTACTTCAAATGCCATTCATTAATGGAAAAGCAAGACATAATTTCAGTAAACCTAAATCTATAAAAATTTAAAAAACCTAAATCTATAAAAGACAATTCATGCTAATTTATAATAAAGATCATGGCCCGTTGTGCTAGTTTATCAGAGATTGGAATTATTGATAAATACACCTCCTTTTTCACACAGCTGTTGTTTACTCCCACATTAGCCACTGTAATTAAACACTTCACCCGTATTCCACAAGGTCATTTCAGGTCAGGAGAACCAAGCGATTGCTATTCCTTTCTGGTTCTGCCCAAGGCTGAGTTAAAAAAAAAAAAAAAGAACAGCATCGTCCTTCATTTCTCTATATTAAGTAATGGACAAAGAAGAATGCTGGCTCTGAAAAGGGCATTCTGTTCCATTAATTAGTGCCCTAAAGAACCAAAGGATTTATACCTTTCACCCAAAGCCAAAAGAAGTGACCATGACTTTCATTTCTCACTTTCCTGTGTCCACATTTTTATTTATTTTATTTATTTATTTAATCAAATTTTTATACCGCCCTATCTCCCAAAGGACTCAGGGCGGTTTACAGCCCGATAAAAATACAAATATAATACAAGATAAAACACTAATTAAAAAACTTATTTAAATAGGCCAAAATTTAAAATTACAATTAAAAAGATAAAACCCCATTAAAATTAAATTTAAGATTAAAATTCTAGTCCAGTCCTGCACAAATAAATAGATGTGTTTTAAGCTCGCGGCGGAAGGTTCGAAGGTCAGGAAGTTGACGGAATCCTGGGGGAAGTTCATTCCAGAGGGTGGGAGCCCCCACAGAGAAGGCCCTTCCCCTGGGTGTCGCCAGTCGGCACTGCCTGGCAGACGGCACCCTAAGGAGTCCCTCCCTGTGAGAGCTCACGGGTCGGTGGGAGGCAATTGGTAGCAGCAGACGGTCCCGTAAGTAGCCCGGCCCTAAGCCATGGAGCGCTTTGAAGATAGTTACCAAAACCTTGAAGCGCACCCGGAAGGGCACAGGCAGCCAGTGCAGTCTGCGCAGGAGTGGTGTCACATGGGAGCCACGAGGGGCTCCCTCTATCACCCGCGCAGCCACATTCTGGACTAACTGGAGCCTCCGGGTGCTCCTCAAGGGAAGCCCCATGTAGAGAGCATTGCAGTAATCCAGGCGAGATATCACGAGAACATGAGTGACCGTGCATAGGGCATCCCGGTCCAGGAAGGGGTGCAACTGGTGAACCAGGCGAACCTGGTAAAAAGCTCTCCTGGAGACGGCCGTCAAATGGTCTTCAAAGGACAGCCGTCCATCCAGGAGAACGCCCAAGTTGCGCACCCTTTCCATTGGGGCCAATGACTCGCCCCCAACAGTCAGCCGCAATTGCAGCTGACTGTACCGGGGTGCCGGCATCCACAGCCACTCTGTCTTGGAGGGATTGAGCTTGAGCCTGTTTCTCCCCATCCAGACCCGTACGGCCTCCAAGCACCGGGACAGCACTTCGACAGCTTCGTTGGGGTGGCCCGGTGTGGAAAAGTACAGCTGAGTATCATCAGCGTACAGTTGGTAACTCACACCGAAACCACTGATGATCTCACCCAGCGGCTTCATATAGATGTTGAACAGGAGGGGCAAGAGAATCGACCCCTGCGGCACCCCACAAGTGAGGTGCTTCGAGGTCGACGTCTGCCCTCCCGTCAACACCATCTGCAACCGATCAGAGAGATAGGAGGAGAACCACCGATAAACGGTGCCTCCCACTCCCAATCCCTCCAACCGGTGCAGCAGGATACCATGGTCGATGGTATCAAAAGCCGCTGAGAGGTCTAATAGGACCAAGGCAGAGGAATAACCCCTATCCCTGGTTCTCCAGAGATCATCAACCAACGAGACCAAAGCCGTCTCCATGCTGTATCCGGGCCGGAAGCCGGACTGGAACGGGTCTAGATAGACAGTTTCATCCAGGTACTGGGGTAATTGACGTTCCACCACACTCTCTACAACCTTCGCCACAAAGCGAAGGTTGGAGACCAGACGATAATTACCTAAAACAGCTGGGTCCAGGGAAGGCTTCTTGAGGAGGGGTCTCACCACCGCCTCCTTCAAGGCGGCAGGGAAAACACCCTCCAACAAGGAAGCATTCGTAATCCCCTGGAGCCAGCCTCGTGTCACCTCCTGTGTGGCCAGTACCAACCAGGAGGGGCACGGGTCCAGTAAACACGTGGTGGCATTCAACCTCCCCAATAACCTGTCCATGTCCTCATCCCAAACAGTCTCAACAAGACAGCTCTCCGACCTCTCGTCTGGATCCACCCAATTTTGATCCAAGCCCTCCCGAAGCTGAACGATTTTATCGTATAGATAACCACTAAACTCCTTGGCACGTCCCTGCAATGGGTCATCCCGCTCTCCCTGTTGAAGGAGAGAGCGGGTCACCCGAAACAGGGCGGCCGGGCGGTTATCTGCCGACGCAATGAGGGAGGAGACGTAGCAACGTCTCGCTTCCCTCAGTGCCACTAGGTAGGTCCTATTATATGACCTAACTAGTGTCCGATCAGCCTCGGAACGACTGGACCTCCAGGAACTCTCTAGGCATCTTCTCCGGCGTTTCATCTCCCTCAGCCCCTCGGAAAACCAAGGGGCCGGTTGAGACCTGTGCCGGGTCAGAGGCCGCAAAGGCACGACACGGTCTAAAGCCCCAGCTGCGGCAAGTTCCCAAGCCGCGACTAGTTCTTCAGCCGAGCCGTGAGCCAGACCCTCAGGAAACGGCCCAAGCTCCATCCGGAACCTCTCCGGGTCCATCAGGCGCCTGGGACGGAACCATCGTATTGGTTCCGTCTCCCTGTAGCGTTGAGCGGCGGTCCGAAAGTCTAGATGAAGGAGAGAGTGATCTGACCATGACAAAGGTTCAGTGACTAAATCTCTCAAGTCCAGATCCTTCAACCACTGTCCAGAGATAAAAATCAAATCCAGCATGCCTCCCCCAATGTGAGTAGGGCCATCAACTACTTGAGTCAGATCCAAGGCCGTCATGGAAGCCATGAACTCCCGAGCTACTGTCGATGACAAGCCGGCTGATGGCAAGTTAAAGTCCCCCATGACCCCATGAGGGGTCTCAACTGCCACTCCAGCAAGCACCTCCAGAAGCTCGGGCAGGGCCGCTGTCACGCAGCAAGGAGCCAGGTACGTGACCAGCAAGCCCATCTGACACCTATGACCCCACCTCACAAAGAGGGCTTCACAGCTGGTTATCTGAGGCACAGTGGTCTCCCTCGGCTCTAGACTTTCTTAAATAACAACCGCCACCCCCCACCCCTACCTTGGGCCCTCGGTCGATGAAATGCTCAGAAACCCAGTGGGCACATTTCCACAAGGGGCACGCCCCCCTCTGTGCCCAACTAGGTTTCCATAACGCCCATAAGGTCCGTGGCACCCCCCTGAATAAGATCACAGATTAGGGGGGCCTTATTGGCCACAGACCGTGCGTTGCACAACATCAACCGGAGGCCCAGGCTCTGAGGGTCTTGACCATCCGGGGAATGGGAGAAGTCTGAGGGATCGGGGCGCGTGATCGCCTTCACACATCGAGCACGCGCTCCCAGAAACCGATACGAGCCCTCACTTCCGCCATATCTGCCCCTCCCACTAACCGTACAGATAGGACCACCCTCACTAAAAGGAATGCAATCCTCCCCCATATTTTTCCTCAAATATGGGGCTCAATTTCACTTCTTACAACAGTAGCACAAATGTAATCCCTAAACTATCCTGGTACCTCCAGTCTTCCAGCATTCCTTTGGGACTATTAGGGTTCAATACATTCATAGATGATGTTGAAGGCACAGAGCATAGCTGTCAAAGGACATTTTCAGGAAGGCACAATCTTTGAAATAGAAAGGCCTTTGTGCAAATTGAGTGAACAGAAAATAAAATAAAAACCAAAAATACAATTGTATCCATTTGTATGATTCAACTTCATCCTGAAAAGTGGTTCACAACATCAAAAGAGCTCAGAGTCACCTTATAGGGAAGACGGGTGGCATCAAAAGTAAATAAATAAATCTCACAACTTAATAGTTAAAATTTATTATTTATCAACAATTATAAGGCAACATCTAATGTTATTAGCCACCTAGAATCACCTCACAGCAGTGGTGGGATTCAATTTTTTTAACAACCGGTTCTTTGGGCTTATTTTGGGGTGTGGCTAGCTGGTCATGTGACCGGGTGGGCATGGCTGGCTGATCATGTGACTGGGTGGGCGTGGCTGGCTGGTCATGTGACTGGGTGGGCGTGGCTGGCTGGTCATGTGACTGGGTGGGTGTGGCTATGGGCATAGAAACTACTCAGAGGGCTAAAAAAGGTCATTTTTGACCAGTCCTCGCACTTTTGACCGGTCCTCGCACTTATGACCATCCTCACATTAATGCCCATTGCAGCATTTTTAGCAACCATGTCACTAATTTCACAACTGCTTCTCTTCACCACGGTTACAAGATAGGGTGCAAACTGTAAAATGTGCAGTCGTAGGTGTGAGGACCGGTCAAAAGTGTGAGGACAGGTCAAAAATAACTTTTTCAGCCCTCTGAGAAGTCCCTATGCACAAAATGCTGCAAACAGGCATAAATGATGACCGGTCATAAGTGTGAGGACTGGTCAAAAGTGCGAGAATCTGTCAGAAATCACTTTTTTCAGCCCTTTGGGTAGTCAAGGGACTACTCAGAGGGCTGAAAAAGTTATTTTTGACCTGTCCTCGCACTTTTGACCAGTCCTCACATTTACGACTGTCCTCACATTTTACGTT
The DNA here is from genome assembly GCF_028640845.1 of Ahaetulla prasina. Classification (NCBI taxonomy): domain Eukaryota; kingdom Metazoa; phylum Chordata; class Lepidosauria; order Squamata; family Colubridae; genus Ahaetulla; species Ahaetulla prasina. The sequence continues at coordinate 338,762,479 of NC_080539.1, forward strand.
TTGCACCCTATCTTGTAACCATAGTGAAGAGAAGCAGTTGTGAAATGAGTGACATGGTTAAGAATGCTGCAACAGGCATAAATGTGAAGATGGTCATAAATGCGAGGTCTGTTCAAAGGTGTCAGAACCTATCAGAAATCACTTTTTTCAGCCCTCTCGGTAGTTCCTATGCACATAGGGACTACCCAGAGGACTGAAAAAAGTGATTTCTGACAGGTTCTCACACTTTTAACCAGTCCTCACACTTATGACCGGTCATCATTTATGCCTGTTGCAGCATTTTTAATAGCCATGTCACTCATGTCACAACTGCGGTCCTTCATGTGCCCGGGTGGACGTGGCCAGGTGGTCATGTAACATAGCTTCTTTGCCCTAATGACAGTTTGCTGCAATGTTCATAAGTGTGAAAAACGGTCATAAGTCACTTTTTCAGTGCCATGCTTGTTAAACCAATTACCAGAACAAATCTATTCTCCCTCCCTCTTTCTTTCCATCTTTCTCTCCTTAATCTCTCCTTCTCCCTCCTTCTCTTTCTCTCCATCTTTCTCCCCCCCTTTCTTTCCTTCATCTTTCTACCCCTTCTATCCTTCATCTCTCTTTCTCTCCTTCATCATTTTCTGCCCCCGTCTTTCTCTCCATCACTCTTTCTCCAAATGGGTAGGGTAGGCTGGCCCTGCCCTGGTATTCTAACATTTCTTGCCTGAGAATTTCCTGTATATGAATCCTGTTGTGGAGTCTCATAAAATGACACTGTTTTCCCAATCAAGCAGTTATGTACGATTTTTTTATTTAAAATGCATCACAGTAATTGTCAATTACACCTGCCCAGAGAGTCATCTCAGTCCTTCCACAATTGTTGCGGCCACGTGGCCAGCGAGGCGCTTTAATCGCTGGCTAGAGAGACGCCTGTATGGAGGCCTGCTTCGGTCGGCGGCCTCACATCCCACCCGATCCAAGCGCCACACGGCCGCCGACAGACACCGGTAAGTAATGGTGGGGAGGGGAGGGGCAAGGGGCGGGGCGAACCGGCAATTTAACAAACGGTTCAGCCGAACCGGCTAGAACCGGTAGAATCCCACCACTGCCTCACAGTGAGATGGACGGCAAACAATTTTAATAATGATAACAACAGTGCTTCTTTATATAATATATAGTAAAATTAATAGACACACACTGTTTGAAAGATCAATAATTGGCATAATTATGAGACAAAAACGTATTCCAAATAGCAGCAAAAACAAAAGACAAAATAATGTCTGTGGAGATTCTTAGTCATCATAGTTGTCTCAAAGGTGCTTTTTTCTTCAAAAGGCAACTGAACTGTGTTTTTTTTTTTCTTCTGAAGAAGAAGAAGGAAATGTTTTGCTTCTCATCCAAGAAGCTTCATCAGTTATAATGGTGGGGGGTTGGAAGGATTTAAAAAAAAAATCACTTTAACCAAAGTGGGCTTTTGGTGAAAAGACCACTTTATCCAATATTAACTATTAATCCTAAAAAACAAAAACAAAAATTTATGGATATATTCTAGCCAGCATTTGAAATATTTTTTGTGATGTAATCAGCCAGGGGTTTTCCAACTGAGGCTGGAATGAGAAAGACTAAAGGTAAAGGTTCCCCTCGCACATACTGTCGTGTCCCCCTCCCCCTCCCCCTCCGACGACCGGGTCTAGGAAGTCCGTATCAAGCGTGGCAACAAAGCCTCTGCAGCTTTGCCAAATTCCTCCGAGGTTTCTCAGGGCAGGCAGGAGTCCAAGTTGTGACTTCAGCAAACTAGATGAGACTTTGCTTGACTCAAAGTTGGAATGCCAAAAGCAGGTCCTTTATATAGGCTGTGGGGTGTGGCTCCATGACTCAGCATTTATCCAGGCCTGCCCCTCCCTTCCTTCTGCTGGCGTCGCCTCTCAGATCTCCGGAAGCGAGGATCCTCCCACTTTGAATTGTCTTCTGCTGTTTGAGAAAGGGAGGGGTCAGAAGGAGTAGGTCCAAGTAATTCCAATCTGTGGCTGACTTCCTCTGATGGCTGAGCCAAAGGAACACACGCCGTATGAATGAGGTTTGTTTGTTCATTCCTGACATCCTGTCCGGGCATGGGGCCAGGGCCGGGGGCTAGAGGCATGACAGGCCGTTCATCTTCATTATCAGACTCGGAGTCTGATAGCAGGCCCGGGAGGAGACAGAAGGGGACCGGCTGAGGAGAGGAGGGAGGACGAGGCACAACACATACTTGCTAGTCGTTGCCGACTCTAGGGGGTGGTGCTCATCTTTGTTTCAAAGCCAAAGAGCCAGCGTCCGAAGACGTCTCCGTGGTCATGTGGCCGGCATGACTCAACACCAAAGGCGCACGGAACACCTAATTTTTCCCAATTGGGCACTTCCAGAAGTTTTGGGGATTAGAAGATAACCTGATTGAGGAAAGGTGATCTAGATGAGAAGCAAGGACAACCCAGATGTAGCGGGACTCTGATATATTTTGGGCCCAAAATTTTTAATTTCACATGTACATTAGTGGATGAAAGCTAGAGGTGCATTATTGTGGCTAATCTAGAGGCCGGCTAATTATGTTTGTGAGACTGGCAAGGAGGATGTGTGCAACTTGGTTTATGAGCATGGGACATAACTGCAATCTGTCAAAATGTTCCTGGCTGCATAAGAGCCAAACAGAACTACATCAGCCAAAGCTCTCTGAGTATATATACAAGTATCTATGTGTATATATGTATGGGTGTAGGTATATATATGTGTATACATATTTATATAGCATGTATAAGTGTGTTATGTATGTGTATGAGTAGATATATTATTTCTTTTGAATGGCAACAATTTCATTTTTAATGTGATCACAGTAAAAAATGACAAAGGTTATCTTAATCTATTTAAAGCCAGAGGAAGCTTTGGTGTTTTGCTTTGAAAGCTGGCTGATAAGCCTCTGGTTACAAGATTCAATACCACTAACAATACTTCTACCCTTCAAAATGACCTCAACTTTGTTTCCGATTGGTCTAAAACTTTGTTTCCGATTGGTCTAAAACTTGGCAACTTCAAATATCAACCAGCAAATGCTCAGTCTTACATATTGGTAAAAAGAACCCTAATATCAAGTACAAGCTTGATGGACATTATCTTACTGACGACCCTCTCCCTGTCAAAGACCTTGGAGTTTTTATATCAAATGACCTATATGCCAAAGCCCACTGCAACTACATAGCAAAAAAAGCTCTAAGAGTTGTAAACTTAATTTTATGCAGCTTCTTTTCCAAAAACTCTACACTACTAACCAGAGCATTCAAAACATTTGCCAGACCTATTCTTGAATACAGCTCATCCGTCTGGAACCCATACCACATCTCTGACATTAATACTATCGAACGCATCCAAAAATATTTTACTAGAAGAGTTCTTCGCTCCTCCGAAATCAACAAAATACCTTATAGAATAGAATAGAATAGAATAGAATTTTTTATTGGCCAAGTGTGATTGGACACACAAGGAATTTGCCTTGGTGCATATGCTCTCAGTGTACATAAAAGAAAAGATACGTTCATCAAGGTACAACATTTACAACACAATTGATGATCAATATATCAATATAAATCATAAGGATTGCCAGCAACAAGTTATAGTCATACAGTCATATGTGGAAAGAGATTGGCGATGGGAACTATGAAACGATTAATAGTAGTGCAGATTCAGTAAATAGTCTGACAGTGTTGAGGGAATTATTTGTTTAGCAGAGTGATGGCCTTTGGGAAAAAACTGTTCTTGTGTCTAGTTGTTCTGGTGTGCAGTGCTCTATAGCGTCGTTTTGAGGGTAGGAGTTGAAACAGTTTATGTCCAGGATGCGAGGGATCTGCAAATATTTTCACGACCCTCTTCTTGATTCGTGCAGTATACAGGTCCTCAATGGAAGGCAAGTTGGTAGCAATTATTTTTTCTGCAGCTCTAATTATCCTCTGAATTCTATGTTTTCTTGTTGGGTTGCAGAACCGAACCAGACAGTTATAGAGGTGCAAATGACAGACTCAATAATTCCTCTGTAGAATTGGATCAGCAGCTCCTTGGGCAGTTTGAACTTACTGAGTTGGCGCAGAAAGAACATTCTTTGTTGTCCTTTTTAAATGATGTTTTTGATGTTAGCTGTCCATTTGAGATCTTGCGATATGATAGAACCCAGAAATTTGAAGGTTTCTACTGTTGATACTGTGTTGTCAAGTATTGTGAGAGGTGGAAGTATGGAAGGGTTTTTCCTAAAGTCTACCACCATTTCTACGGTTTTGAGTGTGTTCAGTTCCAGATTGTTTTGGTTGCACCACAAGGCTAGTCGTTTGACCTCTCGTCTATATGCGGATTCGTCATTGTCTCGAATGAGACCAATCACTGTTGTGTCATCTGCGAACTTCAGTAGCTTAACTGATGGATCATTGGAGATGCAGTCATTGGTATACAGAGAGAAGAGAAGTACCACCAGGCTTGAAATTCTGGGTTTAGAAAACTTAGAACTCCATCGACTCCGACATGATCTGTGTTTAACACACAGAATCATCTATTGTAATAGCCTTCCTGTAAAAGACTACTTCAGCTTCAATCGCAACAATACAAGAGCAAACAATAGATTCAAACTTAATGTCAACCGTTTCAGACTTGATTGCAGAAAATATGACTTTTGTAACAGAGTTGTTAACGCTTGGAACTCACTACCTGACTCTATAGTCTCTACTCAAAACCCCAAAATCTTCAACCAAAAATTGTCTACTATTGACCTCACCCCATTCCTAAGAGGACCATAAGGGGCGTGCATAAGAGCACAAAAGTGCCTACCGTTCCTGTCCTATTGTTCTCTTCATTATAGTATTATAGGCATACTTTTACTTTTACTTATATATATTTTTTCTCTCATGATGGGTTATTTTTATGTTGATGATTGTATATACTGTTGTGACAAAATAAAATTAAAAAAAAGTTGAGTACAGTATTCCTATGAACCCCGTTATGCCAGAATTGGACAAGTTATAACAGGCATTTGAAAAAAGGGCATTTCTTCCCAGCCAGAATTGTTGTACTGTGTTTCCCTGAAAACAAGACCCTGTCTTATATTTTTTTGAATCCCGAAATAAGCACTTGGCCTTATTTTCGGGGAGGTCTTATTATTTTGGGGCACGTGGAGCAAGATGGGGCTCCTCTTGCCGTCTTACCTGATTTCCAGCTCTTGTGTTTAAATATTTTCAGGGAGGGCTAATTTTGGGAGAGGGGGAGGCTTATTTTAGCGCATGCACTCAAAAGCCCAATTGGGCTTATTATAGGGGATGTCTTATTTTCGGGGAAACAGGGTATTAAGGAACTTCCATTTAGTTAGCTGAGGCCTGTTTCCTTCTACCTTGAGATTATTTCACAGGATGCTGACTCAGGGTGTTGATCGTGAATTAGCCCTGACAATCTGTGGAAAAGGAAAGCCAGGATATTTCACCCTTGTCTCCTTCCTCATCAACTTGGGTCAGTTTCAGGTCGTTTGATTCTGCAGGAACCGATGCATTTTCCAGGCCTCTGCACAGTAGAGATAATAACTTTGCAATTGTTTGTTGCTTCCAGAATGCAATAGAGATTAGAGATACTTCACCAGTGATTTTTTTCTTTTTTTCTTTTCCTATTCCAGTTTATAGCTCTGCTCTTTATTGTTAATTATGTTAATTATGGGGTTAAGGCCCTAAAAATCCTTGGGATTAACATTTTGAAGACCAAGAGCTGCACTTCACAGTCACTGGAGGTGCTGAAGTTTGCAACATTGCAAAGTTAAGCAGTGTTAAAGGAGAAGTCGGAGTTTACTTTGTCTTTCATCTTTTATTATAGCAAAATACTTTTCAGATGTTTCCCACTTCAAAATGGTGGGAAATTATGCCTTCAATTTTCAGCAATCATCATTAAAAGGGTCACAGAAGATCAAACTAGGAATCAGGTCACAGGTTTTCCACCCTCTCTTTTTATGCATCTGATTGTTCCTATTGAAGATGGCTTATTTGCAAACTTCAACAATCACAGTGTATTTTAAAGGCATTTAAAGCATTTGTTGTAGGCATTTTTATGATGTGTAACAAGCATGGGGATATTTTCTTCTATTTAAGGACAGGAATGTTTTAGCTGGTGGTTTTTCATTCAGGCCTTTCCTCACCGCTGAGTTGAAGTATTATCAACCCGCCCTTAAAGTAGCTGAAAAATCCCCTAGCGTAAAATTTGTCACCCCATCGCTGAACCCCATCCTGTCGGTTTCAAATCACATCAGTCACTTGATTTCCTTCTAAAGTAATGGATGACAAAGGGCTGTCATCTGCTTATCTCCTATGTTGAAACCAGTAGGAGATGAAGCTTTAGATATTACTGTCCGTATTTCAATCTGTTCTTCACTGCTGGCCAGAGTTTTCGTTTGAATAGCTGTTACCAATTGGTTGGTTCTCCTCTCATCCATGCCAGGAATAAAAGCCGTATTCTTTCTTTTTTATGGGTGCTTTTCACTGATACTTATTTCTTAGGTTTTTGGCTGGCCTTTATTATCTTTATAAATAACTCAACGAGGCAATCATATATAATGCACCTTCCTCCTCTTATTTTCCTCATAACAACAACTGTGTAAGGCAGGCTGGGCTGAGTGACTGGCCCAGAGTCACTCAGTAGGCTTTCATGACTAAGTTGGGACTAGAATCCACAGTCTCCTGGTTTCTAGGCCAGCACCTTAATTACTACACGAAACTATGCCTTTTAGATGAGTCCTCATCTACTGACTTGACCACCTGCTTGACACTTTCCCGTCTAGTGCAGTTGGGCAGGGAGACACTGGTAGAATGCTTGCCAGTTTCACCTGGTCTTAAAAAAAAGGCCAGTGTTCACTGCTCCCATGGTGGACAGCAACCAGTTACTACAGAAGAAGGGGTATTCCTGCCCAGAATGGGACAACTCGCCGCAGCCAACTCACCATGGCAAACTTGCCACAATCAACTTGCCAGAGCCAATTCGCCATGGCCAACTTGTCATAGCCAACAGGACAACTCAACATGGGACAACTGGTTGCGGGACAACTCAACAATTCAATTTAATTATTATTATTTTTAATTTACATTTTATTTTGTCCTTCCTCTGGATTACTTACTTTAATCATTCTATTCCACAATTTCTTCTATATTAGAGTTACTCTTGTCCCACAGCAAATTGACAACTGTGGCCAAGTTGTCGTAGACCCGTATGTGAATTGAGACAAGTTAGTCATGCAAATCAGCCCATATTACAGGAAGTTTTGTGTTCAAAGAATCAGCAGAAAGCTAAGGAGGGGCAGGAACAATGACCCTGTAGAATTATACTGCCCTGTCACGTGCCCCTTCTAAATGATCTCAGTGGGTGCCAAATCACCACAAAACATATATCTCGGTTTCCCAACCTTTGCAACTTTAAGATGTGTGGGCTTCAATTCCCAGAATTCCCCAGCCACCATGGTTGGCTGGGGAATTCTGGGAGCTGAAGTCCCACACATCTTAAAGTTGCAAAGGTTGGGAAACCTTGTTATATGTATAGCTAGGATTTTGAGGGCAGAAGGGGGAAAATGTGACTTTCACTCCAGATCAGATATTCTGACAGGCAGTTTTGGCTAAAAATGAAGGATGAGAGGTATTATCATAAAATGATGTTAATATCATGTTAAAAACCTGGAACTATTTTACAGTGAATACTTTTTATATTGTGAATATTAAAGCATTTATGTTCTCCCCGCCCACGTCTTTTGGAATGTTGGACTTACAATTAAAATTCTACAATTCAGCAAAACAGATTATCTCTGTGAGACAAATATTCCCTCTTCTTCCCCTTGCCAAGTTCTTTTTGTTATAAACTTGCATTTTTTCCCCCAGACTTCCTTCAGTCTATATGTGGAGCGAAGCCTAGGCCATCTTCAGTTATTTCTTGCATCCATTTCTGCAGATAGGGACTAGACAAACTAATATATTTTCCGCTTTAAAAATATTGGTATAGTCTAGTATCTGCTTCTCCCCCCCCACACCCCGTGGAACTTTCTTCGACAAAACTATCATCACCATTGAGCCACAGTGGCCCAGTGGTTAGAATGCAGTACTGCAGGCTACTTCTGCTGCCTGCCGGCTGCTTGCAATTTACAGGTCAAATGTCACCAGGCTCAAGGTTGACTCACCCTTCCATCCTTCCAAGATGGGTAAAATGAGGACCCAAATTGTTGGGGGTAATATGCTGACTCTGTAAACTTCTCTGTTTAGAGAAGGCTGTAAAAGCACTGTGAAGTGGTATGTAAGTCTAAAAGCTATTGCCAAGTGCTATTGCTATTGTTCTAAGAAAAATAACCCAAAAAGCTGCTTCTGATAATATTATTCAGCATTTCAGAATGTATATGCCTAATATTTCTAATTACACCATGTTTTACTGACTATGGGTCATTCTAAAGCCAATGGCAGAATGTATATTTTGTTGTTGTTGTTGTTGTTAGTTGTGAAATTGTGTCCGACCCATTGCAACCCCATGGGCAACTTTCCTCCAGGCCTTCCTGTTTTCTACCATCCCCCGGAGACCATTTAAGCTCCCACTGACTGCTTCAGTAACTTCATCCAGCCACCTCATTCTCTGCTGTCCCCTGCTTTTGCCCTCAATCATTCCCAGCATTAGGCTCTTCTCCAGTGAGTCCTTTCTTAATGTATATTTTAACCATTACTAATTTTCAACCAGCAAAATTCACTCCTAAAGATTCTCAGCTGTATTACTGTGAGCAAGAATGGATATAACCTTACAAGGTTTATTTAGATGAGCCCCAGCATGGTATTATTTAAAGCCAACTTCAAAGGGAGTAAACAGCTCCTCTGCCTTAAAAGGTTTTGTAGCATTGGCCAATAAAAATTACCATGAAGAAATGAGAGAATGTGGTTTTTTGGTTGCCTTAGAGTCACTTTTAACTTGTGGTGACTGTCTGGATTAGTCCCTGCAACTTTCTTTATCTCTCTCTCTTTTTTAAAAAATAACTTTATTATATTTATATTATATAGAGTCAAACTTTACTTTGTATTTTAAAGTCAAACTTTAAAATACAAAGTAACATAAATTTTCAGAACTAGTTTATCATCACCTTCTTCTTCTTAGAGCTGAAAAAAAGTGATTGCCCCAAAATCACCTAGCTGGCTTCGTGCCTAAGACAGGATTAGAACTCACAGTCTGCAGGTTTATAACTTGTTACCTTTACCACTAAACCAAACTATCTCTGAGGTAAACTTTATCTGCTCTCAAAAAAATTACAATTTATTTGGCAATCCAGTTCAAAATTTTCCTTTGGCATTAACAAGTCATGCTAATTAATGGGCAGTTAGACTAAAAGATTTCATAGGCCATCATAAAAATGATGTCATTCTTTATGAAGAGGAAAAAGCACAGTAAAACTGGTCTGACTAGCTGAATGAGAGGTCTGTATGCCAAAACAGATAGAAAAGGAAACAGTCTGAAGTACTAGACATCCAGATTGCTTGTGCTAGAACAGAATGTATAACCACCAGTATTTCCTTCTTTAAAAGGAAATTGACCCAATTAAAAAAAAAATCTTGCCATTCTCAACAATTGCCTTTGACCAAGTTGGCTGGGAACGTAAGGAGCTGGACAAACATACCTAGATGGTAAGATTGTGGAAGCTGTAAAACAATTAACTCTAGCTAAAGATACATACAGAAAGGAAACTAACAGTTCTTATGAATCGTTAAACTTACTGGGATTTTGACAAGGTTAGCCAACTTGTGGCCCATAGATTGCATATTATAAAAACTTGTTTAGAGACTCAAAGTACCTTGGAATATTGTGTCAAAATTCAGCAGTGCAAATTAATTCTTTCTTTCTTTCTTTCTTTCTTTCTTTCTTTCTTTCTTTCTTTCTTTCTTTCTTTCTTTCATTTCTCTCTCTCTCTCTCTCTCCCCCTTCCTTCCTTCCCTTCCGTCCTTTCACTTACTTAGTATATAAACTGTTCTAATCAAAAGGACTCTGAGTGGCATCTGATCCCCCAAATCCATAATTTGGGTTAAAAACAGACAAGATTAATAATAGGAAGATAAACATAACATTATCAGTGATGTTATCAAAACAAGAACTTTTAAAGTGCCAGAATAAGCCTGGAAATAAGTTTAACTAAGTTTGGGTGAGACAAAATACAGTTATTGCTACACTTTAATCTCACTGAAATTTTCAAATCGTGAAAATTTAAATCAGAAAGTCCATATTATTAGAAGGCCTTCTGCAGCTTTTTGCCAGTCCAGGAGGTGAATCTCAGACCTCTGGCCAGAAACCATTATAACTCCAATGAAGATTTAAGATTAATATTGTTTAGGAGGTAGAACTGTGAATAGAGTGCCCAGAATACATTTGTTCACTGAAGTTTAATTTTATTTGACACAGACATTGCTCTGCAAGTCCCTACAAAACAAAGATATTCTGAGTCTTGGCAAGGGCTCCTCCACATTCTTCTCAGTTGCTTCCACTCAGCTGGAGGTCTTGTCACTTGTGAAACTTCCATATGGCAGGCTGCCCATAGTGAATGGCAACTACTGAAGGATGTCTTAACTGGGAGTATCAAGAGAAATAACAAGCAGGAGGGGATAGGAGAATAGATAGCTATGACTGATCCTGCAGCAGAATGCAACTGCCTGGGGCAGCTGCCAGGAACTTGCCAAAGATGCTTGCTCTCTGTAGCTTAGCCTAGAAGTTGCAATTTTAATTTTCTAGTACAAATCTCCTGATGCAGCAGTTTTCAAAAGGCATCTTCAACATATTCACCCCAGCCAGGCACAAGAACAGCTCCATAACTTTGAAGCTGGTTATCTGAAAGAGCATTTTCTCATATATAAACCCCAAAATCTTCTTGAGACCTTACAGTGGCTACGTTCACATGGCGCACTGATTTGCAATTTGGTCAGCCACATATACATCTGATAGCAGCAGAAAGGTGCAAAGAGATTGAGAGGCACTGCAATGGGTTAAATTTCCCTGATGTTTTTCTTATAGTCTGTCTTGAATGTCTTTTCCCACTGTTTCATCACTATTTTTCTGAAATTTACATAACTCTTTCTTCCAAAAGAGGAACCTGGCACCCAATAAATAGAATAGAATAGAATAGAATAGAATTTTTTATTGGCCAAATGTGACTGGACACACAGGGAATTTGTCTTGGTGCATATGCTCTCAGTGTACATAAAAGAAAAAATACGTTCATCAAGGTACAACATTTACAACACAATTGATGGTCAATATATCAATATAAATCATAAGGATTGCCAGCAACAAAGTTACAAAGTCATAAGTGGAAAGAGATTGGTGATGGGATAAAACTAAAATGCCCAAATTCTTTCTGGCCTGGGCCCATTTTAGACCTCAATATTTGATGGGTAAGTGCAGCCCAATACTTTGTTGTAAATACATCCATCTACCCAGAAAAAAGACAAAGGAAAGTAGAAGCAGAAGCAGAAGGGAGGAAATCACCAATGGCATTTCAGTCAATTGGGGCTCTGTAATAGGCTGCATTTCTGTATAGCATTTCTGAATGGGTCATCCCTCTAACTTCCCAAAATCATTTGCAAGAGCATCCAGAACACGTTCCTCAGATGCTCAAAGTAATTTTAGGTCATCTGAACCTAGGCAATTGCTTGCCTGATTGAAATGAGTAAATTAACCAGGACTAAGCATGAGAACAGAGTGAGTGACCTTTCAGACAACACTGAAGCAGGCAACTACCTCGGAGAAGGCTTTTTCACAAGTGGAATCTCAATTTATTTATTTATTTATTTATTTATTTATTTATTTATTTATTTATTTATTTATTTATTGTCACAACATTATATCCAAGCACATATAATGAAAGAAAACAATAGGACAGGAGCGGTAGGCACTTTTGTGCACTTATGCACGCCCCTTATAGTCCTCTTAGGAATGGGGTGAGGTCAACGGTAGACAGTTTTTGGTTAAAGCTTTTGGGAGTTTGAGAATTATGCTATGTTATGCTATGCTATGTTGTCCAAGGCTTCCTTGATACAGCCCTGTATGATTCTGTATTCTGCTTCATGCTTAAATTGCACTTCTGCTTATTTATTAGAAACCATGCAGAGAACTATGTGATAAGAAAACATGTGAGTCAGAGGTGGCTTTCAGCAGGTTCTGACCAGTTCTGGAGAACCGGTAACGGTAATTTTGAGTAGTTTGGAAAACTGGTAGTAAAAAATCTGACTGGCCCCAACCCCATCTATTCTCTGCCTCCCAAATCCCAGCTGATCAGGAGGAAATGGGGATTTTGCAGTAATCTTCCCCTGGAGTGGGGTGGGAATGGAGATTTTATAGTATCCTCCCCTGGAGTGGGCAGGGAATGGAGATTTTACAGTATCCTTCCCCTGCCACACCCACCAAGCCATGTCCACCAAGCTATGCCACACCCACCAAGCCACGCCCACAGAACCAGTAGTAAAAAAATTTGATATCCATTACTGATGTGAGTGTGGAATAAATACTCACCATTATGGCTATCAGCACAAGAAGCATTCTATAGACAAGAAATGATAAGTTAAACATGAATGGTTAACTTATCGTGATGTACTAGAATTTTTTCACAGGGACTGTAAAATAAAATCAAGAGAAGATTTGATAATAGAAAGATATATCTGCCAATGTTTTTCTAATGTGCAATTATCAGAAAGATTTAAACTGGATCAAAGATTTTATGGTATTGAACAAGTAACAATGAGTTTGAAGCAGAACTCTTTATTTTTTTTTCATAAAAAAGTTTTATTTTTACAATCATATCAAACAACTCATCCAATGTACAGTTATATACAATTAGTTGGGCTTGCCCAGTCACCCCCCCCCCTTTTTAACACTCTTCCCTCTTCTACCTTCTTTTACTTTCCTAACCTTCCTCTCCTTCTCTTATCTACATCCTCTCCTCCCTCCACCCTACACCTTCCTTCTCCCTCTTCTACCCCTCTTCCTTCCTCTTCTCCTCTTTCCTACCTCCTACTCTCTCTTTTCTCCCTCCCCACCGTTCTAAAATGGTAACTGGGCAGACCCGACCCTACATTAATTATATTTATACATCTTCAATAATCCCTGTACATTAACCATCACTCCATCTCTAGCCTCCACCCCCAATTCCCTCCCCTTACCCCCACCCCCACCCCGACTTCCCAGAACAAAATGCAGGGTATCAAAACTAACAATCATAATCTAAAATAATTCCTAAATTATAATCTCTAGTCACTCCACACTTAATCACACTCTCAATTCCCCTCTCCTTCAGAAATATATCTAATACAAAATATTTCCTAAATTTACTCATATGCTATTCGATATTTTTTTATCTGATGCTTATTTTGAATATAATCAATCCACATTTTCCATTCTAAAATATATTTTTCTTGTGTATAGTCTTTCAAGTAAGCAGAGATTTTTGCCATTTCTGCCAGATTCAATAGCAATGTATCTAAGCAGAACTCTTTATTAATGTTAGTGCTAAAATGTATACACTTTTGTTGAAATATAGAAGAACAAGTGAAAGAATGCATGATTAAATTGACTAAAATATCAGTTTTTAGAATAGAATAGAATTTTTTATTGGCCAAGTATGATTGGACACATGAGGAATTTGTCTTTGGTGCATATACTCTCAATGTACATAAAAGAAAAAAATGCATTCATCAAGAATCATAAGATACAACACTCAGTGATATTCATAGGTTACTAATAAGCAATCAAATCATACTAGGAAACAAAAGAACAACATACATCGTAAAAATACAAGCAACATGGTTATAGTCATAAGTGGGAGGAAATAGGTAATAGGATGAGAAGAATAATAGTTATACAGACTTAGTAAATAGTTTGACAGTGTTGTGGGAATTAGCTGTTTAGCAGAGTGATGGCATTCAGGGGAAAACTGTCCTTGTGTCTAGTTGTTCTGGTGTGCAGTGCCCTATAGTGTCATCTTGAGGGTAGAAGTTGAAACAATTTATGTCCAGGATGTGAGGGATCTGTAGATATTTTCTCAGCCCTCTTTTTGACTCATGCAGTATACAGATCCTCAATGGAAGGCAGGTTGGTAGCAATAGTTTTTTTTCTGCAGCTCTAATTATCGATTGAAGTCTGTGTCTTATATTAATGGATCAAAGGGAATGTGGATGGAAGGATTAAAATTTACATTGTGTTCTAATTTTAAAGAGAATTTTTTAGAATGATGTATCATTCAACTTTGTCACCAGATAAATTGTCTAGAATGTGAAAAAACTTCAATTTTTTGCTAAAAATGTGAACAATATGAAGGGACATCCTATCATGTTTAGTGAATGTGTAAAGAAGTTTAACAATTTTGAATACAAGTACTGCACATACATTGATTCTGCAGCGTATGCAGCCACGCCTCTTTTTGGCAACAGAGAATCGTTGCCTATTGGTTCCCCCTTAGCCGGCGGGAGAAATGAGCGGCCGTCATTGGCCAATAGTTGACTGCTGCTATATAAATAGCAGCTGTGAGAGAAAGTTGTGTACTCTCGGTAATACTGCTTTTTACTTGCCATTCGTTTGTTCCTTTTGCCTGTTAGTCGTTAATAAAGAGTTATTGTTTTACCGTCAAGCCTCCATTCCTTCCTTCATTCCTTGAATGAAGCAGATTTCTTTTATGTACACTGAGAGCATATGCACCAAGACAAATTCCTTGTGTGTCCAATCACACCTGGCCAATAAAAAATTCTATTCTATTCTATTCTATTCTAAAAAAAGGATTCAGAAAATTTTAAAGTCTGAAGTACAATTGAAACCAGAGAGTTTTCTTTTTGGACTTGTGAACAGCAACTAGAAAAAAGACATGAAACTTTGTTTTTATATATGACAACTACAGCAAGATTATTATATTCTAAACATTGGGAAAAGTTTGACACTACCCACAATGGAGCAATGGTTGGTGAAGAAAAACGAATTTGCAGAGATAACTAAACTTCTTTGATGAGAGAAAAGCCAGTATCTACATTAATGTTGAGTACAGATCCTTTATATAATTTTTGCCTAAAACAGAAAAAAATGCACTTGTGGTTTGTTGCTTCAATGATTAGAAAAAGACTGGATAATAGGAAAAAATGAGTTTTTGTAATTACAGAGAACTTTGTAATCATACTGAATTTGCGGCAGATGAAATTGGAAGCTGCTTCTTCCTGTTTCTTTTTAACTTTACTGCATCTCTCTCTCTCTCTCTCTCTCTCTCTCCTCCTTAGTCTGTACCAGATTGTTTTTGTTTTCCACACACACACACACACACACACACACACTAAAGAAAACATATGCATGCCAAAAATAAGAAATATACCCCCCCAAATTAGCATGACAGCAATAGCTGCTTTTAAGTTAAATAACATCTGTATTTCCACAGTATAATTCTTTCAGTTTTTTTCACGGCTACCTTTCTATCACGTATCACTTTTACCTATGTAATATGCAGCTTGCTTATCTCACACAAGGATAAGCACACATTATTGTTGCTAATTAACGAGGGCAGAGTTGAACCACTGTTGCAACAGAAAGAGAGCATATAAATCTGTGCTAATGAGCAACTGGAATGAAGCACAGGAACTTTTATCTATTTAAATCCAATAAGTATAATATGGAAATGGAATATAATCAAGATATTGACTAAAATACTGATCTAACAATATTAATCTAAATTATTTTTATAATAACTGCCCATTATAAAATAAAAATCAACCTACTTCCCTACCTATCATATCTACCTACCTGCTTATCTACCCGTCTTTCAGATTGGAAAGTATGAGTCTGAGAAATAAGAAACATGATCCTTTATCTTACATTTAACATGTGTCCATAATATCATAAAACATGTGCAAATGAGTGGAACATTTAAATATTACAATATGGATTTAATACAATATGCAGTATCTTTGTAGGGATTCCCACATATATGTATTTGATGTTATTTGTGTAATGATATGTTATAATTATGTATATTGATTTTCTTCTGGATAAGAACTTAATGTAGTTAAGGACTTTTCCTTAAAAGTTAAAAAAAAAGCTTTCATAATATATTATTTAATGCACTTTTTAAAATTTATTCTTTTTTAGGAAGAACCATGCAACTCCCTGAGAAATTTGTACCTCACAGCTAAGATAGATCCATCTACCACTATATAACACATGGATTGATCTTGAGAAATGGTGCAGAAAAGTATTTTTAGAATGTTAAAGTGATTTGAGTGATACACCCAAATGTATGAATTTATATCATATCCATACAAACATTCCAGAATTTGATGACAGTGACAGAGAAGATCACTGTGTGATGGCCAATTCAAACATGGAATTTTGAGGAAGTGTGAAGAAATCCATTAATTTCTAGGCACATAGAACTGATGAATGCATTTTCTACAAACAAGGACAAGATTTTAGTATACCGTATCTTGGCTTAAAAAATTCAGACTACCATGAGATGGGAACAGATGCTTCTATGGGCCAGATAATGGCAGGCCTAACAAAAATTAGCAGATACAGAAATATCTTTAAACACCATAATCCACTGCCTTCAAAGAATACCAGTATGGTGATAGGTTTGGAGTGTTCCTAAATAAGACAGAAATTGAACAATGTCTTTATTGTTAGTACTAAGGCAGAGGATAAGCAATCTCTTTAAGCCATTGATCATATAAGTAGTCCTTGACTTATCACAGTTGAGTCCCGAACTTCCATTGCTAAGCACATCAGGTGTTAAGTGAGTTTTCCCCATTTCATGATGTTGCTTGCCACAGCTGTTAAGAGAATTACTGCAGTTGTTAAGTGAGTAATATGGTTGTTAAGTAAATCTGGCTTTCTTGCCTCATTAAGGTGACCCAATCTGTGCTGTAAAAGAGTAGAAAAAGCATTGGCCTTTTGTTGTCAACTGTATCACTGCAACTAAGATCTGTTAGGTGAGTTAGGTTAGCATGCAGTACTGCAGGCTGACTGCTGGCTGCCTGCAATTTGGCCGTTCAAATCTCACCAGGCTCAAGGTTGACTCAGCCTTCCATACCTGTAGAATTAGCACAGGGCCCCCCCAAGGCTGTCTACTCTCCCCACTTCTCTTCTCTCTGTATACCAATGACTGCATCTCTAACGATCCATCTGTTAAACTACTGAAGTTCGCAAATGACACAACAGTGATCGGTCTCAATCGAGACAATGATGACTCCACATACAGACAGGAGGTTGAACGACTAGCCTCGTGGTGCAACTGGAACAATCTGGAATTGAACACACTCAAAACCATAGAAATGGTGGTAGATTTTAGGAGAAACCCTTCCATACTTCCACTTCTCACAATACTAGACAACACAGTATCAACAGTAGAAATCTTCAAATTTCTAGGTTCTACCATATTGCAAGATCTAAAAAGGACAGCTAACATCAAAAACGTCATCAACAAGGCACAACGAAGAATGTTCTTTCTGCACCAACTCAGAAAGCTCAAACTGCCCAAGGAGCTGCTGATTCAGTTCCACAGAGGAATTGTTGAGACTATCATCTGTACTTCTATAACTGTCTGGTTTGGTTCTGCAACCCAACAAGACAGACACAGACTTCAGAGGATAATTAGAACTGCAGAAAAAACAATTGCTACCAGTCTGGCTTCCATTGCGGAGCTGTATACTGCACGAGTCAAAAAGAGGGCTGTGAAAATATTTACAGATCCCTCACATCCAGGACATAAACTGTTTCAACTCCTACCCTCAAAATGACGCTATAGAGCACTGCACACCAGAACAACTAGACACAAGAACAGTTTTTTCCTGAATGCCATTACTTTGCTAAACAAATAATTCCCTCAACATAGTCAAACTATTTACTAAATCTGCACTACAATTAATCTTCTCATTGTTCCCATCACCCATCTCCTTCCACTTATGACTGTATGACTGTAACTTTGTTGCTTCTATCCTTATGATTTATATTGATATTGATTGTTTCCTGATGGCTTATTTGTACCCTATGACTATCATTAAGTGTTGTAAGTATTGTACTCAATGAGGATATCTTTTCTTTTATGTACACTGAGAGCATATGCACCAAGACAAATTCCTTGTTTGTCCAATGACACTTGACCAATAAAAATTTATATCCTATCCTATCCTATCCTATCCTATCCTATCCTATCCTATCCAATCCTATCCTATTCTTCCAAGGTGGGTAAAATGAGGACCCAGATTGTTGGGAGCAATATGCTGACTCTGTAAACCGCTTAGAGAGAGCTGTAAAGCACTGTAAAGCGGTATATAGGTTTTATTGCTATTGCTATTTATAGCAGATCTGTGATATAGCGATGGTCTGTATTCAGGCAGGGACAATGGACATCGCCTACCCCTTACTCCTGTGAACTGAAAATGTATCTGGCACTTTATATGCACAAAGCATGTGCTCTATTAACAGCTGACAGAGTAGAGCAGAGCAACTAAAATGGAACCATTTTACTGGACTTCCCTAGAACCACAGAGGATTTCTGACAAATTGGAACTCGCAAACGTTCCACACAGCACAGATCTTCTCATGGTCCATTTGTGAACGCGTGGAATTGCTGAGTCAGTTTGAAATAACTGCAGCAAAAAGGGTGCCCTGTATTAAAAGATGGACAGAGCAGATTTGCTTTTTGCAAAGTAAGATCAGTTGCAAATTTGGCAGGAGGGGGAAGGACAGAGACATAAGCAGGATGGAGGCTCAGAAAGCAGAGCTTTTACCTACTACTCCCTCTCGCTGCACACTGAACCTGTCAACAGTACATTTGTTTTATTACAGACAAGATGCTATAACATAATCCTGTCCCAAGCTAGTGGAACTGCATAAAGCCTTACTGAAAGGCAATAAAAACTGTACTCAGGATTTACACGGACAGAAAGGCAAGTGATAAACACAAGTCCAACAAGACCAGATCTTCTATTGTAACTGATGTTATTTCTATCTTGCTTTATACCTTTTTATGTTAATACTGTAAATAACTAGGAGTTTTATATAATTATGGCAGGATAAACATGTAATAAACACATATTTTGTTATTACTAATCACTGATTTTGCCTCCTGCTGGGAGGTTAGAACTATTCCAATTGGCTTTCAATCATCCTGAGCTGCACCCTTCACTCTGTCCATTAACAGCTCTCTTTTTGGCCAGGAGGACACTCTTATTTTGTGTTACAGTATACAAATATTTGCAAAACCATTGTGCAGTTTCATAATTACCTTTTTGAGACAGTGAGCAGAAACGTGGGTGTATTAGGCTGTATCTAGAAAAAAGAAACAGAAATTTCCACTCCTTACACCTCTTTTGGCATCCATCCCACAGGTGGCTTTTGCTCTGATTGTGGCATGCATTGGCTCCAGAGAACCACGAAGAAAGGAAAGACAAACTACTTGTAGAGGAACCTCTTTAAGAGCTCATGCAGTCCTACGACTGTTCTTCTGCTCAAAGTTTTGCTCTAAGTTTCCACTATCTTTAGTTATTAATTTTTAGTTTGCAAAGCTGTAATATGAAATAATGCTGTTTTACATAAGGAAGAGTGCTTTTGGATCTGCCGGTACTTATAGCGTACTTCATTTTGTTGGGTCTGTTTTTTCAGGTTTTCCCTATTTGTACCCTATACTCTGAGCACTGGTGTCCAGGTATTTGAGCTCTTTCTCAAGTATGCCTGTTGCATTGTCTGGTGATTCATGAGCACCCCTTCCTTCTTAGCACTTCCTTCCTTACTTAATGTTTAATGCTTTGATATTATGCTGTGAGTGTGTTTCTCGGTATTGGTCTCACACCTCTTCAGATTTTGTCTAAAACCCACCAGAAAATCTAAGCAAGATGTCTTCCAAACATTCTTCCCATACTTTGGTGAGATTTGTCTCTCACCAAAAGCCCTTCCTATAATACAACTAGTCCTCAACGTACTACAGTTCATTTAGTGGCATTTCAAAGTTACAACAGGATTGAAAAAAGTGATTTATGACCGTTTTTCACTCTTATGATCCTTGCAGCATCCCCATGGTCATGTGATCAAAATCCAGATGCTTGGAAACTGACTCATATTTATGACAGTTTCAGTATCCTGGGGTCAGATGAGCACCTTCTATGACCTTCTGATAAGCACAGTCAATGGGAAAGCCAGATTCACTTAACAACAATGTTACTAACTTAACAGCATCAATGATTCACTTAACAACTGTGCCAAGAAAATTCATAAAATGGGGCAAAACAAACTTAACAAATGTTTCACTGAACAACAGAAATGTTGGATTCAATTGTGGTCGTAAATTAAGGACTACCTGTATAGAGCATTATCCAAGAATCCAAAGTTTTTTAATAATACTTTCCCTTTAACTTGTAGTTCTCTTTCAGAATCCTCCATTCTTCCTTCAGATCATGATCTTTAGGTGGAATTATGGACAGAGGTGTCACCTGTGCTTCAAATTCTTTTTCATTCCTGCCTAGCTTTTGCTGTTCTTCAGTTTCTTTCCAGGTTCTTTTTTGGCAGTGTCATTTATTCCAACATGAAAGTAGTAAGGGATAATCGTCAATAAGTTTAATTCGTCAGGTGAGCCTCTTCATCATATTCGGCACCTTTGCACTTTGACTGATAGTGCCCTTCCCTTGAAATTATGTCTGATCTGCAGACAGCTGTTCCTCTCAGCACCTAAGTTGCCCATTTCCTCCCCATGCTTTTTCCTCGTTCGGTCAATTTTTTGATTCCTCACCTTCTTCCCATCTCAGGAATGCTGAGAAATAATCTTTTCCTACACATCTGTGAGCCACAGGAGTGGGCTGCTGGGGGTTTGCAGGGGTTTGGGAGAACCTCTAGCTAAGATTCTGTGCAGTTCGAAGAACCCCCAAATCCCACTCCTGGCTGGCCTCGCCCACCCCACCCCACCCCTCCCAGGAGTCCCCACCCGGACTGTTTTGAATGCAGGTAAGTGCAGGGCACGCACAGAAGCTCAGGGAGGGTGAAAAATTGGCCTACCGGAAGTTCGGGAAGGCTGGAAATGGGCCCGTTTCTGGTCTCCAGAGGCCGTCCAGAGCCTGGGGAGGCTGTTTTTGCCCTCTTGGAGGCTCAAGGAGAACCTCTGGAGCCCAGGGAGGGCAGAAACGCAACACCCCCCGCTGTGGTGCAGGAGGCCAACTAGGCCACAGCCACTATGGCCATGGCTACCCAGCAACCGGGCAGAGAACCCCTTGCTAAATTTTTTGAAGTCCACCCCTGGTGAGCCACCTCCTGGGAGAAGATCTGAAATTGATTGTGCAGATTCAGCACAGTCTCTTGATCCTCTGAGTTACATGCAGACAACCCTCCTCCTCTAAGTTCAAGTTTTCTTTGTAGTTGTCTGTTTCTTCCTGTGCTCATTTTGCAGACATCTTCCTACCTTGTCTAGAGGAGTGTCTGTGTCACTCGACATGCCTCCAGACCCCTCTGCTTTCTCCCTGAGCAATATAATGAACTTGGACTCAGTGCAAACATAGCTGGGATCTTCTTCTGTCAGGAACAAAAACATGGCATATTATCTTGAAGGTCATCGTGATATTTGTCTCCAGTGGTGAAATCTGAACCGGTTTACTACCGGTTCACTGGCTGCGCATGCACACTGCGTGCCAAAAGGAGGCATGGGGTAAGTAGAATAGTGTGCGGAGGGGGGATGATCAGCTGTAGCACGCAATCTTTTTTTAACTTTTACAAGCATTTTTTAAAATAACTTATTCAGCTGAATAGGTTGTAAAAAAATGCTTTTAAAAGTAAAAAAAAGGCTCTAATGATCGGGTGGCTCAGCTGTGATCATAAGAGCCTTTTTTTAACCTTTTAAAAGCATTTTTTAAAAGAAGCGGTAAGCAGGCAAGCAGGTGATTGGGTGGGCATGAGAGGGGGGCCCAGGGATTTTTGCTACCGGTTCTCCGAACTCCCCACCGCCATCGCTACCGGATCGGCCAATCCGGTCCGAACCGGGAACATTTCACCCCTGCTTGCCTCCTTGTCAATGTTTCCCGAAGAGTGTGCAGATTCAAACAGCTTCTTCTATTATAAACTTTCTTGTCTAGATTCTCCTGCCAAAAAGAAAAAAAAACTTGAAAAGCATGAGCTGATAAGACAAACTCTAATAAGCTGTCCAGTGTTATTGTGAGATGGGTAGCAAATAAATTTAATAAATATATTTAAAAATAATAAAATAAATATTTCTGCTGTTCATGGTGACCTTCTGCTTACTTCCCAGAATACTCTAGGACTATGCAAATTATCCTGATGCGTTAGAATAATTTCCCATACCTAAAAGGAAAGTGAGCACTAATGATGATTCTAGATCCGGTGCAAACAACACCGGCTGCTTTGGGGACATCAACTCTTCATTTAGAAGTTATTTTTATTTTGAAAAGAAATGTTGTGTTAAGTGGAACAAACTCACAGCATTATATTTATAACTAAGAATGTCAATATGCCAAAGATAGCACATATCAAGTCATTACTCCCACGTTGGTTATAATAGCAGACAGTTACAAACTATTATTGTTGTAGAAATTAAACAGCATATGATTTAAGGAAAGAGAGGCTCTGCGAAGCTTAATAGGCCTACCCTGAAGGGGAGGAGGGGGAAAGAAAATGGAAGGAGGGAGGAAAATTATCAGAAAATGGGAAACTTTGGCAAAAATAAGAAAAAAGAGGAGCAGGAGAAAATGGTCATGCTTGGGCTAAAATCTTGCTTGTAACTGCAGGAAGTGGGGCATGAGCCGTGGTGGCACAGTGGTTAGAACCAGTGGTGGGATTCAGCCAGTTCACACCTATTTGGGAGAACCGGTTGTTAACTTTCTAAGCAGTTCAGAGAACCGGTTGTTGGAAAAAATCTTATTTTGTTTTTTTCCACTTTACAGGGCTAATCCTGTAAGGAAGGCAGGAAGGAAACATTCTGGTGGTGATTTTAGCCTAATCTTTATTGCCCTTACAGAAACTGCCTCTCTGGTTAACCCTTATTACATTGTAACAGCTAAGACGAAGTGCCCATCGACATGAGTGACATTGAGTTGGCCACGCCCACACGGTCACATGACCATCGAGCCACACCTACCCAGCTGGTCATTAGGGCAGAGAACTGGTTGTTAAATTATTTGAATCCCACCACTGGTTAGAACAGATCCCACCACTGATTAGAACGCAGTCTTGCAGATTCCACTGCCAGGAGTTCAATTCTGGCTGGCTCAGGCTTGAATTAGCCTTCCATCCTTCCAAGGTCTGTCAAATGAGGACCCAGATTGTGCAATATGCTGACTCTGTAAAACTGTTTAGAGAGAAACTGTACAGAAACTGTAAAGCACTGTGAAGCAGTACATAAATCTAAGTGCTATTGCTATTAATTCATAATGACTAAAACATCTAATCAACTCAAATACCTAATCAACATTTGCCTCTGAACCCACCAAGATGAAGAATCCCAGCCCTACCAACTTGCTCTCTTTCCATTTACCAGGGAAGTATAAATGGGAAACTGAGAGAATGAGGTCCATCCTTAGCATGCTTAATCAGAATAATGTCACCATCAGCCAGCAATGCCTGTTCCTCATCTCACTAAATCTGCACTAGGAGGTCCTGCCCCACAGAACAGATTTTGGGTACATGGAAGGAGTCTTGCAATGCTAATGAGGGATGAAAAGGATCCGTTGTATAAAGACTTCTTTCGTACAGCAGTTATTCAATAATTATAGTATATATAATTTTGCCTATTAGCTCATAAGGATCTAAGGAGGTTTGGGTAATATGTGCAAGCCCAAATTTCTGAAAGTACATGTTCGTGTTTAGAGAACTTATGCAAATCATACATTTGCCAACAAATATAAAACTTAATGTGTGAATAAAATATGTATTTAAGTATGATAGGAGGTTTGAAAAAGAACTGTAATTTTTTAGCAGCTAAGATATTGTAATTCTATCAAGGGAGAACAATAAAAAAGAATG
The DNA here is from genome assembly GCF_028640845.1 of Ahaetulla prasina. Taxonomy (NCBI): domain Eukaryota; kingdom Metazoa; phylum Chordata; class Lepidosauria; order Squamata; family Colubridae; genus Ahaetulla; species Ahaetulla prasina. The sequence continues at coordinate 338,786,479 of NC_080539.1, forward strand.
AATGAATTTCTGTGTTATCAGGTCGTTCTCTGTTAATTTTCTTATCAGTTTCAGAAAATGAAAACAGATAATCATTTTTTTCTTTGTTTATCCAAAAGTCCAAAAAGGAGTATTAAGGCAATTTGTTTATAGGTGAGACTACACTATTTTCATTTTCAAAATTAAGAGAACTGAGAATTAATTGTTTTAGCTCTCTTCCAATTTTTTTAAGCTAAGCTATTTTGTTAAGGGTTTGTGAACTCTGAATCAGCTTAATTCAGCCAAAATGGTTTCTTCTTTATTTGTGTGGTCACCATAGATACCATTTCAATCTACTAAGAAATGTACTACTATTTTATTCTTAAATTATTTTATCCACAGATGCTCCTATGATTTGTTTTGTACAAATCTGACATAGCTGCATCAGACTTTGCCTCTTTTTGTATGAGATAAATATAATAGACAATGTCTACTATATAATTATGAATTACAAAACTGAGATTTATAAACATAAAGTCTAGTACTGGATTTTCATATACTATGACACTCAAATGGCATTAAAATATGTAATTTCATTCATATGATTTGTACCTACAATTCTATTCTGATGATTTTTCTAACTTATCATACAAGTAATACATACTAAAATAAAGCAGAATACATGCAATGAGGAATTGTACAGATATAAAAACAGACAAAGTTCCTGAATGCAGGATTATGTTTTAAAACTAAATAACTGTAGACAGAAAAAAGGGAGAAAGATTTATCAGGCTACCAAGAAAAAATATAAGGCTGACAATTGTAGTTTAATAAAGGAGTGTAGATCTGTATCAAGACAATCCCAGATAAAATCCTTGACACTTTGAGTTAAAAGAACACTGGGTTGTTATATATTTATTCCATCACTGTGACATCTGGCTCACTTAAAGATACTCAACATCTTATTCAATCTGTTCTCTGGACACTATTTTATCTCAATATTCCTTAATGGAATTTTATGACCATTCTATTAGCTCATGGTCGTTCGTCCTCCTAATAGTAAGACGTGTTCCATTCTTCAATAGTCAAAACAATAGTCAAAGGAGAGGAAACTGGGGTAATGTGATTACCTTTTTGTAATCTGACAAGCTTCTGACAAGCAAAGTCAATGGGGAAGCCAGATTCACTGAACAACCATGTTACTAAGTTAGCAATCTGAGTGATTCACTTAACAACTGTGGCACATAAGGTCGTAAAATGGGGCAAAATTCAGTTAAACAATTATCTTGTTTAGCAAAAGACAGTATGGGTTCAATTGTGTCACAAGTCCAGGACTATAGAAAGAAATAGTGATAGTTAAGGCAAGTAACGTATCCCCTCTCCAAATTTATGTACCATGAGAAAAATAAACTTGCCAGCTCAGCTATAAAGCATTTAGACTCAAAGAATGTGATTAGGCCACTAAGAGCTAGAACAACACTGGGACGCAAGGTCATTGGGAAATAATACCTAGAAGAAAGTGCAACACATCACTCATGACTTTGTTCAGAGAACATAGTCTTTGTCTAACTCAATGAGCTATTGTCTGTGTGTCATTGTCATTACCTCACTATCTTTACCTCATCAATGTGCATATCAAATCAAACTGTGTTGCTATAGCCAGTAAATTAATCTACCTACTGATCGTAGGTATACTGTAATTAGGATATGTCTACATAATAAGGTTGCAGCTCCACCCCTCTTTAGGTTAGCCTTGGCTGCCTTTGGTACCGTAATAAACAATATGTGCTTTCGTGAAAGGCTATCTCTATTCTTACAATGATCTGACTGGGAATCTGAGCTGAATTACTCCATAATATCCTACTCCCTAGGATTCTTGGTAAGTTATAAACAATGTGGAGCAGAATCTTGTATAGGGATGTTTTTGTTAAACAATACATATTTCAAAATGTTCATATTTCAGAAAATGCTGTTTGAAAATGTGGGAAACAATATTTAAGACTTGCATTCTGAGTGTTGTGGTGCTTGGGAGCTATATTGAGCAACTTCTGTGTTTGGTTAAGAAAAACAAGTTGCTAACAAGAGTTGTAGTCATTTAATTTGGTTGTTTTGTTTATATGCATCATCATCATCCTTGGTTTGAAGTAACTAATATTTCCACCCAGTTTCTCTATACGTTTTATAAATCTTCAGTCTTTTATACAGACAACAACTTCCAATAATTTAAAGCAATTAAGAACCCTTATACATAAATAAATAATTATATCGCTCCAGCATTCTTAGGATATTTTACAGGATAACATTAATATTAGGGTTTTATTATAAGTATTTGGGCCAAGATACACAAGAGGGATACTAATGATATGCTGTTGGATACACCTTTTTCTTTTAGGTTTTTGTTTTGAGATTTCTGGAGGAAAAACATACCCACTGTTTTCTTTTCTTGCAGGCAGATTTTCAACTACATCTGGTGATACGAAAAGGAAGCACATTTCTGAGTCTTCAGTTTAAATATATATTTCATCACAAATGATTTGTGCCAAACTGAGAATATTATATATATTTTTGTACATCACCCAACTATTTTATGCTGTTTTCATACTTCCGAGTAACCATAGTGCAAGCATGCCCTGGCAACATCTTTTTTCCTACCACTTCTCTAATAGTGCCATCTTCTTCTCCCCAGCCATGAGTGAGAAAGGATTGAGTCAGTCCCCTAATTCAGACACCATCCAAGGGCAACATGAAGGTTTCCTAAAATCTATTACACTTTCCACTCATTTACTTTGAAGGGAAATCAGCTGACTGCAATGATTGAATAAAGACAAAAGAGGCAGCATGCAGTAGGGATTGGCAGAGAGGACTGCAAATGTCATGCAGTATAGTTTTCTGATGGCTCAATCTTTGGTTGATCATCCTTCAGTTTAAGATAAGGAGGAATGGACCTAAATCAAATGAACACGGGAAGAACCAGGTCCTTTAAGTTTCCTTCCTCCCCCCAAGATAATAGTTTTATGGAATTACAAAATGTGAATAATATATTATAGAATACAGATACATTACTAAGTACAGTGGTATTTGTAGAATAGAGACTAGTAATTGTTAACACTGCAATAACTTAGATTAACTCAACCTTTCAAGATAAGGAAAAACAATAAATATGATTTCTAAAATGTCATGAACATAAGGTTGCTTAAATTGTGCAAGTAATGCCAAGTATGGTATTGATAAACAGTTGCAAAATGGATTATTTTATAATATAAAGGTTTTGATCTTCAAGCTCAATACTGAAGTATAGACTATAATGGGTGAAATGCTCCCGGTTCGGACTGGATCGTCTGATCCAGTAGCGATGGCAGCAGGTAGTTCGGAGAACTGGTACCAAAAATCCCTGGGCCCCCTGCCCATGCCCACCCAATTGCCCGGTCACCCGCTTCCCCGCTTGCCGCTTCTTTTAAAAAATGCTTTTAAAAGGTTAAAAAAGGCTATGATGATCCCAGCTGAGCCGCGTGATCATCAGAGCCTTTTTTTTACTTTTAAAAGCATTTTTTACAACCTATTTGGCTGAATAGGTTGTAAAAAATGCTTTTAAAAGTAAAAAAAAAAAAGATCGCGCATCACAGCTGATCACCCCCCCACGCGCACTGGTCTACTTACCCCATGCCTCCTTTTGGTGTGCACTGTGCACACACCTCGTATTTGTTGCGTGGTGTGCACTGCGTATGCGCAGCCAGCAAACCTGTAGTAAACCGGTTCAGATTTCACCACTGGACTGTAATATTTATTATTCATAAATGATAAAAGGAAGGGAAAACAGAGTTGCTTGGAAGAAGTAGATACAGGTAGTAATTAATTTCTAATTACCTTCTTTATGTTCTGACTGTTTTTCAGTGTTTATAAATATTTAGACTTCCTTAAAACCCACCCTAGGTATTTTCCTTCTCCATGATGTAGTACCATTCAACCATTCTTGTCTGAATTTAGTTAAACTCCTGTTGTGGACATAAGTTGTTAGTTCTGCCATTGTTACATATTCTCCCAGTTTATTTATTAAATTTATATGCCCCCCCACCTCAATTTCCAAAGCTATTCTGGGCATCTGAGTTCCCAATCCAATATCATTGGTACTGTATTTTCCTTCTAATGTTGGGGAAAGTTTATCCTCACGGCTGTGAGCAAATACCTCAGTAAATTAGGAGTTAATTGCTAATTCTGGGATTGTACTTATTAAAAATGGGATTTCATCTCAAATGTAATTTTTTAAAATTACCTGGATAGTGCTATGTACATCTTTCCAATCCTTTTTTTAACATGTCTACCGCTGTATGAAACGTTCCTTCTGTTTCATTACCAATAATAATAACAGAGTTGGAAGGGACCTTGGAGGTCTTCTAGTCCAACCCCCTGCCCAGGCAGGAAACCCTACACCATTTCAGAAAAATGGTTATCCAACATTTTCTTAAAAAATTCCAGTGTTGGAGCATTTACAACTTCTGCAGGCAAGTTGTTCCACTGATTAATTGTTCTAACTGTCAGGAAATTTCTCCTTAGTTCTAAGTTGCTTCTCTCCTTGATTAGTTTCCACCCATTGCTTCTTGTTCTACCCTCAGGTGCTTTGGAGAATAGTTTGACTCCCTCTTCTTTGTGGCAACCCCTGAGATATTGGAACACTGCTATCATGTCTCCCCTAGTCTTTCTTTTCATTAAACTAGACAAACCGAGTTCTGCAACCGTTCTTCATATGTTTTAGCCTTCAGTCCCCTAATCATCTTTGTTGCTCTTCTCTGCACTCTTTCTAGAGTCTCAACATCTTTTTTGCATCGTGGTGACCAAAACTGAATGCAATATTCCAAGTGTGGCCTTACCAAGGCATTATAAAGTGGTATAAACACTTCACATGATCTTGATTCTATCCCTCTGTTTATGCAGCCCAGAACTGTGTTGGCTTTTTTGGCAGCTGCTGCATCCTGCTGGCTCATATCTAAATGGTTGTCCACTAGGACTCCAAGATCCCTCTCACAGGTACTACTATTGAGCAAGGTACCACATATCTGGTACCTGTGCATTTTGTTTTTTTGGCCTAAATGTAGAACCTTACTTTTTTCATTGTTGAATTTCATTTTGTTAGATAGCGCCCAATGTTCAAGTCTGTCAAGATCTTTCCGTATCTTGAGCCTATCTTCTGGAGTGTTGGCTCTTCCTGCCAGCTTGGTGTCATCTGCAAATTTGATGAGTTCCGCTTCTATCCCCATGTCCAAGTCATTGATGAAGATGTTGAAGAGTACTGGGCCTAAAACAGAGCCTTGGGGTACTCCACTGCATACTTCCCTCCATGTGGATGTAGGTCCGTTGAGGACTATACGTTGAGTGCAGTTGATCAGCCAGTTATGAATCGATCTGGTGGTGGTGCTGTCTAACCCACATTTTTCTACTTTATCTAGTAGTAGGTTATAGTCTACTTTATCAAATGCTTTACTGAAGTCCAAATAAATTATATCGACAGCATTCCTCTGGTCCACTAATTTTGTCACTTTGTCAAAGAATGCAATAAGATTAGTCTGGCATGATCTGTTTTTGACAAACCCATGTTGGCTTTTGGTTATTACTTTTTTGCTTCTAGGTGTTCGGTGATTCATTGCTTGATTATCTTTTCCAGAATCTTCCCTGGTATTGAGGTTAGGCTGATAGGTCTGTAGTTTCCTGGATCTGATTTTTTTCCTTTTTTGAAGATGGGAACTACATCAGCTCTTTTCCAGTCCTATGGCAGTTCCCCTGTGCTCCAGGATCTTTGAAAGATATAGTTCAGTGGTTCTGAGATTTCATCTGCCAGTTCCTTCAGAACCCTGGGGTGTAATCCATCTGGTCCTGGTGATTTGAACTCGTCTAGGGTAGACAGATGTTCACTTACCATTTTTTCCCCTATTTTAACTTGTGTTCCTAATCTGTTTTTTGTGGTGCTGTTTTTGATAAGTTGGATTGTTTTTTCCTTTTGTGTAAAGACAGATGCAAAATAGGAGTTAAGTAGATCTGCTTTCTCCCTGTTGCTTGTCACCTTCTTGCCACTTTCTCCCAGCAATGGGCCAATTGTTTCCTTGACTTTTTTCTTGTTTTTAACATGTTGGAAGAAGCTTTTTTTGTTATTTTTTACTTTTGTCGCTAGCCTTTGTTCGTTGTGAGCCTTAGCTTTCCTCACTTCATCTTTACAGGCTCGGGCTATTTGCTGATATTCTGCCTTAATTATTTGCCCCTCTTTCCACTTTTTATACTTGTCCTTTTTGTCTTTCAATTTGTCAGATAGTTCTTTATGTATCCATTCTGGTTTCTTTTGAGATCTATTATTTTTCTTCCTTGTTGGTATTGTGCTAGACTGGGCTTTTATAATCTCACTTTTCAAAATTTCCCAAGCTTCTTGAGTTGTTTTCCCCTTGAGGATTCTCATCCATGGAATCCTTCTCAAGCGCTCTCTGAGTTTATTGAAATTAGCTCTCTTGAAGTCCAAGACTCCAGTTTGACTTTGTTCTACTACTTGTGTTTGCATAATGTTGAATTCCAATATTGCGTGATCACTTGCCCCAAGATTCCTATAGCTTCGACACCTTCTATCATTTCATCTCTGTTAGTGAGAATTAAGTCCAATATGGCTGATCCCCTTGTGCCCTTCTCTACTTTTTGGGAAACAAAGTTGTCTGCTAGGTTTGTTAGGAACCTGTTGGATTTTCCACTTGGTGCAGAGTTTGTTTCCCAGTTGATGTCAGGGTAGTTAAAATCCCCCATTACTACTGTGATGTGCTTCCTACATACCTTAGTTAGCTGACTAGTAAAAAGTTCAAATGTTACAATAGCCAATGTTTGTTACTGTAATATTTGTCTATCTTGGAAATCATTGATAGAGCTATATACCATCTGTGAAATATTTGTACCAGTTTTCTTTTAGATTATAACTAGGAGTAAAAGTCTTCAGCAATCATAAAGGGAGAAGATTCCAAGAGCTGCAAAAAAAAAAAAAAAGGCAGTTGGGCCTTTGTGTTAAGCCTCGTGTCCTGTTTATGTTTTTGAATTCAGAGATTTGGAAATGAGGAAAAAAGCTGTTTTACTCTACACAAACATATGTAGTATGATTTGAGTCACTGCAGATTCTTGAACTTTGAGGCAATTCTGTTTCCCTTTGGTAGGAACTCTCTCTTCCTCAGATCCTTGGCATTTCTCCACTCTCTGCAGCTGATAACTCTGATAATCAGAATTGCCTCAAATCAGACAAAGTGCTCCTGGTATCCTTACATCTGGATTTAGACAGCCAACAACTTCATCTTTAACTCTTTCTTTGTCTTAATGCCCAAACCAACATGGGTAGGCAAGGATGAGGAATGGAGTTACTACGAATAATTATATTTAATATGCAGAAACTGAGTTTGTGAGTTTCATTAGGAACATTTTTGCTTAATGTATTATTTTTTAAATGTTATTGTACTCATATCAAATGATCTAAGTGCCAAAGCCCACAGTAACAACATTGCCAAAAAGGCATTAAGAGTTATAAACCTAATCTTGCATAGCTTCTTCTCCGGTAATATTACTCTACTAACCAGAGCATACAAAACATTTGCTAGACCAATTCTCGAATACAGCTCATCTGTCTGGAACCCACACTGCATATCGGCCATACAATTGAGCACGTCCAGAAATATTTCACAAGAAGAGTCCTCCACTCCTCTGCTCGCAACAAAATATCTTATTCCACCAGACTTAAAAATCTGGGTTTAGAAAATTTAGGACTATGCCACCTTCAGTATGACCTGAGCATAGCTCATAAAATCATCCTACAATGTCCTACCTGTCAATGACTACTTCAGCTTCAACCACAACAATACACAAGCACACAATAGATACAAACTTAAAGTGAAGCAATCCAAACTTGATTGCAGAAAATATGACTTCAGTAATAGAGTTGTTAATGCCTGGAATGCACTATCAGACTCTGTGGTCTCATCCCCAAACCCCCAAACCTTTAACCTAAGACTGTCTACTGTTGACCTCACCCCATCCCTAAGTGGTCTGTAAGGGGTGTGCTTAAGCGCACCAGCATGCCTACCGTCCCTGTCCTAATGTTTCCTTTAATTGTATTCATTTTATGTATTCAATTCATGCTTATACTTATATATATTATCTAATATGAACTCGACTAAAGAATAAATAAATAAATAAATAAATAAATAAATAAAGTATTCATATAGCACCACATATCACAAAAGGTGACTCTCAGCAGCATGCAATAAAAAACAAACCATGAAATAAACAATACTTCCATAATTAGATAAAAATTTGCAGAACGTCTTCCTGATTCACCATTTTGTGTAGCACCCTGTTTGATGAAGGCTTCTCAGGAATTCCAGTATGCTGTTTTTTTTCTTTGTCATTTGATTGATCCTAATAAAAATATTACTGCGCAATGAGTTTCGGATTGATTTTACTTTATTTTTCCTGATGGATCATCACAATTACTATTCACGGAAGAAGAAACTTCATAGGTGAAGCCTTTCTGACTTGGAGTTAAACGCCATACGAACAGTTCAGGTTTCTAAATATCTCTGCATTTGTTAAGCGGCTGTCAAACTGCTTAGGAATAGTGCAAGAGATATTGAAAAATGTGGGTAAATCCTGTACAACAGGCCTTTTTTTAGAGGACTATTTTTGACTCAGATTCTACGTGTATTCTCAAATCGTCCTTGTGCTTTTACATTTTGTTGGTTACGAGCAATTTCAAATGAAAGAGACAGATTGCCACCTTCTGTGGAAAAACTTGTGGGAGAAGGGAAATGCCGGAAGCCTCCTCCTCTCTTTGAGAGGCGCCAGTTCCCAGACTGAAAAGGATTGGAATGCTGAATCCCTCTGCTGTGAATATGCCGGAAGGAGTTTTGCTCTGAGTGAAATGTCAGACTTTTCTGGCTCCCCTTGTGATACATTTGTGGTCACTTTTGAAATTCGAAAGAGGGAAACTGAAGGAGTCTCTTTGCTGTATCTTTTATCATGAAGATTTTACCCTTACCTTCCGTCCTTCCTTCCTTCACCTGAGATCAAAATTAGATTTAGGTTTGCATTCTTTCTCATCTTAAGCCTAATGCTAGGGGCAACATTTTACATTAATGCTCAAAAGATAAACAAGAGATCTAAGCAGTTTTTATTATAATGTAACATTTGAGGTTGGAAACCAGGATTATCTTTAACCTGTCATAATTCACGCTCAGAGCACCTCTGGTCTTATAAAGGACTGGTATGTTTTATCTTGAAGAGATAATAATTGTGAACTTACAGTTTGGAATATTACATCACAATTCACCCTTTACATGCTAGAACATTTTAACTTTGTTATAAAGTATGGATCATGGCACGTTGAGTTAACAATTGGGCTAGTCTCTTTCTCAGCCGAATCCACCTCACAGGGTCGTTGTTGTGTGAAAAATAGGAAGAAGGAGTATTATGTACATTATCTTAACAAAGATTACATTAACAAAGGTGGGAAACCAACCAACCAACCAAATAGCATATTCTCTTCTTCACAGTCAGGTACTGTAACATCAACAGGAATCCTAAAAACTCTGACTAAAGTCAAACCCTACTTAATTGCTCTGCAACAGAACTTTGCAACATAGAAATTTGTAGAATATTATTCATGACGTGCTAATGTTTATAGAATTTAAGAGCCATGTAAACAATAGCTATTTTAAATATACATATATTAACAGATTGCAAATATAAACTCTGATTCTAACTTTGAATTTTTATTTTCATAGCTGAAAAGCAGAAAGAAAAATCTGTAAACAAAATTGAAAGGAAGTTTAGATAGTGTGCTAGCTTAAATAAAAGATAATAATAGTGAAAAGGAATCCAATACCAGAAAAAGGGGAGGGGTGGATTTCAGAGAGTAAAGTTCAGATTATATAAGAGAGTATTCATAAAGTTATTTTCCTAATAAGGATTTTGGATTTCACTCTCCCCCACCCATGATTAACATGATTATCTTTGCTTCTTGTTGCTTGGGAGGGTTGGGGGTGAGGATGAAGCTGGTAATCAGAAATTCTAACATTGGTTTGCAAAGATCAGAAGGCCTTTCAGAATGTGTTGACAATATCACTAGGGGATTGTGAGGCCAGTGTAGCTTGAAATGGCAATTCTAAATTATAGCTGCTCTGTTTTTTAGAAACTAGTTAAGAATGTAAAAAAAATATCTATAGAAGGGAGAAAAAACTGTGCTCAACTTAGAAATTTAAATTTAAATGGTTTACAAATAGAATCCATTATAACTACAGATGTGTCTAAAAAATTAAAGCTTTGCTTTAATTTAGCTGAGGTACATTTAGCATTCTATTTAAAAACATACTAACCTGCCAATCCTCTCCTCCACCGCCACAAAATAAACTTAACATTTTAAAACAAACCCTTTAAAAAATATCTGCATGACAGACATTCCTCAGATACCTTGAAATCTCATCTCATTACAATAAAGCAAGGTTAATCCTACTGAACTTCACATTTTCATATAGATGTTCTATAAGGACTAAAGTGCACAAGAAAGTTGAATCCTATTGAGAATTAATTAATCCATATTATATGTAACTGGCATTCTAGCAAGCCGGTTTTCCAAAGCCTAAATTAGAGAAGAACTCTGGATGTCTATCCTGGGAAATATTTTACCCATAAAGGTGTATGAGTTTGGATTCTGCACCTATTAATTTTGTCCTGATTGGCAAGTTTGAGTACAGGTAGTCCTCAACTTACAACTATTTGTTTAATGACCTTTCAAAGCTACCACAGCACTGAAAATGTGATTTATGACCATTTTTCAAACTTATGACTGTTGCAGCATCCCCATGGTCATGTGATTAAAATTCAGATGCAACTGAATAGAATAGAATAGAATAGAATTTTTTTTTATTGGCCAAGTGTGATTGGACACACAAGGAATTTGTCTTGGTGCATATGCTCTCAGTGTACATAAAAGAAAAGATACGTTCATCAAGGTACAACATTTACAACACAATTGATGATCAATATATCAATATAAATCATAAGGATTGCCAGCAACAAGTTATAGTCATACAGTCATAAGTGGAAAGAGATTGGCGATGGGAACTATGAAACGATTAATAGTAGTGCAGATTCAGTAAATAGTCTGACAGTGTTGAGGGAATTATTTGTTTAGCAGAGTGATGGCCTTCGGGAAAAAACTGTTCTTGTGTCTAGTTGTTCTGGTGTGCAGTGCTCTATAGCGTCGTTTTGAGGGTAGGAGTTGAAACAGTTTATGTCCAGGATGCGAGGGATCTGCAAATATTTTCACGGCCCTCTTCTTGATTCGTGCAGTATACAGGTCCTCAATGGAAGGCAGGTTGGTAGCAATTATTTTTTCTGCAGTTCTAATTATCCTCTGAAGTCTGTGTTTTTCTTGTTGGGTTGCAGAACCGAACCAGACAGTTATAGAGGTGCAAATGACAGACTCAATAATTCCTCTGTAGAATTGGATCAGCAGCTCCTTGGGCAGTTTGAGCTTACTGAGTTGGCGCAGAAAGAACATTCTTTGTTGTCCTTTTTAATGATGTTTTGATGTTAGCTGTCCATTTGAGATCTTGCGATATGATAGAACCCAGAAATTTGAAGGTTTCTACTGTTGATACTGTGTTGTCAAGTATTGTGAGAGGTGGAAGTATGGAAGGGTTTTCCTAAAGTCTACCACCATTTCTACGGTTTTGAGTGTGTTCAGTTCCAGATTGTTTTGGTTGCACCACAAGGCTAGTCGTTTGACCTCTCGTCTATATGCGGATTCGTCATTGTCTCGAATGAGACCAATCACTGTTGTGTCATCTGCGAACTTCAGTAGCTTAACAAATGGATCATTGGAGATGCAGTCATTGGTATACAGAGAGAAGAGAAGTGGGGAGAGCACACAGCCTTGGGGGGCCCCTGTGCTAATTGTACAGGTATTTGATGTGATCTTGCTTAGCTTCACCTGCTGCTTCCTGTTTGTTAGGAAGCTTGTGATCCACTTACAAGTCTGTTCCGGTACCTGTAGCTGGTTTAGCTTAGTTAGGAGAATGTCTGGAATGATGGTATTGAATGCTGAACTAAAGTCTACAAAAAGGACCCTTGCATAGGTCTTTGGAGACTCAAGATGTTGTAGGATGTAGTGCAGAACAGCATCATCTGTTGATCTATTTGCTCGGTATGCAAATTGCAAGGGGTCTAACAGCGGATCCGTGATGGTTTTCAGGTAGGAAAGCACTAGCCTTTCAAAGGTTTTCATGACTACAGATGTTAAAGCAACTGGTCTGTAGTCATTCAGTTCCTTGATGGTGGGCTTCTTCGGCACTGGGATGATGGTAGAGCGTTTGAAGCAAGAAGGAACATAACACATCTCTAGTGATTTATTGAAAATATGAGTGAAGATGGGGGCCAATTGGTCAGCACAGACTTTTAAGCAAGAAGGAGTTATCTTGTGTGGGCCTGGAGCTTTTCCTGGCATTTGTCTGTGAAATAGGTCCTGCACTTCCTTTTCTGTGATCACTAGGGGTTGTGAACCCAATGAAATGGGGTCAGTTGTAGGAGGCTTGGCTGTTGTTGGTGTGTCTGAGATGGGGGTTGTGGAGATAGGTGGCTGTAGTTTCCTTTCAAACCTGCAGTAAAACTCATTCAGGTCATCTGCCAGTTGTTGATTACCTTCAGCCTGGGAAGGAGGTTTGCCATAGCCGGTGATATTTTTAAGAGTTTTCCACATGTTTGCTGGTTCATTTGCTGAAAACTGATTCTTTAGCTTTTCAAAGTAGCTTCTTTTTGCTGCTCTTATCTCCCTTGTTAGTGCATTTCTGGCCTGATTGTACAGCATTTTATCACCTTTTCTGTAGGCTTCCTCTTTGGAATGTCGTAGCTGCTTAAGTTTAGGTGTAAACCAAGGTTTGTTGTTACTGTGTATTCGCAAGTTCCTTGTAGGTACACATAGGTCTTCACAGAAGCTGACAAATGATGTTACAGTATCTGTGAGTTCATCCAGGTCTGCAGAGGTATCTTTAAAAATATTCCAATCAGTGCAGTCAAAACATGCCTGTAGCTTTAATTCTGATTCCTCCGTCCAGGTTTTCACTGATTTAATTATTGGTTTTATGGCTTTAAGTCTTTGCCTGTAAGCAGGTACAAGGTGAATCATGCAATGATCAGAGTGTCCTACAGCTGCACGTGGTAAAGACCGATAGGCATCTTTTAGTGTTGTGTAGCAGTGGTCTAGAGTATTCTTGCCTCTGGTGGGACAATTGACATGCTGAAAGTATTTTGGTAGTTCTTTCCTTAAGTTTGCCTTGTTTAGATCTCCCAAAACAATGGCCAGTGAATCAGGGTGTTTGGCTTCAGCCTCCATGATTTGGTCAGCTAGAGTTCGTAATGCCTTGTTTACACAGGCTTGTGGTGGGACATAAACAGCAATTAGAAGAAATGAGGAAAATTCACGAATTTTTCATAGAATAGAATTTTTTATTGGCCAAGTGTGACTGGACACACAAGGAATTTGTCTTGGTGCATATGCTCTCAGTGTACATAAAAGAAAAGATACCTTCATCAAGGTACAACATTTACAACACAAATGATGGTCAATATATCAATATTGGATTGTCAATATTTGCTGACAATAAGGATTGTCAGCAACAAAGTTACAGTCATACAGTCATAAGTGGAAAGAGATTGTTCGTACTACGCTAGTTGCAATGTCCCAGGGTCATGGTGAGCAACTTTTGTGACCTTCTGACAAGCAGATTCACTTAACCATGTTACTAACGTAAATACCACAGTGATTCACTTAACAACGGTGGCAAGAAATATTGTAAAATGGAGCAAAACTAACACAACTGTTTTGCTTAGCAATGGAACAGTTGGCCTCAGGTGATCATACGTCAAGGAGAACCTGTGGTCCAATTATGTTACACAAATCAGTCCTAGTGGTAACTGAAATCCAGCTTGAATCTGATTCCTTACACATAAATGAACTGCTTGGGTCACTTTTGGAATAAGCTGAGCTTTTTGTAGAGATGGCTAGATTTTATGGACAGAAGGGATAGGTGAAGTAACCTCTGCACCACATTTAAAACTAGACAGCTGCCTTGATTGTGATCCTTGTGGGCCTCTCAGTTGCTTGTGTAATTGTGTTGTGTACTCCTGGTCATACTTCCCCAATATCATAATGAATGGTATACAGTTTAAGCATAGTATTAATGACACAGAATACTGCATAATAACTAGTGAACTTTTAAAAATCTCCAGTATCCCACCTAATTAGGCTTGAAGGAGAACATTCGAAGCAGCTGGAGCAGCTTTATGAAAGCCTTATATATAATCTGCCAGTCAGCAGGTTTTAAAAATTCCATCACAGTTAAGCAAGAAATAGATGGAGAAAAATTGCTATACTTCATAATGTTTATTATTGATCTATTTTTTACAAAAAAGTGTTTTTGCCTACTCAAGGCTGATTAGATAGCACTTTAACTCAGTAGCGAGGCCCAGAAAGATATTTCTTTCAGGAAAATCAAGATGCGTATACATGCAGGACAGCAATCTTCAGTATTTTTAGTTCTAAGAGCTATATAGGTAGTCCTCTCTTACAAATAGTAATTGGAACTGAGAATTCCATTGCTAAGCGATGTAGTCATAAGGTGTGATGTCACAAGATCACACCAAATTATGATGACAGTCTCGGTTGCTGTTATTAGGCAAATACTGCATGGCTGCAGCATCCTGCACTCCTGTGATCACCTTTTTCAAACTCCTGCTGATTTCCCTATTGTCTTTGCTTGTTGGAAGCCAGCAGCGAAAGTCACAAAAGACTACACTGTGAACTACTTGCCGAGTATACCAATTGTGATCATATGACCATATGGATGTTGCAATAGTATGAGGAACAGGAGTAAGCCTCCTTGTTCAGCACTATCACAAAGTCTGATCAGTTGTTAAGTGAGAGCTACTTATAGTTCAATGAGCAGAGAAATTGTATTGCATGCAAAAAGGTCCTAAGTTCAAGGCCTAACATTTCCAGATGGGAACAACTCCGCCCCATTTCTAAAATATGAGGAAACTAATCCTAGTTTATGAATAAATCAGAATTGCTGGATTTGCACAACATTCTCGGCTAAATTCAATCAGGTACTATGAAAGGTTTTACAATTCAGTCAAAATAACTATGCACATTTCCCCACTGCTGAGCTTAAATAATTTTCCATTCTTGAGTTGGCAGAAAACTGCACCAGTGGCAAATGTATTGTCCCTATTGCCAGTTCTTACCCTGTTTCTCTTTAAAGTCATTGCAGTTACCTATTTTCTTCTAAGGTAAGGGATGCCAAGGTCTACTAGCACACCTTGAAGCTGTCCTTGGACAATGCTGGAATATGTGCAAATATACTGCTTTAATACTGGTACAGCTAATAATGGAGCTGTCTCATCCATCAGTTGAGGAAGAGATGGAGGCAATGTCATGGACATACTGAAGAAAAATAATGTTTCCAGACATGTTTGTGCTGCACTTAAATACAAGTAAGAAAAATATTATGAAGGTTGTAGTAAAAATCCTGCATCTAGTGTTTGATTCCCTCTGGCCTTAGAAGCTTTCTACCCTAGTTTCCCCTTAGTCAACTGGTACCTCCATCGTATGTTTGAATGGTGTCATTTTGTCAATATGAGCAAAACCAACTCATGAGAATTTGCTATTAATGAATATAATAGTTTATTGTGCCTTTTTGCCAAAGAGCTCAGGAACAAAGAGCCATGGTGGAACACTGGTTAGAAAGCAGTATAGCAGGCTGATTCTACTGACTGCCAGCAGTTTGATTCTCATCGGTTCCATCCTTCTGAAGTCGGTAAAATGAGGACCCAGATTGTTGGAGGCAATACACTACTCTGCTTAGAGAGGGCTGTAAAGCCCTGTGAAGTGGTATATAAGTCTAAATGCTAATGCTATTACAGTTTATGCTTAGATATATGACTATGGACTTTCCCCACTCGGACCTAATCACAGCACAAATATGTGTTAGCAGAATCTTTTTTCTGCTGCATCCCATAATATTGGCATGTATATCAACATGTATAAAACTAGACATATTTCCCAGTCAATGGTGCAGGCAGGATTAGCTCACAACCACTGAATATTTCAGGTTGGTGTGAGCACTTCAAACCCCTCTGCTGTCTTTTCATTGTTTTAGGCTCATTCATACTAGACCCCCTCTAAATCATACACATTAGCTGTTCGGTGGATCTGAAAGAGTTGGACTCTTCTGCTGTCCTGGGCACTTCCTTGAGCTTCTGGCAAGGTACCAATGGCTCAACTTGTAAGGGAACAGGGGGTGCAATGACAAAAGTACTAATATGATAGAAGCTCCCCTTTTGTGTGTGTGTGCATTGAAATATATAAAAGGGGTAGAGCTTGCAAAATTCCTTATGTTTTTTTGATAGAAATGCTGGATCCTATAGCCCAATGGTGTCAAACTCAGAAACAGGGCCATTAAACTGTACGTAAGGATCCTTCAGGATACATTTTAATTTAGAAAACCATATATTTATACATGTCTTATTAATATGTCAAAACATTGGGACTTCTGATTGACGTCGTGGCGAGAACGGCTTGGAAATTAGCAAGCTCTGCTGAGACTTGTGAAATCCAGCCAGTAACCACTGTCGGGAGGCCCTAGGGGTCAAAGCCGCTTGGTAGGGGCAGAGGAGAAAGGAGAGGAACTTTGTGGATCATGATGAATTCACAATTTCTTTGCTAGGTCCAAAGCAAGCTCTCCCAAACAACAGCAGGGATGACGGCCATTTTTGGCAGTCACAAGCTGGGACAACCGAGACCGTAAGTTTTGTGCTGGAGCGGTCCGTGGACAGAGCATTGAAACTGGGTGAGATAACTTCCAACTCTTACTCTAAAGATTTAATTTAAGTGCAAGAACTTTAAAAGATAATCTCCAAGCGTCAAGGAAGCGGCAATCAGACAAACGGAGAAGATTAAAGACTGAAAATTAAGAGGAAAGAAATACCCAAGGGAAGCTTTAAAATACATAAAATCTGGAAAAAAGCTTAAATAATTTGAAAGGTGATTTTTGGGAGAAACTGCCTTGCTTATTTGTATTTTTAAATCCCCTGGATTTATTGGATAATCAGCTGTTTTTGACATACTATTAATGTTGGACTTGGGAGCAGGAGAGCCATCTACTGGAAGACGAGGAGCATTACAGTACTATAGTGTCAGTATTCTTAGTAAAAGTGAGGTCCAATACACATACACACAAAACAGAAGAAAGTAAATACCATCTGGAAGGGGGCCTGACCTTGACTCTATTCTAGAAGACAATTTGGATATTTTGAAAATACCTAATGAGTTTCTTTTTCCTCTTAAAGATTTATAAGATGAATTAAATTGCAAATAACTAAACTTTATTGAAACTGGCTATTGGATTATGGATTTGAAAGATTGGAGGAACCTAGTGGATTAATTTGGATTTGAATTATTAAGACTATTTGACAGAGCATTCTATGAGGCAAAAGAAGAAAGGTGATAGAAGAAAAGAGAAAAGAAGAAAAGTTAAATAAGACTTCAAAATTTGGACAATGGGGAAGATATGTAATTGGAAAATCACAAGGCTGTAAACTACTAATTTTTAAAAAAGATTATAAATTTATGGGATTTGGAGACATATCTATGGGATTGACTGAATTATATTAAATTGGAGTTTTTAAATATTGAGACGTTGGAACTAAAGAGGTATACTGAGTAATTTTTATTAAATAGTTACAACATGGATCTACAGGGATAATAGAGGCGAATGAAGAAATAATTTTAATGCTCAAAAACATGCATGAAACTATAAAGAACCATAAGGAGACAAGGGGATTGTCTAAAGATAAAGAAATGAGTGTAGAAGCTACTCAACAATTGGGGGAAGACAAACATGATATTCAGGAAATAGATGAGAAATTAGAAGAAGTGCTGGAAGGAAAAAATTAAAATGAGATGCAAGAAGATAAAGATAATGAAGAGAAAGGATTAATAAGTAGAAATCAGATAATTCCTTAAAAACTTACAATAGCATTGGGGAAAAAAAGAAAAATCTCTTTTTTAAAAAAGAAAGGTTTGAAGAAAAAAAAGAAAAATCTCTTTTTTAAAAAAGAAAATTTCACTGATGGGTATTCAAATAATACAACAGAGACAAAGGGCAACCTGGAGGGAGTGCTCAGTAGGTATAAAAATATCAAAAAGCATTATAAGACTCCAAGAGAGAGAAATAAAAGGGTGATTAAAAAGTCGATAAAGGATGGAACTCCAAAAAGGTTATGAGAAGATGGATAATGATAAAATATATTAATAAAAAGAAAAATAGAAAATACAAATAGGGAAAATAATAGCATATATATTAACAGATAATAGAATCTAATACAATTAAAAATAAGCAAAGCTTAGTAGGTGGAAGTTTAGGATTAGGTAATCTAATTGTATTATTAATATTAATAGTGTGTTAAAGTATATTGTGAACTTAAATTTTCAAGGATTAGAAATTGTGGGGATTTTGAAATATATTCTCGGGATTGATTAAAATTCGTTAATATTTGGCTTTATTAGTAGCCCTAGACATTTGGGATATTGAAATTATGGCGGAATAATGAGTAATTTTTAAAATATTAAATATTAGTAACTTAGGGGATAACAAATACATGGCACAAAAAAAAGTTATTAATGTTTGAACGAATTAATGAAAAAATGATAAAGAATTATAAACAGAGAACGATACTGTTGAAATTGGAAGATCAGGATTAGGTATACTTATTTGTATTACTACTGTAACATTGTTTAAAAAAGATTTGACCCAGTCAATAAACCGTCCACAAAATATGTGTGTATTATATTAAAAAATAAATTATACAAAAAAGCCATTAAAATCAAATAGGATCCACAATAAATATGACTAACTACATAAAAAATGTATTACTACACATTTGACTGTTTTCAATATTTATTTCTGTGTATATTTCTATTTTGGCAAGTGTGTACACCCCTGCCCCCCCCATCCCACACTGAACTTACTCCTGGTCTACTGCCAAATTTTGGTACAAACCACCTCTTCACCTCCTACTCATGCTTATCACTTCCCTGCAATGTTCCCTCGAATTTCTGATGTGCCTCATGTGGGGAAAAAATTGTTTTGTGCAGCTTTTCCCAGACCAAATATAAAATTCTGCGTCATGATACAAGAATATGAGTAAATTAAAAATACATACAATAGAGACATGTTATTTATGTATTTCTTTCTTAAACTATAGCATGTCCATAGCTCTGGACAGAAATATACTATAACGTATATAATATTATGTCTGTCAGATACACTCTTGAAAGTTTGGGCTCCTGGCAATTGCCCCCTGCACTTTCCTTGGCAGCTTTTCTCAGAAGTGGCTTGGCAGTTCTTTCTTTGTAGGGGTGACAGAAGTGACAGGCCCCAAGTCACCCAGCTGGATTTGTAACTAAGGCAAGACTAGAAATCATGGTCTCCTCATTTCTAGTCTGACACTTTAACCATTACACCAAACACACTGACAGATTTTAATATAAACTGACTGGTCACTAATAACTGCAATAAATATTTTATAAGCATTAACATTATTCTCATTCTCTCCCCCACCCCCCTTGATAGTATAATAAAAGAAAGAAAGGAAAAAAATAAAGCATTATTCAAAAAGCATTTAGAATGCTCCCTTTCTTTCATTCCCATTTTCTTCTTCTCCGGATATATTGTGAACTTATAACTATTATTAAAATTATTATTAAATTATTATTAATTTAAACATGGAAACTTTATAGAGTTAACAATGATCATAGACTTTGTGCAGCCTGAAACTCAACTGATATTCTTTAAACCTACTTTGGAGGGAGGAAAGAAGCAAATTCAATCTGTTTTGGAGAGAGGTGCTGTTTCCTATGCTGGAGGTTTTGGGTCTGGAGGAGGTTGACTGTCAGTGCAAGTCATTCACTTAAATGACTATCCAGGAAAAAGGCACAAACTCTCCACCTCATGTAAACACAGCATCAAGGTTACTTGGCACTGGTGCATCGCAGACTGAGAGGGATCTCCTGTCATGTGGTGCACCTACTCAAGTCGCACCACAGCAATGCCAAAGGAATTCTGTGTTCTGCAATTAAACCGTGGCAGCAAACTTGCGCAAGCCTCAGATTTATGTCTGTTTGCAGCATTCCAGGGACATCTGACTGCAATTTTGGCATTTTTTGCTAATTTCTGGTATTTTACTTCAGGTTTTTAGCCAAAAAAAAAAGCCCATTGGGGAAAATAGGTTTCTTAACAATGACAGCATTTTGTTGATAAGCACAGCGCTCACTTAACCC
Source organism: Ahaetulla prasina (assembly GCF_028640845.1). NCBI lineage: Eukaryota > Metazoa > Chordata > Lepidosauria > Squamata > Colubridae > Ahaetulla > Ahaetulla prasina. The sequence goes on from NC_080539.1 coordinate 338,806,838, forward strand.
CCACTGCAAAAAAGGTCATAAGATCAGGCATGGCAGCATGGTTAATGACTGCCAGGACCTACGACTATAATTCTGAGCTCTAAGTCCTTGACTTACAACCAAAACTGGGCCCCAAATTTCTATTGCTAAGCAATGAAGTTATTAAGCAAATTGCACCCGATTTTACAACCCTTTTTGCTGCAGGGGTTAACCAAATCATCTAGTCATTTAGTGAATCTAGTTTCTTCCATTAACTTTGTTTATTGGAAGCATCACTGGGAAACAGCAATCATGTGACCCCAGGATTTTGCAACCCTTGTAGATACTTGCCAAGTGTTCAAGTTTTGATCAGATGACCTCAGTGTTAGGACCAGTTTCAAGTCACTTTTTTCAGCACTGTCATAACTTTGAACAGTCGTTAAACAGAGTAAGTGGAAGTAAGCTGACAGTAAGAGTTGGAAGGGACCTTGGAGGTCTTCTAGCCCAACCCCCGGTTCAAGCAGGAAACCCTTTACCATTTCAGACAAATGGATATCCAAACTCTTCTTAAAAACCTCCAGTGATGGAGCACACACAACTTCTGAAAGCAACCCATTCCATTGGTTAATTGTTCTCACTGTCAAGAAATTTCTTTAGTTCTAGGTTGCTTCTCTCCTTGCTTAGTTTCCATCTATTACTTCTTGTCCTGACTTTAGGTGCTTTGGAAAATAGGTCGCCACACCTTTTTGTGGCTGCCCCTCAAATATTGGAACACTGTTATCATGTTTCTAGTCCTTCTTTTCGCTAGACATAACCAATTTCTGCAATTCTTCATGTTTTAATTTCAAACCGCCAATCAACCTGGTTGCTCTTCTGTGCTCTTTCTAGAGTCTCAACATCTTTTTTTTACATTGTGGCGACCAAAACTGGATGCAGCATTCTAAGTGTGGCCATACCAAAGCATTATAAAGTAGCATTAACACTTCATGTGATCTTCATTCTATCCCTCTGTTAATGCAGCCTTAGATTGAACTGGCTTTTTTGGCAGCTGCAGTACAATGGCTGGCTCATATTTAAGTGGTTGTCTACTACGGCTCCAGAAGCAAATTGGATCAATTGAAGCTGAAGTTGATAGTTTTGATGGATGGCTAAACCTGTCAGTGCTATGATTGGTGGAGGGTTCCTCTTCAGCTGGTCATATTTAGAAAAAGCAGGAAAGCCAGGTTAACTAGTAGCTTTACTTAATATGTATGCTTTGCACACTTGGACAACACTCTCTGACAACAAGCCAGGACACAGACTAAAGCGACAGGATAGGAGTCTGGAATGGGAATAGCAGATTTTGTGCTGGTAAGATTTTTGATGGCTCAAGGATAGATGGATAGCACTTTAACTGAGCTGGGCGGAAAAGTAATTTGTCATCCATTACCTTGGAGGGAAGTCAGGTGACTGCAGTGACTTGAAACAGAGGTAGGGTAGAGATCAGCAATGGGAAAAGTAAATTACTTGTTGGGATAGTTGTAGTACCTCTAAGGTTGAGTGGAGAACACTTTTACCTCAACCCTGGGAAGGCCCTAAGAAATCTTGTGCATTATTCAAGTTTACAAAAGAACAGAGCAGAAATGTCTCTGCCTAAACAGTACAGCCATAGAGAGGCAGTGTCCCCATCTTTGCGCCACTTCCATGCCTTGCTAACTTTGCTAACTCCACTTTGAAGATGGAAGCACAGAGAAACTAATTAATTTTGGAGACAGCTCATGGCTAGGAGGCTCCTGAGAGCAGGACTGGAACATAGAGGCATCTTGAAAAATAACCACCATCTTTGTTTTGGTACTTCGATTTTTCTCTTTTAAGTTTCACTCTCTGCTTTGCAGCTAAGTCGGTCTTTCAATATATTTAGCTGGCTCCTTTGTATGTATTTGCAAGGAAAGGACGAGGCATTGGCAGGCTATAACTTCATTCCAATATAAATCCTCAAAGCTGCTCCCCCCACTTCCTTTCTTTACTTAGAAAATACGGTTAGATGTTAGCAAGTTCGCTCTCTGAGATTCAGCACACTTCCTCCTCATGGGCGAGGAGTGGGGGGTGGAAGAAGCTGAGAGAGGGCTGTTTCCCTCTCCCCCCCCCGCCCAGTTTGGGATTCATATTAACCCGTTTGTGTCATTAGCCCCCGTCTGTCTCTTCAACCCTAGTGGTCGATTCCAACTAGCAGCATTGCCTGTCGGTGGATACACATTTCAAATCCAAAAACTCAGGCTTTTTCCTTCCCTTTCTTCACTTGGTATTGTCACCTCGGTGGCCTCTTCCCTTTTCCAAAGTGTCCCCCTTCACCCCGGAAAATCAGCATGGAAAGTTTCCTTCCTTTTTATCCCTTCAAAAAGCTCGGCTTCTTTCTCTCTTCTCAACTCGACGCCACGAGACCCGTTTGCTTAAAAACTCCAGCAATTCAGTGTTGTTTTTTTCCTCCCCCCCCCGCCTCTCCGAAGCCCTAACTCGCCTTCTCTCGCGACCTTCCCCCCACTTTCCTTTCCTTCCCCGAAAAGGACACACACCGCTTCAGTTACGGAGGGAGGTTTGGCCACTCGGAAGGGTGGGGGGAAGAGAGAGAAGAAACCCGTTTTCCACGAACACGCGTGGAAACACGCGTCGAAACTGTACGGCGGGGACGCGGAGACACTTCGCGGTGTTCTTATAGTTTCTTTGTATGGAGATTCCATTCAAACTGTTCAGCGTGTCGCCAGTAGCCTTCCGCCAAGGAGGAGGGGTGGTGGAAGAAAATAGTCCCAAGCTACTCTTTTTACCCCTGTTTCTGAGGGCAGAAAGCGAGAGGAAGAGCGCGAGAGGAGACCTCTGGATTGCAGCTCGGCCCGCCTCAACATCCCGTCCCCCGTCCCCCGAGCCGCTGCCTTTGCACCCGCGCCCCCTTCCTAAGCGGGGCCGTAGAGCCGAGCTATAGGGCAGCTGCCCAACTCCCCCCTCTTTCCCCGCTTTCCCCCCCCTCTATATAACGATACAATGTAGCCTTGGAACAAGCTGTATCATTGGGCGTAGAGATCGCAAAGCCCTCACCACGTAGAGCGGGTGATACGCCTCTCCACCTAACTTAACAAACGGAAGCGTCGGGCCGGTTTGATGGACGGGGAGAACGGGCCAATGGGGAGTGGGGAAAGCTTCCCAAAATGTGCGGGCGGCCAATGGGTGGAGCGGGGGGGCAGGCTCGTGGGGAGCCTAGCAGCTCAGGTTGACAGTGACTAGTCCCAGTGCAAGGGAAGTGCAAGGAAAGGGATGAGCCTTTAAAGTTCGGGGCTTCATCTCATTGCAGGGAATTTGAAAAGAAGAAGAAAAAGAAGAAGAAGAAGGGGAAAGAAAAAAAAAAAAAAAGGAGCGAGGAAGGAAAAGTCCCGCAATCTAAAACTTGCATATAGCGCAGGGATAGCGCGAAGCCTTCAGTTGCGGCCAACTTCCCCGGAGCTGTTTTTTATTTATTTTTTTATTTTCCCTTCTTCTTTTTCCCTCCGCCTCCCCTGCCTTTTTTTTTTTTTTTTTGCAGAAAGAGAAGAGGAGTCCTGCTGTTCTTTCTTTCCGCTTTTCTCACCCAATTCCGAGTCCGCGCTTTCTTTTTTCCTTAGCCGCCTCTCCCCCTCCCTCCCTCCCTCCCGCCCCCCCCCAGTTCACCCCCCCCCCGATGCCAACCATGATAGAAAAGGGCCCAGAGGTCTCGGGGAAAAGAAGGGGTAGGAACAATAATGCCAGCGGCGCGGCCAACGCTTCCAACAGCGCCTCCGCCAGCGCCAACAACGCTAACAATGGGAATAATAAAAGTTTGGCAGCGGCAGCAGCGCCCAATGGGAATAGCAGCAGCAACAACTGGGAAGAAGGCAGCTCCGGCTCTTCCAGCGATGAGGAGCACGGTGAGTCTTTTTTTTTTTTTCCCCGGGAGAGGGGGGGGGGAAGAAAAGGAGAGACGATCGAGAAGATTGGCCCGCTTCTCGCCTTCAAAAACCCACAACTCTTTTTATCACAGCTACAACCCGCGCGCGAGAGAGAGCGGGGAGGGAAAGCTAGAATTGGGAAATAATTCTTTGTTGTTTTGTTTTTTAACCGTGTCAGGAGGAGGAGGAATGAGAGTGGGACCCCAGTATCAAGCGGTTGTTCCTGACTTTGATCCTGGTGAGTCATTTCCCCCCCCCCCGCTTCTTTCACCCCCCCCCCAATAAAGCAGAAATCTCATCCTTCTTTCACGACTTCTCCATCGAAATTTTTGAAAGAGGTGGTTCCTCTCTTTAACACCTTCCCACTCCTCCTGCCATCCCCCCCACACCTGATGGCGGTCTTCCTCGCGGGTAAAGCTAACCAGTGCCGTATAAATAGGCTTGTCTCTTCGTGGCAACCAAAGTGGCAAACCGTGGCCAGCTTCTAATAACGTGGACTTGATTCGGGGGAGGCTATCTGCGTGGAGTTTTAATGGATCTTCATCCCCCAAGGGGGAAAGCCGTGTCTGGATCGCTACAAGGCTTGTGTAATTTAACTCGTGTGTCTCCCCCCCCCCCCCCGAAAATATTAAAAGTGAGATTAGAGGACACTTCCTTCCTGTTGTTTTAGTTGTTTGTTTGTTTTTTTAAAGTGAGTTTTCAATTGAAGAGGGGAGAAGGGAAAATATTTCCCCCTCCCTGCCTAGATTGCATGTCTGGCCAGCAGTTCAAAGAAAGAAAGAGAGAAAGAAAGAAAACGGGAAGAGGTGTGTGTGTGTGTGGCTGTGGGGGTGTGTGAGAAGAAGAGAATTTGATGATGGATAGATTGAAATGAGTTCAGGAAAGGTGGCAGCAGCACGCTTGGGAATGGCTGAGGGAGGGAGGGGGAGAGGAGGACAGTGGAGTTATTCTGGGGTTTTACTTCCTTAAAAGAAATCTATTTTAGAAATAAATGTTTCTCTTTTTGTCCTTCCTTTTGGTAGTGTGGAAGATAACTGGTTAACATAGCAAGGGAAAAGAAGCTTTAATTTTAAATTGTCCCCCACCTTCATTTTTTGCTGGTTTTCAGGTGTGGCTACTATTTCCATATTCACAGAGTTAGGAAGAGCTGGCCCTTTATGAAAATCGGTGCCAGTCTACTCCCTGAGACTCCTCCTCTTCCCCCTTGCACATAATTATTTTAGATGCAATTGACCTAAATCCAATTACTTTTTTTTTAATGAGTGGTTTTATCCGATTAGGTTTTTTGAGGTAGTGGGGAGAATAAGGCTCTTTCACTTCTTGCTTTCTTAATAATGAAATTTAGGGCAAGTAAAGGGCAAAGAAAGAGAAGAGGAGAGCAGTTAATGAAAAGCAGCAGAGCACTTTCTAGGGGGCGCTTGGTAGACTTGGTGACAAACAGGAAAACGAATTTGTCCATTGAGAAAGAAGCATTCCTGATTCTCTTCCTGTGTTTGCAGATATGGTACTATTGTCAGGAATGGGGCAAAAAGCTTCCCTTTTTTTGTTTCTTTCTTTAGGATTTGCAATTTCATTAAACTCTTCTTGGAGATGCTACTCTGTAATGTTCTACTTGGTTATATTTTCTTTCCAATTTAAAATGTAAAGGAAACACTGAATAAACAAAGGGATTCAAATGTTTGTGTAAAACAATTTTTAAAAACTTGAGTGTATTGGAAACCATACCTGCAATTTGTTTAAAGGGGAAGGGGGGAGAGGTTTATTTCCATAGCTTTTAAATGCTGGTTTTAAATGGTTTCCTTGTAATTACAAGTTTTTTTTAAAAAAAAAATATTCCTGATTGATTTGAAAAATGTGCCATTTCTCTTGGTCCTGAGGAATTCTTAATAAGATTTATCTAGTTAGCTGATTGCCATAATAAGTGAATATACTTGTAGGTGTATGAAGCTGCCAAACTTATGAATCAGGACATCCCTGGTTTTCTGCCAGAGTTAGGTAAGGGCCTTGCAATCCATCCAGTTCCCTGTTGGCAGCAGGAACTATGCAACTGGAGCATCCTCAGCAAATGGCTGTTCACTTTTTGTTGGAAAACTGACAAATGAAATCCCTCCCATTAGTTGAAAATATTGAACTGTTAATTGCTGTTACTTTAAAAAGTTACTTCTAACAGTCAACCAAAATCTCCCCTTAAATAGCCCATTAGACCTTTTCCTCTCATATGTGACAGATATTTCATGGGTGCTATCCTTGACTGTCATTAGCCTTCTATCTTTTCTAAATAGTCCTATTTCTATTATCTTGTTATGGACATTTCCATCAAGAGTTTCCATCTCTTGAACTTCTTTGATTTGTACAGATCCTCCTCAAGGTGAAATGCAAAGAACTGGACACAATATTTGACCATGAGGCCAGGCTGCAAAGTAGAGTCAAATTGTTTCTCATAACTTGGGAACCATGCTAAAAATTGCACTTATGTATTTATTTTGGCAGCTATTTTTTTTGTGGATCCCCATTAAGCTTGTGATCAGTTGAAGCGCAATAGTTTAGATGTATGTATTTGATTTTCTCCCTCCTTCCATATGAAACTTCTTAAGTGTCTGAGTTGAACTAATAAAAGTTTCTCACTTTAGAAATACTATTTTGAATTTCATTCTTATCTAGTGAGACTATTTACTTTCTAATATGTGCGTATGAAACTATAACGTATCTGCATCTTTAGACTGAATGAGGCCTTAACAATCTTTTGATTCTTTCCACTTAGTTTCTAGCCTGCAACATAGAGAGTAAATAATTTTGATCTTCGTAGCTACAGCGTTGCTTTATTCTAAGTGATTCTTAAAATATGAGAACATGTCTGCATGTGTTAGCACTTTATGCTATATAAAATTTAATTGTGAAGCTTAGAACAAAAATATACGTTTATTTCCTTAGGAAAATTAAAGGTGATATTTTATTATAGCAGAATCTCTGGATTCATTTTCCATTCCAGACTGCTGTTGATCTAATTATTACATTCCTTCTTTCTTTTCTTTCATCGGATGGTTAGTCTGAGAGTAATTCCAGTAAATTTCATACTATTGATTGGAATCTATGTTTTCCTAGGTCTAGCAGGATGCAATGGTATATATGCTTGGCTCATGTTAATGTTAGCTCCCTTTTTACACCCAATACCTATCTGTCCAGGAAACTGCAGTACATGAATTCCACATGCAGCTTAGTCATGTGACAAATGCCTAACTTCAGAGTTGCTATTTTTACATTTTGTATAGCTGCTTTCAGGTGTTTGAATCCAAAAGTATGAAGAGGAATGGGAAGGCACTCTTTGATACTAGCCCTGCCAATTGTTGGTAAGGAAGTGAATCCATAGCCATATTTATATATGAAGTTAACTAATCTGTGTGACCACAGTTCTGAGTGTGTGGAGGGCAGGAACCACCTTTTGGTGACCTTTTATTTTAGGCTGGTATGAGTGAGTGGCTGAGAGTGTGATATGAGGTCTCTGTCTTTCCCATGCTTTGGAAACCAAATGATCGAAGAGAGTTTGTGAAAGTGTTAAATGTATGCAGCAAGAAAGAAACATGTTGTATCATTCATAAATAGCATCCTAGTGTATTATGCCATTTGCTTGCAAGTAGAAGAGACTTCTTGGGTGAAATGGGCAGGATGTTTTAAGAATAAAATGCATGGGCAGATCTGTTATCAGATTCTCTGCTCTTTCTTTTTAACCTAAAATATGAGTTCACATAACAGCAGTAATGATGAGGATTTTTATAACACAGGTGTAAAGCATTTTGTTGCTGCTTAGGGGAGAATCAGTTGACTACTGTATTAAGGCTTTGTATGGAAAAAGTGTATTGCAAAGAATCTTTCTAAATTTGCATCTATGTGATGCTTCCCGGTTTTCAGTATTTCGTTTCTATCCTGTGTTGCACTACAATTAGTTGGTGTCAGTTGTATGTGTCATGTGAATGCATCCACCATTATGATTTATACAGTGGACTATAGTTTTGAATAAGTTTTGAATGAGCCCAGCCAGTTAAGGTTAACCACTTATGATTTACGGGACCGCCTGCTGTTACCGTATGCCTCCCACCGACCCGTACGCTCTCACAGAGAGGGACTTCTCAGGGTGCCGTCCGCCAAGCAATGTCGGCTGGCGGCCCCCAGGGGAAGGTCCTTCTCTGTGGGAGCTCCCACACTTTGGAACGAACTTCCCCCGGGCTTACGCCAAATGCCTGACCTTCGGACCTTCCGCCGCGAACTGAAGACACATCTTTTCATTCGCGCGGGGCTGGCTTAAATTTTAAATTTTAAATTACATAAATTTTATTGATTTTAAATTTTTTATTAATTTTAATGGGGTTTTGGTTTTTATAAATTTTTAAAGTTCTAGGCTAATTATAATAAGTTTTTTAACTTGCATTTTAAATTGTATACTGTAGTGTCTGTATTTTATTGTTGCCTGTACACCGCCCTGAGTCCTTCGGGAGAAGGGCGGTATAAAAATCAAATAAATAAATAAATAAATAAATAAATAAATGACTGTATGACTGTAACCTTGTTGCTGGTATCCTTACGATTTATATTGACTGTTTCCTAATACAATTTGATTGCTTATTTCTTCCCTATGACTATCATTAATTTCTTCCCTATGACTATCATTCCCTATGACTTCATCAAGAATCCCTATGATTCTTGATGAATATATCTTTTCTTTTATGTACACTGAGAGCGTATGCACTAAGACAATTTCCTTGTTTGTCCAATCACACTTGGCTAATAACGAATTCTATTCTATTCTATTCTATTCTATTCTATTCTATTCTATTCTATTCTATTCTATTCTATTCTATTCTATTCTATTCTATTCTATAATTAAATCATGGGTTAGCATGATAAATACACCCCAATAGCTGAAATATCAGCTGTCAGTTTTCTGTAACTTGTGTTCAGTAAATGTTTTAGGACTTCAGTTCCAAGAATTTATAGCCAATGTTGGAAAGAATACCAGAAATGGTGGTTCCAATGTACCTGGAGGACATCAGATTGAGGAAGGTTGTTCATAGATTAATTTGTTGAAAGCAGCATTATGTTTTATAGAATTTTCTTGAAAAACATCAATGTATGTGTAAAAACAAATCCCAACTCCCCATGTTCATTTTTAAAAAGTCCTGTGCTTTTAAATCAAAGTTAGGCTTGTAATATATTTTAATTTGAATTCTAGATTGTATGCTGAATTTAAGAGTAGGGGAATCCTAATGATTTTGAAGGAAATGGATTGTGCTGAGTGAGTTATTATACACATGTACTAGAAAATAGATAATGTATATGCATGATGAACTGAGGTTTTATCCAAAGAATAGTAAATTACTCTTAAGATATTTTTTTAAAAGTAGTTTGTATCCAGTGTTAAGGAATTTGTAGAGCTCTGTAATTTAAAGAACCCAATCTTTTCATTAAAAACCCCTTATTAGTAATGTAATTACTAATAAGTAATTAATGATATACATTGACAAATTACTTAGTAGAACTTCACAATGGATACTGCTTTAACTCACAGAAAAGTCAGCAATATTAAGTGAACCTTTGCTAGAAGTATTTGTGTTAAGTAGGCCCTTAGCGTCAGCAGCTCCTTTTCTTTTTAAATGAACAAAGTTTCTTTCTTCCTGAATCAGTAAGTAAATTGTGCTGGAAAATATCCCAGATATTTTCTCTACCTTTTTCCTGATTTTCTGTGCCTATTTGAAAATGCTTTTCTAGTCCTCTGTAGTTTAATCTTCATGACATATCTTTTTAAAAAAAATATCTAAAATGTCCAGGCAGAAAGACAGGACTACTTTGGCTTCTAAATATTTTTATTGACCTGTTTTCTGTTACGTATCAGTACATATTACTGTTTTTACTGTTTTAATAGTCCAGAGAATGCTGAATATCCATAAGTTTCGAAATGCAATAAAAGCGGTAGGATGATGACACTTGCCTAAAGAATGAATAGGTTTGCTATGAATGAGAGACTTCGATAAATGACTTTGATCAGCAGTCTTTGTGAAAATCTGTATTTCATGCTGTTGAATCAGGTGCATTGCCATATTGTCTTGGGTTCATCAGCAGTTGGTAAAAAAAATTATGTGATGTTGACTTCTAGGGAATGTCACTACCAAGGACCATAAGAGCTTATCTCTGCTGTTGCTCCTCTTCTATGGAAGAGCACACCACTGGAAATGAGGGCAGCTCTGACCCTGCTAGTATTTGAGGCCACGAAGATCTGGCTTTTCTTGAGGATATATGTGGGATGGTTTCTTAAGGAAAATCAGCATCAGTGATTGTTATTTCTTGATGCTATGCTATTTTAATGGGTTACTTATTTTGGAGAGTAAGGTGTTCATTGTCTTTTGCAGTTGGAACTGCATATATAGATATCAGTAAATAAGTACCGGTAAATGTATTTTATAAGATTTCAAGACACAATGTGGTTTATTTGTTTTGGGCTAGTTATATTTTATAAATTTAGGAAAGCGTATTCAGTAAGCAATGGTTAAACATGATATTTGAATCTCATCATTTATAGGCATGTGATGCACAATTGAGGCTGCATAATGTTCAATTACTTTAGAACTGGGAGTGAACTTCTCAGTGGTCTTCTTATGATACTTCACTGTTTTTTGTAAGTTTCCTTTCCTGATTTTCTGAGATGTTCAAGATATAGGCTAGAGCAGCGGTCACCAACTGGTGGTCCGTGGACCACTGGTGGTCTGTGAGAAAATTCTGGTGATCCCCAGAAAAATTATTTGCATTTTTTATATTGCACTAAATCAGGGGTCCTCAAACTACGGCCCCTGGGACGGATACGTGCAATGAATGTTGTTGCTTCAGAGAGTCTCCCCCTTCGAAGTCTTTGTGTAGGTCGGAGGGGGGCAGAAATTCTGACTTGGGGTCTGCTTCGGCCTCTTGGTGTGGGACTTTGGGCAAAGGCTGGAGAGAAGCACTGCTGGTGGCGAAAAACCGGAGGACCTTATTCCAGTGGGACTGCATCATGGCCTGGAACTGGCTGACCATCTCAGCCCGCTGAGCCTCCAGGCGCTGGTACCTGGCCTCCTGCAGGTCTTCCCTCTGCTTGGAAAGCCTATGCTCCTAGTCCTCAGTGAGATGCTTCTGCTGAGCCTCCTTCTCGGTCAGATCCAATTTGAACTGAGCTGTTTTGCCAACTCATTCTCATGGTAGCTGCTTTTCTCCAGCAACTGCTTCCTGTTGGTGCCCTAAGGAGCCCAGGCGGGCAGGCGAGGAGTGGCAAATAGAAGATGGCAAGGTGCCCCTCAACGTAAGTGACATTGAGTTGGCCATGCCCACCCAGTCACATGACCACCTTGCCACGCCTACCCAGACAGTCATTAGGTAGCTCATTAGTGGTCCATGGGATTTAAAATTATGAATTTAGTGGTCCCTGAGGCCCCAAAGGTTGGTGACCCCTGGGCTAGAGCAGGGGTGTCAAACTCGTGGCCCATGGGCTGGATGTATCACGTACTGGTCTCTCCCTCGCTCAGTTTAGTGAGGGGGAAAAAAATCCCAATACGTCACGTGACACTGCAAGTTTGACACCCCTGGTCTAGAGATCCTGCCATATATCCTACATGTTCAGCAAACACCTGAAATTTATTTGTCAAGTTTTTCATTATATTTCCTTATGGTATACTGGTTGCTTCCAACTGTGTTTGCGTTATATGGTTAGAAAGTTCAGGGTCAGAGGCATGGTGTGAGAGAGGAATTGGTTAACGGGGCAAATGATGGAACCAGTGTTGTGATACAAGCTTTGCTGCTGTAGAAAGAATGTTGTGACACCATAAGCATATGGGGAAAGGGTGAATAGATTTATGACCACAATTGGGATTGGAATCTTGGTTCTTGAGTGATCTTGTCATTAAATGAGACATTCATGTGACTGCTTCATTTAATGACTTCAATCCCGGTACTCTGAGTTGCGGTTGTTAAGCAATCTCGCAAGTTATTAAGCAGTCATAAGAAAGGAGCCTAGGTTGCCATGGAGGGTGGGGCTCCATTTTTTTTGCACAGTTGTTAAGTGAATCACACAGTCATTAAGAAAATTCAGCTTCCCCTATTGAGTTTGCTTGTTGAAAGCCAGCTGGGATCAAATGGTGATCACATGTTCCAGGACACTGCAAGTGCCATAAGTGCTTGCTGGTTTCCTAGCACACAAATTTTGATTGTGTAACTGTGAGAATGCTGCAGTTATTGTAAGTGCAAGGCTTGGTTATAAGTCACCTTTTTCAATCCCACTGTAAAATCAAATAGTTGCTAAATAAATAGTTTTAAGTGGCTGAAACCTGTAGTTTATTTTTAAAAAAACTAAACTGAAAAAAAAAAGGCAATGACGACAGTTGACTGAGAACTGGGTTCAAATCTCTAGTTACATTTAATTTAATTCACCCAGTAAACTACCGGTACCTCTTCTGGCCTAGCTGTGTGGGAAAAAATGCATGAGATCTTGGATTCTTTAGAGGAGGATTATAAATTATGACAATAGTAATAATAAAATCTTTTCCAACTTCCTTTTCCTAACTGAACAACTAACATTATTTGAAAAGAGCTCTTTTGAAAGTTTGCTTGCTCATTTTCTTCTTTGAAAACATTTATTGTTTTAATCTTAATATCTGCTAAAGAGAGAAATGCTGGTGAATATTATTAGTGTTTAAAGTGAACTGATTTAATTCACATTTCTTTGATTAGTTCTCAGAAAGTAAGTATAGCAAGGTTATCTTTTGTATTGTGCTCAATTTTGGGATTTGAAATGTAGTTCTCAGCTAAAGAATATGTGCAAAAATGCACATTTTTTTGACAGAATAATGCTGAGATAGGCTCATTTTTACAGAAAAATGTGTGCAGAAATATTTGGGATTTAAAATTTCTATACATGTATAACTGAACATACCGGTAAATAAAATGACACAGACTTGGGGATAAACGGATCCTTTGACATGCAGAAATAAAGTTAATGCTGACCAGCATTTTACATGTCAAGGATTTAGGCTTAGTGAGCTAGTAATACATCAGAAATGTGGGAGAACAGTAGCAACAAATAGGTAATATATATTATGGATATTCTAAGAATATTTCTGAGAATTGTCTTTTGATGTGAAGTGTCATTTTAAAGATGGTAAGCATTTGCAGGAAGTGAAAGTATAGAAAGAAAGGGAGTGGCAAAAGAAAGAAACTACAATCTTAGTTCCAGTTTCTCATGTACTAACTATTTTATACCTGGGTAGGAATTTGCAGTGCAAGGAAACCTATTTCTGTAGAATGCGACCAACATTTGAATCCAGATTCTGTTTTAGGAAGGAGCAGGTTTACAATTGAAGTAAAAGAGCATCTGATTGTCATTCTACCAACCCCCTCAACATCTTGTCTGTGTGCAGCATGCAGTTGCTGACAATTTGCTATCCAATTTTTGGAAAAGAGTAGAATCCAAAGCCCCAAAGTTCAGGGGCTTGCAATTGGCTGAGTCAGTAATTTAAATTTCATCTAAAAACACCTCCCAACTCATGTTTGTGCAATATACAGTTTTTATAATATTCCACTATTGATATTTTTTGGCTTTAGGATTTTATGTTGAAATACCTGAACATCCTGAATTGCACTGTATTATGACTAAATACTTGGCTATACCAGAAGTCATAATGACCTTCTGAATTAAGCAGTCATGCTGGCTAGAAATTACAGGGGCTGAATTGTCCAATAAATTTTAGGGGCTATCCAAGTTGGATAAAACTAGTTTTATCATTTTTTTCCAACTGCATTTTATCCACAATGTATAGTGTTATGGCATAAATAGCCAACAAATAATATATTCTAAGACAGTAAAGGAACTTACCAAGTTGAATATTTATAGCAAAGAATGGCAATGGAGAAATCAGAGTTCAAACCCTTATCTGGTTTTGAACCTTATTGGCTGACTGTGTAGCTAGTTTCACTGCCTTCAGCCCAGTTTAATACTATAAAGATAAAATTGGGAGACAAAACATGTTTCTTTTAGCACTTCAGAGATGAAACCGGGTATAAGGTAAAGGTTCCCCTCGCATATACGTGCTAGTCTTTCCCAACTCTAGGGGGCGGGTGCTCATCTCCGTTTCAAAACCGAAGAGCCACCAGCACTGTCCGAAGAAGTCTCCATGGTCATGTGGCCAGCATGACCACGGAGTGCCAAAGGCACACGGAACGCAGTTACTGTCCCACCAAAGGTGGTCCCTATTTTTCTACTTGAATTTTTTATGTGCTTTCGAACTGCTAGGTTGGCAGAAGCTGGGACAAGTAACGGGAGCTCACCCGTTACGCGGCACTAGGGATTCGAACTGCTGAACTGCTGACCTTTCGATCGACAAGCTCAGCGTCTTAGCCACTGAGCCACCGTGTCCCTTAACAAACATATAATATAAACATATAAACAGTATATACACATAATAAATATAAAGGTTCTTGTGTTGGGGAGATGCTTTAAATAAGGTAGATCTGATGAACAAATCTTCCCAGGGGCTGGGAAGTGGCTCACCAGGCTAATGCAGCCTGTTATTAACACACAGCTGCCTGCAGTTACAATTACTGCAGGCTCAAATCCCACCAGGCCCAAGGTTGACTCGGCCTTCCATCCTTTATAAGGTAGGCAAAATGAGGACCCAGATTGTTGGGGGGGCAATAAATTGACTTTGTATATAAATATACAAATAGGATGAGACTATTGCCTTACACAATGTAAGCCGCCCTGAGTCTTCGGAGAAGGGCGGGATAAATCTAAAAAAAATCTAAGGCTTGTATGGGCCATCTTACTATTGTAGAACACAGTTTATCCTTTTGTGTGTATTTCCTCTGGTAATATGCTTCTGTGCTGAAAAAACAACCCCAGGATTTCCCCTTCTAAAAATATCAAAATTAATGACAGATGCAGTTTGATTCTTCCAGAGGTTTTATAGGATTATAGCTTTTTCAAAACTTGAGCAAATATAACTGGAATTTGTAGACCTACCATAGTTAGAGGGACCAAGATAGAGAAGACTATTTAAGGATAAGTTAATTAATAATTACCCTGAAAATGAGGAAGTATTGCACAATTAAAAATTGTGTCATTCTTCTGCCATTTTAAAGCAGATGTGAACAGAATATAGATCTAGCCATAATAATAGAAGTTTGGGTGATTTGTAGCAAATCAGCAAAGAATTCTGCCTTGCAGGTATTTTTAATCAATAATACATGTCCCTCTCTCTAAATTATATGGCTCTGAAGTGAAGCAAACTGAAATGTTGATTTTTATGTAGAAATACTGTAATCAGCTGGTAGAGTTTAAGATTCCAGCAAGCAACAATCTTGCAAGATTGAAGTTTTCCTCTGTTGCTTTTAAAGTATGTGTAACATAACATAACATAACATAACATCAGAGTTGGAAGGGACCTTGGAGGCCTTCTAGTCCAACCCCCTGCCCAGGCAGGAAACCCTACACCATCTCAGTCAGATGGTTATCCAACATTTTCTTAAAAATTTCCAGTGTTGGAGCATTCACAACTTCTGAATGTGTAGTAGATAGCATGTTTAGAACAAACAAACCTGGCAGAATTTAAATGATTTCTCATCTGAACTTGCAATTTTTTTCAACTGGGAAGGAATTTACAAAACCATTTTAAAGACCATTGCAACAAATAGTTAGGAAACATTTGTTTTCTGTCTATATTAAATTGCTATATAAATTGGGGAGCAACTAGTGAATAGAAGATAAAAGAGTTTACTTCCATCTTTAAGAGATGGTTAAATTGCTTCATTTTTGTTGCTTTGTATATATGAAGTGAAGTTACAAATAAAATGAAATGCCTAGTTATTCTCCCATGTCTGATTATTTATATATAAGTAGATTTGAAATGAAGCAGGCTCACCATTAGACCACAATATTCACTTGTCTCTTTGTTTAACTTCTGTGAAGTTATCTAATCTTTTTTGAGGAGAAAATTAAAATAGGATAATAGTTCAAGGATGTAAAAAAACCCGTCTGTAAACACAGCATTTCACCACAGGTCCCAGTTCATTATATGATTATTTTTATAAACTTCTCCAAGTTGGTATCCTCCAGATTTGTGTAGCTTCAGGTCCTATAATGAGAGAAACATTGCATGCAGAAAATCAAAAAACAAACCAACCAAAGGTCAACTATTGAATTATCTCCAGTGACACAAAGTAGAGTTGCTGCTTTATTCCTAATTTACATCTGTATGTAGATTTCCATAATAAATGGACACTTAGAAATACAAACTAATCAAGGCATTTTGTACTGTGAGCAAATAACATTTCATGGCTATTGCAAATCCCTGCAGATTTTAAGTATCTGGAATTGGTTATGAAAGCTAGAATTTTCATTCCAATTGTTAATGTTTAGCATTTATGCTTCATAAGAAAACTATGGATATAGAATAGAATAAATAAAAACTTTGTCACGTTAAATGTACACTAATCAGCATACATTAAAATGAAATTTCATTGCATTCAGCTCTCAACAGATAACCTTTATGCATATACCCACATATATGCTACAGAGAAACATCACAGTCTAGTTTGTGTGTATGTGTGTGTGTGTATGTGTGTATGTGGTGAAAAAAAAGAATCCTGCAAGTTTACAAAATGGTTGGCATGTCTGTTAAAAGTTTATTTTTCTTTTCCTTCTAACAATTGTATGACTTCTGGAAATAAGTTTTCAAATTCTATGATTTTAAGGCCTTATTATTGACCCAGAAACCTTGTTTCTGATCAAGATACTCTAAAAAATGGTTTGTTTACTTGTTAGTTTTATGACTTGTGTTTCCTTCTTGACTTAAAGGAGCTTAAACAGGGACCTCCTTTCAGTTTTGCCCCACAACAATAGAACTGTAGTTAGATAGGCAGGGAGAAAAGGAATGACTGGCCCAAAGTCATCCACTGAATTTTCATGGCTGACAGGACACTTAAGCCTTAGTCTCTCCAGTCCTAATAGCTTAACCACTGGATCATACTGGCTGTCTTAGTGGGTCTCTGCCCAATTTCATACTTGAGTGTATTGCTGTTTCAGGTAGTCCTTGCTTAACAACCACATTTGGAATGGCAACGCCATTGCTAAGCACCGCTATCACTTAATGGAAAATTATGCGACTGTGATTGGGCTTGCAAATCATCCCCATTTGATCATTAAGTGAAATGCAGTCATTTATGACGTAACTGTGATATGCGATTTTGTCAGATTTGTCAGAAGCTGGTTGCCAAATAGTGAAATGGTAATCATGTGACTATGGATACTACAACAGTTGTAAATGTGAGGACTGGCTGCAGAACTACTTTTTTTGTTTATATTTTTGTAAGTTTGATTAGGCAAGGTAGTTGATAAGTGAGGACTATCTGATACTGAACTACCTGATACTGATAAGTGAGGACTACCTGATACTGAAAATGAGAGCTGAAGAACTGTATGTCAAGAGAAACATGGAATGAATTGGATGCAGTAGAAATGTGATACTTAAAGACTCTAGGTAGAAAATAAGACATGAAAGAAAGGGTACTGAATGAATCTGGATTGAAAACAAAAGTGACCAATCACTGCACAACAAGTAAATTAAAATGGTGTGTTCATATAGAGAGAATGATAATCTAATCCCAAAACAATATGAAAAAAGTTAGTTGGAAAAGAACAAGAACAAGGAAGTCAGAATTGAATGGAACTGAAAACTGAAAAAGAGAGAAATAAGAGCTATGTAGAACAAAAGGCAATATAGAAGTAAGATGCGGATGTGTTGGAAGCAAGGAGAAAAGTGGAGTGAGGCAATAATGATTTTTCTCAATGTAAACTATATTTAGCTTTTTCTTTTTTTACTTTATATGTGAATATCTTACACTTATTATTTCTGCAATGTGCATAATATTGTTTACCTTGAAAAACAATGTGAACAATATGGGTATGTATGAAGTCATATGCTATATATAAAAAAATGGAATATTCTTCTTAAGAGAAGTTTAATATTGACATCACTCCAAAAGATATCACTTTCTTGCCAGCATCAGTAACTATCACAGCAACCAGTTCTACTCATCAGTCTCCTTATTCTATAGGGCAAGAATATTTCTTTCCAGAAACTTTCCAGTGGGCAAGCCTAGAATCACAGAATTACATGACTGGAAGGGAATTTAAAGATCTTCTAGTCCAACCCTCTGCCAGTATCTCCCAAAATATCATCATGGTTTTTTATCTGTCAAATGAATTATTAATCATTTTGCCACTGGTCTTCTATTATTACAAAAGTATTTTGAATTTTCTTTTGAAAGTAAAGAAATGTGTTTTTCTGGAGAAAATGCTTTCCTGTGAACTACTGTGAGGATATGATAAATATGAAGTAACATCAGTCAAGAGAAGAAGTTGAACAAGTGAGACCAAATATCTGTTATATGTGTAATTGATGGTAGGTCTGAATACATATCTCATGAGCTCTTTCCTTCAAGGAACTCAAGGCAAGCAAGCTTCCTAGTTTTTCTTCCAAAAATCACTTGATCCTCACAACTCTGCAGGGTAAGTTAGGATAAATAATGAACCAATTCACAACTAATTGGGGTCTGAACCTAAGCTTTCCTGGTCTTCATTTAACATTTTAATTACAAAACTACACTGGCTCTTAAGAGTGTGAGAAATGCACAAACAAGTTGCTCTGCTTTAATGTGGCTCACTCTACTTTCTTCAAGCACCCTGTTCCTACTGTTCTGCTGTTAGATGTTCAAATAAAACTGCTTAGTTCTTCAAGTGTCTGTTTCCAAGTCTCTTCTTTTTTTAAAAAATCCTCCTTCTCGGGACTTTGTGATCGCATAGAATAGCAAAAAAGACAAAGTGTTTTTATCATCAAGACTGCTTGATAGCTATACCAAGTTAGACCTGCCTAGCAACAAGTTGGGAGTTACTAACTCGTATCTTCCTTCTTGCGTTCCCATGGCTACTGTCACCAACAGTGAAGTTAGCAGCCAAGCACAATCAGCTGCAGGGTCCCTGGGGGTGGGGGGGGCACATTTAGTGGAGGAGAAAGAAAATACCAGTAGTAGCATGAGTAGCTAGTAGGTGTGCACCCATCTGAGTCCTTCGGGAGAAGGGCGGTATAAAAATCTAATAAAATAAAACAAATAAATAAAAATCTTTCATAAGTACAGAGAAAAAACTCAATCAGTTTCCCATACTGTATACACAGGATTGTCAGCCTAATTGGCTAAGATTTAAAAATCTTGCATCTACTAAGATTTAAAAATCACTGTAAGAAGGAAAGAGGAATGAGGAGGGAAGCCATTTCAGTCCTAAAAAATTGCTATGTTAAACACATCTTGTACCAGATATGAGTCTTCATATGTCGACAAACGACAACTCCCAGCATCCCTGTGGTTCAGCAATATGTGGAAGGACACACATTGTCCATCCTTTCCTTAAAATCTTTTCTACTTTTGGGATGCTCAGTGGGATAGCTATGGTTTCTATAACACCGAAATACATATGCCAGGTTATCCTCACTCTTTCACAAGAGGTTTATTTTGATTTTAAAAGTGGGCAGTAGTTTTGGGACTTGTTGGAAAGGAACGAAAGGGAACAGTCATGCTACGTCCAAAAATCAAAGAGGAAAAGAAAATGGTGGTGGAAAATGGATTACATCGATTAAGAGAATAAGAATCATGATTTCAGGCAAGTCTTGGAATGAATTAATAAAGGGTGAAAGGCTGATAAAAGGATTTAGCTAGTACACAGGAAAAAAAGCTTTTCATCTGCTAAATGGGTGTTTTCAATCAATCTTTTATTACAGCCACAGATCATAGTTAAATGTTTCTGTACTGTATAAAACAAATACAGGTAGTCCTCAACATATAACCGGTCGCTTAACAAATGTTTAAAGTTATGGTGGACCCTGAAAAAGCTGCCTAGGACTCAAACTCAAAGTTCAGATGTCAGGGCCCTCCTGTGGTGATGTGACTGTATTTTGTGCGCTTGGCAACTGGCATGCAATTACGGCTATTTGTCGCGCCACACAATCATGTGGTTGCGATTTACGACATTTTTGCTGGAAACCAATGTTTATTTCCGCTTCCCAGCAAAAATTGCCCCATAGCAAACAATGGGTTCACTTAATGATCACAGCATTTGCTTAATCACCATTGCAAAAAAGATCATAAAATTGGGTTTGGTCATGTGGTAACTCACTTTACACCCATCACAACTTTTAACCACAATTGTAGACTCAGTTACGATCGTAAGTCAAACACTACCTGTACTCTGGGGCAGAAAATCATGGTTTCAAAATAGCAATATTAGGTTTAGAATTCAGGCAAAGTAATGCTCTTGAGCAAATGATACCTTTTTAGTCTCACTAATTTGTGCCACTTCCTGGCAGCTCTTCAGTACTTTCTCAATGTTATGAATTAGTGCACAGAGCCAAAAACCTGGTGATCCTTGGCTTATTTGAATTGCCAATAGCTCTTCAGAGGGTGGTTTTCTTAGTCTTATACAAAAGTCCCAAGCACTGAAGCTGGGAATTTTGCATTCAAATCATGAACTCCATCACTATACTATTTGCCTTCACATAGAGGTCATCTGCCACGAGCACTGCAGTGTTATCAATCTGAAATTACATAAAGATGAATACGAAGTATTTTTTACTGTGGAGATACTATAGAAGGTGCCAAAATCAGCGAAAATGTGTACAGAAGCCAAAAATCAGAAGTCTGATAGTACCTTTTCCAGCTAACAAATTACCATACTCCTAAGTATTTTTTAAAGAGTTACTGAATAGGGTCCAAGATTGAATATAAAAATGAAAGCATACATGGATAAAAGAGCTTTCACAAGTTTGCACACTAATTCAGGAATCTTTCTCTTACCGTAGATATGTATGGGCAGATGCTAATAACTTGGTAAGGAGAAAGAGCAATCAGCATATTCCTAGGGATTAACAAGACATTTATTACTATGCGCTGAGCCTTGGAATCCATTAAAGTGAGCTGCAGAATAACAAAATTAGCAATATAAAGACTCACTTTTAAACATATTGGTGTTGGGTCCCTGGGCTGAATAGAAACCTTCCTGAGACACCTAGTTAAATGATTTAGGTTTAGAAAGGATTATAAAACATTACAAAATTCATTTTTCCAATGGATAAAGATGTAGTTCTAACAACTTAATCGTCTACCTAGAAGTGAGGACTCCTGAAGTCTGAAAGATCAAGTTTTCTTTCAGGGGGGTTAGATTTGATGAAGATTAGTCTCTGACATCTGAGCATCAAATTGGGAAAAGCTGACATAATATACAACCAATTTCATTGTATACAAGGTGTACAATGACAATAAAGGCTAGACTATACACGTAATCTAGTGCAATCAGAATAGCCCATTAAAGGTGCCAAAATCCAACAGCAGCTCCAAACAGCTTATCCAATTCGTTTTCCTATGGGAAGTTCTCTCTTTAATTTTTTGCAGGTACAGCTTAAAGTTCTGTGTCTATATTACTACTATCAGTCTGGTTCAGAGAGATTTTTAAAAGAGAACCTATCTTTATTTTCATCATACACACTTAGTTGTAAAGCAATGCATCATGTTACTAAGACACTTTAAATTCCATACTACAGCTTCACTGTCTATTTCAAATACAGCTTTGTAAAAATTTCAATTTCTCATTTCATATTAAAGAATAAAGCAGAGAGAACTGGAAGATTTTTTTTAAAGAAAACCTTTTTTTTAAAAAAAAACCCTGATCAGATAGAATTTATAACCCTATAATTTATAACTTTCTAGAGCTGGATCTAGAGCATCTAGAGTGGGTGCTCTGTTCTGCTTGGAGACTGAGCACATGATCTTCATTTGCATCTCTGGTCACTTCCTCCTTGTCTGGTGATTCCCCAGTTCGACTCAGTCTTCATCACAGACAGACGTGATTCAACGAGCGGCTTCGCCTTTCTATTTGATCAGCTAAGCGTGAGCTTGAAAATAATTTCTTGGAGGATCGCTTTGCGATTAGGCCGCTAGCTGGTCCGCTGGTTAGTGGTCTCGCTTCCACAGCCAAGGTCCCTGCCAACCGCGATTGTGGTAGAGCTTTGTAGACCGGCAAGGGCTGGTACCCAGGCATTCCCACTGGAGGGCGGATGGGGAATCAGTCCCTGCCCAGTTTGTCTGGGCATACTGTGAGGTGGCAGGAGTGCGTGGGGGCGAATTAGAGCCGCGGCAGCTTCAGCCCTTTGCAGGCTGGCTTGCCTTCATTGCATGGGTAAATGGCGTTGTGCACGTCTTCCACCAGCCAGCAGGCCAAAAAAGGGGATAAAAGGGCTTGCCCTACTTCTTCCCCGGCCCAGAAACATGGGGCATCCAGCCAGAGAGCTGCAGCTAAGGGGGCAACAATCAGGAGCTAGGCAGCCACTTCGAGTGGCAAGAGGGGCTCCAAGTCAGCAAAAAAAAAAAAAAAATGCAGAACATTGTCAAAAGGCCTTGGAAAAAGAGCTGGCCAAGCTCCAGAAGGCTAAAAGGAGCCAGGAGCAAAGTGACCCCCCCCCCAGAGGAGGAGCAGAATTTTCCCGCCCTCAAGGAGAGGAGCCATTGGATCCTATTAATGATCCAGCTCATTTGCAGCCTGCTTCTTGCACTGTCTGGTCACCAGATGGCACCAGGGAGTCGTCATCTCCCACTTAGGAGAGGTTATGGATAGAGCTGAGGCCTTTGCATTTGCAAACTCTAGTTTGCCTGCAGCAAGTTTTGCAGAATCATGCCTGCATTCCACTTCAGGGCCCACAGCTTCCTTTACTCCTACTTCAGCGGGGATCCGCCCACAGAACAATTGATTTCTCAGGCTATTACTCAAGGTATAGCCATAAGCTTATAACAAAGGGACCTACCTTCTCCAGGGGTTCCAATCCACCAGCCTCCAGTGTTGCAGCCTATACTTCAAGGGACATGGATGGGGCCTCAGAGTCTTCCATCTGTGGCCCATTCAATCAGAAGTGGAGACTCCTCAACTGAGTAGGAGGATCTGATGGCCTTTTCTGAAGATGAAGGGAAGGAGTCAGAACCCTCCCTCTTTACAGGCCTTTTCAAGTCAGATCTTTTTAAAACCTTTCTTTGCAAGGCCAAATCAATTACAAATCTGTAGTTGTTCCAGACCCTGCTCCCAGTCCAGGGGATTCTGTTCGTGTGCTCTTTACAGAGCCAGCAGTTGAAGCTGAGGTGATTCCATCACTCAAATTATTTTTAGATGTAGTCAAATGTCAATGGAACAGCCCTGGGGCAGGCCTTTCCCCTTCCAGAACTGAGCAGAGGCTCTATAATGTGGTTCCAGATCTGGCTGAAATTTTACAAGTACCCCAGAGAATTCCCAGCTACCACGCTTCTTCAGCAAGTACCGGATGCAGGGAGCGGAAGGGACAGGTGCCCTCCGCATTCCGTGGCCTCCGGGTCTTCTGTACGCCTTTCTTCCTCTTCCCCTGATCCCAGCTGTCATCAGGAAGGTGTTGGAGAAAAAGGCAGAGGTGATCCTGCTGGCTCCTCATTGGCCCAGGAAGATTCCATACAACAGGATCCATCTCAGCCAGGGAGCCTTTATTCCCCCGAGGCCCAGTGGCTATAAGTGACTGCCTGGCGGTTGAATGGTGGGCCATTTCTCTTTCAGGGTCATTCAAACTATTCAGGCCTCCAGACGCCAATCCACATCTAGAATATACAATGCGCCTTGGAGGGCCTTCTGCACCTGGTGCTCCAGGTTGCAGGTTAATCCATTGGCAGCTTTGATGGCTCAGGTCCTGGAGTTCCTCCAGGATGGGTTGGTTAGGGGATTGATACCCAGTACCATCAAGAGACAGGTGGCGACATTGTCTTCGGTTTTGTCTCTAGGGACATGGCAATCCCTTTCCAGGCAAAGCCACAGTGTGCAGATTCCTTAGGGGGGCTACTAATCTGTGCCCACTGGTCATTCATAGGTATCCCACCTGGGACCTGAATAAGGTTTTGCAAGCTCTCACAGGCAGCCCCTTCGATCCTTTAAGGTCAGCCACACTGCGTTTTCTGACGCTTAAAGTGGTATTCCTTATTGCCACTTCAGCTCGGAAAGTTTCAGAACTGGCAGCCCTATCTATCTGACAGGACTTGTACATCTTTCATTAGGATACCTGTGGCTGGACCCTTCTGTCATACCCAAGGTTAACACTTGGTTTCATAGGGCGCAGGAGTTGGTCCTCCCAAACTTCTGCCTGGATCCACGGCATGCCCTTGAGCACAAGTGGCATACCTTGGATGTCAGACAGGCCCTCAGTATTTATATTAAGTGTATGTCCTCCTTTAGGAGGACGGAGTCCTTATTTGTTTCATTTCAACATCAACATTAAGCAACAAGGTCACTCCTTCAATGGTGGGACGGTGGCTAAGGGCTTGCATAGCCAAGGTATATGAGGTTCAGGCCCTCCCAACACTTGGCCGAATAACGGTGCACTCTACCAGGAGTGCGGCCACCTCAGCAGTGTGGACGATGCAGGCTTCCATTGAGGAGGTATGTTGAGCAGCCACATGGTCCTCCCCCTCACCATTCATTCGGCATTATAAGTTGGACACCTTCGCTTCAGCTGAAGCGGCCTTTGGGAGGAGAGTCCTCCAGAGGTCCATGATGCCGGGGGGATTTAGGACCATATGCTAGCCCTCCCCCCCAGGTAAGGGGACAAGCCAGCTTTGGTATGTCCCACTCTGGATGCTCTCGATCCAGCTCTAGGGAGAATGGGTGTTGGTCCTACCTGAACGCCATTTCTAGTAAAGCTGGTAGAGAGCATCCAGCCCCATCCTTACTCATGTCTGGTCCATAGTCCGGGAGAAGCTACTATTTTACAGGTCACAAGTCTATGCATCGATTGACCTTTGTCGAACTGGGGAATCATCAGACTAGGAGGGAGCGACCAGAGATGCAAATGAAGATAACGTCCTTAGTCTCCATGCAGAACATAGAGCTACTACCCACTCTCGATGCTCTCTACCAGCTCTACTAGAAATGGCGTTCAGGTAGGACCAACACCCATTCTGTGTCTACATTACTACTATCAGTCTGGTTCAGAGAGATTTTTAAAAGAGAACCTATCTTTATATTCATCATACACACTTAGTTGTAAAGCAATGCATCATGTTACTAAGACACTTTAAATTCCGTACTACAGCTTCACTGTCTATTTCAAATACAGCTTTGTAAAAATAGCTCAATTTCTCATTTCATATTAAAGAATAAAGCAGAGAGAACTGGAAGATATTTTTTTTAAAAAAAACTTTTTTTAAAAAACAAACCTGATCAGATAGAATTTATAACCCAGCATCTTGCAACCTGGATGTTACTGTTAAAAATGGGGATCGGTTTTGATTCAAATCAGAAATGCCATCTTAAAATTGTTTTTTGGCATCACTACTGAGATAAAATGATCTATAGTCTGTAAAATTATGGCTTATGTACACTATAGCAGAGTTTATCGTGACTAATTATTTTTAGCTAGCAAGAAAGGAAAGCAATCCATCACTCACAACATCCTCCTCTAACCTGGATTCTCCTAGAAATGCTGAAACTATAATTCCCAGAATTCCCAGGACAATAGATAGAAATTCTGATGAGTTTTAGTCCCAATTTATATGGACAGCATCAGATGTGGAATATAGCTCTATTTCAGTTTTGCTCAGAATATGTACTCTGCATTGCCTGGTGTTGCACAGCCACCCAAAAGTTAATATCACACATTCATACACCTCAGCAATGCACAGTAATACATATCAAAGTCATGTCTACTACATCTAAAAAGATAAAGTAGTCCCTGTGAATTTTACTCTGCTGGTTGTTAACTCTAGGAGGTGGTCCTCATCTCTGTTTCAAGAGCCATTGAGCCAGTCCTGTCCAAAGACATTTCTGCAGTCATGTGGCCAGTATGATATCACGTAGTGCTATTGCCTTCCCACTGAAGTGGTACCTACTCACATTTGAATGCCTCAAACTGCTAGGTTGGCAGGAGGTGGGGCTTATTTCTTTTAAATTATGTAATTTTTAAAGGTTTTTTTGTCTCGTTATGCTTTTTAATAAAATAAAAACATACAATTAAAAACTAATTCCAAAGAATATTTAAAAAGAACCCTTATAATCCTTAACGATTACCCCAGCACTAACACAGCCCATTCTTGTCCCAGTTGACTTCATTAGTAATAGGAAACGCTGCATATACTGCACATTTACTAAACAAAATGAGCTGAGCTAACTTAACAGGGAATTTCATGGGTAAAATTATGCTAGATTTATGCATTACACTGCGCCCTGTTTTGTTTATATGTGCTGTATTAAATATATCACAATTGTCTGGTTTCGCACAATATGCTTAGCAACAAACAATGATTTAGAAACTGCAATGGATAAATCGCCTTACACAAAGCACTAATGCAGAATAATACAAAAATAAATTGTTGCTTAGATGAATTCATTCCTTCTACCAAAAGGTCCTGAATGCTTTTCTATGGAGGAACGTAGGAATGTATAAGTGAACTAAGGAAGCATAAATAAATGAGAATCCTATGTTATGTTCAATCAATAGCTTTTTATTTATTATAACGAGAGCCAGTTTGGTATATAATGTTAAAGCTTCAGGCTAGAAACTGGGAGACCGTGAGTTCTAGTGTCATCTTAGGCATAAAGGGTGACCTTGGACCAGTCATTCTAAATGATAATCTATAAAAAATATACAACCAAGCACACAAATGCGATGATCATTTTTAACTACAGGGACTAAGCTACATTTACTGACATATTTTGGAACTCATACAGTAGTCAAGAGCAGTGGTGGGTTTCAATTTTTTTTACTACTGGTTCTGTGGGGGTGGTGTGGCTTGGTGGGCATGGCTTGCTGAGCATGGCAGGGGAAGGATACTGTAAAATCTCCTTTCCCACCCCACTCCAGGGGAAGGTTACTGCAAAATCCCCATTTCCTCCCGATCAGCTGGGACTTGAGAGGCAGAGAATAGATGGGGGTGGGGCCAGTCAGAATTTTTACTACCGGTTCTCCGAACTACTCAAAATTTCCGTTACCAGTTCTCCAGAACTGGTCAGAACCTGCTGAAACCCATCTCTGGTCAAGAATAAACAAGGCTAGAATATTTTAATTCAAGTTACTATAGGTATGAACTATAAGTATCTGCCAATAGACAAAAATTATATTGTAATGGAAAGTCAGCATCTGAAGAGAAAGTATCCTACCTTGGGCAGCTGTTGACCACATAGCACTTTGGTCTCAGCACAAATGTAGGCCATTTAATGTTAGAAAGTAATTTTCAAGGGTGACTGGGATATAACAGCTTGCTTAAAGTTATTCAACAAATTTCATGGCCAAGAAAAGATATGAGCCCAGGTCTCTACTAATCATGATCCTCCTTTTAGCTTTACAAATAAATATATGGCTGCCAATCCCCTATAGACTTATTGTGAAGCATACAAATGTCTTTCATAAACAAGTTGTGATCTGTTTAAACATCTCCTTTTCTATTCTACTGCATACTTTTGAACTAGTCACATTTGAAAAAGCAGTGTATATGTTGCACCACTAGAATCCTAAGCAGCTTGTAAGAACAAATGTAAAAAACCCTGGATAAACTATTAATCTAATGTAAAATTCAACAAAAGCGTATAAAATTAATAAGCTGGAAACAGAGGGATGAAAAATAATTATTCATAAAAAAACCAATCTAGCTCCTGAAAATGAGGATAGAATTTCTGGTGAGAATTATAACTAGGATAAAACAAGGACTCTAAATGATTATAGAGTAACTAACAAGTTTGTATGACAAATGGGAAATATTTTGGAGACTAGTGAGGGAATATAAAAATGGGAGGGGTCATGAGGAATAGTAAGTAGAGTTCGCTCATACGAATGGGCAAAGCTATGCCAGCTTTCTGTTTTGCATTTTGTTTTTATATTGCCAGACACACTAAACTTCTAGTTTTTACACTTCAAGATGATGCAAACATTGTCAATTGTGGCTGTTTGGGTGAGGAAGGAGTACTGATTTTCTGGAATTTCATGTCGCTCACCCTGTGTTAAAGCATATGATAGCAATGCCCTCTACAAGAAAGAAAGAAAATGTTTTGATAGATATAAGCAATATATTTTTCCACCCCATAACTAAACCACCTTAAATAATTTGTCTGAAAGAAAAAGCAGCACACAAATCCAGAAATAGTATATAATTCAAGACAAGAATACAGAATCTGTGGTCCTTAAGAGTTTGTTGAATTATAGTTTCAAACTCCTTCACTTTGACTTCACCTGGCTGGAACTACTGGCAGGTGTGCTTCATGAACATCTGGACTGCCAGAAGATTCCTACTATAAGATCAATCAGGAAAAGACTGGCATGAACTGGAACATCCAGGACCTAGTACTGTATAGTACAGAATGTTATTATTTCCATAATCATCTATGTTTTTAGAACACCATACAGAGTCATGATGTGCCTAGGGCAATTGAAGATTGAACCATACCTCAGCTTTAAGTCCAAGGGACCTCATACACACACTGAAAAGCAGACAATATTACAATTTCTGCCTGAAATTCTGGAATTCTGGTCAGCTAAATAAAGCAAGCCTTTACTAGTTCACACAGTTAATTAATCAGATCTGTTTCTCCTCTTCATAAAAGTTTCTAATACAGCATTCCCTAAGCAAGAATACTTCAGATAAGTAGAAACTGCAACACCATCCAATTCCTAACTTTGTACAAATACTGGAGTTTCAATCCCAATATTTCTGGATGGGTCCATTTTGGGGAAGGCTAATGATCTTTCATTTCACTGCCCATATCACAGGTTTCCTGAGAAGACATGAATACAGCAATTGTACTATTTGGCTGGAGCAAGAGGACATTCCCATATCATAAAGAGAGCAGAAACACAGGTTTTATGTGTATGCATTTTCACTTCTTCCTGCTATGGAAGTGAAGGGCTTCAGTTAGGAATCCCTTCCTGTGCTCCTGGGCCTCATCTCAGCAGAATTTCACTGGCTTTTAGGATTGAGGGCCTCCATGCATTGGGGCAGGAGAGAAAATACAGGAGTTATAGAGTCACTTGGCTGAACTGAGTGGCTATAAAATTCATCTCTGGACTTGTTGCAGGTAATTTTGGGGCCAGATTATGAAGGTGGGCATATGTTATTTCTGAGCAACGGATATGTGGCTTGAATTTGTAAGAATTAGGTGCCATTGTTGGATCATGCCTCTATGGACAAAATTGCCCAATTTGCCCAAATTAAGTAAGCCTCAGAGTAGGTGAGTGAAGAAGCAACTTCCAATGGTACCCAAGATTCATTGTGACTTGTTAATTTAGAGGAAGCTGATAATGTAATCTATGTCACATGATACTGATTCTGTGGTGTCTATTGTCCAATAGGCTTCCAAATAGAATTAAAAGTATCGGGTTTAATCTTTAGAGCACTTTAAGGCTTGGTGTCTGGATGCTTGTGGGATCAGCTCCTTCAGGAAGGCCAAGGTATATGCTGTCAGCTGAGATGTTAAGAATCCCACATAAATGAAATTAGGGTGGTGAGAGCTTAATGTTTTCCATTTTACGCTTCTGCCTGAAGGAATAGGCTGCCCTTGATAGTCCAAACAGCGTTTTCTTTAATGATATTCAGAAAGGCAATATTAAAACCAAGTTTTTCTATAGAGAAAACTAGTACTTTAACTATTATTAGCTTTTTTATGGAATTGGGCCTGGTTGCATTGTACAGACACTAAGAGTATTTGGATATTTATATTGTTTTATATCAGCTCTGTGAGCCATGAGGAGTTGTTGTGGAGTTAGTGGCATAAAAATGCAGTAAATAAATAAAAACCTCTTTGAAAATAATTGCAAGGGTAATCTGTCCCAGGGTTCACATTAGCAAGTATGGGGATGTAAAATACTTTCTTTTAAAGTAATTAGATTCAGATTCCTTGTCTATCTATTCAAGTATTATTTATATGGCTTCAAGTAACTCTCCAAGATCTTGAGCTGTTACCCATGTCATCTTTCTCTTGGTCTTTTCACCTGAGGCACGTGTGGCTTTGTATGGAAAGCATGTGATAAACTACAGGTAGTCCTTGACTTGCGACCATAATTGAGCCTGGAATTTCTCCTGCTAAGTGAGACATTTGTTAAGTGAGTTTTGCCCAAGTTTACAACCTTGCTTGCCACAGTTGTTAAGTGAATCATTACAAGTGTTAAGCTAGTAATACGGTTATTAAGTGAATGTGGCTTCCCCATTGACTTTGTTTGTCAAAAGGTTGCAAAAAGGTGATCACATGACACTGCAGCTGTCAAAAGTATGAACCAGTTGCCAAGCATCTGAATTTCGATCACTTGACCATGGGAATTCTGCAATGTCATAAGTGTAAAAAATGGTCATAAGTTACTTTTTTTCAGTGCCATTGCAACTTTGAAAGGTCACTAAATAAACTGTTATGAGTCAAGGACTACCTATAAAGAGAAATAATTCCTTGTCTAAGGAGGTCTTGATAGTATGAGGAATGCATAGGTTTAATCCCTGATTTTTTTTGCAGTCAAGCTTCATATCAGTTATCTATGTCACAAAGGAAAATGAAAAATCCCAGAGTAAGAATAAAAAAGCAACCATAAGTCTTCTGACCATAAGTTAACTACAGGTAATCAATATTTGAATAAATTATGTCAATGACAATTCTATGCAAATGGTGCGTTGAGATGTGCCACATTCCTGACCAAAAATTGAAGGATAAAAGTTGATCCCTTAATATTTGAAACTGGAAAAAAACTGGATTTGAAGTATGTTTCCTCTGCTAAATAGATGCTATAATTTTAGCCCTTTTAACCAGTGGTGAAATTTAGCTGGCTCTATCTGGATCGCGCGATCTAGTGGTGGCGGGGGAGGCTCTGCCCACCCATCTGGATGTCATCACGTCTCATTTTTGACCCTCTGCACATGCGCAGAAGGCTCTGCGCATGGGTGGTGGAGGCACGCACAGTCACATTCGCAAACCAGTAGCGAGGGTAAGTGAATACCACCCCTGCTCTTAACTTTGTGCTTACGTTATTGCCAGTGTTTACTTTATTCTGTAGCCCTTCTTGCTTGCTAAATTTACAGCATAAGAGCAGTTACATTGCAATTCTGTATCACCGCTACAGGGGTGAGTCTTCGCTCATTTATTATTGGCCTCTCTATCTAATGAGAGTAATTTCTTAATCCAGAATGCAAGATTTGCCTATAGACTGATTTTACGTACATATACAAGCATCCATTTGGAAAGTATTATGTGTTCTCAGGTGGTTTGTTGTGCAGAAGATGAATGTTTTGAACTACTTAATCTATGGCTGATGCTTTAATGAAGGTTAGGCAAACTATCCATTGCTAGATATTTTGGACTAGAACTGCCAGACTGATTATTGTCTGTGGTTGTTTGCCCTACTAAACTAATGTGTTTAGTTAACTTTTTTTGTTTTTGTTTACTTAAATATGAAAATGCCAACACAACCAAATAGATATTTATACATACAAATTTCCTTCAAGTATTAGAGGTGCACAACCTGAAAATATACAATCTGGATATATTCTAAGTTTTTTTAAAATACTGAAATGAAGGACTAGATGGCTTACCATTTGACTCTTGGCAGGCTCCTTGATCTTCCTGACTTTTTATACATCTTTCCAAAAATCTTTCTGTAAAAAAAAAAAGAAGGCGGCTAGGAAAGCACTTTCTTTATTTTCAAATTGTTTCTAGGCCCACAAGCTTTATTTTTTAAAAAATGTAAGTGGTCCTGCTGGGATATGTAACCTTTATCAATCAGAAAGGTAAATGAATTTGAATTTGAACATTTAGTATGTTATTAAACTTGTTACCAAACAAGTCTGTTACTGTAAAACAGCTTTGGATCATGCTTTAGGAATACTTATTTTTTAATAAATATTAAGCCAATAATTCAAATTGGCAATTTACCAAAAGTTGGGTTTTGTATTAATTTAACTGTTTCCTGGTTAATTAGCAATTTAATTTACAACTGAATTGAAACAGAGGTAACTCTGCATGATAATGTGTTTTGCAAAAAGCTAGCTAGGAATCTTTGGAACTTTGCTTGGTGTTCCATGCACAGACAAACAGACAGAAACACACACAAATACAAACACGTATACGTAGCTATAAATTATCTGGCATAATAGAGGTATTGAATGAACAATGAACATTTTTGTCCAGACTCTTGATATAAAAATAAACTTTATGCATTTTAATTGTAATCCCAACCAATTAATATTTAAGCTTATTTAGAGAATACATGAATTGGGAATTTGATTTAAATCCATTAGTACAGAACCAAGTTAATTATCCCTTCACTTAGCTTAACTTATTCACTATTTATAGTGAAATAATTAATTTTGTCAATAGGAAAATTATTTCCCTCTTTTTATGTACTTAATTAATATAGAAGATAAGAATCCATCAAAATGAAAAAGATCAAATTTGTTTCTCCATACCCCAATGTAAACAAAAAAACAGTGAAAGAAGGTTTCTGAGTTGCAATAGGCAAACTTGATTTTCATTACAAACTTTGAAGAAAGAATAAGTTGAGTTGACCTGCATTCTGGTTAATTAAAAAACACCAACAAAGTAATGCTTGCTAGAGGTATCTTGATGTCATATAGTCTATATGCTGTTATTGACATGTTTGACTGAAGTAAAGATGCTGAGAAACTGGAAAGTAAATAAGGGTATGAAACACTTCAGAATTGAAGCTGTAGTGGAGACCTTTAATTTGATCCTCTGCAGCCTGAATTAGAAATTGTACAGAATTAAGCGAAAATCAGGAAATACTGTATCAAAAAGTACTCAGATATTTCTCCCCCTCCCCATGTGATACTGTACTAACTGAAGCAGTTTTCATCAGTCTTAATTTTCTAGGTTTGTTACTGTAATTCACATTATCTCTGGATTAAAGCATCGGATTAAAGCATTGGATGCTCATCTCCTGTGAAGTTTATTAATCTAGTGCAATGTTTCCCAACTTTGGCAACTTAAAGATGCTATATATGGACCTCAAATCTCACAGTGGACAGTTGAGTTAGCATGCTGGCTAGAGAATTCTGAAAGTTGAACTTCATGCATATTAAAGTTGCCAAGATTGGAATATGATCTTGTGGGAGCCTGCGCACACTAAGATTCGGTGGAAAACAAAACTACTGTACACACATAATGGGTGATATTGAAACCACTATATTGTAGCTAAAAGCATCATGGCCTGCTAAGTTAATGTCTGGCTACTTAAAATTTTTAAACAACAAATTACCATGTTTAATTTAGTCTGACTTGTGTAAACTGACTCGTAAGATTGGTGAGGGGCATACAGTTAAAATGAAGCTAAGTAATTATAGTGTCTCTTTTTAATCTCTCTCTATATATATATCTATAGATATAATATCAAGGCTTCCAGATATGATGGATTTAATTCCAGTTATAAGCTGAGGATGAATGGCATGCTTGTATAACACATGTGGAAAGCACCAGATTGGGGAAGACTAATTTACAGTATGCATTTATACAACATGTTTCTGCTACAGACAGAAGAGCTGGAAAGCTTTTTAGCAGGGGTGAAATGCTACCATTTCAGGCGAATTGGTAGCGGATATTGGGGCTGGTTCGTCGAACCGGTAGCAATTGCTGGCTGGCCATACCCCCGAACTGGTCCGCAGCCCGCAGCCCTGCCATGCTTCCCTGCCTTCCACACGGCCTTCCTGGCATCCCACTGGCCTGCCTGGGTAAGTGCCACCACCACCACTGAAGGGAAAGTGCTGCGGTCTCCATGGGCCGAGTTCCTGTAGTGGCGCTGGTGGTCAAAGAGAGCAAGCAGGTAGCTGGGTGGGAATCCAGTGGGCTGATTTGGAGTCCCAAGCCCCATGGAGCCGGCACGGGAGACACGG
Source organism: Ahaetulla prasina (assembly GCF_028640845.1). Classification (NCBI taxonomy): domain Eukaryota; kingdom Metazoa; phylum Chordata; class Lepidosauria; order Squamata; family Colubridae; genus Ahaetulla; species Ahaetulla prasina. The sequence continues at coordinate 338,840,713 of NC_080539.1, forward strand.
GTGGAAGGCGATTTTTTATGCAGCATCCCCCTCCCCTCTTCTGATTGCCCTGCAAGAGGGGCTCTGCTGTTGCAGAAATGGGGCGGGCAGTTTATATGGAGGGTGAGCGGGTGTGTGCGTGTGCGGCCCTCCGGGATGGAGAGTGGGAAAAGAAAAGGCTCTGAGATTCGCTTGGGCAGTCAAGCCAAATGACGGAGGGAAACTCAAAGCGTTGGGGGATTCAGAAGGGCAAATGTGCATCTCTTGGCTCTAACTGAGTGATGTCATCTTGGCCATGCCCACCTGATCACATGACAACCAAGCCACGCCCACAGAACTGATAGCAACAATTTTTAGATTTCACCACTGCTTTTTAGATATAATATTCTAAAATTATATCTTAAAATCCCCAAGCTAAAATAAAATTAGATTATCTACTACATGTGTCCTGCAGCCTATATCAAGGTGAAGAATACAAATTGTAACTGAGCGAGACACGTGGAAGATTCATGGGGAAGAAAACATGCACCATACCACCTATCTCGTTTCTCAAATCTATGGACTTCTTAAAAGTAGGCACATTTAAATGGGGTTTATTCCTTGCTTCTTTCAAGATGTTGTATGAGAAAAGACCAGCAGCACTAGTGCCTCTTAAAGAGAAATCTTTTTTCAGATATAAAGGAAAAGAAACTGTCCCTGGCAGATCGACATCTGCTGCCTATAGGCAATCAAAAATAGAATGCTTGCTTTTGATGGAAATTGTTGCATATGGATAGAATTCAGTTTCGGAGCATTGTTGTGTGATTAGGGAACGTAATGAAGTGAAAGAAAATAAGAGCCTTTGGGGTTGTTTTTTAAAAAAATCTCCTTGCCTATATATTAATGCATGTGGAAACCAAGAATTACGATTGCCTTCTTGATGTGCCAGCTTCCTCTATTTTGTGATCATGACTTCAATAAGGTGACATTTGCACTCGGAATTAAACATAGTGCATCCAATTTCCTGCACATCCTTGATTATAGTGGGTAGATCGATTCTTCATCCTCTCTTTCATCCTCACTGATTCATGTAGTTTGTTTTTTCGTTTGTTTTTTTAGATTTTTATCCTGCCTTTATATATATAGATATATAAAACCCAAGGTGGTGAATGTATCAATATTTCTTCTTTCTCTAGAGTCATTTGTCTGATTATTTTGTTTTATATTTTACACTGGCAGATGGAGTGGATTCTGTTCACAAGAACTAAACCTCTCTTGTCTGTTTTGAACGTAACAATTCTAGTACTTTGTGCAAGAGAAAGCCTTGCCAATGTAGGTAATCCTCAACTTGCAACCATAATTGAGCCCTACATTTTTGTTGCTAAGTGAAGCAGTGCCTATGTGAATTTTGCCCAATTTTATGACCTTTGTTGCCACACTTTTTAAGTGAATCCCTGCAGTTGTTAAGTTAGAAACATGGTTGCTAAGTGAATCTGGCTTCCCCATTGACTTGGCTTATTAGAAGGCCACAAAAGGTGATCTGAGACACTGCAATCATAATAAATATGACTCAGTTGTCAAGCATCTAAATTTTGATCACGGGATAATGGAGATGCTGCAATTGTAAGTGTGAAAAATGATCATAAGTCACTTTTTTCAGTGCCATTGTAACTTCAACTGGTCACTAAATGAACTGTTGTAAGTTAAGGACTACTGTATATATGCTTTGTGCTGGACTACCAAGCTATGCTTCCTTCCAAATTGTCTTGTACTGTACTAAAGTGTTGCTGTAACTTGTTGGATTTATATTTGTATTTGACAAATCTTAAAACAAGGGCATTTTAAATTCTTTGTGGCCACAGAGGCTGCTTATTTAAAAAAAAAAAGTGAAGCGCAGTGGGGTTTCTGAATGTTTGGTGGTAAGTCCCATCACTTCAGCTGTATGATAAAGACAAAGGAAAAAAAAATTCTTTGAGAGGACTAAGAAATTCCCCGCTCAGTCCCTTGCAGAGAGAATAGTTTTTATTTGTTTATTTTGCCTCAGGCTGCTATGGAAAACTGCAAAAGATCTCTGCAAAGGACCAAGGACAAAACAATACAGCAGCCCCACTCTCACCCACAAGGGACTAAGAAATTTTCCCCCATATTCACTTGCAGAGAGGGTTTCGTCTCCCCCCCTCCCCAAGCCTGCAGAACCCATTCAGACATAAAGGAAATCAATCATTTCTTGCTGTTGTTCCCCATTGACTGATATTAGGTGGCTTGCTGCCCTCGATCCTGGAAGTAGAATATTGCCATCATGGGTAGTAATATAAACAGGATTCTTCTACCTAAATTTGCCTAGTCTGCCTTTAAAGAAATGCAAAGAAGTGACTGCAATGATGATATTAAAATATACCATACCCCTTGGATAGTGTGGGAATCTTCCTTCCGTCTCACTATTTATGATTTTATTCTTGAATTTCTCTCACTCCTGCATCATTTTTACAGATCATATTTCCATGTATAAGAGAATCTGGCAAAAGCAAAACTAGAACAAAAAAGTATAGGGAGAGAAGAATATTCATTTTGGAAAATAATCACCTTGGGGATTAATATTTTTCATCTTGGACGCTTTTACATTGTGTTTTAAAATATATAGAGGTCATTATAGTGATGATAGCAAAGATTTCTTTGGAATACTGGTAAGAAGATTATGTTTTACCTGTATTTTAAGCTTCTTGGTGGTTTAAGTCACTATTCCAAAGTGACTTAAATATTCATATTTAATAATATTTATTAAATATTCATATTTATCTAATATATATAATATAATATTATATTATATATATATTATATATATATATATATATATATTACATATAATATAATTAATATAATATAATATAATATAATATATAATAATATATATAATATAATATATTATATAATATTATATATGAATATTTATAAATATGAATATTAAATATTCATATTTAATAACTTATTCATATTCAAAGTAATTGTGTTCTCTTCGCTGACGATGTCAAAATATTTAACACTACCAGCAATACAGCTACCCTTCAAAAAGACCTTGACTTTGTGTCAGAATGGTCAAAAACTTTGCAACTCCAAATCTCAACCAGCAAATGCTCTGTCTTACACATTGGAAAAAAGAATCTAAATACTAAAATACTTTTATACCTAGAAGGGCGGTATAAAAATCAAATAAAATAAATAAATAAAATAAATAAATAAATACAAACTCGATGGACATTACCTTACAGATGACCCCAACCCTATTAAAGACCTTAGAGTTTCATATCCAATGATCTAAGTGCCAAAGCCCACTGCAACTACATCGCAAAAAAGGCTTTAAGAGTTGTAAACCTAATCTTACGTAGCTTCTTCTCCAGAAACACTACACTGCTAACCAGAGCTTATAAAACATTTGCTAGACCAATTCTTGAATACAGCTTGCCTGTCTGGAACCCATGCCACATTTCAGACATCAATACAATTGAACGTGTCCAGAAATATTTTACAAGAAGAGTTCTCCTCTGAATACAACAAAATACCATATGCCACCAGACTTGAAATCTTGAATTTAGAAAACTTGGAACTCCACCGCCTTCGACAGGACCTGTGTTTAACTCATAGAATCATCTATTGCAATGTCCTTCCTGTTGAAGACTACTTCAGCTTCAATCATAACAATACAAGAGGAAACAATAGATTTAAACTCAATGTTAACCGTTTCAATCTTGATTGCAGAAAATATGACTTCTGTAACAGAATTATTAGTGCTTGGAACACACTACCTGACTCTATGGTCTCTTCTCAAAATCCCCAAAGCTTTAACCAAAAACTCTCTACTATTGACCTCACCCCATTCCTAAGAGGTCTATAAGGGGCGTGCATAAGAGCACAAACATGCCTACCGTTCCTGTCCTATTGTTTCCTTTCATTATATCCAATCAGAATGCGGCTGCGCGGGTGATAGAAGGAGCCCCTCGTGGCTCCCGGGTAACACCTATCCTGTGCAGACTGCACTGGCTACCTGTGGCCTTCCGGGTGCGCTTCAAGGTGTTGGTGATCACCTTTAAAGCGCTCCATGGCATAGGGCCGGGCTATTTACGGGACCGCCTTCTGCTACCGAATACCTCTCACCGACCCGTGCACTCTCACAGAGAGGGACTCCTCAGGGTGCCGTCAGCTAGGCAGTGTCGTCTGGCGACACCCAGGGGAAGGGCCTTCTCTGCGGGGGCTCCCGCCCTCTGGAACGAGCTCCCCCTAGGACTCCGCCAACTCTCGGACCTTAGAACCTTCCGTCGTGAACTTAAAACACACTTATTCAGGTGCGCAGGACTGGATTAGATTTTTTAGTTTTTTAAATTTTAAATTTTAAATTGTGTACTGATTTTAATTGGTTTTGTTATTTTTAGTTAAATTGGCCGGTTAAATATTTCATTTTAAAATTATTTTAAATTTATTGTCTATCTATGTATTTTAATAAGGCTGTACAGCGCCCTGAGTCCTTCGGGAGAAGGGCGGTCTAGAAATTTAATTAATAAATAAATAAATAAATAAATCAATATAGTTATTATATACTTATGCTCATATATATGCTTATATATTATATAGTTATTTTCATGCTTATGCTTATATATAATGTGACAAATAAAATAAAATAAAAATAAATAAATTCCCCTCCTTTTCCTACTTCATGGCTCAGTTATCAGGGTCTCCAGATATTACCTGTGATTCTCAGATGAAAAATTGAATAAAAATAAAAATATTTCTGTAACTTTTGCAAAAATATCATCACACACACACACACACACACACACACACACACACACACACACACACCAGTTAATCATGAACAATACTAGTGCCCCCTTTCTCAAAAAGATGTATTTTATAGACTACTGAAATGTGTTAGGTATTATAAAGTATCTTTCTTAAAACATACTGAACTGCCTATAATTAGGTTATTATTATTATTATTATTATTATTATTATTTATTTAATTTTTATACCGCCCTTCTCCCGAAGGACTCAGGGCGGTGTACAGGCAAAGTAAAAACAGGCAATACAATATACAATTTAAAATGCAAATTAAAAAACTTATTTTATAATTGGCCTAAAAATTTAAAATATATAATAGACTAAAACCCCATTTAAAATTATTAATAGAAAATTTAAAATCAATAAAATTTAAGCCAGCCCCGCGCGAATGAAAAGATGTGTCTTCAGTTCACGACGGAAGGTCCGAAGGTCAGGTATTTGGCGTAAACCCGGGGGAAGCTCGTTCCAGAGTGTGGGAACCCCCACAGAGAAGGACCTTCCCCTGGGGGCCGCCAGCCGACATTGCTTGGCGGACAGCACCCTGAGAAGTCCCTCTCTGTGGGAGCGTACGGGTCGGTGGGAGGCATGCGGTAACAGCAGCGGTCCCGTAAGTACCCAGGCCCTAAGCCATGGAGCGCTTTAAAGGTCGTAACCAAAACCTTAAAGTGCACTCGAAAGGCCACAGGTAGCCAGTGCAGTCTGCGCAGGAGCGGTGTTAAAAGTGAAGAGGTTAAAAGTGAAGAGATGGTTGGCAAGAGAAATACAGGACTACACATTTTATAATTCCAAACATGGCAGAGAATTATGTGAGCTGTGATCTAGCACTTTTGGAGGGTACCAAATGTTTGGGATTCCTACATTAATGGAGGACTCTTGCAAGGGAAATTTTTTTCTCAGCTTTTTACGGAGGGTGCGCTTCTTTTTGTTATGATGCCTTTCCTCTTGAGGCTTTCAACACCAATTGAATAGGTGTTCAGTGATGGTTTGATTAGATTAGAACTGGATGGGTTGGGCATTCTTAAGCTGACTGAATTGCTGAGATATGGATGAAAGGTCTAGAAGCAAAAAGCACAAACACTGCTTTTGCAGCTGCATCTACAGAATATAGCTTTTGGTCTAGATTTACATATACCCACAGAAATATCTCTTTGATAATGTATTTGTTGCACATTGAGGGTTGATAATATTGATAGAAGATTCTCTCCTTGGCTTACAGGTCTTCCTTACTCAGTTTTATCAGAGTTTTCTCAGAAAATGGAGCAGCAGATGTTATCTGAAATAGCCTTCCATAGCGCATTCCAATTCTGATGGATTACAACCGCTGTAATCCTAATTAGCTGGTACAATAAATTTAGGGTGGAGAATGTGGTAAACGGAAGCAAGACATGTATGAAAAATTAGCAAAATAATTTCCTTAGTTTGGCTGGTAGGTACATAATTTGCTTTCTCTTGTGATTGAATCTACATCCTCAAGGTTTAATGCTTATTAATGAAACTTTTGCTTGTTTTTACATTACTTTTGTCTACATAGCCTGGGAAGTTAAAAATGAGGAGAGATAAATTGTCTCCTCTCCCTCTGTTCTTTCAGTGAATGCTAGTGAGTGGGTGGGGAAGAAGTTATGAAAAGATCTCTTTTTTGTTTCTCTCTATTAATAAATGTAGAAAGAAAAGATTGTTACTGAGAGCATATCCCTGAAAAGGATTGCAGCTCTTCTGGTTTAGCAATGGATACAAGTATTGAAAAATTCTGTGACCGTTATGGTTCTTTTACAATGTGTTTCCCTGGATACAATGGCGAGGAACGCGATGGAGCTGGAAAGGTAAGACACACGTCCTGCTTCTCACCCGCCCCACTTGACACCCCCAAATTGCATCCCTAAAGGGGACGGGTGGCTAAGCAAGGGCCAGGAGCCCTGACATGCCCACCGAGCAGGGGGAAGAAGAGACAGCAATGGAGCCATGTCTTGCTCCACGTGTCTCACTTCTCCCCCCCAACCTGTCAGAAATGAGTCTTGCAAGACTTATCACGCCGCCCATGTCACCTTGTGGAGCAGGACTCTGGAAGCCTTGTGCCCTTGCACGCACGAACGGCAGTACTGCCACAAGGTTTGACATACTGGCGCAGATGCGAGCAGCAGGATGTCAGCTGTGCCGGTATGATGAAGCTCGTGGCGGTGCTGCAGTTCATGCATGCAACGACACAACAAGCTTGCAGAAACCTGCTCCATGAGGCAGCAGTGGTGGCGGGACACGTCAGGGCAGTGGCGGCCAGTTGCTTGGCCAGCACGAAGAACAGGGAGGGAAGGGCATGTTCTCCCCTTCCCGCCTTCCAGCCTCGCCTCCTCAACTTGTTTTGGTTGCATGGCAAGCAACCAGAGGAAATGGCAGGACCGGCTGTGCAAGCGTATTAGTAGTTGGTGGGGGGCTTATTTTGGGTGTGGGGCTTATTTTAACACATGAGCTGAAAAGCCCGATTGGGCTTATTATCCAGAAGGGTCTTAGTTTTGGGGAAACACGGTAATAATAGTGCTAGTTATGCCTTTCAGTTTGTGGATTCTTCTTGGTGAATTCTGCTTATATTCTTGCAATTGAGATCTAACATACTGTGCAAATATCTCTGCATTTAACACTGAATTTGGGGTTCATTTTTTAAAGCATGGCTTTTTTCTTTAATAGAAATATTATAATTTTTCATGGGACACAAAACCAATTTGCAACAGGTGCAGTTAAAATAACTTTTGTCTCCTACCTTACCTTGTAAAAGGGAAGGTCAAAGTCATGAAATTGAAAATAGCATTTTGTATTTTTAATAATATTTTATATTATAAGTTTCTATTTATAGGTTTTCAGGGGAATGAAATAGAATTTCTACTCTGTAAATGCAGCTCCATTTCCTTAATTTCCGGGTTTCTAACCTACTGCTAGACTATCCCATTTACTGTATGTTCAAGTTGGCTTTTTAATCTTCAGAACAAATGGAAGCTGAATCTGGGTGCTGGCTGAATATTTTTTGGAAGCGTACTCTTGTCTGATACCTGGGTGACCTGGTGTCTGTGCTCAGTATAGGTTATAGGGCATGATTTGAATGGAAAGACCTTTTAAAAATCTTCTAGAGAGAGAGAGGGAGAGACTTTTTTTCCTACCAGTGATACACCTATTTTAAAACTTAAATTCTATTTCCCCCCCACCTATAAATAGCAAGAATTTGCATATGCTGAAATTTGGTTTGAGAAAGTTTTTTGGAGGTGGGAATATAGAATTTGAAGGGTATAACAGTAATGGGTTTCTACTGGTTTGCCCCAGTTTGGGCGAACTGGTAGTGGTGGCGGCGGGAGGCTCCACCCACCCACCCAGATGTCATCATGGATGCTCTGCGCAGAAGCGCTGTGCGTGAGCTCACAGTTCTGAACCGGTAGCGAAGATACGAGGAACCCGCTATTGGGGTATAAGTTACTAGTCTGCGGTTTAATATCATATATGGTGCTTCCCTAATAATACACCATAGTTTGTTTCCCGGGAGTGTTACTAATCTCTTTATCTGGAAACCAATGTAGTCTGTTTTTCAAAAATGGTTTTCAGAAGAGAGCTTATTTTTTGAATATTTATGCATATTCACAATTCTGCAAAATGCACCTGTCTTAGAAATAACTGGCTTTTGCTTGGCTTCAGTGCCTACCCAGGTACTTCTTTAGATTCTGTCTGGCTTTACATTCCCATTTAATTTTAATGAGGTTGTATGAGTATTTCTTTTTTGTTTAAAAGACTATGACGAAGGATGTTCTTAGCCTGAGGATGACTTTGTAGTCTTGTACTTTCATAGCTGTTGATTTTCTCTGATTCTTGACTACCTGCCTTCTGTTTCCTTTTCTGCTGCATGGAAAGTAGTATCGTGGGTTTTTTTTTGGTTTACATGAAATGGGAAAAATAAGTAGAAACCAAATTAAATATTTGATTACGGTTTAATGTGGAGAATTACACTAATAAGTAGAAATACGTTTAAAAAGGAAAATGATGAGTGCACTCTGTAATTTTTTAAAAAAATGCAGTCTGTATTTTAAACTACCCCATTATAACTCTAGGGAATATAAAATATATTTAAATAATAAAATACAAGAATAAATAAAACAGGGTTTTTAAAAGCTTAAAGCTAGCCTTTGGGGGTGGGGGGAACAGGGGATTGGCAGCCATAAATATGATCTTTGAGAAAAAAGTTTTGTTTTCTATTCCAAGATTTGGGTGGAGAGAATTCAGTAGGCAGCAGAAGGTGGCACAGATTTGTTCAGCTCTTTTCTAAACTCGCCTGTATTACCTTCTCTCTGCTTGAGGCAACAAATAGACAGAGCAAAACCCTGAGTGGTGTTTATAGCAATCCTCTAGTTAGTGCTTCCCTCTCTTTTCCTTTGCCCAGATTTGTGGCCTGATATCCCAATGGAACATTTGAAAACCCACAACTGAAGGCAAGCTGTGAAAGATACAGCGTGGCTGTTTGTTTGCAGGACAGAGATTGCAAAGAGACTGAGATGAGGTCTCTGGCTTGTGATCTGGCCACATTGCCAACCATAAGCTGATTTCCTGATTTTTACTCATAAATGTACTATATTCTGCATTAGCTTTGATGCTGGAGGGTTATTGGTTTTAAAAAAGCCAACTATGAGAAACACTGGTTTTAAATGTTATCACTCTTGCTGCTTTTACTAGGCTTTCTCAGTTTCTAAAAGTGCCATAAACTGTATTTTGAATGTTCCCTACTGTAAATTTTTTTAACAATGAATGTAGAAATCTGTACTAGGTCATAAAAAATGTACGGAGTGAACTTTGTCCCAGTGACTTTCTTTCAGTCTGATCTAACTCATTGGAGGTTTGTGGGTGGGGGAAGAAGTGGTTCTCAGTTCATAAAGAAAAGGTGAAATATAAATTGAACAAGAAAAATATTCTGATACCATTTTCAGTAATATCTTCTTTTCTCATCTTTACAATGGAGCCTGGTCTGCAGGTCAAAATTTTTATTCACAGTGGACTGATTGGAAGTGAATAATAATTGTACCTTAGCACTAGTAGAATGAAAAATTATCTTTTAACACTTTTGCTAGTCTAGTATGTGAGTAGAATTAATTGTAAAAAAGTTCCAGTCCAGATGACATTTCAAAGCATTTAATCAACTTTGGATAGATGGTTCTGTAGTAATCCTCCTTAAAGTATGATCTGAATGGACAGAAACAAAAAGTTGTCTGCATAAATATTTATTGGTTCTGAAATCCTTTGGAAAGCAGGAAGATCTAATTATTTTCAATGCAAGCATGCACTTTGGCTTTTTAGTTGATCCTAGTTCAGGTATTTAGATGATTTTTTTTCTTCTGATTTTTCTTTTTGTAGTGGGCTGTCACAGCACTTTAATCATAATTACAGATACTTTGGAGCCTGATTGAAATGCCAAACGCCTTCTTAATTTTTAATTATAGTGTGTGCCAAATCCCTTTGATGAATCTTGTGTTATTGAGAATTATTTTACCTGTATCTATTTTAAATAGTGTTTGCTCTAACTGAGCATTACTGGTGACCCATGTTTTGGTTTATATTTTGATATTGATTTATCCTGATACTAAAATTCAGATGATTCAACTAAACAGTGTATTGATAGATATATTTATTACAACTTTATTTTGCATTCATTCTGAAGAGCTCAAAGTGGTACAAACTCTGACTTACCTTGGCTGGGCTGGGCTCTGGGATCATACTTGTTTCATATTTAGGAGGTCAAAATACGGTTGCTACAAAACCTTCGTGGTTGTGTCCATGCATTTGTTGTACTGAATTTGAATTGAGGGCAAAAGATCTGTGATCTTTTCAATGGCGGTACCATAATAAAACCTTTTAGAAGTGGCTTAAAAGTCACTTCCTTTTCCACTTTCAAATAAATTCCAAAAACTCTTTTATTGCAGAAAACCTTGTGTCAAGATTTTTGTTTTTGTGGATAATATTTTAGACTTCTATTACACATATGGGGCAAATTTATTTGTTATATTTGTGCAGCCACCCCATCTCATATTTTCACATATCTCATATTCTGCTTCCCATTTTTCCCACAACCCTGTGAGGTAGGTTGGGCTGAGAGAGATTGGCCCAAAATCATCCAGCCAGGTTTCACGTCTAAATGAGAAGTAGCATTCATAGTCTCCTGTTTCTAGGCTATCACCTTAAACACTACATCAACTTGGCTGTCTTTATGCTTTTTTCTTTTTAATACTGATATTATTTTCCTTACATTCAATTTTTAAAAACTGCATTTAATTGCTATCTTGATTTTTTTGTTAAACATTGTTTTCCTTTGTGCTATCTTTTCAATTAAAGGAGATACTTAATTTTTTTCTAATATGTTCTTTAAAATCTTCTGAAAACTGGTAAGCATTTTCTTGAAAGGTCTGTAGGCAAAAAAAATGATTTCCTGTTTATTTGGTCTGTGGCTTTAATACATTAAATATCTTTCTTCCTTCTCCTCCTTATATTATTATTTTTTAGAATGTTAATATTTAGTTGTATATTGATTAGAATTTATTTATGTAAGAGACTGCTCAGTCAACCAACTACTTGTTGATGAATTCTGTAAATCTGCTGATTTCATAATGATTATGTATAATAAACCCACTGTCTTTTAATTCTTGGAAATATGCAATACTATATTGCTTTCCTTATATAAAAGTTTCACTTTCTTCTCTTGATTGATTGATTCCCTTGAACAATTTCTTAATTCCCACTTTTTATATAAACGTCTCTGGTGCAGGTCTCTACTACTGAAGTTTTATGCTGCTTAGTTTGTTTGGCCTGACAATTTCCTATATGGTCTCCCCTTTTCTTACAGCCAAGTCAAGGCGTTTTCTTTAAAATTCTTCCGAGACCACGTCTTGAATTCAAACTGTTTCACCTCTCTGCCTCTGCTCTTCAGCTGCCACTGGATTGTCTCTGTTCCATCTTTCCCTTTTCAATTTCTGCTTGTTTTATGCCAGTTTTGTTCATTGTACTGAATAGGAGTTTAATTCAACCTATCTGAAGGATGCCAGATTGGTATATTACAAGACATCTTTCCCAATCAATTGTTCTATGTTCTTGATCCTTATCTAAAAATAGAAGCCTTGGAGAAGGAAAGTATTTCCCTCCCCTAAGACAATGCTTCTCAAAGCAGTGTTGGTTTTGGGTCTTGCAAGACTGTTGGGATGGGGGGAGGGGCGGTCTTATACCAAGAGAACGCTTTCTCCTGAAGCCGTCTCTTTGGCAGGCTTACCAATTTGATGCAGAAATGTTAAATGCATAGTATCCTTACCTTTCCAAAGCTTTAGCCTGAGTGTTCCTTTTCTTCATATTAATACATTATCTTTGTTTTTCAGTAGAGGGATAATCATTCCTGGAGGATATTAGGCTCTTGTGCAAACCTTATACCTAACACTTACTGTGCCTAGGGTTTAATCGCTGAGGTAAAAGGGGGAGGCCTTGTGAGGAGAGTTTGTGTAGCCTCAACAAGGAGGAACGTGTTAAGAATGGAATAAGGGATTAACAAGCAACAAACATATGTCAAGAACATGAGATGGTGGTGCTATGATATTATTGCACTTTTGGGAGAGATGTCTAAGAAACTGCCAGTATTTTGTAAGCTGTTGCATTTTAAGAATTGTTTAGGAAAAGCTGTTTTAAGGCAAGGAACACTCACTATTTCATTCAGTACCCAAAACAACCTATATAAAACAAATGTCCCTTCTTTTTTTTTCTGACTTTCTTAGTGAACAAGTGATTGATTGGAACATAAAATCTAACTTTTAGGAGTTAGGGAAAAGTAAGTGCACTCATCCTTACCATTTAAAATGGTTAAAAATGGCTTTAAATTGGTTTTGTTTTTTCCAACAGTTTTGCTGTATAGAGTTATAGAGTTTTATCATTGTCTTATTTGATTTCATTGTTTTCACTATTTGATTTAATAATTAAACCAAATAATAATAAATAAACAATAAAGCAAATAATAAAGCCAAAATAATTAAATCAGATAGATCAATTAAAATAAGTGGTGTATTTCTTGTCTAGTTATTACCCCAGTGAAAATTACTAGTTTATGCTTGGAATGGGATCACCCTAATTTGTGTATCATTTCAAAGATTTATAATATTTCAGAATTTGAAAATTCCTCCATAAACTTTTTCTTGTCCTTTTCTCAATAAAAAAAACAACAACCCAGCGCTAAAATAGTTTTTTTTAAAAAAAGAAATATATTATATCAAATAGACAGCCAATACAGGTAGTCCTCGATTTATAACCACAATTGAGCTCAAAATTTATGTTGCTAAGTGACAAATTCGTTAAGTGAATTTTGCTCTATTTTATGAACTTTCTTGCCATTGTTGTTCAGTGAATCTGGCTTCCCCATTGACTTTCCTTGTCTGAAAGCTGCAAAAGGGGATCACATTTGGGGTGGAAGGTAGGGCGGGTGAGAAGCAGGATACGTGTCTTACCTTTCCAGCTCCGTCACGTTCCTCGTCATTGTGTCCAGGGAAACATGCTGTAAAAGAAAATCTTCTCGCGAGTTCAGTCAAATTTCTTGAACTCGCAAGGTTTTCTTTTATAGAGTGTTTCCCTGGATACAACGGTGAGGAAAGCGATGGGGCTTGAAAGGTAAGACCTGCGTCTCGCTTCTCACCCGCCCTACCTGTCACCCCCAAATTGCATCCCTAAAGGGGGCGGGTGGCTAAGCAAGGGGCAGGAGCCCTGCCATGCCCAGCGAGGGGGTGGAGAAGAGATGGCAAGTGGAGCCACATCTTGCTTCACGCATCTTGCTTGCTCCAACTGCCACCCCATTCGATAAAGAGATGGTGGGGAAGGGAACCAGCCAGGCTGTTGTTGCCATTGGATTGGGGTGGGATGTGTTGGGCCACTCAGCCGGTGTGAAGAACAGGGAGGGGAGGGCATGCCCTCTTCCCCCCCTCTGGCCTCACTTCCTCAACTCGTTTTGGTTACGCAGCAAGCAACTAGAGGAAATGGTGGGACTGGCTGTGCATACGTGTAAGTAGTTGGTGGGGGGGCTTATTTTGCACGGGTGGCTTATATTATCGCATGCGCTGAAAAGCCCGATTGGGCTTATTATCCAGACATGTCTTATTTTTGGGGAAACACGGTAATAAATTAGTGTCCAGACCTCAGAATATGCATTTCTTCGAAAGGTCTGCACTGAATTCAGCAAAAACCTGGACTCCTGCTGCCTCTTCTTACTTACTTTCTTCGATCTTCCCTTCACCTCCACCCAACCTATTACTCACTCCCTGCACCTGGTAGCAACCACTTACCTATCTGTGGGCCTGGGATTTGCAAGTTTCTGCTGATTTTCCTACTAACTCTGGTTGTGGGAAGTCAGAATGAAATTGTGTTGCCTAACAGCTATTGGATTCCCTTAATGATGGTCATTGGGACTGCAGGAATTTCCTTTGCTAAGTAAAGTGGTTCATGCTTTACGACCAATTACTTAGTAATGGAAATTCTGGTCCCAATTTCCATTGTAAATTGAGGATTACTTGTTGAGGTTTCAAAACTTACAGGAGCATGAACACAGTTCTAGCTTGCAATACTTTAAATCAGCCCCTCCCTCTTGAGGTTGCATAGGGCTTCTCACGGTCTTAGGGAAAAAATGAAACTGCTTTAAGGTGCTGGGAGAGGGCCTAATTTGTATTCTCATGTGCTCCAAAACACTTTTTGGGGGGTTGAATCCAAAACACTGCCCAGCCCTTCGGTTACAACTCGAGCAGCTCCATGGTAATACAGTATTAGCTGTGCTCCCTATAATGTCGTTCAGTTAACAATTTATTTATTTAACCAAACAGATCAGTTAGTGAATATGCTTATGCTTATGTTCTCCACTGTTTGTTCCTCCACATTCAGGAAGGAGCAGAACTATCTGTTCTCTTTGTATAGATATTTGCAGTATCTGTACATATCATCATATTCTGCCCCCAAACAACAAGGAGAAGAGTGATAGGTGCTTAAAAAAGGAAGCGTTTAACAAAAATGTAGTTCCAAATATTCTGTTAGGTAAACCAGGAGATTGACTTAGTGTAAGGCAGTTTCCTGAATATCTGTATATTTGTGATGGCTGGCGCTGCCAGTATTAATAACTGACACGGCTGTTTGTGCTGACACAATGCAGGCAGCATTGTCTTCTCTGGCTTTCTGTTTTCCCCTTGGCCAGCAGTGCAGGACAAATAAAACAGCAGCCTTTGCTGCATGCCTGCAATTTAACAGAGAGGGTCTTTGCGATATCCCCATACAATGCAGAAAAGAAAAATGCACAAACTTAAAGCAAAACAAAACATTTCTCCTTTTTATCATCTTCAATTCTTCCTCCAGGACACATTTTGGTTATTTGTGTGAATGGAAAGATGGGTCTAAAATCTTGCAAAGATGGTACATTTTTGCAAAACACTATTCCCAAAATAGAAATCCTATTTCTATTTTTCTATAGGAATATTCCTATTTCTTGTGTTATGTGTTTTGATGGGATGAACATAAACATGGGGAGGTTTTCTTTTAACATATTTTATATCTATTTTCTTGTCAGCTAAACTTACCAAGCGATCTCAGGAGAGAGAGAATCTCGGGATGCTGGTTTGGTCACCCAATCAGAATATTTCAGAAGCAAAATGTAAGTTACTGCTTTGTTTCTGTTTTACTTACTTTTTTCCCCACAGTGCTCTTTATTATATAAAAGGTTAAAGAATAGAATGAAATGCCTCCAAATGTATTTGAGTGTTCATGTGCACCTGTGACACAGTGATGTTTATTTCTAAATAGGCACGTGCATTATTTCTCTCTTAACTTTTTTTTACTCATCACATATGTCATAAAAATGATTGGAAAAAGGGTTACTTGTCACAATCCAAATCTGAATTAACTCTAGAAGAAACAAGGATATATCATAGACATTTTATATATGTTAAAAATAGATTATTTGTTACTTGTCTTCATTTAGCATTGACTTTTATCTGTATCATTGCACACTAAAATTTTGAAACGAGTATTGCCTGGCATAAATGAAGTGAAGTGATGGGAAGGATCACAACAGCAATCCAGAATGTAGAAATTAGTATTGCAATTCCTGGATCTGGTTTAGGAATCATATCGCTGTGTAATAAGTTGTGCTACTGGTGCAGCGCCTGTATGAGGGAAAAAAGGCAATCATGAAGGATTTAAATATAATCCCTGTGTTTTGTATATACTTGAAAGCTATGGTCAACAGTTGCAAAAATGCCTGAATGTCAAACTACAGTATGACTGGAAGCCTATTTAATATCCTTTTCTAAAATCGATTAATTCTGCTTTTTTGTTTGGGAAAAATAAGGCATAATTAATTTTAGCTCAAAGGAAACCATGTTTGTCTGTAAAAAAGCTTCATAAGCTAACTTTTAAGTAATACTTTAGTACCAAAATTGCCCAAAATTATGGGCAGTCTTTTAAGTGGTCAAAATAGGCAGTGCCCTATCAAATCCTGCTCCTGTCAATAGCGGTGTTCCCCAAGGCAGCGTTCTTGGACCAACACTCTTCATATTATACATTAATGATCTCTGTGACCATATTATAAGCAATTGTGTTCTCTTTGCTGACGATGTTAAACTATTTAACACTACCAACAATACAGCTACCCTTCAAAAAGACCTTGACTTTGTGTCGGAATGGTCAAAAACTTGGCAACTCCAAATCTCAACCAACAAATGCTCTGTCTTACACATTGGAAAAAAGAATCTGAACACTAAATACAAACTCAATGGACACTACCTTATAGATGACCCCCACCCCGTTAAAGACCTTGGAGTTTTCATATCAAATAATCTAAGTGCCAAAGCCCACTGCAACTATATTGCAAAAAAGGCTTTAAGAGTTGTAAACTTAATCTTGCGTAGCTTCTTCTCTAGAAACACTACACTTCTAACCAGAGCATATAAAACATTTGCTAGACCAATTCTTGAATACAGCTTGCCTGTCTGGAACCCATACCACATTTCACACATCAATACAATTGAGCGTGTCCAGAAATATTTTACAAGAAGAATTCTCCACTCCTCTGATCACAACAAAATACCTTATGCCACCAGACTTGAAATCCTGGGTTTAGAAAATTTAGAACTCTGCCGCCTTTGACACGACTTGAGCTTAACTCAGTGATTCCCAAACTGTGAGCCGCGGCTCCCCAGGGAGCCGCGCTATCGTCATGGGGGCGCCGCGGAATATCTGCGCCCGCTGGGTCCGGCGCTGATGCGCCATTTCTGGGGCGTCTGGTGCGCATGCGCAGTTGCAGGTTGGATTTCCGGGGAGCCGCGGGCGCGTCTGGTGCGCATGCGCAGTTGCAGGTCGGATTTCCGGGGGAGCCGCGGGCGAAAAAGATTGGGAACCTCTGGCTTAACTCATAGAATCATCTGTTATGTCCTTCCTGTTGAAGACTACTTTCAGCTTTAATCACAACAATACACGAGCACACAATAGATTTAAGCTTAATGTGAATCGCTCCAATCTTGATTGCAGAAAATATGACTTCAGAAACAGAGTTGTTAATGCCTGGAATGCACTACTAGACTCTGTGGTCTCTTCCCAAAATCCCCAAAGCTTTAACCAAAAACTATCTACTATTGACCTCACCCCATTCCTAAGAGGTCTGTAAGGGGCGTGCATAAGAGCACCAATGTGCCTACCGTTCCTGTCCTAATGTTCCCTTTGATTGTATCCAATTTCATATAGTTATTACATACTTAATGATTATATATATGTTTATATATCGTATAGTTATTTTCATGCTTATGCTTATATATAATGTTGTGACAAATAAATAAATAATAAATAAATAAATAAATAAATAATAAAGAAAGAAAGAAAGAAAGATAATTGAAAATGGATGAAAATAAACCACAGGTTTCCCAGGCTGTAGAAATGGAAATTAATGGGAATACCTTCTGCTGGTTTTAAACCTTCTTTCTCAGCACAGGAAAGGGACATTTTCTAGAGCTGTTTATAGGTTTAGAAGGATTTGGCTTCAGAGCTTTGAGCAAAGAACGATTTCAGAGCAATTGCACTCTCCCATCTGCATTGTTTCACTTTCTATTGCTTCAGAATTTTCTCACAGCATTTCCCTTAGCCAGAATAAGCTTCTGCAGATTCAGTTGCATTAGTAGATGAGGCACATTCATAGAAATTTGTTTTGGCAACTGGATATACTATAGGAAAGCACCTGAAATATCTCAGCTAGATGGAAGTGAGCTGCAAAGCACCTGAAAGTAAAAGTACTTTTGCTTTCCACATAAAGATACTGTAGTCCTCAAGTTATGACTGTAATGGCATCTGTTATGATTGTAAGTCAAGGACTATATGTACCTAGTTTTTAAGATAAACAGTAAGGAACAGCATCATAGAGGATAAGATGGTAAATGATGGCTGTATATTGCTTATGTCTATATTTTGGCAAAGCAATTTATGGTATTTTTGATGCTTCCTGAATGCTTTCTCATTTATTTATTTATTGACTGCTATGCAACCATAGGAAAATTATCTGTCCTGTACATCAGGGCAGGCAGCTTATAACTTCAGAGGTGCAGGTGGTTCCTGAATCTTCTTTTTTATTTTCTGAGTTACTGTCTCACTGAAAATCAGAATTATAACTTCCTGCTACTGTAAAGTGGAGAATGTGCAACACAAAAACGGAAGTACAGCTCCTGTAATTACTTTACGATCATTTTTTAAAAAAAAGAAAGACAAAGAAAACACTTCTCCCACCCCAAAGAAGATCCAGTTCAGAAAATCTTGATCCTTCCATGGGTGGCATGTGGTTTTATTGCCCCATTAACTGCACCCTTCAACCATCAAAAGGTTGCTGACTCAGTACAGGTAGTCCTTGACTTACAACCCACAATTGAGCCCAAAATTTCTGTTGTTAAGTGAATTTTGCCCCATTTTATGATCTTTCTTGCCACGGTTAAGTGAATCATTGCACTTGATAAGTTCGTAGCAATAGCACTTAGACTTATATACCGCTTCACAGTGCTTTAGAGCCCTCTCTAAGCGGTTTATAGAGTCAGTATATTGCCCCCAACAATCTAGTAACATAGTTTTTAAGTGAATCTGTCTTCATCATTGTCTTTGCTTGTTAAAATGTTGCAAAAGATGATCACATAACCTTGAGACAGAGTAACAATCATAAGTATGAAGCCATTGCCAAGCATCTGAATTCTCCTGCTTGGGAGGAACGGCAGTCACTCATGGGTTGACTCACTGCCGTTCCTACCGTTACAGAGAAAGGGCATATCAGGTAAGTCCAACGCCCATTTTAATCACATGATCATGGGGATGCTACAAAGGTTTTAAGGTTGAAAAATTGTCATAAGCCACTTTTTTCATTGTCATCGTAACTTTGAACAGTCACTAAATGAACTGTTCAAGTTGCATCTGTAAGTTGAGGACTACCTATATGACAGTATTGTGACACAGCAGTTAAAGTTTGGACTAAATTCAGGGAGGCATAGCCTTTCTCAGTCCAACCCATCTTACAGGGTGGTTGTTGTGGGGAAAAATAGAATACTGTGCATTTCACTTTGTACTTCTGTATGAAAGATGGGATATAAATCAATAAAGCATAACGCTCCCTGGACTCTCTAAATTCAATAAAACCCTAGCTCCGCAGAGGACTTTAGGCATAGCTCCCAGCTCTGTCAAAAATGTGAACAGTTGAAGGACTGGATTTCTGTTCTTCAAAATTGTTCCTTTTTATACTACTGTAAGAGTCTTTTGAGGTCATGTGAAATTTGCATCTGTAAATTAGTATATGTGCTAATTAGGATAGCACAAAAATAGTGTACAGCTGATGTTCTCAAAAACATTTTGTTATAGTGAACTTTGCTAAGTCAAGAACAAACTTGTTTATGCTGCCTTAAATGTAACAAAGCCAATTTTTTTTAAAAAAAGCAATTCAGTGAATAGAAGCAGAATTGGGCCATACAGATGAAGGCCCGTCATAAGAATGTTACTGCTCCATTGTGCAGCAGTAAGGAAGTGAAAAGATTGTATCTATCACTTTAAGACATATCTTGGTTAAATAATCGTAGCCTTTCAGCAAGCCAGAAATTAGTCTTGCACCTGAGCAAGTCTAGTCAATTTTAAGTTTGTGGGGTTTGGGGTGGTGTATTAATCTTTGTTGGGTTTTTTGTTCATTTTCTGTTGCAGCTATGTGGACTTTTAGAAGTTTTGATGGGCAAATTGTATTATGGCTATACTGGAACTGAAATATGGCCAGAAATCCTTTATATAAAAAACTGGTTTCTTGGCATTCATCAAATGGGATCAAGAGATTGTTACTGAGATTGTCAAATATCATATCATAATTTTAATTTTTGAGATGCTGAAATTTTATTTCTTCATTGCAAATAACTAATATAGCTGCCATTTTGGAAATTAATTTGGGAAGGGGTTCTTTATCTCTTTGCTTCAAATAATATTAATCCTTACTCACATATTTCAATTACTTTGATTATATGAGCCATGGTGATTCAGTGGTTAGAATGCAGTACTGCGGCTACTTCTGCTGACTGCCAGCTGCCTGTAGTTTGGCAGATCGAATCTCACCAGGCTCAAGATTGACTCAGCTTTCCATCCTTCCAAGGTTGGTAAAATGAGGACCCAAATTGTTGGGGGCAATAGGCTGACTCTGCAATTTGCTTAGAGAGTGCTGTGAAGCAGTATATAAGTCTAAGTGCTATTTCTATTGCTATATCCTAATTCAGCAGCCCCCAACCTTTTGGGCACTGGGGACTGGTTCCAAAGGAAAATTATTTTCCATGGACCTGGGGTTATGTGGTTTCATGTGCTATTTAAATCCCATGCATGTGCAGATGAAGTTTTGCTCGCTTTTATGGCCCGCTTCCCAATGGGCCTGGGAGTTGGGGATCCCTATCCTAAGTGACTTGCAAAGATTAAAGTGCTATGAGAAAAGGGTAGGATTTTCTTCAGGAGCTCTGAAGGAGCTCTGTGAAGTGGTATAAGATTTGACCCTTTTCTGTTATGGCTGCCAAAGGAGAATTGGTAGTTCTTTAAATGGCATTTTATTTTGCAAGGCATTTTGAGGTGCAGGTTGCTCTAATTTGGATGAATTGACATTTATATCTCCTACTTAGTCTTTTACTTGTCTTTTATAAGGGCTTATTTATTGATTTAAAAAAAATCACCTGAGGAACTTTTGGATGATTGTGATTGGAAGTTGATATGTAACAAACAATATGTCAGCTTTGGAAACCATACTAATCCGGAAGCTTCCCTGCTGCCACTTTCTCATGTGTGGGAAAGCGGGGGGGGGGGGATTTAGTAGAGGGGCCCATTAGGCACAATAACATTCTTCCTGCCGGTCAAGGTCAGGCCGGTCCTGCAGCTGGAGAAGGAGTGGTCAGAGTGATGTATCGAGATGGGATGGTTGGTGATTGGAGCATGTGATCGGCAGAGAAATTAGGGGTTGGTTTTGGAGTTTGATTTACTGAGAGAAAACCCAGATCTCACAGATTCTGATTTTCTCAGATGTGCCAGTTTACCCATCCTAGTAAAAGAACTTTGAAAGATGCCTGCTTCGGAGTTTTTACTTGGGGAGGGGGTTTTCTGGAATGCTGACACAATAAATGAATGCATCCTGAAGCTGTATGACAGATACATCCCTTTTGCACAAGGAATGCTTGTGTTTATTACTTGAATTTGTCACCTACTATGATAGAAAAGAAATGGATGAATGGTGCATAGATTGGTACACATGAAAGAGTCGGCAGCCATCTTGTGAAGTCTCAGTGTTTGACCAGAGAAACAAAAATGTGTATAAAAGTGTGTTTCTGCTCACTTTGTTATATAGAGGCGAGCATTGGCTATGGCAGGGCAAATATAAAAATAAATTGAATGAAATAGGAATAGAGTGTTTAAATTTGTGGTAAGGCAAAAACAGGTCAGGTCAAGAATGATTTAAGTCCTGAATGAATGAATGTGGATTAAATGCAAAAGTGAATTATTAGTACAAAAGAGATGAGTGGAGATTTGGTCATACAGAGAGAGTGAATGAGAATCAAATCACAAATCAAATATATTAAATAGGTGAATGTATTGAGCAGAAGGCAAAGACCAAGTACATTATGATTGTGTGCAGCTGATAAAATCTTGGAAGAAAGAAGGATAAGATTTAAAGGACAAAAAGCAATATATGAAGTGGAATATGAACATGAGAAAGGCGAGGATGGGTTGCAAGGAGAAACAAGTATGCAGAGGTAGAGTGAAGGATGCTGGTGCTTTGAAAGGAAATACCTTGATGGATGTGTAGTATATGTTTGAATACTAAGGTTGTCTAGCAATTGTCTTTAAAATCCTTGTTGAGGTCATTTGAAGTGGTACTTTGTTATGAAGTGCAGGGGAGTGTTTCTCTGATCAGAGCTCTTCCCACCTCCGCAGCAGACTGGAAGGTGAATAGATTGGAAATCATTTACATAATAGAAGAACGTTTTATTAATATAGGGATATTCCATTAGAATTCTTGTCTTCCCTAATTCAAGAAACAGAGGTTTCATCACATCCTGAGATATTTGAAAAACCACACTCCGAATTAATGTACCAGAATATGTACAAATAATAGGCATCCGTGCCTCTTTCTTTTTGTGAGTGGAAAAAACAAATTGACAAGTCGTCCTTGAACATAGCTTTTCATTATGTCTGAACAGGGAACAGTGGTTAATAGCCTCCAAACAGGTATGGTTATAAGCCAGCTTTAAGCCGTGTCAAAAAAGGACCATTTTTTTATCACGCTATATGCATTAAACAGCATATCAATCAAAATAATGAGCATCTCACAATCCAGCAGTTGTTTTGCTAATATGGTAAATTCTTGACTTTAGCCAGGAGGAAGGAGTGTTTGCTAGAGGTGAATGAATCAATGATGGATGGGATGTTGAGCAATGGATTAAATGTTCATAGTGTGTAAAATCTAGATAAAATGTGCATAATAATATAAAAAGTATGTAAAAATTATAAAAATTGTTTAGAATAATTAGTACCACAACAGTCTTAGATCGTTTCTGGGAGAAAGTCTGAAATTCTGAGTCTGTCTTTTATATCTAAAGTCCACTGCATTGAGATCTGTAGGATACGATTCACTGTCCATTTCATAAATTTCATTTCCCTTTGAAGTTTTTTTTAAAATCCTCTTTCCCTCCCCACTTACAGGGATGCATGTAATAATACTTCTCTCTCACGGCAGAGTTCCATGGGTATAAGGTGTCACAAAACTGTTGTTTTTGCTTTGTTGTTTTAACACAGCTAAAACCGCCTGGAAATTTATGCAGCAGAAAACCATTGCTTATTTTGTTTTAACCCGAAAGCCATATTAAAAAGGCTTCTGTTGTTTGGCTAAATAAATGCTTGAAGTTGAGAATTTCAACTTGAATTTAGCCTTTTTCATATTGTTGGAATAGGAAGCTGATTGAAGTCACAGGTATATAAATTGTCAGAAAGAAGTGCTGAGGCCCTAAGGCGCACATAGTTCAATTCCCATTGTTTTGAGGAAATGATAGATATCCCTGTTTACTTTTTGAAGTAGTATATTCAAAGCTCTCCTTATTTCCTAACAAATCTCTTAGAAACAGCTCCAAGGTCAAAGGATGGGCTAACTTTATAAATAGTTTTCATGTAAACAGTATCTCTCTGTTTTTGTGTTACCTTATTTCCAGTTATTCATTTTCTACTCTTACAGGAAACTTTAAAGACGTCTGTAAGCCCATATTAGTCAGAAAAATGTCAACCTAAAATATTTTATGTTTGGAAGAAGTTGCTACCATTAAAAGTGATGGGAAACTTGCCCTTGGTCCAATAGGTTGTGTTTTGCAGGCCTGCAAAGTTTAAATGGAAGTTAGGAGCAGCAAGACCCATGTTGTCAGTCTTGGAAACACATTGAGTGACTCAATGAAACTACTTTACAGGATCATTGTTGTAAGGGAAAATAAGAGGATACAACACTACATACACTGCCTTGAGCTCCTGAGCAGAAGACAGGATATAAATCTAATAAAAGTTGAACTAGAAATGCATTTGGATCAATTCTGCAATGGATTTTAATAAGTGCACTTGATTTTCAAAAACAATAATATAAAGACTTCTATATAACACATTTTAAGATAAGGCCTGTTGTGAATTGTCAAACGTGTGTGTTAACATGTTAATATTAATTAGAGCCATTAGTTTTTATTTTCTTAATCCAAATTGCTATGACACAGCAATTTAATCAACAAAATCTAAATTATATCATATAGTAAAATGTGACATAAAATTACAATTGCGTGAAAATGCTTGTAAAAATAATATAGGTATAAAACATGGATTAAAATATTATTGCTTTCAAACAAAACATGCAAACATTTTTAAGATAAGTCTCCAGAAACTATACAACAGGGCCAGTAAGATCAAGGACCCTTAGCTTCTATCCCAGGGCGATCCCTGCACCTTGGGAGCATTCCAGCATGGTGGGGGCAACAGAGGGTACACCTGATCAAGTTTCCTTGCGAGACTTTCCTCTACCCCTCTCTACAACCAATTTATGGGGTACAGCTGACGCCCCTCCCAATTCACCAAGGGCCTTGGAGGCACCTGATCAAGCTTCCCAGGTGGCCCCTACCACAGCAACAGCAGTGGCTGTTGACATTCCCCATGTTACAGAACCGGGGTTCGTCATTCCTGAGAATATTCAGGATCTTATAACAAGAGCCATTCAACAGTGTTTATTGGCTGGATTTCAATTTCCAATACGGGCCTGCTCAGAGCCTTTTATCTTTTTGGACACTTGTTCCATTCCTGGACCTGAGGACCTTCCTTCCTTTCAGGATCCAGGTTCCCCTGCCCCTTCTAAAGAGAGCCGCTAACCATTCTCAGAGGAAGAGGATCATAGAAATCCAGAGCTTTCCGATGATGAAGGCCTGCAACTGGAGATGCCCATGTTTACTGGGCTGTTTCCGCTAAATGTTTTCAAATCTTTGCTCTTTAAAGTTTCCAATGCTGCCTGTCTTGGCCCTACAGCTGAAGGGTCCGTATCATCTCATCCACAGCAGCCAGCAGATCTACTCTTTTCTGAGCCAGACAAGGCACTGGATACCGTTCTGGCACCTTGTCTTTTCGTTGTTAAGCATCAGTGGACGAACCCAGGCTTTGCTCCATTATCATCTTCTGCAGATAGGCGTTATTACATCGGACTGGATTTGGCAACCATCCTCCAAACTCCAACTGTGGACGTGCCTATCATGGCCTTGTGGTTGACTTCTTCTATTCGCAGCAAAGCGGAAGACGGCCTGCGTCCAGAGGAACAGCGATCAGACCAGTTGCTTCAGAGGGCACACCAAGGGACAGGCTGGGCAATCCGGTCGGCCACCATGACATCATTCTTTAATCAATCCACCTTAATTTGCAGGACAAGCTGCCTGCAGTGATACCAGACTGCAACAAGATCTCAATAAGATCATGGTATTGGTTCAATTTTCGGCTGACGGTATGCCACACTCGGCCCGGTTTACCAAGTCCATGGCATCTTCTGTGGCCCTTTGCTCTGGCTCAGACAGTGGCAGGCGGATACCCACAAGTGGCACCTTGCTTCTGCCCCCTTTACTGGGGAGAAGTTATTTGAGGAAGCGTTGGAGCCGCCGCTCGTTGAGACAAACAATAGGTTTTGCCTACTGCTCAATGCAGGGGAGAGTTCTGACACAACCCACTGTCACATCGCGCCCAGTTTCGGGGCTCCAATTGGGGCGTTGGGTCTCCCCTGTTCCAAGGAGGTTTCACCCCGAGGCAGAGAGGGCACCCAGACAGGTCCACAAGAGGTACACCCTTTCAGAGTACGCAGCCCTTTCGAGGGGGAGGAAGTCATTCCGGCACCACAGATAGATGCATTTCCAATCCCCCAGTCAGCAGCAGACTGACCCTATTTGCCGACAGATGGGAGATTATATCGGATGCTTGGGTCAGGGATACTGTACTGTACTGGTCTATCCCTGGAATTCCTCTCCACTCTTCTGAGGTTTTTTATTTGCTGCCCAGAGTCTAAAGACCAAATTAAGAAGATCCTCATGGATTTGGCAGTGAAACACCTGCTGGATACCAAAGGAACAACTAGGGCAGAGATCTGCAGGGCGGCCACTTGAACCTCTCCTTCACCATTTGTTCGACATTATAAATTAAACATCTTCGCCTCTGCGGAGGCAGCATTTGACCACAGGGTTTTTCAACAGGTCCATACAGAGGGGGAGTCTTCTGACCAGACTGTGACCCACCCGTAACTCAGAGGACAGTTTGCTTTGGTGTGTCCCATTCCTGGATGCTGTCTCCACCTAGAGGGAGAAGGGGCATTGGTCTTACCTAATACACACCTTCTTGTTGGGTGGAGACAGCATCCACCCCCACCCGTGGTTGTCTGGTCCTTGCTCATTGCTTTCTGTTTTTTTCTGATGACACATCGAGCCTGTTTCTTTGTCTTCGCCAAAAGCTGGAAGGCCCTAGGAACAGGGGTGGGTCTGTCCCTTTGAACGGACAAGTACAACTCATTCCTGGATGCTGTCTCCACCCGAAGAGAAGGTGCGTATCGGGTAAGACCAACACCCCTTTTATTTAAATCAGATTTTATTTATTTTTATCAAATTTATTTTAATAAAATGCTTTTGGAGTAAAAATCTATCTAAATATAGTTTTCTATTTAAGAAACAGATAATCTTGAGTTTTGATGACTTCCCAGATGAAAGCCTATTCCACTCTAGTCATTTATTTATATTCTTACATGATTTGATTAAATAGCCAGTGTAATAAGCCATGCACAGGTAGTCCTTACTGCGCAACAGTTCATTTAGGACCATTCAAAGTTACAATAGCATTGAAAAAGTGACTTATAATCATTTTTTTACTCTTACGACCATTGCAGCATCCCAATGGCCACAAGATCAAAATTCAGACACATGGCAACTGACTCATACTTATGACGGTTGCAATGTCCTGCTTCAGGTGATCACCTTTTTGCAACCTTCTGACAAGCAAAGTCAATGGTCAAGTTAGATTCACTTAACAACTAACTTAAAAACTGCAGTGATCAATTAACAACAGTGACAAGCATGATCATAAAATGTGGCAAAATTCACTTAAACCTATTTTGCAACATAAATTTTGGGCTCAATGTAGTTGTAGGTAGATGTCTATGCCGGGTGGTTTCTACTTACCTTTACTACCAGTTTGCAGTGGGATTGCATGCGCAGAAGCTTGCCGATGATGTTGGGGTTGGTGGGCAGAGTGTCCCCCCTGGTTTTACTATTAGTTCGCAAGAACCAGTCCGAACCGGGGGCAACCCACCACTTGGACTATGTGTAAAGAATGGACTTGGAGGAAGTGAGGGAGCAAAGTGGAAGTTTAAACATGTGTGCAAATATACCCATGGCCTTGAAGTTAATCTTGAGCCAAAAATGTATGGTACTTTCCTATAATATTTCTCAGAAGCAAAACCTCCCTAATATGGCATAAATTTAGACAGGTCATAAATAATAAAACTAGATTATATTTGTTTAGTGTACAAACCTGCTCTAAGGGGAATATTTGCAAATGCATACATTCAGCACCTCTCCCAAT
Organism: Ahaetulla prasina; assembly: GCF_028640845.1. Lineage (NCBI taxonomy): Eukaryota > Metazoa > Chordata > Lepidosauria > Squamata > Colubridae > Ahaetulla > Ahaetulla prasina. Next base: position 338,868,169 of record NC_080539.1, read on the forward strand.
TCTTTGGGTTGGCCCTCCAAATCTGTTTGTTAAATTATGATCTTTAGTTTAATGGAATGGGAAATAAAGCATATGGCTATATTAATTACCCTTAATTTTTAAAATTTTAGTTTATTTTAAATTATGTCATATTACATTTATCCTGCCTACACTCAGTGATCTGGGCTATAATCAAAGGCCAGAAGTTGCCCTTAGTCTGAAAACCTTATACATTACTGGTTTATAAACACTTATCAATCAATATCAATCAATCTGATCTTATTCATCTATATATGTGAAGCATGCAATGTAGGGATCACTGACTTTATATAGAAGAAATTGTCTTGGGATATGCTGCCAGTTCAGATAATTTAATGGCAATTTGTTTTATAATTGAAGATGATAGCAGATAGTTTTATACCAGTAAGTGCTGGCTACAATGAAAATAAAGCTCTATTAGCTAACTCGTGTCCTGTTCTGTCATTGTTTCAGAGATGTTTCCTTATCTAAACAGAGAAACAACATGACCTTGGGTGGGCAAAAAAGCAGTGGGAGAAGGAGCGACTTCCAACTTCCTGCCAGCTTTCCTTTGAATTTCCTTGTAAATATCTGGCAGAGACTGTCAGAAATCCCTCCCTCCCTCCCTCCTTCCCAATCCATGAATAAATTTGAATAAATTGGCTTGTTGGTTGGGATCTGGCGTTAAATCTCTGTTGTAATGTTGGATTTGCCTTCATTAAACACAGAAGGACTTCTTTGGCACCAAAAGATATTATTTGGAAGAGGCAGTTGTGTTGTGTGATGTTCTTCCTGAACTCGTTTGCAGTAGGTTCATTGTTGCTATTTAAATTAAAGAGTTTATTAGGCAAAGATAGCAAACTGCCTATCCTGACCTTTCATATTCTTCATAAAGGAGAAATTTGCAGTTTCTTGATGGAAGAGGAATGCTTGACAGTGAGGATAGGCTTTGGCCATGTCACCAACATGAATAGAGATATTATGTCATGTAAGACATGCATTTTGTCTCACTCTTTCTCAAATTCCATTTGGTCCTAGTGGACACATTCTGTACATTAGTCCATTTGAGGTAGACTGGTTCAAAAATTGTTGCCTTGTGATGTCCCATTTTGCTCAATTAATAGTAATGACAACAAGAGGTTTAGTAATGTATACATGTAGTTCTAGAATTTACCACATTATGGTGAGAAACAAGGTTAGTAAACCAATAATGCCTTGCTTGTATCCTTTATAGTTGCATCTAGCAGTTAGCTGAAATGAAGGCTTTAAAAATAAAATCTGTTTCAGTTTATTTATTTATTTATTTATTTATTATTCGAATTTATATACCGCCCTATCTCCCAAAGGACTCAGGGCGGTTCACAGGCATATAAAACATCAATATCAATATACAAATTAAAATAATCCTTAAAAAACTTATTCTAGCGCCCGAATTATTAAAACTAGAAATATAAATATTAAATATAAATATTAAAATCAATTTAAAACCCCTCTAAATTTAAAAATCTAAGCCAGTCCTGCACAGATGAATAAATGTGTCTTGAGCTCGCGACGGAAGGTTCGAAGGTCAGGAAGTTGACGGAGTCCTGGGGGGAGTTCGTTCCAGAGGGTGGGAGCCCTCACAGAGAAGGCCCTTCCCCTGGGCGTCGCCAAACGACACTGCCTAGCTGACGGCACCCTGAGGAGTCCCTCTCTGTGAGAGCGCACGGGTCGGTGAGAGGTATCTGGTCGCAGTAGGCGGTCCCAGATAACCCGCCCTATGCCATGGAGCGCTTTAAAGGTGGTCACCAAAACCTTGAAGCGCACCCGGAAGGCCACAGGTAGCCAGTGCAGCCTCGCAGGATGGGTGTTATGCGGGAGCCACGAGGGGCTCCCTCTATCACCCGCGCAGCCGCATTCTGAACTAACTGCAGCCTCCGGATGCCCTTCAAGGGAAGCCCCATGTAGAGAGCGTTGCAGTAATCCAGGCGAGACGTCACAAGGCGTGAGTGACCGTGCAAGGGCCTCCCGGTCCAGAAAGGCGCAACTGGCGCACCAGGCGAACCTGGTAGAACGCTCTCCTGGAGACGGCTGTCAAATGATCTTCTAGAGACAGCCGTTCATCCAGGAGGACGCCTAAGTTGCGCACCCTCTCCATCGGGGCCAATGACTCGCCACCGATGGTCAGCCGCGGATTTAGCTGACTGTACCGGGATGCCGGCATCCACAGCCACTCTGTCTTGGAGGGATTGAGCTTGAGCCTGTTTCTCCCCATCCAGACCCGTACGGCCTCCAGGCACCGGGACAGCACTTCGATAGCTCCGTTGGGGTGGTCCGGTGTGGAAAAGTACAGCTGGGTGTCATCCGCGTACAGCTGGTACCTCACACCGAACCCACTGATGATCTCACCCAGCGGCTTCATGTAGATGTTGAACAGAAGGGGCGAGAGGATCGATCCCTGCGGCACCCCACAAGTGAGGGGCCTCGGGGCCGACCTCTGCCCCCCTGTCAACACCGACTGCGGCCGGTCGGAGAGATAGGAGGAGAACCACCGATAAACGGTGCCTCCCACTCCCAATCCCTCCAACCGGCGCAGCAGGATACCATGGTCGATGGTATCGAAAGCCGCTGAGAGGTCTAATAGGACCAGGGCAGAGGAACAACCCCTATCCCTGGCCCTCCAGAGATCATCCACCAACGCGACCAAAGCCGTCTCCGTGCTGTAACCGGGCCGGAAACCGGACTGGAACGGGTCTAGATAGACAGTTTCATCCAGGTGTAAGGGAAACTGATATGCCACCATACTCTCAACAACCTTCGCCGCGAAGCGAAGGTTGGAGACCGGACGATAATTACCTAAAACAGCCGGGTCCAGGGAAGGCTTCTTGAGGAGGGGCCTCACCACCGCCTCTTTCAAGGCGGCCGGAAAGACACCCTCCACCAAAGAAGCGCCAGAATCGCCTGGAGCCAGCTCGGGTCACCTCCTGCGTGGCCAGCACCAACCAGGAGGGCACGGGTCCAGTAAACATGTGGTGGCATTCAGCCTCCCCAACAACCTGTCCATGTCCTCGGAGCAACAGGGTCAAACTCATCCCATAAAATGTCACCAAGACCACCCTCAGCCGCCTCACCAGATCACCGCAATCTTGGTCCAAACCATCCCGAAGCTGAACGATTTTATCGTATAGATAACCGTTAAACTCCTCAGCACGTCCCTGCAGCGGGTCATCCCGCTCCCCTGGTGTAGGAGGGAGCGGGTCACCAAACAGGGCGGCTGGGCGGTTATCTGCCGATGCAATGAGGGAGGAGGCGAGCTACGCCGCTTCCTCAATGCCACTAGGTAAGTCCTAGTATAGGACTTCACTAGTGTCCGATCAGCTTCTGAACGGCTAGACCTCCAAGAACTCTCTAGGCGTCTTCTCCGCGCTTCATCCTCTCAGCTCCTCGGAGAACCAAGGAGCCGGTTGGGACCCGCGCCGGGTCAGAGGTCGCAAAGGCACGACACGGTCTAAGGCCCCGCCGCGCCCGTTCCCAGGCCGCAACAAGTTCCTCAACCGAGCCGTGAGCCAGACCCTCAGGAAATGGCCCAAGCTCCGTCCGAACCCATCCGGGTCCATCAGGCGCCTGGGGCGGAACCAACGTGTCGGCTCCGTCTCCCTGCGGTGGTGAATGGCGGTCAGAAAGTCCAGGCGAAGAAGAGAGTGATCTGACCATGACAAAGGTTCAATGACTATTTCCTTTAAGTCCAGATCTCTCAACCACTGACCAGAGACAAAAATCAGGTCCAGAGTGCCACCCCCAATGTGAGTAGGGCCATCAACTACTTGGGTCAGGTCCAAGGCCGTCATGGAAGCCATGAACTCCCGAGCTGCCGTCGATGACGAGCCGGAAGATGGCAAGTTAAAGTCCCCCATGACTAAAAGTCTGGGGGTCTCAACTGCCACCCCAGCCAGCACCTCCAGGAGCTCGGGCAGGGCGGCTGTCACGCAGCAAGGAGCCAGGTACGTGACCAGCAAGCCCATCTGACACCTATGACCCCACCTCACAAAGAGGGATTCACACCCGGCAATCTGAGGTACAGTGGTCTCCCTCGGCTCTAGACTCTCTTTAATAACAACCGCCACCCCACCACCCCTACCCTGGGCCCTCGGCTGATGGAATGCACGGAAACCCGGTGGGCACATCTCGACCAGGGGCACGCCCCCTTCAGTGCCCAACCAGGTCTCCGTAACGCCTATAATATCCGCGGCACCCCCCTGAATCTGATCATGTATTAGGGGGGCCTTATTGGCCACGGACCGTGCGTTGCATAACATCAGGCGAAGGCCCAGGCTCTGAGGGTCTTGACCATCCGGGAACGGGAGAAGGGAGGGATCGGGCGCGATCGCCTGCAGACATCGGCGCGCCCCCAAACGATGCGGTCCCCCTTCCGCCATATCTGCCCCTCCCACTTACCGTGCAAATGGAACCACCTCACCAAAAGGAACGTAATCCCCCTATAACCTCCGAACCCATTACTAAACCGCCACGAGCTGCAAGGACTGGCTCCCCACCCGGCGGGCTACTCCCAATACCCGCCCTAACCTCCCACCCCCTCCCGACGGGTTCTCTCCCCTACCCGTCGAATCCCTCCCCCCCCCTCCCAACCCTTAAAATCCCCATTAAAACTCCCCTTAAAAAATTTCTTAAAACAACTAATTAAAAAGCCCCTAAGCCTCCTATTTTTAGCATGCCACTAAAGTAGCAGTAAGGAAGTTCTTATAGCAATCTTAATTTTGGGGATTGCCTGCAGACCTTGATCTGGGATAGCTTCTTGCAAAATTAGTGTCCTGCAAATGCACTGGCATTGCAAATCCAAAACTCTAACCTTGCAAACGTTTACCTTGTGGATTGTAAAAAAGCTTCTGGAAGTACTTTTTCATTTACAAAAAGGTAGGGGGACATAACAGTTTCAAAGTGCCATTTACCATAATGTTGCTTGTCACACACACTAGCTCCCTTTCCTAGAGGATGCTATTATCTCTGCTTCCTTTTGGTTTTTTGAACTAGTACTTTTTCAGACAAAGACATGGTGTCTATTTTATTTCCTAAGAAAATGTTGGATCCATCTGGGACCCAGAGGCATTCTTAGAATAAAGATGATACAAGAGACTGGCACTTTACTGTGGAGCCTGCAAGCTTCTGTTTTCAAATTAAATAATTTTTGAAAATCTAAAATATCATGGAAGCCTTATGGGCATCAAGGGATACGTTTGTGGGTTCAACAAATTCTGGATGTCTAGGTTAAAGTGACCAAACTTTTTAAACTTTACATCTGGAGCATACTGTTTTGTGTAGCCTTCTGACACATAAACAGGAAGAGTTTTTATACTTGGTTGCTGGATATGGTTTCTTTCTTAGAAATATTTTGGACAATATCGCATGAAATTTAATGAAAGTGTTTCAAGAAGAGCAAATTATCTCTCTCTCACTTTTTGTATGTAAAATTGGAATAAATGCAAAAGAGAACTTAAATAATGTGACATTGGACCAGCCTAAACATCTCCTATTTCCTGTTGTAATGGAGTATTGGTTTTCCTTTTCTCTGGCCTTTGTTTTACATGAGGATTCATATTTTGAGCCAATTATGATATTAATAGTATATGATATTATTAAAATCCTGATGTTTATTTAAATAATCTTAAAATATTGTGTGACTTTTTAAAGGATAAATATTGAAGTGCATCATTTTTAAAACAATAAAAACTGCTTTTAATACTTTTTGTGTTTTGGGGGAAATGAGAATACGTCCATATTCCAGATATTCTGGATTTTTATCTTAAAGATCTGTTAATACTTTCTCCAGTGTGTACCTGGTCAGAGCAACAAGTACAGATAGTTCTTGATTTACAGCCACAATTGAGCCCAAAATTTCTGTTAAGTGAAACATTTGTTAAATGAATTTTGCCCCATTTTACGACCTTGCTTCTCACAGTTGATAAATGAATCACTGCAGATGTTAAGTTAGTAACACAGTTTTTAAGTGAATCTGGCTTCCCCATTGACTTTGCCTGTCAAAAGGTTAGGAAAGGTGATCACATGATTCCAGGACACTGCAACCGTCATAAGTATGAGTCAGTTGCCAAGCATCTGAATTTTGATCACATGACCATGGAGATGCTACAACGTAAGTGTGAAAAATGATCATAAGTCACTTTTTTCAGTGCCATTGTAACTTTGAATAGTCACTAAATGATCTAAGTTGAGGACCACCTGTACTAACGGTTCTGTTAATTGCAGAATAACTATAGTTTTTATGAAGTACTGCATTTGCTCTCTAAGGCACCTTTCAGTGTGTTATGTTCCTTAGAAATGGGAGACAATCCTTTTGCAGTTTTGACTGTAGAAGTCCATTATTGAGAAGGCCAGAAGTTGTTGCTAGAAGGAAGTGTAGTTTATTGTTTCAGAGTGCTAATGTTCTGTGCTGCTAGTATCTATGCTGGAAGCTTACCCACTATTGAAGCAGTGATCATAAAATGTTAAGAATTTTTTCCCACATCATTTTAGGTACAAATTTTGTCAGTATAATTTGTCAACTTTTTTTTTATGTTTTGTAGTTTTCATCTGAGGCTCTGACAATAGTGCTTAACTTTTGAAATGGCACTGGATAGAAGTCCTAAATCTATAAATCTGTTATACCATTTTTTGAATGCTTCTGTAATTTATCCTTCTTATCCTAGTATTTCCTTAAAAATATTTTGCATTTCTTTTATAAACTTACAATGCTGAAAAAAGTGACTTATGACCGATCCTTGCCCTTACGACTGCAGTATCCCTGCAGTCAGGTAATCAGAATTTGGGTGATTGAATCTGAATTTGGGTGATTGACATCTGAATTTGGGTGATTGACATCTGGCATGTATTAACAAGGGATACGACATCTCAGGGTCACTCATTGCCATTTGCAACTTTTCCAAGGGGCTATCAGCAAGTAAAGTCAGTGGGGAAAACCAGATTTGCTTAACAACTGTAGCAAAAAAATTTGTAAAATTAAGTGTGACTCATTTAATGACCACATCACTTAGCAATTGAAGTTCAGGTCCTAATTGTGGTAGAAAATTGATGACTATATGAATTCTCCCAAAAAGGAGTTCTTTTCCCCAATTTGAAAAGTTTCATTTGAAGTGCTTCTAAAAAGACATTTACCATTAAAGTCTGTGATGCAAGATTGTGTTGACAAATTAACTGCAAATAAAAGTCAGCTGTAAATCAAGATATTTAATTAATAAGACTCAGAAAATCTATCATTTAATATTCATTTAACTTGGTTTTAATTTTCTTAGTTTGTAATAGTCAGTGTGAAATTTGGAGGACTTCTCTTAGCAGCTGTAAATCCTTCTACTCTACCTGATCTTAATATTCTGCACTTTTTCCAATGAAAAAAATTAGATAGAAGCTAGCATTTCAAAAAGCAGAATACTAGTTTCCATTATATGTTTTATTTATAGAAATACCTTTAGACCTCACACAATCTCTATAAGCCACTTTAGCAATAGAAAATACTGGATGGTTTCTTTTCAATTCATTTTTTGTAAGCACGTTCAGCTGTCGAATATTTTTAAAAAATGGAGGAATGGAAAGAAGCATCTGGAGCATTAGAAATAAGTGATACGGAGCAACGTCAACACTATTTTGTGATTGCACACAATCACAGTCACATTTGATGAGTAGGAAGAATAAAGTCCTCCAGTGATCATCTTTTGTTTTGTTTTAGAGAGCATCATCTTAGAATTCGCCCTTTCACCTAGCAAAAATGTTTAACTGCCAGCAAAGCTCTTGAATTACCACACTTATCTTACTCTGAAGAGGTGTAAACAAAATGAGCTGTTTGTATTCATTGTGCAACATGTTTTCTGAGAGTAAGATTGCACTAAACTTTGAATTTAATTACATATTTTTGGAATTTGGCTGACCCCTCTTTTGCTGATTTGCCTCCTTTCCTTATAGCATGCTTCACAAATGAGATGGGATGGGTGGGATAAGTTCATTTTTCAACAAGGTTTTTCAGATTTCCCATCTTCTACATCCGACTGCTGTTGTTACAAACAGATTTATGATAAACTTCTTTTAAGAAAATGAAAGAAACAAATCAGGACCATCAGTCCCTCACCATGGCACTCACCCCAGCAACCAATACTGTGGTAAGTTGTGCAGGGACAAGAGAGTTAAGAATTCCTTTTCATGAGCACAATAACACACTGATGCAGGTTCTGAATCACTTAGGACTTTATAGGTAACTACCAACACCTTGAATATCCTTTGGAAACATACTAAAAGTCATTAAAGCTCCAACAGCAGCAGACTGCCCCGTGAGCACATAGGTTGTTGCATTTTGTACCAGTTGAAGTTACCAGCTGATTTTTAAAGGAAGCATATCAGAGGTGGGTTTCAGCAGGTTCTGACCAGTGGAAATTTTGAGTAGTTCAGAGAACTGGTAGTAAAAATTCTGACTGGCCCCGCCCCCCATCTATTCTCTCCCCCCCAAGTCCCAGCTGATTGGGACGAAATGGGGATTTTGCAGTAACCTTCCCCTGGCGTGGGGAGGGACTGGAGATTCTACAGTATCCTTCCCCTGCCATGCCCACCAAGCCACATTCACAGAACTGGTAGTAAAAATTTTTGAAACCCACCACTGAAACATATGTAAGCAGTAGCAATATCAAAATACAAGGGATATGCAATAGACACTATGAAATAACCAACTTGTGATTTAATTGGGCAGCAAACAAAGCAGCAACCAGGTGCATTCAATTGGGTGATATTTGTCATGTTTACTGCCATTTCTTATTAGTTATAGATTTTGTACTATTATTAGTACAAAATTGAAACTTGGAAAATTGACTAAACATGTTTCTTGCTGTACAGACTCTGATCCTTATTGTACTCATGTGAGCAAATTTGAGCTGTAAAGTGTGATATTTAAGAATGAACTGTTTTTGCTTTCTAGAAGTGTTGCTGACATGGAAAAGAGAATTGTTCAAAATTTGATGATGCTTCTCAGATGAAAGTGTATATAAATCCACCCACTGAGAGCATTGGAGTGATTTTAGGGTTTTTTTTCTTTTCTTTTCCTCCTTATTGTTGATCAGTTCCTTTTTGCTGGATGACAATGACAGTCTTGTCGTTTATTAAACTTGTCACTTTTTACATTGTCTGGTAAATTACTGCAAGGGAAAATAATAAATTTCTACAAGTTCAGCAAATATTGAGTAAGGAAACTTTGTTGCTATTGTGGTACAATATACATAATGACCGAAGAGGGCAGAGAAGAGCAGTAAATATAAATATAGGCACAAATGTGCATTCTTATTGCTTTCCCTCTTAATCTCCCAGCCCTTTATTTTTAGCACCATAGTTTCATGGACTTGGAACATGTAGATCATTGAGTCCAATTCCCTAGTGAGTGCAGGAACGCAAATTGAAACAGTCCTAGAGTTGGCTGTTCTGGTTAAACACTTCCAATGAAAGGGAACACATCATTTGAATAATTGGTTCCATTATTCTTTTCTAGAATTCAATCAAGATTAGACTAATTTAAATCCATTATTATAGGTCCTGCACTCTGGTGGGGGGGGGGGGAGGGAGAGGAAAGGTCATGAATGTGTTCTGTATGGTAGATAATTTCAGATAGTTGAGAATGCTATCGTATTTCCCCTAATTTCTATGCAATGTGACAAATGTACATGAAAATGTTTATCCCAAGGAGGTGAGTATCGGGGGAGGGGAGTACTATTTTTCTAATATAGCATTCAGCCGATTTACAGGGCAGACAACTGGATAAGTAGATGACAAAGAAAATATGGTGAACTTAAAGCACTCTTGGACTTTAAAACATTCACTGCATCAATAAATGAGCACAGATCTCTTGACTCCTCCTTTCCTGTTATTTTTTTAAATAAAAAATGCAGTTTACAGTTCTTTAAGCAATGAAAAAAAGGATTAGTAAAAATGGTAAATGTATCCTACTTTTTAGAGTGTGGTAAACTTGATCATTAGAGGAGAATTTGAAATAAAATTCAGAAATAAAAGAAATCCGGTTTCTTTTAAGTGGAATAGTTCAAAGAAGAAATAATGTACCCAAGAATAGAGGTAAATGATGCAAAACTTTGTGGGAAAGATATTGTAACTATGATGTGCTGTAACACTTTGTGGAAAGCCCTTGTGTGTATATCATACATAAATATCCAGCTTCCCAACATATCATATTTCTGATAGGAAAGAAATCTGGCTTTTTTTCAATCTCTGGAAAGTTTTCCTATCTGATTGTCTGGAGAAAATATTTGCCCCAAGTGATCTAATTATCTCAACTCCAAACAATGTAGAAATTACTGCAACTATTGAAACAAACATAACATGACTTAAGTCATCTGTAGTTGGCCTAGTGTTCCCACAACTCCTTTTTATGCTGTTAAATCAGTGCTTTGTTTTTAAAGTTATGCTAGGGAATAGGAATAATAAACCATGTTGTAACACTTTATGCGTATGGGCATGCCCTTGTGAAATTAGTTAGCTGCACGTTTTTGAAATGGAAAACTAAACTCTGAGGATATGCATGTTGCTTGAGGGGTTATGAAAGTGAGGGGAACAAGCCCTATGTATTGAAAACCTGCTGTGATTTGACTGGTTGTCATCTTCATGCATTTTATTTAGTTTTGTTTTCAGTCAAATCTATCCTGAATGTCTTATATCAGAATTGTGAAGACCTCACAATTTTTCTTTTATATTTAATTTGTCAGTTCATTCAGTTTACCATCAAATAGGGACAATTTTTCCGGGTGATGTGCAAAACAAGCAAAATAATATGGTAGATTAAGGTGCAACAGACAGAAAATGTAAAATCAGAACAAATTGCAAAGACTGCAGCAATGATCATATATAGACATGTTAAAAAACAATCTTGATAAAATGAAACGATGGCACTAAAACTGCAGTACAGTATAAAATTTAAAAGCTCAAGAAAATAACATTGACATTTAAGATAGACACTGCATGCGGATCTTTCTAGAAAGATTTCACAGTTGAGATGCTTTGAAGAAAAACCTGTTTTCATGGCATTTCAGTTGTTGGCCATACTTAGAAAAAGGGGTGCAGAAAAGATTGAGTGGTCAACTATCAGACTACCTGTAAGCATAATTCAAAGAGCTCTCTATAATCTACACCCAGGAGATCTGATTCTCTGTGAAAGTAAATGAACCTTGGATCTGATTCTTGAGAAACATGTCTCTTTTTCTATGTATGCTCAAGAACATTGGGCTAGATTCTGAGAGGAAGGGCTTGTTGGAGGCTCTTCAAGCCATTGCTGGTTCTTGCTTAGTTTAGTTCAAACTTTTGCAAGCAGTCTTTATTGTTACACATGTTAGAGTGCATACTTTTATAAATGAAATTTATTTTAATCTGATGGATGGTGTTACTGGTACATTTTTATTTGGATTAACTACTTTAATTATACTTTCTTTTTTATCTCTATTGGTTTCTTGCCCTGAGCATTCTTTTAAGTAGAAAGTAGGGGTATAATTTAAATAAAATATCTGATATCTGATATCAAAGCAGCATTTATGCATGGAAAATGAAAAAGAGACTGTTACATGTATGTCTTTAAGCTTTACAAGTACTTCTTCAGAAGAAAGCAGAAATATTTTTATTGATTTGTTCAATTTTGTTTACTTGCTGCAATCAACTCCCCTAAGAGACATTTGTATATGTACGTTTTGCCATATATTTAAAGTATGTAAAGCTAGAATTTAAAGCTAAAGGAGTGTCCAATAATAGTTTTTTAAACTTCTATCCTTGAACATGTATATTAAATTAGTGTCTCATTGTTTACAATTGATAATTACAGTTTGTATGTGCCTGTTTGCTAGAAGCACTACACAAAAACTCAAGAGACAATAAAATTATTAAATGATAACATTTATCAACAATTTTAAAATATTAAAAGTACAAGCAACATTGAAAGTGCCAGACATAATTTGAGACACCAATTTAAGAGTGACTGCCAGAAGGAAGATGAGTAGGGCATCCAAGATTTTGGTTAGGAAATAATTTCTAGTTATAGTGTTGAACTAATTTTGGCAGGTTTTTTGCTGATAGTGAAAGCTGTAAGACTGGTTTGGTGAGATGCTGCTAACAGCACAGACCCAATAATGATTGCGACCCGCTCAAGTCCGTTGTGACTCCAGCAAAAGCTTGAGCAATTTGAGCACTTAGCACAATGTACTTTTTTGCCTGTTGTTTCCTCCTTTTAAGCTATTGCTGGGTGAGAATTGGAATGTTGAAGAATTGAGCTGGATTGTTTTTAAATGTCTTCATAAAGGTTGAATATAAATTTAAAGCCTAACCCACTATCGCATTTAACAACAATTTTGAACAGTTTTTATTTTTAAAAAAAATGTAATTTCCATTTCCAAATCTGTATTTTTGCTTTCACAAGATGTAGTATTAAGTAGCATTTGGAGTTGTAATGAGGGCAGTCATGTTGCTTCATGTGCTAGAAGCACATGTGGCCACATCTATGCAATGTGTTTATTTATTTATTTATTTATTATTTATTATTTAAATTTGTATACCGCCCTTCTCCCGAAGGACTCAGGGCGGTTCACAGCCAAGTAAAATGCACAATACATACAATTAAAATACTAATAAAAAACTTATTTAAATTGGCCATAATTAAAATTTGGAAGTAAAACCCATTTAAAAACCCATAACTTAAAAAACTAACCCAGTCCAGCGCAGATAAATAAGTAAGTTTTGAGCTCGCGGCGAAAGGTTCGGAGGTCCGGAAGTTGACGAAGTCCTGGGGGGAGCTCGTTCCAGAGGCGGGGCCCCACAGAGAAGGCCCGTCCCCTGGGTGTCGCCAGACGACATTGTCGCGCCGACGGCACCCTGAGGAGTCCCTCTCTGTGAGAGCGCACGGGTCGGTGAGAGGTATTTGGTAGCAGCAGGCGGTCCCGTAAGTAACCCGGCCCTATGCCATGTTAAGACAGTACACAAGACCTTGTTCCCATTTCATAATTCCTTCCTCTAGCGCATACTTTTAAAAGTAGCTATGCCTAGTCAAAGTTCTTCTGCACTGAAACTGAAGAGAGTAGAATAGTTCCATTCTTAGTTATCTACCTCTGAAGAACTTTGTAGTAATCCATGTGTGTTCTGGCAATTTCAATATATTGTTGATATGTTCTTTCCCATGGTGGCGTAGTGATTAGAATGCAATACTGCAGGCTACTTCTGCTGATTGCTGGCTGCCGGCTGTTTAGCAGTTCAAGTCTTGCCGGCTCAAGGATGATTTGGCCTTCCATCCTTCCGAGATCGGTAAAATGAGGACCCAGGTAATATGCTGACACTCTAAACAGCATAGAGAGGGCTGTAAAGAATTATGAAGTGGTATATAAGTTTTAAGTGGTATTGCTATTACTATTTGCTCCATATAATTCCTCCAACCTTCCGGTAAGTTTCAGCAGGTGGTAGAACTTGTCTGACTTTGTCTGCACTGAGAAGCTAAGCATGATCAGACTTGGTTTACTGGTTGGGTAGATGACACCAGGGCTATCCAGGACTGTAGTTGAAAAGTACTCCAGAAGATGGTAGAGGCAAACCATTTCCATGCTATTGCCAGAAAAACTGCATGAGGTATCCATGGAGTCACCAGAAGTCAAGCTTGAGTTGAATATATCATGTTTCCCCTAAAATAAGACCCACCCTGAAAAGAAGCCCTATCATGTTTTTGAACTCATGTGCTCAAATTAAGCTCTACCCCCAGAATTAGCCCTAATTAAGACCCCTCCCACCCTGGGGTCCAGGGGGTGGAGTGAGGTAAAAATTAAGCTAGGGTGGGGATGTGGGGGGTGGAGCTGCCCTACTTACCAGGCCTTGCACACCCCGACACCTCTCTCGCCTTCTTCTGCAGCCCACTTCTTCTGTGGCCACTTGCCGCCACTTGCATGCATTGTCCCCCGTTTTGCTCCCTGTTTTGCATTCAGAGTCCTTCTGGAAAGCTCTCTGCAGCTGAGAAACAGGCTCCGGATTGACAGATGTGATGCCCCCTGGTTTCCATTTTGCATTCAGAGGCCTTCCGGAAAGCTCTTTGCAGCCTATAACGGATCTCCAAATCAATCCGGAGCTCTGTCATCGGCTGCAGGGGACTTTCCGGAAGGCGTCTGAAGGTGAAACGGAAGCCAAGGGGCAATGTGTGCATCAATCTGGAGCCTGTTTCTCAGCTGCAGAGGGTTTCTGTAAGGCTTTGACGGTGAAACAGAGGCCGGGGTGACGCATGTGAGCGGCGGCAAGCAGCCACAGAAGAAGTGGGCCAGCAGTGGGCTCTTGCTGGATGGGGCTGTTGGTGCCCCCATCTCGAAGTGAGTCAAAAATTAGACCTCACCTGAAAAGAAGCCCTAGCTGTTTTTTCGGGGGTTAAAAGAAAATAAGACCCGATCTTATTTTCAGGGAAACACAGGTATCTTTACTTTTTTTCAAAACCTTCTATTAGTGTGCTGATGCTACAATTTTTCCAATACATTTGTTCTTCAAACTATAACCCTGTGAAGAAGTTGTAAGAGGTGTAGCTGAGGTTCATTTGAGCCAACACAAGAAATACAAAAGCTGATGTGGTGCAGTGGTTAGAGTGCAGTACTGCAGGCTACTTTAGCTGACCGCTAGCTGCAGTTTGGCAGTTCAGATCTCAATGGCTCAAGGTTGACTAAGCCTTCCATCCTTCTGAGGTGGGTAAAATGAGGACCCAGGTTGGGGGCAATATGCTGACTCTGTAAAACCACTTAGAGAGGGCTGTAAAAGCACTATGAAGCGGTATATAAGTCTTAAGTGCTATTGCTATTGATACAACAATTTAGGATCTTTATGTTCTGTGGATTCAACCTTCCCTTGTCCTCTCAGAAAAGAACACGATAAAAAATGATACTCTATGAACGTTGACCAAAGAAGCAGACTACGTGGGAAGTTTGTTTTGTTCCATTCTAATAATATGTATTAATTAATTTCCAGAATATTCTTAATATATTTTTGCTGTGAAAGACTACTTTGCTCCAAATCTGCTATATGTTTCATGTACCAAATGTAATAAAGCCTCCTGTGGCATCTTAATGTTTGAAACATGCATTATTGCATATGCTCTTGAGGATCATAGATCCTCCGTCATTCCCAAACCTCTTGTGTCAGAGCCTTTAGATCTCAAACTTCACTGTGGAACCTTTTTTAACTTGGAACTTCTGATAATACTTTTAATAATAATGTTTTTTTTTAAATGCTAGCAAAATGGGCATGTCACAAGAAAATGTTTTAAAGGGTCACATATGAATTTCTTGAATAATCGATTATTTTGAGAGATATTCAAAGAAAAACCAGAAAGTCCAGGTGCTGCTTGAAAAAGTACCTTTGGATATAACAGCCTCCTTGAAACCTTCCAAACATATCAGTGCTATAATTCTGTAATTTAGTCCTATCATATGTGGAGAGCATTCCATTTGAGAAAGTGGAATATAACTGGAATGGACAATCTTTCTGGTGAAAGCACATTTTAAAGCCTACTGCACAGGAATGGAGAGAATTAGCAAACATGTCATATAGCAAACAGGGGACTATGTCTCTTTGGGGATCTTGTTCTGTCATGGTTTGCTTAAGTACTGAAATACACCCCACTTCCACATGCAACAAGTTTGGGTCCACAGGGAAATGTTATTTTGCAAGTATTACAACATTAGCAGACAACCTTTTGATGACCAGGAATTCTTAAAAGGTCCCAATGTGTGAGATGATGATGATGATGCAAAAGTGGAAACTTTGCCTTTAGAAGTGGCAAAGGTTTTCTGCTTTTCTCTCTTGTGTGGGTTTGTTGGTGCTAGTTTAAAATAACATGTTAAATCTTTTAAAGCTGTATATGACAGTTTTTGTTTCCCTGGCTTAAGACAACAAACACATACTGCCAGCTTTTATACTGGGTGGCTGTGGGAGGCTGTGCCCACCTGCGTGGACATTATGATGTCACTTTTTTGCGACATTTTAAGCCTCTGCGCATGCGCAGATGGTGCACACCCATTGGCAAACCAGTAGGGAACGTAAGTAATTTTTACCCCTGGTGAAGCCATAGAAAGAGGGTTATGGACCAGGTCCATCTCTAAGGCTGAGTTACCTACCCCTGGATTGAAAACAGACCACATCTTATGCCTGAATTTATCTTTGTGCTCTTAAATACATAAAGAGGATGTGACCTGATAATTTCCCCACTTCTGACTAAAAACCCTAGTATCAGAGTTCAATATTAATTGTTGATAAAAATTAATTTGCCAATTTTGTACTTCATGTCTTTTAAATATATTAAGTTTTATATTGGGTTTCTTGTGTCTCTGGAATTTCCTTTCATTTCCTGTAAATGCAAAAGCAGATTACTATGTTTTTATAGTATTATTTATACAGTTCTGTAGAGGAGGGTCAGCTTATGACCTCTACATTGTAGATGAAGTAGTTGAGTGAAAAAGTAGCTTGCTAAGAATGTCCAGCACTTTTAAAGTTTGGGAGGGAGTCTACTTTTTGCTGAAAGCTTAGTCACTTACATCATATTATAGCCCATTACATTTGTCTTGTTAGTTTCCCCTCCCACTTCATTATAAAACAGTTCATCTCTTTTCTCCTTTTTGTTCTTCTACATGCCAGGAGGAAGACAAATTGTCCGCTACTTGTGCATCTTCAGCAGTTAGATCTATGTGAAATTCACTCTCTTGCAAAAGGCTTAATTGTGCTCAACCTTCTTGATGCAATTTAATTTGAGTGCTAGGCTGCCGCACCCACATCTTGTTCTCCCACTTCTTCCTTTTTGAATATTATGTGCCCTTGCACAATATAACATACTGTTTTGGAATAATGGATTTCCTCTATCAACTATTTATGAAACTAGACTCCAGTGT
Source organism: Ahaetulla prasina (assembly GCF_028640845.1). Classification (NCBI taxonomy): domain Eukaryota; kingdom Metazoa; phylum Chordata; class Lepidosauria; order Squamata; family Colubridae; genus Ahaetulla; species Ahaetulla prasina. The sequence continues at coordinate 338,885,094 of NC_080539.1, forward strand.
TGAATTTTCATTTAGAAACATAGAAAACTGACAGCAGAAAAAGACCTTGTGGTCCATTAAGTCTGCTCTTTGAGTTTGTTTTTTGTTTACTTATTTATTATTTTTTAAATTATTTTTATATTTTAATTTTAATTTTTTGTGAGATGATGGATATGTGTTTATCCCAAGCATGCTTAAACTCAGTTTTCAATCTCAATTTGAAAAAAGGAGAACAATTTAGTTTGGCTGAAAATGAAAATGGAATTAAATGACTTGTATTTGGTTATCGAAAAAGGAGCTTGAGAAAATTAGAGTATGTGTGTGGGATGCATCTTAGACATTAAAAAGTAGGCTTTGCTTTAATTGCAGATCTGTGGGACCCAGTGTTTGTTGTAAAGGGATCATATGAGAGGATTCCAAACATGGAACTGTATTTATACAATATGTGGCATTTAAAATTCATGCCTTTTCTAGTTCATGTTTTGTTTATTACTATTCCATATTTTTAAAAGCAAATGTTACTTGCAGTTGTGATATTTAAAAGATGTATATAATTCAGAAACAAACAAGGATGATACTTATCAATAGCAAACAACTCAAAGAAAGAGTACAGATAAAGTGGGTGGGTGGGTGGATGGATGGATGAATGGATACAGTTTATGTCTGTTTATGGTCTTGTTGAATGCTTTGTGGTAGAAGAGAACAAATGGGTGCTTGGGGCACTTGGTGCAGTAGAATTGATATGCACGACAGATAGTCCTTGACTTATGACCACAATTGAGCCTAACATTTCCATTACTAAGCAAGACAGTTGTTCAGTGAGTTTTACCTGATTTTATAAACTTTTTTGCCATAGTTGTTAAGCGAATCACTGTCACTTCAGTTGTTAAGGAAATTGTACAGCCATATAGTGAATCTGGCTTTCCCCATTGACGTTACTTGTTGGAATTCAGCTGGGAAGGTTACAAATGGTAATCGCATGACACTGGAATAGGGTAGTGGACATAAATACATGCCAGTTACCAAGCACCCAAATTTTGATCATATGACCATGAAGATGCTGCAACAGTGAAAAATGATCATAAGCTACTTTTTTCACTGCCATTGTAACTTTGAATGGTCATTAAACGAATGGTTTTAAGTCAAGGACTGCCTTTAAGCTCCTGAGGAAAGGACTGTTCTGCTGTACAAGATTTTTCATTAAGAAATTGTGTTTAGCATTTGGTGTTGCAGAGTATAAGTGCTTTGCTTTAACTGTTTTGCTGACCCCATTGTCTCACTGACTTCCTGATTTTTGTAGCTCTGCCTGCTTCTAAAGGCATATGTTGATCTCTGTACTACCCTTGTTCTGATGTATTTTCTTTCTGACGTTCTATCATCTCACTCCCGATGATCATGGAGAAAAACTACATGGTTGCTCGGACTCAAAAAAATAACCAATGGAAAATAATCAGTCACTCCCAGTGAAGGGAGCTATAGGAGTTGGCTTCCTCATTCCATAGTAAAGACCAGTTTCTGCAAGTCCTAGCAGTGGTAACAAACTGTGAATAGGACAGTCAGGCACAGTTATTAACATGCTAGTCAATCCTGAAAAATAAAACCTACCCCAAAAATAAGCCTAAGCCTGATTTTTTAGCGTGTTCCTAATAAGCCCTACCCAAAAAATAAGCCCTGGTTAAGAGCATCGTCAGCGGGAGTTGGGGGGGGGTCATGGTCAGCACTGGAGGCAGTGAGGGCATGGGGCTGATGGTGTCCGTTAGTAAACACACCTTGTGCAGCACAGGAGAATTGATTACCTGTCCAAGCAGCAGGTGGAGGCACAGCTGGGGGGAGGCATGTGATCTGGATGCACCGCATGGGATGCAGGAAAGCCGAAAGTTGGTGGGCAGAGCAGCTGGGTGGTGTCTAACCATGGTGGCACCAGCAGGAGCCAGAGGCAGAGGCGTAAGAGGAAGGCAGGCGATTCTGATGTGCTGCGCGGGCTGAGGAAAAACCAAGACACATGAAGAGAAGCCTCCTGCGGCCACCTGCCCACTCCATCCCATTGTCTCTCGACTTGCCTGCTCCGTTGCAGCCACGAGCAAGCAGAAGTGGGCCAACCTTATTTTCGGGAAAATACAGGTAGGTAGCCCTTGTTGAATGCTTCATGTAGTGCCCATATGTAGTTATGATAGTTATGATGAAAAAGTACCTTTATGATGAATCCTCCCATTTATGACCTTTACAGATCTGTAAAGCAAAGGAAAGCTGAAGTAAGATCCTAAGCACAGTTGTGGTTTTTTTTATCAGCCACTTTGCTTAATGATGAGGTTGCTGGCCTCAATTGTGGTTGCTACATGAGAACTGCAATTGTTATTTTGCTAGTGGTGTTTAGTCAAAACGTTTAGCTAAATATTCCTTTCCAGATTTGATCCATTGCATCTAGTTTGGCCCTGGGGAGCATAACATTTATGCATATAGTTGCCTATACATCAATAAATGCAAACTGGCATTTTGCTTGAGCACATAAGAACTATATTTATGCTGGGTTCCCAAATTGCTTACTGTCTATTCACTGGTTACTCTGAGGTCTCTAGCTTTATATGCTTTTATACTACAGCCACGAAACACGTCATTTGCAGGTCATGGGCTATTTCTTCAAGCAATTCTTACCTTTTTCTTCCAATACACTATATTTGGCTTGGTAAACATACAGTAGATTTAAAACCACCCTCATAAAATAAGAATAAATAAATGTTCTTACTTAATTCAAAATTTCAAACAATATATATGTTGTAATCCAGGCCCAAGTAGGTAGTAATAAACTGAGTCCGTGGAAAAATAAACTTTATTTGAACAGCTGGGAATTACCTCATTCCCAGCGTTGTTCAATTCAAAGTAAAACAAATGCCTCCCAACACAAATTTCTGAGTTATCTCGCAAACCTTTGGCAAACTACCAAAGGACCTTCCTGGCAAACGTCCAGAAGCCACAAAAACAAAGACGTAGATGCAGCAGAAGATGCAGCTACAACGTTGTTTTCCGGCAAAGGCCAAACGCCGGTGCTGGTCTGCTTTAAGCCTTATGGGAGGGGCCAGTCATCTCTTGGCCCTACTCCTGATTTGTCGTCTCTGCTTGAGCTGCTCTTGCCTTCTGGCAGCTCTTCTCATGCGTGCATTAGGAACAGGCTCTTCCTCTGCCTCACTCCTATCAGTTTCTGGAGGCTCTGGAGTCCGCACCTCACTTCCCGATGGCCCTGGCCTCACCTCAGCCTCATTGCTGTCCGACTCCGTTGCCAGCTCTGTAAGGCTGCTGATGGACCACAACAATATATTGAACAAAAAGGTAATTGAAACTGATCAGAAATACATTCATCTTTTAAAAAATTGGATAAATGTCTGTAAAGAATGTCAGCCTTTTCATGTCAAGAATGTTACGTTAAGAACTGGGTATGGATAGACTAATTTCAATCCTAGTTAAATCTTCATGCTACTATTTTTGTCATCCAAAAGTTATGATCAAATGCTATGGATATATACCATACCACTCTCCAGTATAGTATGTTTAAGTAGCTTAAGTTACACCGATTTTTTATTTACTGCATAAAGCAGAAGTGTCAAACTCTATTTCATTGTGGGCCGCATCAGGATTGTATTTGACCTTTTGTGTGTGTGTGTGTGTGTGTGTGTGTGTGACCAGAGTGGGCGTGGCCTGCCTGATGTCACTCATGTTGGGGGTGTCTGTAGCAGCCTAAGTTTTCTGCCGGTGAAAACAGGCTCCTGAGCTCCGTTTTCACTGGCAGAAGGTTGCAGGAGGCTGTTGCAGTTGGAAACGGAGCTCAGGAACCTGTTTTTGCTGGCAGAGGTACCATGGGCCGGTCCCTCACTGTTTCCAGGGTGGCCCTGAGGGCCAGATCTAAGTACCCCATGGACCAGATTTGGCCCGTGGGCCTTGAGTTTGACACCCCTGGCATAAAGGGAACTTTAAAGTATGAGTCCATCAGTAAAATAATTTAAAGTAATGCTCCTTTAACTTGTTTAGAAAGAGATCATTTTAAGAAAGGAAAATAAGTTGCTGGCTTTATTAGTTCTTTGTCACCTCAGAATCTCTTTTCAATGTTCAAATGATAGCACCTTAATAGGGATCATTTCATTTGTTCTCCTTGGCAAAATTTATGGTGCCTTATCCTGTTTTACTTTCCATTTGGGTGAATAATGAGTATTGTGATAAAACTTTTTTTTGATTTTTGTTTTAACAATTGTAGCTTGGCCTGACAGTTTCATAAAATGCCAGAGAAAAGTAGTCTTCAAATATAATTTAAATCCTTCATAGTCCATATTTCACTGCAGTACCTAAATGCAATACAGGTAGTCCTCAACTTACAACAGTTCGTTTAGTGACCGTTCAAAGTTACAGCAGCACTGAAAAAAGTGACTTATGACCATTTTTCACACTTACAACTGTTGCAGCATCCCCATGGTCACATGATCAAAATTCAGACACTTGGCAATTGACTTATATTTATGATGGTTGCAGTGTCCCAAGATCATGTGATCCCCTTTTGTAAGCTTCTGACAAGCAAAGTCAGTGCGGAAGCCCGATTCATTTTACTGCCAGATGACTAACTTAACAACTGCAGTGATTTACTTAATAACTGAGGAACGAAGGGAATGTAAAATGGGGCAAACTTCACTTAACAACTGTCTCACTTAGCAACAGAAAATTTGGGCTCAATTAGGATTGTAAATCAAGGACTACCTGTAGTGTGTTTCCCAATCTGGCTCCCAGCCTGGTAGTCATTGATAAAACTTTGAAATGTGCCACGCATTAACTGAAATAAACTGGCTTGAAAATTAAAACATTACATTACATAGTCCCGAGCAACTTGCACTTTTTCTGGTCAGCCATTTAATCTACATCTCATTGTATCAGAAACTGCTTACCCAGGGTTTCAAAAATGGGGTAGTTGCTTGGCAATTGACAGGTTCCAATACAGCACTAACGATTCTGTCCATCATGGTAACTTGCAAGTTGCATGGCCCAGATTACCCTTTTGACTGTCTCAGTTTTGGCCTCAATCCTTACTGTGGCTTTTTGAATCAAGAGTCTGCATACTAGCCATGAGATGGCAGCCTTGCTCTACTGAAACAGTTCTGAATCGAGCCTCCTCCTTTTCCTCCTCCTCCTCCTCCCTCCTGTTGCAAGGCAATAGCACTACTCTGTTTTTTTTCCACAGCAAAGGTTAAAGCTTCTCCTGATATTTGTTTTAGGCTGTCACCGTCTTCTGGAGCTTGAGGATATTTCAGATTTGTATGCAAGCCATCTACGTTGGGTCTCCTGCATGATAATGGATTTTGTAAGGGGGAGGAAAGAAGGAACGAGAAATCCTACTTGCTTCTGTTTTAGCCGCTCATTGTTCCATCAGTGCTAGAACCCGCATCAGGCATACTAAATGCAGGGAGGCTGTAGAAACTGCTGCTGTGTCCTGAAGTCACCCTGTTCTCTCAGTGCATTTTGGCACGTAACAGACAAGGTGCTTGGTGCTTCCTTGCAGTACCTCATCAAATAATGGTGCCATGGTAGCTTAACTTCAGGATTACTTGCTCTCCCTTTGCATTTGGATGTTTACGGACACTCAGATCTTAACAGCACACTGTGGGGAGTAATCTCTAGGTCTTCGGCAGGGTGAGGAGGAGGATTTGGTGACTGGATAGGGGTGGGGGTGGGAGGAAACAAGAAGACACTATGCACAGGCTTAACTTTTTAATCAATATGTTGGGCTATACATTTGTTTATAGTTCCCCGCAAGTACTGTGCAGTCCTCTAAAAGTATAATTGTGGTTATTATTTAGTATTATTAGCTATTCTTATTCAAATCATGAATAGCAAAAAAGCTCAGATAAACACATAATGACACTGTGCTGTAAAAATGTACAATGGATGCATGAGCTGAAATCTAGCTATAGGGATTAAAATATTGAATTTTCTAAAATTGGATGGTAAGAATTAGCTTGGTATCTAAAATTTATTTATTTATTTTTTAGCAGGGTTATATAGCTGCCTATCTCACTGAACATGATTCTGGGCAGGGTACAACCATTGGAACAGTTAAAAGAATTAAATATAAAAATTAAGATTGTGGGAGAATAATAACCATCTAGATAAAATCCAATCTTCTCACAAGCTGCTCATGGGATCACTAGGGTTGTTGGAAGAAGTATATTTTAAGTGGTTTCCGGAAAACTACCATGGATGGGGCTAACCCCACCTTGAGGGAAATGAACTTTCAGAGGTGGAAGCCACAGCCGAAAAGGCATGACTTCGGGATCCTGATAGATGGAATTCTTCATAGATGGAACTCTGCTGGACCTGATGTGGCAGTAGATGTAATAGAGAAGAGGTGGTCCCTCAAACAGTCTGATTCCAAGTCATATAGAGTTTTAAAGATCAAAAACAGAACCTTGAATCACACTCAGATCATCTTCAAGGGCAGCCCAGTATAGAGCATATTACAGTAATCCATTCTAGAAGTGACCAGGGCATGAGTCATTGAGTAAATGGTACCAAATGTTCAAGGAAGTCTAGAAGGACACTCTGAGCCTGTAGAGCAGGGATGTCAAACTTGCGTTGTCATGTGACACATCGTGAATTTTTCCCCCTTCGCTAAACTGGACGTGGACGTGGCCAGCGTGTGACTCATCTGTCCTGCAGGCGGCAAGTTTGACATCCATGTTGTAGAGCAAAACAGGTATCAGAGCTTTCCATGAGCCCTTGTCCTGTCTTCTCACCTTGTCTTGCCTTCTCATCTCAACTACTGCTTGGTAGTTACTGCTATGAAGATGCCAGCATCTGATGTTCTCTCAACTTTAGTGTTGTAGCTCCCCATACTACATTCACCTTACAACAAGAAAAAGGAAATTGATTTCTTTGGGGAGAGTGCATCATTGCTGTCAGGATCCTCTGACTAGGACTCAGCAGTGAATCATAGATCTACTGTCAAGTAGCTTGACTTTATGACTCCTTAAATTTGGTAAACAACTCAGACATAGCTCAGCTACAGAGTCCATATACAACACTTGAGGAGATGAAAAGTATTTTGATAGCCTGCCTTGGGTCTCAAACTAACAGCTCTTCCACCCCACCCCATCTTTCTAAATTATAGATACTTGATGAGACATTTGGTAGTCATGTATACTTGGGATATGCACAAAACAGAAAAAAGTTCTGTTTCTTATCTGGAACAAGTTCTATTCCAGAAATTGCCACTAAAACCATGATATCTGGTTGGTTGGCTAGTACTTGCCCATCTGTCTGGATCTGGAAGTCCCACAGGATCTTAGCCCTTTTGTTCTACATGACCTTCTGTGGTATCTCCATCTGGACTTGGGAAGTTCTAGCTCACACACTGTGCAGATATTCTTGTACACAATGCCAGCTACTTAGTTGTGCCATTCAGTGTATGCTGTTTCTGCCTGCATCTTACACCCTACCATTATTTATTGGACTATTTCTAAGGCCTCTAGTCTGAACCTTGGGTCCTGTCTAGTGTGGTAGATGTCTGCTTCTATGGTTTGGGCGCTTAGTAGCTGTTCTTGGGCTGCTATGACCAGTGCCTCAGTTATATATTTAAGTCCAACTCTTTCTAGCCACTGGTAAGAAAGAGTACCAATGTCTGTTACTTCAGCTACTGATGTTATAGAATAGAATAGAATAGAAGCTACTGAAGTTCGCAGATGACACAACAGTGATTGGTCTCATTCGAGACAATGACGAATCCGCATATAGACGAGAGGTCGAACGACTAGCCTTGTGGTGCAACCAAAACAATCTGGAACTGAACACACTCAAAACCGTAGAAATGGTGGTAGATTTTCTAAAATTGGATGGTAAGAAAGAGTACCAATGTCTGTTACTTCAGCTACTGATGTTATAGAATAGAAGCTACTGAAGTTCGCAGATGACACAACAGTGATTGGTCTCATTCGAGACAATGACGAATCCGCATATAGACGAGAGGTCGAACGACTAGCCTTGTGGTGCAACCAAAACAATCTGGAACTGAACACACTCAAAACCGTAGAAATGGTGGTAGATTTTAGGAAAAACCCTTCCATACTTCCACCTCTCACAATACTTGACAACACAGTATCAACAGTAGAAACCTTCAAATTTCTGGGTTCTATCATATCGCAAGATCTCAAATGGACAGCTAACATCAAAAACATCATTAAAAAAGGACAACAAAGAATGTTCTTTCTGCGCCAACTCAGGAAGCTCAAACTGCCCAAGGAGCTACTGATCCAGTTCTACAGAGGAATTATTGAGTCTGTCATTTGCACCTCTATAACTGTCTGGTTCGGTTCTGCAACCCAACAAGAAAAAGGAAATTGATTTCTTTGGGGAGAGTGCATCATTGCTGTCAGGATCCTCTGACTAGGACTCAGCAGTGAATCATAGATCTACTGTCAAGTAGCTTGACTTTATGACTCCTTAAATTTGGTAAACAACTCAGACATAGCTCAGCTACAAAGTCCATATACAACACTTGAGGAGATGAAAAGTATTTTGATAGCCTGCCTTGGGTCTCAAACTAACAGCTCTTCCACCCCACCCCATCTTTCTAAATTATAGATACTTGATGAGACATTTGGTAGTCATGTATACTTGGGATATGCACAAAACAGAAAAAAGTTCTGTTTCTTATCTGGAACAAGTTCTATTCCAGAAATTGCCACTAAAACCATGATATCTGGTTGGTTGGCTAGTACTTGCCCATCTGTCTGAATCTGGAAGTCCCACAGGATCTTAGCCCTTTTGTTCTACATGACCTTCTGTGGTATCTCCATCTGGACTTGGGAAGTTCTAGCTCACACACTGTGCAGATATTCTTGTACACAATGCCAGCTACTTAGTTGTGCCATTCAGTGTATGCTGTTTCTGCCTGCATCTTACACCCTACCATTATTTATTGGACTATTTCTAAGGCCTCTAGTCTGAACCTTGGGTCCTGTCTAGTGTGGTAGATGTCTGCTTCTATGGTTTGGGCGCTTAGTAGCTGTTCTTGGGCTGCTATGACCAGTGCCTCAGTTATATATTTAAGTCCAACTCTTTCTAGCCACTGGTAAGAAAGAGTACCAATGTCTGTCACTTCAGCTACTGATGTTATAGCCAATGCAGGGTCTTGACTTGCCATGGCACTTCTTGTGCTTGAACTTCCTCCTATGTTTGCTGCTTCCTCGGGCATTCTCGCAGCAATTCAGTGCCATGTTATTGAGGTACTCTTTGATGGTTTGGGTTTCATGCAGGACAGTGCCTTTTACCCTCCCTGCCCTCTTTCTGGCTGGTATACAGCCTATAGGTATTGAACTTGGGGTGGAAACCTCTGTACATTGTGAGGAACTTCTTTGTCTTTACTTTGACTTCTTCTATGTTCTCCTATGGCTAGCTCACTATACCAGCAGGGTATATGATGACTGACAGGATATATGTATTGATGGCATGGGTTTTGTTTTTCCATTCAGCTGGCTCATCAGCATCTGTCTTATCCTTTGATTGTACTTCAATGTTGCCTTCTCACATTATGGTTCTCATGTGATTTTAGGATACCACGGTTGTTGTCTAATGTCTGTTATGTGACTTGCTGGTAGCTCCACTTCATCATTCTTAACTACTTTCTCTCTCTTGACTACCATCCAGCCATTCTTCTTCAGCCCAAATAACATCCCTATATCCTCACTGTAGATCCATGTCAGGTGGATCAGCAAATTGACGGCTCATTTACTATTAGCATATAGCTTGATATCATCCATGTAGAAGAGGTGGCTGTTGGTAGTTTTCCAGTGCACTGTTCGGATAATCCATTCATGGCTCATCTCTCATCTATTTGCTAGAGACTGAGTGTAGACTTTTTTCAAAGTGTTTAGCCATGCTTCCTTGTTTGTTGAGCTTCAGTCTTTTTCACTCAGTCTAGTTGAAGAGACCTGAGTTTCTTTGCTCTGGCATTTAGATGGTCAGATCATTCATGTTTGGATTATTCTTTTTTTTTTTTAGTAAAAAAGTTTTATTTTTACAATCATGTCAAACAATTCATTCAATGTACAGTTATATACATTTAGTCGGGCCTGCCCAGTCACCACCCCCCTTTTTAACACTCCCCTCTTCTACCTTCTTTTACTATCCAAACCTTCCTCTCCTTCTCTTATCTACATCCTCTCCTCCCTCCACCCTACACCTTCCTTCTCCCTCTTCTACCCCTCTTCCTTCCTCTTCTCCTCTTTCCTACCTCCTATTCTCTCTTTTCTCCCTCCCCACCATTCTAAAATGGTAACTGGGCAGACCCGACCCTACATTAATTATATTTATACATCTTCAGTAATCCCTGTACATTCACCATCACTCCATCTCTAGCCTCAACCCCCCAATTCCCCGCCCCCCACCTCGACTTCCCAGAACAAAATGCAGGGTATCAAAACTAACAATCATAATCTAAAATAATTCCTAAATTATAATCTCTAGTCTCTCCACACTTAATCACACTCTCAATTCCCCTCTCCTTCAGAAATATATCTAATACAAAATATTTCCTAAATTTACTCATATGCTATTCGATATTTTTTTATCTGATACTTATTCTGAATATAATCAATCCACATTTTCCATTCTAAAATATATTTTTCTTGTGTATAGTCTTTCAAATAAGCAGAGATTTTTGCCATTTCTGCCAGATTTGATACTTTAAGTGTCCATTCTTCAATTGTAGGTAATTCTTCTTTCTTCCAATATTGAGCAATCAAAAGTCTTGCGGCTGTTATTAAGTTCAAAATCAATTTAGTCTCTATAACTGTACAGTCCATAATTATTCCTAGTAAAAAGAACTGTGGAGTAAACTTAATCTTCTTTTTCAAAATATTCTGCATAATCCACCATACTTTAATCCAAAATACTTTAACTTTTTTACAAGTCCACCATATATGGTAATAAGTGGCATCTTCACAATCACATCTCCAACATTTAGCCTGTACATTATGTACGTTAATGAGATTTAAGAGTTGGGGAGCTCATAATTTGACAGAAGATTTTCAACAACAGTGCATTGGCTGCTGATGGTAGGTGAGACGTTCTTGGGGCTCCAGGCTGTTTCTCGCCGCCCAGGACTTTCAGAGGCAGCGTTCTGGAGTGCTGTCCCTTCTAAGGACATAATTTAAATTAGCCGCTAGTGGATGAGCCGGTTTTCCCGGTATACCGGCACAACCGCTACCACCAGCACAGCTCCGGAGTCCCTGCCTGGGGATCCGGGGCTCACTCTGATGTCCAGGCTTTGCTTCGCGGCATTGGGAAAACGGTTTTAGTTTTCGCGCCATTTTTTTGCTGGCTTCCTTCGTTGCGGTGGCGCTCAGGGCAGGGATGGGTTCTAAAATTTGTTACTACCGGTTCTGTGGGCGTGGCTTGATGGTCATGTGGCAGTGGGTGTGGCTTGATGGACATGTGACTGGGTAGGCGTGGCCAAGTCAATGTCACTCATGTCAAGGAGTACCTTGCCTGGCCCCTCCCCTCCCAGCCATTATCTACATATTATAGATCAGGGGTCTCCAAACTTGGGCACTTTAAGACTTGTGGACTTCAACTCCCAGAATTCCTCAGCCTTTGCTGTCTTAAAGTCTGAAAGTGGCCAAGGTTAGAGACCTCTGCTATAGATTTTTTTTTTTTTAATTTACATTTATATCCCGCCCTTCTCCGAAGACTCAGGGCGGCTTACAGTGTGTAAGGCAATAGTCTCATTCTATTTGTATATTTACAAAGTCAACTTATTGCCCCCCCAACAATCTGGGTCCTCATTTTACCTACTTTATAAAGGATGGAAGGCTGAGTCAACCTTGGTCCTGGTGGGATTCGAGCCTACAGTAATTGCAGGCTGCGTGTTTTAATAACAGGCTATCTTACAGCCTGAGCCACCACGGCCCTAGATGCACTATCATGGACCACTGAAAGGAGGAAATGGCTCACATGCTTTGCCCAAGCGTGTGATAGGCAACGGGTTTTAAGGGGCTGCTAGAAAGAAGTGGGGGGTGGGGCAAAGTATTTTCCAAAGCACCAGAAGGCAAAACAAGAAGCAATGGACAGAAACTCAACAAAGAGAGAAGCAACCTAAAACGAAGGGCAAACTTCCTGACAGTGTGAAACTATATAGGTTTCAGTCATAATTTCACATATAAAATAGCCATTTATGTTATACAACCTGCCTATTGTTCAAAACAGTCATTAGTATTATGGCTGATGTTTGACAGCAAGCCTAAAATCCCTATTCCCTCCCCACTCCAGGGGAAGGTTACTTCAAAATCCTCATTTCCTCCCCACCCCACTAATCTGTTCTGGGAAGGAATCAAACTCCCACCTCTTCATTTCCCAAATAAAATATCCTAGATAATTAAGGAATAATCAAGCTGCTAGCAAGGAACCTGCCTGGAATTCCACATTCCTGCCAGTTGCATAAAGGAAACTTTGTAAGCAGAAAACAGCTGCCGGTGCTTAGAGGTGGAAGACAGAAGTTCGGCTCCATTTACAAGCAGGCAGAAAACTCATTCAAGACAGGGTACTTCACAATGGAAATCGCCCAAACCTTTTTAGAAACACAAAGCCCCATGTTGCACAAATGCCAAAACTTCAAAAACTTTGAACCATATAAGAATTCCTCCACTTCTCCAATTTGTTGTTCAGGTGACCCAGAACAGAGCTTCCAGCTCTGTCAATTTAAAGCGACAGCGTTTTCCCCCCACTTCTTCTTTGCCAAGCGATCTCCTGGCTGAGAAGCAGTCCTGATTTTTTCATTGTAGCCAATCAGTTGGGAGGCTTCTTGGCTTCTCAATTTAAAGTGACGGTGTCTTGCGTGTTTTTTTTCCTCTTCTTTGTCAAGTGAGCCCTGATTTTTTTCCTTCCAGTCGATCAGCTGGGAGTCGAGAGGCAGCAATAGATTGTGGGTGGGGCCAGGCAGAATTTTTACTACCGGTTCTCCGAACTACTCAAAATGTTTACTACCGGTTCTTGCGAACTGGAGAGAACCGGTAGCAACCCACCACTGGCTCAGGGGTGATTTCCCACTTGCGGCCACCATTTTGACTACAGCTCCAGCAGCAGACACGATTTGTGAGGCATTTTTTAAAAAAAATTGAATTTATATCCCGCCCTTCTCTGAAGAATCAGGGCGGCTTACATTGTGTTAAGCAATAGTCTTCATCCATTTGTATATTATATACAAAGTCAACTTTATTGCCCCCAACAATCTGGGTTCTCATTTTACCTACCTTATAAAGGATGGAAGGCTGAGTCAATCAGCATTGGCTCATTGCCCTCCGATCAGTTGTCATTTGGCTCCCCAGCCTCAGAGCCTTTATTTCCGGAGTGGTAGACGATTGTGAAGCGACTCTTAGGGAGTTAGTTCTGCTCCCGCTCCTATTTGTCTGGCTTGAGGCTCATATTTAGCGCTGGGAGAGTGAGTGGGCTCTCACGCCTTCATTGCCTGAGGAGGTTACAGCGTGGAAGACCAGGTTTGCCTTTGTTCGTGCTAGCCTAGTGGATTATACCCCTGGGTCCTGTGGTCTGAATATTAACCGACCCTCAAGAGTAGTTTTGGGACTTATTGCTACTTCTTATTAATCGGCATTGCTTGGTCAGGAGCCGGATATTTACCTCCATGATTTCATCAGCCACCTCGCAGGCAGTTTCTATCATGGCAGATTCTTATCTGTCATCAGATATTGAACAAGCTGCAAATCTTCCCAAGGCACATAAAATCCAAAGGCTCCAAGGCTACCACAAGAAGCAGGGCAAATAAAGCTTAGTTTTTGCCAGCCTTGCCTTCTAAGAGGGTCTCAGGTGGGGATAAGGATGCCAAAAGGTGTCACAAAGCCCTGGAATGCCAGTTTGAAAAGGCCCAATGCAACATACAAGCTTCTGTGCAATAGCGTGACCCTGCCACAGAACCCAATTTACCGACTCAGGCTGCAATAGTGCCGCTTCAGAATGCCACTTGCCACTTCAGAATGCTGAGGGCGGCCAAGGTTGGGTGCCAGATGACTGTCAACAGCCATTAGCAGGGAATTTACAACAGGTTTCTCTTACATCGCCTATGGTGGCATCGCCTAGGTTTCAAGTGCCACCTGTGGTGCAGCACCAGGCTTCAGAAGCAACCTTCACCCCGACCACAGCGGGGCTCCGCACCGGGGAGGAATAGAATCCTGTTCAGCTATTGGATATTCAAGCCTTGATGACAGATGTGTTTTCTAAAATTATTGCTGGCATTCAACAAGGCGCTCACTTACCATACACAGAGGCCATTCCACAGTCTCAGATACCATTGCACAAGCCCAGCTTGATTGGATCCCCTTCTCAGCAGGACTCTTCTCATAATGACGACTCTCTTCTAGGGGATGATTGCCTGGCAGACTTGGAATTTTCCGAGGATGAAGGAATGATGCTGGATAAGCCGAATTTCACGGCCCTTTTCCGGCCTTCAGTGTTCAAATCATTGCTGCATAAGGCCAAAGTAACAATGAATATTGGAATGGTGGAGGGCCCTGAGTCCCAGCCTCAGGGAACTTCCAATCCACATGAAGGCCTGTTCATGGTACCAAAACCTGAGCAGGAATTTATAGCTTGTCCGGTCTATTTATAGAGGTGGTTCAGTGGCCATGGTCTCAACCTGGCTCTCTGGCGGGCCCTAGCAGTCATGATAAAAAATTGTATTATTCTGATCCTGCTCTTAAACAGCTATTGCACCTGCCATCTGTCAATGCACCTGTGGCTAGTCTCACATCTTTCACAGGCCTTTCTAGTGATATAGGGGAGGGACTTAAGGTTGTGGACAGGAAGGCTGAGATGTTCAGAAAAACACATCAAGAAGCTGCTTGGGCCATCCGGGCTGCGACATCAGCCTCATTTTTTAACAGGGCATCTCTAATTTGGCTCCGACAATTACAGCAGCGACTACCGCCTGATGAGCCACAGCTTCACCAGGACTTTAATAAATTGGTAGCCGCCACAGAGTATTCTGCAGACGCATCTTTGGATGCAGCGAAATTTGCTTCTCGTGCTTTTGCTTCCACTATTACCTTTCACAGACTCCTTTGGCTTCGCCATTGGAAGGCGGACATGAAGTCAAAGTGGAAACTCACTTCTGCCCCATACAGGGGATCAGCTCTTTTTGGGGAGGCATTGGACCCAATTCTGATTGAAGATAAGGGCAAGAGGAAGGTCCTCCCTTCTTCTTCTTATTGGAGACCGGACCACATATACGCTCCATACTCACAACAGCAGCCCTTTCAATCGGACTCCAGACCCAGTGGGTCCTATTTTCAGCGGTCATATTCATAAGGCTTTGCCCAGTCTTCCAGGATCGAAGCAGATGCCAACCACCATCGAAGAAACCCTTTCGGGGGTCAGTAATCGGTCTTTCTGACGTGGCGAGTGACTCTCTGCCACCCTCTTCCATTGGTGGTCGCCTCCAGCAGTTTCATCGCCATTGGGAGTTATCGACAACCGATGCTTGGATTTTAAGACCTGTGGGCTAGGCCTCACTTTGGAATTCTGCTCCAGCCCTCCCAACCGTTATCTCCAGTGCCCGGTTTCTCAGCAAAGAAAGACCTCATGGATGCTGAGTTCTGTCATCTCTTGGACATAAGAGCAATTGAACCGGTGCCAGTTGACCAAGAAAAGACCAGGTTATATTCCATTCTGTTCCTGGTACCAAAGAGTTCAGGGGGCTGGAGTGGGATTGTTACATCTTGTACAGGTGATTCAAGATGCAATCCCTCAGATCAATCTTGGGATGCATCAGGCATGGAGACCTCTTACAGGCATGGAGACCTCTTACAATCAGTGGACTTATTATGGCAAGGAGGCTTATTATGGCAAGGAGGCTTACTTGCATGTTCCAATCCACCTGACACATCGCAAGTAACTCTGCTTCGCGTATGCCAATCATCATTTCCAATATTGGGCCATGTCCTTCGGCCTTTTGTTGGCCCCAAGGACATTCACGAAATGGTTAGCGGCAGTGGCAGGGACTGTCTGAGGGATTCCAGTATGCGTTCTTTGCTATTTGGACGACATTTTGATTCTCTCGTCCTTCCCATCGTAGGCTGCACAGGATACCTAACAACTGGGGCAAGTCATAAAATGACACAAAACTCACTTAACAAATGTCTCACTTAGCAATAGAAATTTTGGGCTTAATTGTGGTTGGTGACTTCTGACTTCCTGTTGACTTCTCCATTTTGTTTATTGATGGGAAACTGCAGTGAGAATTGGAAATCTCTCCTTCCTTCACTGCCACATTGAATCTAGAGTTTCTGTGAATTTCTCCATTGACTTAATAAAAAATAACAAGTGCCACATGGATCAGGGAAGGCTTGCGAGGATCCTATGTGGGTTGGGAAGGGTGCACAAGTATGTGCAGGAGACATTGTGTAGGTTGAGAGGACATTGCATGAGTCTGGAAGGGTGTACAGGGGTGCATGAGTGGTTGGCATGGCATGAGTGCAGAGAGACTGGGGAGGTTGCATAGATGGGAGAGAGTTACCCAAGCAACTTCCAGCCTGGTGGCTTCTCCATTATTGGTGCTCCCAAAGACTTTGCTTATGGGAAATTGGCAGGGAGTGTAGGCAATCATGATTGAATTTATGCTTCCTGCTGACTTCTCCAGTGACTTGTGGGAAGTTGTCAGGAAGTGTTGGAAATGTTCCTGAGCTCTCTTTGACTTGAGAACTTTTCCAGTCCTTTCCAAGTTAAAATTGATATCCTAAAATTTTAGAATGAAGGTATGACCATGATCCAATTTGCCTTTCTATAGTATCTTGAAACCCAAGGTGATTGCTGGAAAGGCCCAATAGGGAAGCATCATGCTGGAGGCAGTTGATGGACCAATAGAAGATCCCACCTTCCCTGAGCATCCTGCCCCTTCCCTTCCCATCTTTAATTATAATTTGTGTTTTTAATTGTTATTGTTATTAGGAAAATCTGTGTTTCATGGTTTTATTGCTTTTAATGTTGTAAGCAACCTAGAATCGCCGATCAATCAATCAATCAATCAATCAATCAATCAATCAATCAATCAATCAATATTTTTAAAGAAAAGAAGCCAATATTAATAGTAAATAATTATTTCCCATTCATTTGTGAAAAAGTATTGGATAATTCATTTATGAAAAACTATTGGAAAAGTAATGAGCAGAGGAGATTATTTTACCCATATTTAGTGGCATTGCTATGAAGCTGAACAATTTGAAACAAATTTTAAAAGTTGAATTTTCATTTCAGCCTATATTATTCTTATAACATTTTATTAACCCATATATTTCTTCTAAATATATTCAATTAACTTTGTACATGTTAAACACTACCAGGATATTATATGCTTCTTATTGGAAAAATAAATTCCTCTCTTGGGAATGATAGTTAACCAAGTTATGGGAGTATGCTTTTATGTCCAATATAACTTTACACCATGAAAACAAATGTGACATAGAATTTAATTTAAACTAGAAACCATTCCTAGACTACAATTTAATACATGGATCTACGTGTCAATTTCATGGAATATTTAAACAAGAACAAATTTTCAGTTTTCATTCAATCTACTGTATGGTTTTATTTGGTGATTCATACTGTGTTGGCTATAGTTCTTGACATTCATCCTTGCCTAGAGATTTTTTTTTTGTTTCCTAAAGTGATATACTCAATGGTTCATAATTAATTAATCAATTATATACTGAAAATTTATAACTTTCTAGAAAAAATTGAATCCCTGTTCACTTAATTTGTATAACTCTTTACTCTTTTTCTTTTGCTACATTGTTTAACCTTTGTAAAGGTTTACTTTGTAAAGCGTTTAATTAAATTATATATAAATACATATTGTAACAGGCAAAAAATTCAAGATGACACGTTCATCTTTTCCCACTGCTCTTCAGCCAGCTCTTTCCTATTGGTAAGGATTAGTTTCAGATTAATGGAATTCTTTGTTTCTTCTTAACTTTCTGGAAAATAAAATTGTTATCAGGAACCAACAAAGAATTTTTTTTTTCAATTTGACTAGGCTAGTTTTCCAACAGATGCTTGGATAGTT
Source organism: Ahaetulla prasina (assembly GCF_028640845.1). Taxonomy (NCBI): domain Eukaryota; kingdom Metazoa; phylum Chordata; class Lepidosauria; order Squamata; family Colubridae; genus Ahaetulla; species Ahaetulla prasina. The sequence continues at coordinate 338,903,170 of NC_080539.1, forward strand.
AAAGTCTTTCATTATTAGTATGTCTCTCCTCCTTGAAAGTTCAGTAACTAGGTGGTCATTATCAGCATCTTCTTCCTGATTTAAGGTCTGCCTGTAGTTTCTTTTATGTATTCTTATTCAAATACTTTCAGCTATGTCTTTGTGCTCAAATTTCTGGATCTTTACATATTTCCTTCACATATGCCACCTCTTGTCCAATTTTGTGTTGTTGATAAACCTAGTGCACTGTGTATATTAAAGTGGATTCTGATATTGCCATGTCTGATTCTGAGACTCTATGAATGTATGAAGTATAGACAGCTGGTCACCAGTTTTGTCTCATCCCATTATCAAAGACTACAAGCTTCCACCACTGGCTCCTGGGAAGTGTAGTTGATACTACCTGGAAGAGCAGAGATTTGGGAAGGTAAAAGTTAAAGGGACTGAGCTCTGGGCAGAATAGGACCGAAGGATATTCTAAATCAGTTAAAAGGAGCAGAAGTTATAATGAGTACAGGTAGTCTTCAACTTACGACCACAATGGAGCCCCAAATTTCTGTTGTTAAGTGAGGCATTTGTTAAGTGGATTTTGCCACATTTTATGACCTTTCTTGCCACAGTTGTTAAGTGAAACACTGCAGTTGATAAATTAGCAATCTGGTTGTTAAGTGAATCTGGTTTGCCAATTGACTTTGCTTGTCAGAAGGTCATAAAAGGTGATCTTGGGACCCAGCAGTGGTCATAAGTATGAACCAGTTGCCCTGATCATGTGATTAAGGGGATGTTGCAAAGGTCATAACTGTGAAAAACAGTCATTTTTAGTGCTGTTGTAACTTTGAACAGTCACTAAATGAACTGTTGTAAGTCAAGGACTACCTGTAAGAGCTATGTTTATAGTTTGGTACAGGAGAAGGATGTTGACTGAAAAATATCATAGAGTGACAGTCTAGAACACACAGTAACTTCTTCAACATTCCAACTCCCAAGGCAAAGCAGAGAGCATTTATTGTCCTTTTCTGAAATTAGTCCTTAGGCAGCCAGCTCTTTGCTAGTATGCAGTAGTTTTTTAAATTAGTGGGGACTTGTGTTTGTGAAAAAATTACTGATTATTCCTTAATTAATCTCAATTGCTGATGGTTACTTATGCTTTCAATTTTTCATAATTAACATAATGAGCTAAAAAGATTAGAGTGAAAAAAGATGGTATAATGCTAACAAATGAGCTTAGACAATCACTGAAAATGGATTCAAATGTTTGTAAATGTGACAAACTTTTATTATGTGGCATGCATGCCTGGCATTTTGAATAATGAATTCAGTGCATATCTGTGCATGTATACTTGCAGACCTTTTAAACTTCCCTTACCGTGCTCTCCACTGCATATTAAAAAAAATATATCTGTACCTGCCAATTGGCTTCAACTTCTACCTAGAGAGTAATTGTTTACACAGTGCTTGATCCTTCATATGTATTTAAAGATGTTTAGGAATGTTGGCCCTGATTTTAAACAGATTAATTCTCCTACCTTGGGTAGTAAAGTAGACCCTACTCTCTTTTTGATACTTTTCTGAATTTTGCAGTATTGGTCTTTGCTCAAAAGGTACATATCAAAACATGCATGGATGGAAAGTGCAGAAAAAATGTGTATTGTGCTAAAAATACATTTAAAATTTTTGTGCAACATTTAAATAAAAAACTTGATACAAGCAAAACAGATAAAAAGCAACTGCTGCTCATTTTTTAGTTCCAGGAGACATTTGTTGCAAATGAATACTTTTATAGTCTTAAAGAGAGAAACTCTGCTGAACTGTGAAGAGTTAATGCCTTCAGTCTATGGAGATTCTCAGTCATCCAGGTCAAGGGTCTCCAACCTTGGCAACTTTAAGACTTGTGGACTTCAACTCCCAGAGTTCCTCAGCAAGCAAAGCTGGCTGAGGAATTCTGGGAGTTTGAAGTCCACAAGTCTTAAAGTTGCCAAGGTTGGAGACTTCTTATCCAGGTCATGGTGGTCCCAAAGGTGCTTTTTCAAGAGGCAGCTGAATTTTCTAGGTTCAGTCCTTTGGCCAAAACATTATATTCTATTTTCTCCATGGGGTCGCGATGGTCGGACACAACTTAGCAACTAACAAGAACAAAAACACCTTTGGGACAATTAACACATTTCAATTGTTACAGTTACTTGGAACTCAGATTAGGTCTAGAGATCACAGATTTTAAGTTGATGTGGCTTTCTGATGAATGTGTCTGGTTATATCACCATGGTTCTCTGGTCAAGTGGCATTGCTCTGAAAAAGTGCATTTTAAGCATAACAAAATATTTCTGAGTGTAACTAATCCAATAATTATGGAATGCTCCCTGGATGTCAGTACAACTTAAATTTCAATCATAAATTCAGGGTATCATCAGGTCAATATAAACAAAAAATAATTGAAGCTTATAGTGTTGATGGGGTGTAAAGTCCATTGCAGCACAGCCATGTGGATAAGAGTTGGACAATCGGTAGTCTTTAAGTTGCTGTTTACTCATCGTGCAGCACAACCAACTATCATGAGATGTCAGAGGTGATGGGAGAGGACTATAGGTTTCCCCATTCTTATGGAAATGATAACTGGTATGGGAGAAAGAGGAGATATGATTCTTAAGGGATTGGATTGCTTCTGAAACTGTTTCAAGGAAGAGCAAGATTACTTGTTTGGTAACTTCAGCACTAAGGGGTTCCAAGTTATACACCCATAGCAAACAAAACTCCAAGGCAGGTAGATTCTTCAAAGAATAGTTTTATTTGGATATATCATATTAGCACAGTTCTGGTGAAAACCGACTCTGAAGGTCCCTAATTATTTGTAGGCAAAAGATTTCAAATTCAAATCTTTCTATTTCCATTTAAAAGGTTCTCAGGCAGCAAAGCTGGAAGAAGGCTGTTTTTTCCTCAGATAGCAATTATTCTTATAGACTGGTTTTTTAAGCCAGTTTTCATTATTTTAGACTGCATTTTTGAGAAGTAAGACTTTGCTGTTATATAATATTCTGGATTTCTTTTGTATGTTGATACATGACATTAGTTTTTAGTTTGGCCTATAGCTTTGGAGAGATCAGATGATAATAGTATTAAACAAGCTTCCAATTGTCTATCTTTTAAGTATTGCAACTGGCAACTCTATTGGTTGCAAAATAAATAATAGAGAAAAGCATGTGTTCAGATAAAACAGAAAGAAAGTGCTGGATAAATGTTGCAAATGATTAAAATATGTAATGTTCAAAGTCTTATTCCAATGCTGCTTTTAACACCGTTATAACTAGGGAGAAAATACATGAGAATTTGCTGGGTCATATTAAAAGTATATTAAAAACTCTTGATATTTTGTCTTTTAGGATTGCTATTAAATGCCTTTACAGGTAGTCCTCGACTTACAACAGTTCATTTAGTGACCGTTCAAAGTTACAACGGCACTGAAAAAAGTGTGACTGATGACCATTTTTCACGGTTACAACCATGTGATATTTGGTACTTGGCAACTGGTCCATATTTATGAGTGTTGCTGTGTCCCATGATCATGTGATCACCTTTTGCAACTTTCTGACAAACAAAATCAATGGGGAAGCCAGATTCACTTAACAATCGGGTTGCTAATTTATCAACTGCAGCGATCCACTTAACAACTGTGGCAAGAAAGGTTGTAAAATGGGACAAAACTCACTTAACAAATGTCTCACTTAACAGAAATTTTGGACTCAATTGTGGTTGTAAGTTGAGGACTACTTGTACTATACCATAGATAAGTAAACATTACATAGATTATTTTTAGTGTTATTCATTTACAGGGCTGGGTTCAAGTTAGGTACCATCTCTTAGTCTAATCCTACTGTTCTAATTGTGTAGAAACAATATATTTAAAGTCCTTGCTGCAGTCTTCAAATTCAGAGAAAAGAACTCTGTCATGTTCTAAAAGAAGATCCTCTGTTGAAAGCAACCATTGGAGGAATAATTTAGTTTAGTGTTTATCATGACCTGCTGGCATTTTACTTGAAGATGTTTTCATGGTCATATGTGCATATGCGTGTTCATGTTGTCTCATGCAGTCCAGAAAGGTAGGTGTCAATCTTCCTGGGTAAACTAGACCACTTTATTGTAAAGCTACATTAATATAATCTTACAAGTCTGAATGTACAAACCTTCCACCTTTACGTTTAACCATCCAATCAATTAGGATGGCTCCTTCCTGAGTTTCTTTCTTTGACTTTGAGCCACTGGGGGCTTCTGCCTCTCTTGTCTAGTTTTTTCCTTGGCACCATCCTTCAACCTCATCCTTCAAGGTCATCCACACATTCCATTACAGGGTGCTTCATGGGCTATTTTGACATGCTGATGTCAATTCTAAACAATTGGATGACAACGAGGAAGCTTTGACATAGAGTAGAAAAAGCTTTAATATTTTGAACTCTTTTTCTATGTGCAATGCATGTTTTTTTTAATATTGCTTCCCTTTCTATTTCAAAGAGAAGTTATACAGCTTCAAATTTTAATTTCATCGATATAACCTAACAGCAGCAAGTAACAGAGCAAGCAGTTGCTTGCAAAGATTTGCCTGTGGAATTCTACGAAAAGCTGAACAAAGTGGTCTAATACATTATCATTATCTCCAGGTCATGAAAAAATAGATGACAACCCTTTTTTTCTTCCAAGAACTGTTTCTCATTTCATTGCTTATTCACATATTCAGTTTCAACTATGTATGCTACTCATTATAGCCAGTAATTTTCTATGCAGAACAAAAGTATTTTGCAGTGGGATCTCTGAAATTTGCCTTAAGGTTGTTATTGACATAGAAGGCTTTTCCCTATTTCCCCTCTTAAATACTTGAGTTATATTGGCAGTGAGAATAGCTTTAACGGACAGTAAACTTTCTGATTAGTTGCTAGTGAAATTAGAATATTAAGAGTTTAATTTACAAAAGCAAATCTTCAATCTCAACTTTAAAAATAATCCACAGAGCAAACAAAACCCACAACACGTGGCTTAGCTTCAGTGTTAAAAACCAGTGGTGACACTTTTATTCTATCTGTGGAATGAAATCATAAAAATCAGAGTTTTTCATTTTCATTCATCTGTCCCCTCCGACTGTTATTTCAACTTCTTTACGGTACTAGCTTCACTTTCTGTATTGAAACCAAGAGAAATAACTGGAGAATCTTTATTTATTCATGTAATTATTTTATGACTTGAAACTAAGAGGCTTACACAACTTACAGTGTAAAAATATAACATAAAAACCAGCATTATAATTTCTTAAAATAATAAAACCCCAAACCTAATTTTCCATATAAATGCTAAAATTAATAAGCTATTTTTGTTTAATGTGGTGCTGTTGGTTATAATGGCTCCCCAGAGATCTTCCAGAACAGATTTCCACAGCCTTTCCGGTGAGTAGTGCATCCATGCACGTAGCTCCATTTGGGTGCGCTTCCGCAAGTGGTGATGCGCTCATGTTCATCTGCCACTTCTGTAGACTGGTTCCAAAGGGCTCAAAGCCTGGTAGTGGGCCACGGCCTGGGCATTGGGGACCCCTATTCTAGAAGACTTTCCAGAAGAGACAGATGTTTCACTTGCTTCTGAAAGGTTATGAGAATGGGGACCATCCTTGGTTTTAGGAGCTAACTGTTCCAAAGGTGGGAAGCTACTGTAAAGAACGCCTGCAGTCTGCCCCCATCTTGCAATACTTCCAGCTAGGTGGGAATTTTTAGTGGTGTTCCCTGGTTATTTTGGTGGAACAGGCAGAAATTTTTGTGGAAAGGTAAGACCCTAAGACATCTTGCATCAGGCCTCTATAGCAGGGGGTGTCAAACTCAAGACCCAGGGGTCAGATCCGGCCCATGGGGAGCTTAGATCTGGCCCGTGGGAGCGCCCTGGAAACAGCGAAGGACTGGCTTGCGGTGTCTCTGCCAGTGAAAACTGAGCTCGGGGGGGGGGGGGGAGGCTGTCACAACCGAAAACAGAGCTTGGGAGCTTATTTTCTCTGGCAGAGTGCTCGGGCCGCCACAGGCACCCCTGACACAAGTGATGTTGACCTGGCCATGCACACCCTGGCCACGCTTACTCTGGCCCTCAGAAGTCAAACACAACCCTGATGCGGCACTCAATGAAATCGAGTGCTCTATAGGTACTTACTTATTTAATTTTATTATAGCTGCCCATTTCAGCAAACTGAGCAGCTTACAAAATCCAAAATCTAATAGAAGACAAAACAATAAAAATATTAAACAAAACAGTGTGGACTAAAACAGCCATTAAAACACAATGCAATCCCACCCCCCAAACATAAACCCAAGCGTAACACCCAACATTAAGTCTGAAGGGTTTTTTGAAACCCCAGGAGAGAGATGCTGTTGTAGAGGGTGAAAGCTATGACAGAGAAGGCACCCTTCCAACTTCCTCCAAAAAGGCAACACTAGTAACCAATGAAACTCCAGCAGAGATCTATGATATAGTATTGTGACCATAAAACAAGCATGCATGCGCCAGCCAGCTGGTCTTTGGGTTTCCGGTGCTCCAGTGCACACACATGTATGCACATTCCGGTTTGGGCACTCGATGCCGACAAGGTTCGCCATTACTGTCCTAGAACTACAGTTCTTAGCAAGTTCCATGATAAGTTTAAGAGTTGTACGGGTAGTCCGCGAGTTGCAACACTTCATTTAGTAACTGTTCAAAGTTACAATGGCACTGAAAAAAGTGACTTATGATCGTTTTTCACACTTACAATCATTGCAGCCATCCCAATGGTCATGTGATCAAAATCCAGACAAATTGCAATTGACTCATATTTATAACGGATGCAGTGTTCAGGATCATGCGGACCCCCTTTGCTACCTGCTCACAAGCAAAATCAGTGGCGAATCTGGATTCACTTAACAACTGTGTTCCTAATATAACAACTGCAGTGATTTACTTAACAACTATGGCAAGAGATGTTGTAAAATGGAGCAAAATTCACTTAACAACTGTCTCACTTAGCAACATGATTTTTTGGTTCAGTTGTGGTCATAGGTTGAGGACTATCTATACAGTAGTTTCAAAACATCTGGACGATGAAGTTTATAGATGTATAATGTGCAGTGAGTAAGAGACAGCACACATAGAACTATGCAGTCTTAGATTGCCTTTAAAGCTCCTTCCCTGAGAAAGCCACTTTTTTGTGATAAGTTTAAGATTATTATTTTTTTTTTTTTAAAAAGAGCTTTGATGGAATCAGTTGTTAATTCTGTTCCTGCTTACCTTGTGAAGTAAATTTGGGGTTTTGAGGTATGAAGGCATTTTAATGCAAAGTTAGTCCATCGAAAGCTGCTATTATATATATATATATATATTATTTTTTTTATTTACATTTATATCCCGCCCTTCTCCGAAGACTCAGGGCGGCTTACAGTGTGTAAGGCAATAGTTTCATTCTATTTGTATATTTACAAAGTCAACTTATTGCCCCCCCAACAATCTGGGTCCTCATTTTACCTCCCTTATAAAGGATGGAAGGCTGAGTCAACCTTGGGCCTGGTGGGGCTTGAACCTGCAGTAATTGCAGGCTGCTGTGTTTTAATAACAGGCTTCTACAGCCTGAGCCACCACGGCTCCTTTTGTTAACTGTCACAAATTTTTATATGCATTTTTAAGTTTCTTGATGAAATGATAGAATGTGGGCATTTTAAAAAATGTGAACTTAAATACTTGGGCAGATCCGTATCATGCCAATTTTAGTTCTTTGGACACACTCAAGTCTTTTCTTTTTGTTTAATCCTTACTGCTGCTTCAAATCTTGAGGAGAAACCATAAGCCGAAATGTTGGGCCGTGTGCACTGCAGTGTGGAATTAATGAGATGATATTAGATGAAGGAAACAAAGCCTGCTTCTTTGGTATCACCCCAGTAAAAATCTGTTCACTCAACTGACTCTTTTGGATTTGTTTTCTATGAGCTTGTGATGGTTAAAATACTTTTCTTAAATGCAAACTTGTAATTTTGATTTGATGAGTGGCAGATTGTGTATGTATAAGATTTTCTGCAGTTAGAGTAGGGTTGAGGGAGAGATTTTCCCCCTAGGGATCATCTTATCACTGTGCCAGTCCTGTTGATGCTTCTTTCTACTAGTAGGAAGTTTCCTCTTCCTTTTCCTTTTTCAACTACTAGGCAGACATAAAGGGATTTTCTTCCTTGTATTTGGTAACTTATATTAGTTACGATAATGACAAAGAAAAGCTATACCATGACTGCAACAATACGTAGTTCGCCATATCCTCAAACTATTGAGCCTTTTTGATTTACAAAAATCTCATGTTGTTTTTGTAATGTATGAATGGCTTATTCTGCATTACTACAGTTGGATGTACTACAGTCTAGAGCAGGGGTGTAAAACTTAAGGCCCGGGTGTCAGAATTGGTCTGCCAGGTGCTTAGATCTGGTCCGCGGGGACACCCTGAAAACAGCAAAGGACTGGCCCGCAGTGCCTCTGCCAGCAAAAACAGAGCTTGGGAAGACTGCATGTGGCCCTTCTGAGCTCCATTTTTGCTGGCAGAGAGTTACAGGAGGCTGTCGCAGCTCTGAGCTTAGCCCATTTTTGTTAGCAGTGTTGTGGTCCACCAGCAGCCGGAGGAGGTAGCAGCAGAGTCGGACAGTGAGGCGACTGGGGAGGACATGGGTCAGTCCTGAACTCTGGAGAAGGCCCGGACGAGGGCTCTGTGTTGGAGGCAGAGATCGGGCCAGGGCCATCTGGTAGCGATGCGCAGACTCTGGAACCTCCAGAGGCGGACAGCAGAGAGGCAGAGGAACAGGAGGAGCCTATTCCTAGTGCATACATGCGAAGAGCTGCCAAAAGGCAAGAGCAGCTAAAGCAAAAAAGACTACTCGGGAGTAAAGCCAGGAGATGATTGCGCCCCCCCCCCATAAGGCTTAAAAGAGCAGCAACAGCTCTTGGGCTCTTTGTAGGAAAGCAACGTTGCTACATTGATTTCTAGTTGGCGTCTCTTGTTTCTGAACTTCGTGGGGTTTTGCCAAGAAAAGCCTTTGGCAGGGTGCCAAAGAAGTTTGTTATAAGGCTGAAGGACTTTTTCTGAAGGATTTGTTTTGGAATTAATTTGGACTAAGCTGAGAATGAAGTAATTCTTAGCTGTTCTAATAAACTACATTTGTTTAGGATTGATTGTGTCTTGTAATAACTACTTGGGCTTAGGTCACAACAGGCAGAGCGCTCGGGCTCCCACAGACGCCCCTGACATGAGTGATGTTGAGCTGGCCACACCCACCCTGGGCCCCCGAGGTCAAACACAACGCTGATGTGGCTCTCAGTGAAATTGACTTTGACACCCCTGGTCTAGAGCAAAATACCTATTCCCTTCAACCTGTTAAATAGGCATCTCTTTCAGCTAAATTTGTTGATCAATCTTAGGATGGCAATTCTTATATTTCCTAAGGACATTCTTTCCTCTGCAGATTTAAACATGTCCCAGATGAGTTGGCTATTCCTTACCAATAGACCACTGGAAATGTCTAGCCCCTGTCGCTCCTGAAAAACATTATGATGTAGGAAGTCCAGCTTGGCTCCATCTGTGAACAAGTAGCAGCAGGAAGCTCTGTTCTTTTTTGCATTTTGGAAGAACACACAAAACCAGCTGCCAGTTGCTCTGGCACAAAGGAAGATATGCCATGGCTCTATCCATCTACTAGGAAGTTAAGAGTTGTAAATGAAGTTGCGCTGAAGGATAGAATTAATTGATCCAATCAGATAAAGTAGCAAGATTATGAAATATCTAGCACGAGTACCTGTATTTGATTTCCTCCCTCTTCCTTTCTCCTATTTTGCATGTTGTGTTTTTTTTTAACTGAAAATTTGACTGTTGAAACCATTATCATAATTTGTAGAGAGTGGTTAGTAATTCTTAGACAACATATTAATGTTAATAGTTATTTCATTGTGGTATATGCATGGGGGAATAGAATTACAACATGAGTGTGCTTATCTTTATAGCATCTTCAAACTGATTTCAAGTATTTGGCTTTGGAGCTAAAGCCATAGTTTTTAAGCTTCCCAAAGATTTTATTATCTAAATGTAATTATTTCCTTTACTACATGATAAACAATTTTTTTCTTTATAGATTTGTTTTTCTAATTTTTATTTTTATTTTCTATTCTCAGTGGATGAATACATTGCTATTGCAAAAGAAAAACATGGGTACAACATGGAACAGGTAATAAACAGTTGGAAAGTGTTTAAATGTGTTCTCTCCCCTTCTGCAGCTGGGGCAGAGGTGGATTTTTTGACAACTTGGTTTATTATTTTCGGTAAATACAAAATATGGTGTAAAAGAGAAGCAGAAATAACTATAGAGACTTTCGATATGTTGATTTTGGCTTTAGGTGATTTTTATTAACCATATTACTATATTTTTAGTCTGTATGACATTTGCATATATAGAACTTTATGCAGTCATTTTAATTCTGCCTATTCAAAATGTCATGCTGGACTCTTACACAAAAATCTTGATTAAAACGTGTATGCAGAAACTAAATGAGCTCTTCCGGGAAGCTCAATAAAAGAGACAGCCAATGACAGGGCCAGTTGTGCAGCGGAAGCCGAATGATTATTTTATGTCTAAACACAGACTCCTTATATTTATTTCTGAATAATAAAAAAGAATATGCACTACCCAGATAAATGCAGAGAATTATTCCAAATAGAATGTCCATTTTAAGTTTCTTAAAAATGTCAAATTAGAATTTTTAATGGCTGCCTGGTCAGATACAGCAAGAAACAGACCTCCTGATTTATAAACAAAGCAAGGGCTAGAGTCACTTCTGAGGTTTGAGAATATTTTCGATAGAAAATTTCCAGAGAAGATTTCCTAAACAAACCTAGACCTATTTACAGTATGTTGTGAGGGGGAATGAACAATCTTCTCTTTTTTAAGCAGATCATGCCCTAGGTTTTAAGAACAGTCTTCATATGTTTTGAAACCAAATGGGTTTCAGATGGAAGGAAAACTTATTATGTACTTCTCTGCCCCGGGAACATTGTGGTGTTGAAAGGTGAAGGAAGAGCAAGCTGGTAGCCAGGCACAACTGTGCCCAATTACAGACCATCAATTTTGTGTTGCTCTAATGCCACACACTTTGTTTAAGTTATAGATAGTCCAACTCACCCATGACCTTACCTAAAATGATGTACAGCTGTTATCAAGCTCCTGTCCCTCTCTAATTTTCTTTTAATTAAAAAAAAAAATGAATTGCATTCAGCAAACTGCTAGCCTAAAGTTATATTTGCACTTAGAGCTCAGAAGAATTTCATTGACTTCAGAGATTGCAAAGACCCCACTGGATTTGCATTGTTTGGTTTGCCTTCTGTATGGATCTTCTAAGATTGACTCAACTCACCATAGCCATGACTTTGTGAGAGTACCCACTATGTGTCCTCAACAGTCCAAATGAATCTCTAACACATAAAGGTTGGAAGTTTTTAGGCAATGCACTAATACACTTGGAGGTGCTTCTTTTTAGCCTTTTTGTTTTTCTTGCCAGCTGTTCTGTTTTCCTCACTCTGAGTCGGAGCTTATTTCTCATGTAGGAGTTCTAATGTGGGGTCAGGAAAGTACTGGGGTGTGTGTGGAAGAGTAGAATAACAGAATAGATGGTAAGGGTGAATGAAAGATAATGGAAGGCTCAACAGGTCAGTAGATGGACAAATATGATAGTTTAAGTGTTTATTTGTGGACTGACTGGGGGAACAGAACTGAAGAGCATTTTCTCACATATTGACCTCACCCTCTATCAATAATGTGGTTCCCAAATATTTTCCACTAAAACAACACAGCTCTTGGCTATAAAATGTTTGCTTTCCCCTGTGTCCCTCCAGACATAAAAACAACAACTTTAATCAGTATGGTCAGTGATAAGGGATATTGGAAGCTATAGTTGAACAAAAACTGGTCCACTGTAGTATGTTTTCTCATTCTCATATAATAACGTATTATAATTCAGCCAACACAGTTTAAAGAAATAAGCCTTAGATGAATCTGAATTCCTTTATTTCTCAACTTTTAAATCTGTCTAAAGAAAAGATTATTGAGAAGGCCATCCTATTTGAAACACTGGAAAATGACCTAAGTAAAGGACCTGTAATTCCATGTTCTATGAGGCATGCCTTACTGAATATATGAAAGGGTAGGATCTTTTCCTGTGACTACTTATTATATGTAGAACACTTGCAATAAATCATGCTAAGAAAATGCCAAGATGGAAATTCCCTAGATGTTCAACAATGACAACACAATGACCTGGATAGGACCGCAGATTTTTTTAAAGCAGTAAGCCTTTTCTTTTCTTTTCTTTTCTTTTCTTTTCTTTTCTTCATAACAAAATTGGTCTGGAGGACTGGGAAACTCCAATGGCAGAGTTATCATTTCACTTTGAATTATCTGAGTCAAAGTTTTTGTCCAGGGTATCTGGATTCTCTATATGACTGCAGAAAGTAAGAATTGTTCAGCTAAATACTTTAGCTATTGACTGAAGTAGAAAATTTTACTTGAGTAAGCCTGAATGTCTGCTTAATTTTATTTAAATAAGTAGCCCCTTTTCATATATATTCATTGATTTGCAGAATTAAATAGATTTGCAGAAAATGTGTTGTGTACTAGAATAGAGCTATATTTTTGTGCTTCTCTGTACAGGAACTAACAGACTTTTGAAATTACGTTAAAATTTAGAATGGAGTGGGGTTTCCAGATATCCATTATTCACACTTCTCAAAAATTGCCCAATGAAACAGAATAGTATTTCTCTTAATTAACTAAATTAAATGCCTCCATAATATAGAACAAAAGTATTTCTTCATTAGTTTATGCTCACAATTAAAGTTGTGAGCATTTTTGAGGATTCATTGCTTTTTTGCAAAACTGGTAATTTATTATCACAGAATGTCCAGTTTTCTTACATTCAAATTGTAGGGGGCTATTTCATACAGTACATTATACTATTAAGTTGCAGATTAACAACTCAGTGATGTCTACTTCTATATCTGCTCTAGGCGTAATGTTCCAAGTCACAATGATGGCAAAACGATGCAATAATTTGCACCAGTGGCTTCAAGACATCACACACATACACACAACACATACACACACACACACACACACACCGGAAGTCCACGAATATTCACCATACAATAATGCATTGGTGGAGAAGAAAGTATTCTTCACAGCATTCAGACCCTTTTGTGTTTTTTGCAGCATTTCTAGATTGAAGTGTTCTGTATTATTCATCACTTCAAAAGAAAGCATTGTAATGTAACAGTGCTTATAAAGAGTCCTATCTCTACAAGATCACAAGTGATATTAAGAGAGAATCTCTGTGTTGCTTCCTTCTGTCACTAGTTTCGCAGAGGACAATTGGGAAGTATCTAAAACAGATCAGACCACTAAAATCTGTATTGTGATTGGCTATTTTTAATGTAAACATCCCAGAGTTATTACAGTTTTCCTTTAATTATGGGCTTTTCTTTCGTCTCCATCTTCCCCCATTGCAGGCCCTTGGGATGCTATTTTGGCACAAACATAACATTGAGAAATCCCTGGCAGATTTACCCAACTTCACCCCCTTCCCAGATGAGTGGACGGTTGAAGACAAAGTATTGTTTGAACAAGCTTTCAGTTTCCATGGGAAAACTTTTCATCGAATTCAGCAAATGGTAAGGATCGGCAAGTGTATGAGTTTGCAAGTGCAAAGGACTTAAAAACAAATGAGGGAGTTAAAATGTAATTCAACGATTAGCTTTTATTATCCAAATACATGTATCTCCCTTTTATCCTTGTTTATTATTTACAAAATTCAGCATGCAAGCACCGAATATTGATGATAGCCAGGAAAAAGTATGGCCTGAGTGAATTTGGGAGATGATAATGTGGTATATTAGAAACTTCTCATCGTACACAATAAATAGTTTCTGCATATTAGCAATATAAAGGACCATTTCATTATCAATTTTTGTAGGTCTTTAATAAAGGGAAAATAATGTCAAATTATTTTTCCATTGTTGCAAAATCAACAGTACATGGAGTGTTTTGCAGGAATGGTCTGTTAAAAGATTCCATACATGTTTGTATATCTGAAAACCTTAGCAGCAGGCCAGATTAAGCAATTTCCTGAGATAAAATTCAGAATGGTAGAAGTTTGAGATATTTAAATATCAGTTTTACTTTCATTTAATCCTATCTTTATCATCTGAGTGACAGAAGCACTGAAAACATTCTCTTTCCTCCAGATCTGTTTTTGTATGAAGATATTTTAAAGAATAAAATGTTTTATATTGATAATCACTGGAGTTTAAGGGGCATAATTGTAACTGCAAGCTGTTAATTGGATGAAGGAACCACGTTTCTTTTTTTTGTGGCCAAGACATCCCATTTAGTACTCTGCCTTTAAGGACATTTTCCAGTTCTTCAAACCAGCAAATTGGTTCGTTCTGGGTTTTTGAATGTTTTAAAGAGTTAAAGAATTGTGCTCCTGATATCCATAAAACAATCTCATTCAAGACTAAGCTGTCCCTCTTCTAATTTGATTTGAATATCTGTGCATGGTTGGATTCCATGGTTTAAATTACCCCTTCCATCCCTGTGATTCTATGATGTGACCTATGCTTCTCCTGCTGATTTGCCTTCTGATAGCATACAGCTAGTCCTTTAACAGGCAGGAAATAATCTTATGGCATAAATTTTTTTTGTTATAAGAGTTAGGGCTATGTAGACTTTTTATGAAAAAAAATGATGCTACTGGAAGAAAAGGGATGTCTTATGACACTCTATTTAACACATTCCAAATAAAAAAATGATTTCTTGGTCACTAGAAAGAAAACTATTCCATACTGGATTACTCTTCTAGTATTTTTCTTTCCCAGTACAACTTTCTGGACAAGCAAGTAGTAATTGAATTCAGGCAGTCCTTCAAATCTTGGTCTGGAAGATAAATGAAGTGGAAGCAGCACTTCCACTTCTCTGAGACATGCCTTTACTTGCTTTTTACTGTTTAAGAGTTACTTTTGTTTGTCATAATGTCTACATTTGCCTGGGGCAGCATATCGGCTCAGTGGTTAAGACGCTGGGCTTGTTGGCTGAAAGTGCTCTGTGACGTCATGATGGCCACATGACCGCAGAAATATCTTTGGTTGATACTGGATCAATGCCCTTGAAATGGAGATGAGCACCACTCCCTATAGTCAGCATTGATTATTGGAGTACGATCTGCAGGGACTCCTTTACCTTTTTGTTAAACCTACATTTGCCATCTATATTTAGAACTGTATGTATTGGAAATGACTTAGGAGCTAGAATTCCTATAATTGGAATGTGCAGAATGTCAAATAGGCAACTGCCATCTCTCACATCTCTCAAGTGTAAAGCAAAGATGAAACATGAAAGAAAGAGGGACCAAAATTAAGGATGCATAAGATGAGACAGCAGCCTTACCGATCAACTGTTGTAGCAGAGTTTCAGATGAATCGTGTCTTCAGAAGCTTCATTCTAGTTCTTATATCCTATGGGAATCTGAGAGTATGCATTTAGGTACGTGTGCTTCTTGTTCAGCATCTACTACGGGTAGTCCTCGACTTACAATCTCAATTGAGCCCCAGATTTCTGTTGCTAAGTGAGATATTCATTAAGTGAGTTTTGTTCCATTTTACAACCTTTCTTGCCAGAGTTGTTAAGTGAATCTGGCTTTGCTTGTCAGAAGGTCACAAAAGGGGATCATATGATCCTGGGATATTGCATCTGTCATAAATATGAGACAGTTGCCAAGCATCTGAATTTTGAATATGTGACCATGGGGATGCCACAACAGTCATAACTGTGAAAAACGGTAATAGTCTCTTTTTTCAGTGCAACTCTGAATGATCACTAAATGAACTGTTGTAATTCGAGGACTATCTGTACCATATATTTTATTTTGTTACAGAATTCACACACAAAATGGTCTAGAATAAAAAAATAGGCAGAGTTGGAGATGAATTCTCTGACAGCAATAGGATGCTCTGTTTGAAATCCAAGATACTAATTGCCAGCTTCTGCTCATATTGGATCATAGGTCAGAAGCATCACTATTGGACACATTATCGCTATGTGTGCTTTGTCAACAGTTATTTTGTGTTCCCCAGCTTCCTGACAAATCAATAGCAAGCTTGGTAAAGTTTTACTACTCCTGGAAAAAGACAAGAACCAAAACAAGTGTCATGGATCGTCATGCACGAAAGCAAAAAAGAGAAAGGGAAGAAAGGTAAGCAGAGGCAATTGTGAATATGCACTTCACACTTAACTTTTGATGAAATATTGAAGGCTTTTATGCTCTATATGCACAGAACTCCTGTTATCAATCAGATTACAGCCAAGTAGCTGATCTAATCTGACAGTTAGAGTGGAACTTTGTTTTTAAAGATCCACATAATTCTAATGGTTATTTCCCATGAGTTTAATAATGTTCACTTTCTTTTGCATGAAGAATTAAAATATAGCAGCAACTTTTGAAGAATCTCTGAGGGCTGCAGGCAAGGCTTTTAGGACCCGTTTGAAATGATGGAACCATAATAAAATATAACAAAAATCTGTAAAACAAATCATGATGGCGGAAACTCACATCTTATATATTAAAATGAGATCACATACCATCCTTACCAGTGCATCTTCAAGACCAATGACTTAAATATGGTTAAAGTTGCTGGAGAGACATTTGCTGTAGTAGATAAAAGTCTACCAAAGTCTACACCAAACTGGTGCCCTCTAGGTCATATGAGGATAGTAGGTTGGGGAAATCTGGATTATGCTACAGTAATTTTGTTGTGCTTCTTTTTTTTTTTTTTGTTCAAAGCTAGCTCTTTGAAAATTAACACACAGTAAGGCTATCTCGCTTTTCAGGGCAGGCAAAAGAAAAGAGCTTGTAAACTGCTGACATTTTGGGTACAAATGCTGCTTTGTTTGTCTCCATCAGATATTTTTTAATAAAAATTCCAAGCTTTATTTTGTATCTTATTCCATTCTAGTCGTAAATAAGAATATAATTACTGTATAAGAATGTGTGTCTAAGGTTCCATGTTTTATACAGTAATTGTACCTGTGCTATCATTTCCTGAAATAAACATAATTACCATGTCGACTTTAAACTTCTTAGAAATTTGGGAATATGTATTGATTTTTATGATCATGTATACAGATGTTAGAAAAATAGTCTTCTATAATTCACACGTGCTTAGGCTTATTGTGGTGAGCAGTGTAATGCTGATATATTGGTAGTTTTCCTGGTTGAACACAGCACTAGCTGAGTGGTTTTATTTGTAACCTAATTCATGGAAGGACATCATATATTTGATGTTCATATTCATTTTAATTGCAGAGACTATATGCTTGAGTATGGTGCAGGAAGGATTATTTGTTGAATATAAACATCAAATATGTGATGTCCTTCCATGAAGTAGGTTACAAATAAAACCACTCAGCTAGTGCTGTGTTCAACCAGGAAAACTACCAATATATCAGCATTACACTGCTCACCACAATAAGCCTAAGCACAAGTGTGAATTATAGAAGACTATCTTTCTAACATCTGTATACATGAAGGGGACGCGGTGGCTCAGGGGCTAGGATGTTGAGCATGTTGATCGAAAGGTCGACATCTCAGCAGTTCGAATCCCTAGTGCTGCCGTGTATCGGGGTGAGCTCCCGTTACTTGTCCCAGCTTCTGCCAACCTAGCAGTTTCAAAAGCACATAAAAATGCAAGTAGAAAGAATAGGGACCACCTTGGTGGGAAGGTAACAGCATTCTGTGCGCCTATGGCATTGAGTCATGCCGGCCACATGGCCACGGAGACGTCTTCGGACAGCGCTGGCTCTTTGGCTTTGAAACAGAGATGAGCACCGCCCCCTAGAGTTGGCAACGACTAGCACGTATGTGCGAGGGGAACCTTTACCTTTACCTTTATGTGCTTGAGTATGGTGCAGGAAGGATTACTTGTTGCTCCATTCCTCCCAAACAAAATGCAACAAAATGTATTCGCTAAAGTCTTATGTAGAACTGCTTTCAATAATACAAACAAATTTATTATGTATTATCCAGAACATTGATTCAGGATCCCAATTGGTATTGAATTGCCCACGTGGATTGTCAGCAGGTTTAACTCAACCAATTTGGATTTTCTGGTGGATGGAACCCTTGTTCTAGGCTTTGTTATGATTTTCCCCCATATTATTTTTCCAGTCATGTGTTCTATTCCTGGGCCAAAAATGCTCTATATGAAAAGAGCTCTGTGAATTGTTGCTCAAACATCTTTTTTTTTTTTTTTTTTTTTAATAAAAAGTTTTATTTTTACAATCATATCAAATAATTCATCCAATGTACAGTTATATACAATTAGTCGGGCTTGCCCAGTCACCACCACCCTTTTTAACACTCTTCCCTCTTCTACCTTCTTTTACTTTCCAAACCTTCCTCTCCTTCTCTTATCTACATCCACTCCTCCCTCCACCCTACACCTTCCTTCTCCCTCTACTATCCCTCTTCCTTCCTCTTCTCCTCTTTCCTACCTCCTACTCTCTCTTTTCTCCTTCCCCACCGTTCTAAAATGGTAACTATGCAGACCCGACCCTACATTAATTATATTTCTTCAATAATCCCTGTACATTAACCATCACTCCATCTCTACCAAACCCCCAATTCCCTCCCCTTACCCCCACCCCCACCCCGACTTCCCAGAACAAAAGGCTATCTCGCTTTTCAGGGCAGGCAAAAGAAAAGAGCTTGTAAACTGCTGACATTTTGGGTACAAATGCTGCTTTGTTTGTCTCCATCAGATATTTTTTAATAAAAATTCCAAGCTTTATTTTGTATCTTATTCCATTCTAGTCGTAAATAAGAATATAATTACTGTATAAGAATGTGTGTCTAAGGTTCCATGTTTTATACAGTAATTGTACCTGTGCTATCATTTCCTGAAATAAACATAATTACCATGTCGACTTTAAACTTCTTAGAAATTTGGGAATATGTATTGATTTTTATGATCATGTATACAGATGTTAGAAAAATAGTCTTCTATAATTCACACGTGCTTAGGCTTATTGTGGTGAGCAGTGTAATGCTGATATATTGGTAGTTTTCCTGGTTGAACACAGCACTAGCTGAGTGGTTTTATTTGTAACCTAATTCATGGAAGGACATCATATATTTGATGTTCATATTCATTTTAATTGCAGAGACTATATGCTTGAGTATGGTGCAGGAAGGATTATTTGTTGAATATAAACATCAAATATGTGATGTCCTTCCATGAAGTAGGTTACAAATAAAACCACTCAGCTAGTGCTGTGTTCAACCAGGAAAACTACCAATATATCAGCATTACACTGCTCACCACAATAAGCCTAAGCACAAGTGTGAATTATAGAAGACTATCTTTCTAACATCTGTATACATGAAGGGGACGCGGTGGCTCAGGGTCTAGGATGTTGAGCTTGTTGATCGAAAGGTCGACATCTCAGCAGTTCGAATCCCTAGTGCTGCCGTGTATCGGGGTGAGCTTCCGTTACTTGTCCCAGCTTCTGCCAACCTAGCAGTTTCAAAAGCACATAAAAATGCAAGTAGAAAGAATAGGGACCACCTTGGTGGGAAGGTAACAGCATTCTGTGCGCCTATGGCATTGAGTCATGCCGGCCACATGGCCACGGAGACGTCTTCGGACAGCGCTGGCTCTTTGGCTTTGAAACAGAGATGAGCACCGCCCCCTAGAGTTGGCAACGACTAGCACGTATGTGCGAGGGGAACCTTTACCTTTACCTTTATGTGCTTGAGTATGGTGCAGGAAGGATTACTTGTTGCTCCATTCCTCCCAAACAAAATGCAACAAAATGTATTCGCTAAAGTCTTATGTAGAACTGCTTTCAATAATACAAACAAATTTATTATGTATTATCCAGAACATTGATTCAGGATCCCAATTGGTATTGAATTGCCCGTGGATTGTCAGCAGGTTTAACTCAACCAATTTGGATTTTCTGGTGGATGGAACCCTTGTTCTAGGCTTTGTTATGATTTTCCCCCATATTATTTTTCCAGTCATGTGTTCTATTCCTGGGCCAAAAATGCTCTATATGAAAAGAGCTCTGTGAATTGTTGCTCAAACATCTTTTTTTTTTTTTTTTTTAATAAAAGTTTTATTTTACAATCATATCAAATAATTCATCAATGTACAGTTATATACAATTAGTCAGGCTTGCCCAGTCACCACCACCCTTTTAACACTCTTCCCTCTTCTACCTTCTTTTACTTTCCAAACCTTCCTCTCCTTCTCTTATCTACATCCTCCTCCCTCCACCCTACACCTTCCTTCTCCTCTACTATCCCTCTTCCTTCCTCTTCTCCTCTTTTCTACCTCCTACTCTCTCTTTTCTCCCTCCCCACCGTTCTAAAATGGTAACTATGCAGACCCGACCCTACATTAATTATATTTCTTCAATAATCCCTGTACATTAACCATCACTCCATCTCTACCAAACCCCCAATTCCCTCCCCTTACCCCCACCCCCACCCCGACTTCCCAGAACAAAATGCAGGGTATCAAAACTAACAATCATAATCCAAAATAATTCCTAAATTATAATCTTTAGTCACACCACTCTTAGTCACACTCTCAATTCCCCTCTCCTTCAAAAATATATCTAATACAAAATATTTCCTAAATTTACTCATATGCTATTCGATTTTTTTTTTTTATCTGATACTTATTTTAAATATAATCAATCCACATTTTCCATTCTAAAATATATTTTTCTAGTATATAGTCTTTCAAGTAAGCGGAGATTTTTGTCATCTCTGCCAGATTTGATACTTTGAGTGTCCATTCTTCGATTGTAGGTAATTCTTCTTTCTTCCAATACTGAGCAATCAAAAGTCTTGCGACTGTTATTAAGTTCAAAATCAATTTAGTCTCTATAGCTGTATAGTCCATAATTATTCCTAGTAAAAAGAACTGGAGTAAACTTAATCTTCTTTTCAAAATATTCTGCATGATCCACCAGCCTTTAATCCAAAATACTTTAACTTTTTTACAAGTCCACCATATATGGTAATAAGTAGCATCTTCACAATCGCATCTCCAACATTTAGCAAGATCTAATATGTGTTTCTTGTAAACAGGTAATGTCATTTTTAAATTATTTCAAATAATGAAATACTTTCCTTCTCTTCTGCGGTGAATTCAGGCCATTAACATTCCAAGATAATAGTTTAATTGCCATTATCGGCCAAAGGAAACTTTTGGAACACCAGCCGCAAATCACATTTTACTTTAGGCCTTGCTCCTCCCACTGTTTCCATTGTAGTAGTTGCCAGTTGTTGTTGTGCCTTCATCTCTTGTTCCTTGCGTTTAGCAGCAGCTCTAGTCAGCCTTTGTTCTTTTGAATCTAAACCCGTCGTAGGTATTTCCAACACTTGTAATAAATCTTCTTCCATCACAATCTGTTCTTGTACCTGCTTCACTTCTCTTCCTTCACTTCAGCCTCACTTCTTCTAGCTTCCAATGGGGGAAGACTTCCAACTTTTAATACCTCAACATAAAATTCTCTTGCTTTTCCAACCGTATTGAAACGATGTACTTTCCCTGCATAATATACTATTATACCAGTTGGAATATCCCATCTATATTCAATCTGATGTTTTTTAAGTTCATTCACCAGGAAGGCAAATTCCTTCCTAGCACTTAACATTTTGGTGGAATTTCCTTTAATATCAAAATATCTTGACCAGCAATCTGAATCTTCTCCCCTTATATGAAGCTTGCAAAATCTGATTTCTCACTGTTCTGTTTGTAAAATAAATAACAACATCCCTTGGCAACTTTTTTGCCTTGCTATCCAAGAATTCACGATATATTTTATCAATTTGATAAGCCACATCTGCTGGACGAGCTGCTAATATCTCAGCAAATACTTCAGAAAAATTTCCTTAAATTCTCTTCCTTATTTTCTTTCAAACCTCGAATTCTAAGAGCAAATTCCATATTTCTATATTGTATCAAAACTATTTCATCCTCTGTTTTTCCATTTTACTTTGAAATTCATCCATTTTATTTTCTAATTTTAAATTATGTTGCTTAATTTCTTCAACCTCCTCTTCCAATAAAATCACATTCGTTGCCAAACTTTGTACTGCCATTACAAATCCTTCTTTAACTTCTTTATTTCCCACTTGAATTTCTGATATCTGCTCTTTCATTTCAGACATCTCATCAGTTATTACTTTAAATTTTTCTTCTATAAAGCCTTTTAAGTTCTCTTGTAACGCCTCTAAATTCAATGTTCTAGTCTCTGCTGTATGAGCTGGAGGCACCAGCTGATAAAGTTCCAGAGCTCTTTGTTACAGTAGACTTTAATTGTTTGGCTGCCATCTTCTATAAAATTATTTATTTATTTATTTCCAACTTAATATTCACTTTAAATCTTCTTAACCTCTAAAACACAGTCTTTTAAAGCAGTATTTAAAAAATCTCCCTAGATTCTATCAGCAGGCAGCAAAGAGTTAAAGCAGCAAGTAACATGCAAATTACCAACTGCAGAGGCACACGCTGAAAGTATCACTTTCGCTTTCCACTCGTTAACTTGTTAACAATTCGCCTCCATTTTCTTGCTGTTTTCAAGCTTGTTACAAAGTATCGGGGAATCGGCTTGGCTACTTGCTTAAAGTTCTCCCACTTTCGTTCTGTCCGGTATAATCCTTTATTGTCCAAAATAAATCTCGGCGTTTGGTCGTGGTGATTGGTTCCGCCAAAGCAGAAGAATCCTCGGATCTGGAGCACTTGGTTACTGGAGGAACTTAACCCTTCAAACCCCTTTTTCTCAGGGGCTTTAGGGAAATTCAACCTCTGCCCTCAGCTCACCCCTTCTCCTTCTCCCGAAGAGGGGGTTTTCCGAACCGCTGGGCAGCAGATTTAAGCTGTCCTAGCGATTCCACATAATCCAGAGGTTGGTGATCATAAAGATCACCGCCATCACCTACGGTGCCAAACCGGAAGTCCGTTGCTCAAACATCTTTATAGAGTATATTTAAGGGTCTTTGATTAGTCTGAATAACTTAAGATATGAACAAACTCCTTGCTATGCAGTGTTCCTTTTTTTCCTTTGTATCAATGCATCAGTCAACTTGTATCTCCAATAAACAAATTCTTGTTCATCTAAACTATGATAATCAGCTTTGGAAGAAACCAGGATATTAAAAAGTGTTTTAAATGTTGGTTTAAGGACCTAGATTGTTGTGGGAGTTGGTATGGGATATAATGTTTAATTTGACTTCTGTATTTCATCTTATCTTCATTATCTTCACACCATGAAGAGTGGGAAGGGGAACTTTATCTGGAGGATTAAATATTAGTTATGATCAAGAACAGTCATAACCTTTTTTAATAAATCTTAAAAATTTATCACAGGCAAAAGACTTAGTCATTTGTATTTTTAATTCTGAGTAATAATTATATCAATGCCTTTTTCATGGCAATTGAAGGGTAGCATCATATAACCAAAATTTTGAATGGGAATCAACTTAATAAAACTTGACTGTCTCCTGTGGGCTTTTTTCGCATGTATTCTGCTCATTATGTAGAATTAAATTAGTCTCATAAATTTAATTTGATTTACAAGCAGTTTGATATAGTTTTGGTCTTAAAGAATCCATGAAGATTTGCCAGAACTTGGACTTTATATTAATACTGTGTTCTCTCAGTGCAGGAATATTGATTCAAAATACTTTGAGAGCTTGTTGCTATGGAGATGGTGATTCCATTTGTACAGTTTTGGGAAAGGGGCCAACCTGGCACATGTATGCTTGCATTCATAAACTACATAAACTGCAGGCTTAGTATGTACTTGGTTTGGTAATTGAAAGCCACATTCAGCAAATGAGGAGCAGCAAGGTACAAATATTTTTAACATTAAATAAGCTTGCAAGAGGTCTGTTTCTGATTTAATTTCTCGATAGCTGAAACAAGCCAGTTTATCTGAAAACAAATATTGAAATTGGCACTGTTGTCCCTAAGATTGTAACCTGTCATGTATGGTTGCCAATCACTGAAGGAAAAATCTGTGTAGAATTGATAATTATACTGTTTCTTTTAATACTAATAAACACATCTTCCTATATCGTTGAATTGACACTTCCTTTCATCGGTAAGAATACCTAAAAATATCACAAAACAAGATTCCTAATAGGCAGGTCAGGACACATATTTTCTCAGATTACTAATATAAGAGTTAGAACACAAAGTAGAAGTGGAAAAGTAAGCCATTTGGGGATTTAAATTTTAATAGATTAAATTCTTTGCATTTGCTAAAATATGGATGATAGTTAAGTACCACATTAAACTATTGTTCAAATTTTGAACAATTACCTCTTTTGTAATTTCTTTAGGCTTTTGGAACAGAATTGATATTCCTGTTTCCGATAATATGTTTTGTGTTTATTGATTATATTTCTTTGTTAAGGTTATTTGAATTGCTTCTCCATGAGAATTCTTGGAAGTTGAAGGTGTAACAGATGAATCCAGTGACTCGTGGAGCTGAAAATCTGTTGAATCCACTGCTTAGTGCAGGGATTCTAGTTAAGTTCTCTAGTATATGGCTTCCAGCAGTGTCTCCCTCAGTAATTAGATCTATTATACAGCTGTTCATACCATTGAGACTTTGATTTATAAATTAATATACATCTGCCTTGTATTTCTCACCAAACAAGTATCCTGAGAAATAAAACACCTGGATAGTTACATGTTGCATTCTATTATATTTAACTTCTTGTAAATTTAGAACCATGGTTCAAAAATACCAATTCCCCCACTACCACATTCCCTACTTACTAAGCTCACAGATATTGGTTATTGCAGGGGAAAATGGCAGATTTAAACAGTATTCTGTGCTTTCATAGATCAACAGGCAAAGTTTAGTCATTGCTGCCCATATGAGTCCAGTAGGACAAGACTAAAAAAAATTTGCCCAGATTAAATTTCAGAATTATTTTAGTTACAGCTATGGTCTCTAACCATAATCTATAAACAATTCTGCAAATGCATGCAAATACAAGTAGTCTAAATTAATCCAGACTGTAGAAACAAAAACTCCTGTTTGTCTAAAAAGGAATGTGCAATTCTTGATTTTTTATTTTATAGCCAGTCACTCTTCAGGTTCTTCAAATTGCTCTTGAGGAGGCAACTTGGAAAGAAAAAAAAGGCTATTTATTTATCAAATTTCTATACTGCCCATTACCCTTGCAATAACAGCAATTGATGAAATTTGCAGTTTGAAGGCATAGCTCTATAATTACAATGTGAATAATACCAATAGTGGAATAGGGACATTGATTCTCCACTCAGATAGAATGTAATCCTGCATATGTATTAGTTCATTTCACCTTCTTCATTGTGGTGGCAATCATAATGATTACACAGCTCTTTAACAATCAGTTTCCAAACAGAAATACATGAGCCTTTCCTTTTAAAATGTTATCCTTTTTAATTTATTTATTTTATTCAAAGGAAGAGAGAGAAGCCCATAAAGAACATCTTGATGTACTAAATGAAGTTTAGCTTTACAGTTTTACATCACGTGATGGAGTTAATTTACCTAAATGTTTACTGAACAATTGGAAAAAGAAAACTAAACATGTAAATTATCAGCAAGATGATGGCCTCTTCATAGATTGTGATGGGCCATGCAGTGCAATTCATATTCAATTTCACAGTCTATGGTTGCTTGTGAATGACTGGCCCAAAATCACCCAGTGCCAAGGGTGGACTAGAACATGTGTTTTCCCCCGTCTCAATCTAGCACCTTATTCACAATACTACACTGTGTCTCATTAACTAATATATAGAGTTAATATATTAATACACACAAACATAAACACACACTCTAATAAATTAGTTTACACTCTAAAATAGTTTTTACAAGCAGAAATCCTGGTCAGAAATGGTTGTTTAAATTTTATGAGTTCTTCAGAATATTATATATAACATTATGTTCTGTCTGGAACATCCTGCCCCTTTGGCCTGAAGACCAGGGTCTGCCGGTTGGCCTGGGGGCCCAGTAGGGCAGTACATCATTGGAGATGGCTGCTGGACTGACCCCACATCCCCCTTCTACACTTCCTGCTCCCCTTTCATTAATCTTTAAAATGTCATATTATCACATGTTTTATCATCCCCCCCATTATATTGTTGTACACTGCCCAGAGTAGCCCCACAATGAGATGGGCAGCAAATAAATTTAATAAGTAAATTACATAAGTGAGAGATCAATATGAATTATTCAGTGATAATAGAATCTGTAATATGGATTTCTATTGTCCCCGTTTTTGATTCCAAACTGCTAGTACATAATTCAAAAGAACATAAGAAACAACAAAATCTGAATACTTGCAAAGTAGAATCAGGATGTGAAAGGGTACCAGCCACATTATATGAACCACTCTTCTGTCTTGAGTATCATATCCTTAAGAATGAGCTGACTTCTTTCTAAAAAAACACAGATATGCAGTAGAAGCAAAGTAATACATTTTGTTTAATTAATTATTCTATAGAAATATGGTATATATAATGATCTTTCATTATGTTCATGTGCTGGAAATGTTAATTTGTTATTCTGTGCCTCTTTTATAAGCTGATTATTTTATATTGGAGCCAGTTTGGTACAGTAGTTAAGGCATCAGGCTAGAACCAGGAGACTATGAGTTCAAGTCCCATCTTGGGCACTTAGCTAGTTATATGATGCACATTCTTTTTCTCATCAAAGTGCAAAATATAGATTCC
Source organism: Ahaetulla prasina (assembly GCF_028640845.1). NCBI lineage: Eukaryota > Metazoa > Chordata > Lepidosauria > Squamata > Colubridae > Ahaetulla > Ahaetulla prasina. The sequence continues at coordinate 338,930,009 of NC_080539.1, forward strand.
AGAATGGCCCAAAAGTCAAAACATGCTATTTTATTAAGCTGAAAAAGAAAATATAATGTACTATATAAACATAAATGTTAAATTCTTTGATAATGGAAATTTCCTGTTTGAAAAATAGAAGGACATTGTCACAAATAAATATCAATATCATTTGTTTTTAAAGTATTAATTTTGCCCCAGTTACTCAGTCTAAGTAAAATTAGTGTTGAAGATCACTTCCAAAACTGAAATTGTGTACGCCTTCTTTGGAATTTCAGATTTTCTTCATCTCTTCTACTGACTAAGAAACAATCCAGTATTTTCTGCCTGTCTATCCTTTCTCTTCCCATGTATTTTGCAATTAAAGGTTAGGCCCATTTTTAAAAATACAAATAAAAATGAATTGTTAAGTTAGTACAGTGATGAAGTAAGATAGGGAAAAGTGGTGCTAAATTGTTCATTTATGAAGGCTAATATTAGTTAAGCTTAACCTTTAACTATTTCCTTCTTAACCACTGCTGTATGAGTCATTACCTGTTTTCATATTGGACTGAAAATCTAAATAAGAGCTTTAAAAGAGCAGCAGTAAAAAAATACAAATATTGTAGGTTGTGGAAGCAATTATAAAAGAGATTAATTGCCGATAACTGTTTATATCATATAGGCTTCTGCAAAATCTTTTTAATTTCATGGGTTGTTGGAAAGGTATGCCTGTTCATTGAATCTGAACCTTTCACGTATATTACAAATAGAGCTGTTACATTTCTTGTGCTTATGAATGCTCCCTTCAACAGTATATCTAGGATAAAAGTGCTGTCTCATGGATAGAATATATATAATTTTAATGTAAAATACAGTTCAGGATAAAGATTAAATTAACTTAGACAAGTGCTGCATCTTCCTCAGATTTTGAGGCATCCCTGAAAACATTTAGTATGCCACCTCTGAAAAGTTCAAAATATAGCCATCTCTTTAACTGAAGCTGTTAGTGGATTGAAATAGTCAATTAATCACGTTAATCCAGTACTTCTCAATTATTTTCTGTCATGCCCCCCTAGGAAGAAGAAAACATTTTTCGCACCCCCCCGCACAACTGTAAACACGGGGCTTAGCTTGTTATGACAGTGTTTGCCGAGGTCAAACGCGCCCCCCTTTACGGAGCCTCACGCCCCCCCTGGGGGGCCCGCCCCACTATTTGAGAAGCACTGCGTTAATCTCAATGTAATAATCAGCAAAAAAAAAAAACACCTAGCAAGACTGTCCATAAGCAATAATTTATTATTTTAAACAAAATTGCTAGTGTTGGTAAATTCTAGAGGTTTAACTACCTAGTTTGGTTGTGTATAACACTTATTATTTGTTTTTTTAGGTCAAATTTGGTCTCATGGAAAGCTCCTTTTTATCAGATGAGATTATTGGTCTTTTTAGCCCAGTGTTTGGATTCTTGAGCTAGGACACTGATAATTAAAAGTCAAGAGTTATTTGATCCTTTAATGTTTCTCAACCATGGGAACCAGAAGATATTTGCTTCTGAGAATTGAAGTGCACACATATTCAAATTCCCAAGGTTGAGAAACACTGCTTCAAATCAAGATGCTAGGAATTATATCTAGAATGCGTTTACTAGATGATTCTGAACTTGAAAAGAAACAAATGATTTTGAAAAGATTATCATTACGTCAACTAAACTTCTAGAGTTTTCAATTTATTTATTTCAATAAAAAAACCTTCAAGATTAGATCAGTTTGGGGGGGGATTAGATTTAACTTTTTGCTGAATTATATGAGAAAATGGAATTGATTATTGTATATAAACTTTGGTTTTATCAAGCATGGGATATAGCAAAATGATTATTCTCTTAAAATCAAACAGCAGTGCTACCAAGGACTTAAATCTTAAACTAATTATATTTGCTTTCTTTCTTGATTTTTGAATTGGCTCTCTGTCAACAGAGTGTGTGTTTTATTCCATTAACATCAATAGGAGCCTTGGTGGGGGATCTAGGACAACTTGCCCCGGGGCAATTCGCCATGGCCAATTTGCCAGAGAACAACTTGCCACAGGATGCAAAAGAAGAGATGAAATGTGAATGACCAAAATTAAAATAATTTAAAATGTTATTTTAAATAATTAAATAAAATTGTTGAATTATCCTGTGACGAGTTTTCCTACGGCAAATTGGCAGCGGTGACTTGGCTGTGCGAGTTGTCCTGTTCTGTCTGGTGGCTCAGTGGTAGACTGCAGTATTGTAGGCTAACTGTCCACAGCCTGGAATCCGATTCTGAAGGGTTGACTCAGCTTTCCATTCTTCCTAGGTTGATAAAATGAGGGCCCAGATGGGGGGAAATATGTTGACATTGTAATACGCCGAAAGACTATAGTAAAGCACTGTGGGGTGGTCTATAAGTCTAAGTTCTATTGCTACTGCTATTGATAATAGTGGAAAGACAGGCTAATATTACTCTGTGTCAAGATTTAATTTTGCCTTTAAAAACACAACTGTTCCATACATATTTGATCATATGCTTTGTTGTTGTTTTTTTCATTTTGGAAAGCAAGCAAAAGTATGTCTGAAAAATGAGGCTGGAGGGGAATTAAGGTTTGTTAGTAAATTATCTGCAATTTATATCTGGCTTCACAATTTCAACAAATAGATTTTTCTAAGAAATAACACACTGAGGTTGTTTTTTCTCCAAAAATACTTCTGAAACCAAAATATATGTAACTTTCATCATACTTTCTTGACATAGACTTATTTTTATTGGCACTACTGATGCATCTGTCGTGTTTAAATTTGCCTTATCTTACCTTTAAAAGCTTTTTCACTTTTAATAGTTACAAAAATAAAATAACAATGAAAATATCTAAACTTGATATATTAAAGTTTACTAACTTTATTAATACTGAATTTCATTACACAGAAATTCCAAAAATTGCTGAAACAGTAGATGTTCAACAAAGATCACCATTATGTAGAAAACCATCCTTTAATCACAGCACGTCACTCAATTGTACCTGTGGATATTGCTGCTCACTGGCTGGGCAAGTATATGCAGAGCATGAGGAAGTTCTGAGTACAGATAGTCCTTACCTTATGACCACAGTGGAGCCTAGAATTTTGGTCGTAATTCATTGCAGTCATAAGCTGATGCACCACATTTTATGATTTTTACAATTGTCATAAAGTGAATTAACATGGTTAAACAAATCCAGCATTTTCAGTGGGTGTTTTTTGCCAGAAATTGGGAAAAAAAGTCACAAATTGAAGGGGTCCTTAGTGCTCTCTGAGTTTGGTTGTTTTCTTGCAGACATTTCCTTACCCAAACTAGGTAACATGGTCAGTGCTGATGATGTTACCTAGTTTGAGTAATGAAATGTCTATAAGAAAACAACCAAGCTCAGAGAGTACCAAGGATCCCTCATTTCAACCCTGAGCTTCAAATATTCTTTTTTAAAGTCAGAAATTGCAGTCACATGACTGGGAGATGCTGCAACCGGTTATAAATGCAAGCCAATTGCCAACTATCCAAAATGCAATCATGTAACCACAGGGCCAGGGTACAGCAGTCGTACCTTTGAGGATAGGTTGTAAGTAGCTTTTTTGAAGTTGGTTGTAAATTTAAACGGGTTAAGTGACTGGGTGTAAGTCAAGGACTGTCTGTATCCTACAGCTTTCCAAGTGCAAGCAAGGAAGCTTGCACACACAGCTGGAGCTCTCTTGAAACTTGCCTGTGACAGGCAGAACAGGAACATATTTGAACAATGATCCTGCTCTGCATATATAAATCTCCCTATCAATTAGGACAATGTTAAAATTTGCTTATGACACCCCCACCTCCCAACCCCAAGTAGTTATCAGTGACAGTTTGAGAACTTCTGGCTTATGTAGATAACAATGTAATATTTCATCCTTGGGGTGAAATAACCCAGTCTACAAACAGAAAAGTTTCTGGTGTATGAGTCTTCATTAAAATATATACATGCATTGTAGAAATTCATAGATACAATCCATAAAACAATGCAACAGTTCATAATAAGTAATAAACAGTATAATCAAATGAGATTAAATATCAGATTGAACATAAATATTTTAAGTATATAACTGAAGTGTAATAATGTTAATTCAAGCTTTATTTCTACGGACGGGGTGGTGATAGTGTTCAATAGACTAGGGTACCACAACAAAAAGGCTTAATTCTTTACTGAATAACAAATGAATACCACTATATATACATGGGTTGGGCAGAAATATACTGCAAAATGGCTTAGTAGTAGCAATCAATAATCTATCTTTTCATTGGAAATTATGAGCAATCCCTTCCATAGAAAAATAGGAAATGTAAGTTCTTGAACAGGCCTGTCAAACTGGCAGCCTGTGGGTCGGATGTGTCATGCGCAGGTCATACCCACCCTGGCTCTGCAAAGGCAAAAAACATCTCAATAAGTCACGCTACATCACGTGATATGATTGAGTTTGACGCCTGTGTTCTAGAAGTATCCTGGTATGGATTGATTCATACTGTATTCTAATTAATTATAATTTTAGGGAAATGCTTGAATCCTGATTCCCAGTTCTGTTGGGCCTTATGGGTTAATATCAGAACTTTAGACCTGAGCATGTGGTAAATTCAGCCTTGGCAGTTCTTTTATCAGACATGTTATAGCAATCTGTATATATAATATTGTTGATATTACATAAAGTATCCTCACAGTAGACTTACGGCAAGATTTTGCACTAGCTGGATAAACAGGATAATATGATAACGACAATGATGATATAAATAACCATTTTGTTATAAATAGCTATTTGCCAAGGTTCTATTTTTCAGCCATTTATGGTCATACCATGATCTACTATGATAATTATCCAAGTGCAATATTTAAAGTAGCAATTTACTTTGTGGTAATGATAGTTTTAAAATGGTTATTAATCCTCTATACAGGTCCATATACAGCAGATTAAAAATCTAAATAAATAAAATATTCCAATCAGGGGCTACTTATCCTCTCAGATTCAGCATTGTTTCTGTTTCTTGATACTGGACTATTATTTCTTACTTATTATTAACCAAACATATTCTTCTCAGCCAAAAGAAACACATACGCATAACTGGGCATATTGTTGAACATATGCTCCCTAGCAGGTATAATCTGACATTTATAAAAATGAAGAAGAGAACATATGTGATTTTAATAAATAGGCCATTCCACAGGAAGACATTTATTCATTTTGTTTTTTTGTTGTTTGTTTTATTAGATTTATAGACTGCCAGAATTGAAAGACTTAGTAGAATAGAATAGAATAGAATAGAATAGAATAGAATAGAATAGAATAGAATAGAATAGAATTTTTATTGGCCAAGTGTGATTGGACACACAAGCAATTTGTCCTGGTGCATATGCTCTCAGTGTACATAAAAGAAAAGATACGTTCATCAAGGTACAACATTTACAACACAACTGATGATCAATATATCAATATAAATCATAAGGATTGCCAGCAACAAAGTTACAGTCATACAGTCATAAGTGGAAAGAGATTGGTGATGGGAACGATGAGAAGATTAATAGTAGTGCAGATTTAGTAAATAGTTTGACAGTGTTGAGGGAATTATTTGTTTAGCAGAGTGATGGCCTTCGGGAAAAAACTGTTCTTGTGTCTAGTTGTTCTGTTGTGCAGTGCTCTATAGCATCGTTTTGAGGGTAGGAGTTGAAACAGTTTATGTCCTGGATGTGAGGGATCTGTAAATATTTTCACGGCCCTCTTCTTGATTCGTGCAGTATACAGGTCCTCAATGGAAGGCAGGTTGGTAGTTACAATAGTAATAGTAGTTACAATAGCAATAATTGTGATGAACTCCTGTATTCCATTTATTCAAGGAGATAAAATATAGAGTATTGGGGTGTTTATGTCTACTTGACACATCCCTTTGGAAAAGAAAACTCAGAAGCTTGTGAAGTAGTAGTGCAAGGAAACATTTTTATAAAAGTAAAACTAATAGACGGTAAAAGCAACTATTAGTTGTTGTAGACTGAAAACTTCTGTTCTGAATCAACACTTCCAATAATAATTGTAAAATTATAAGACTGTTGCTTAGCCTGTCAATTGTGCTTCCGTTTTAAGGTGGTTTTTCTTATGTTCAGTTATGTACAATTCTCAGAGACTGACTGGACAAATACTTGCAGTTTTCTTAGCAAAGTTTTTCAGAAGAAAAAAAACCTTGAAGAAGAGAACCCCCTGCACACAAAATCCAACCACGCCTTCTATAATTTTGTAAACAACAAACTTAAAAGACTCAAGATCCATCCTACCCCTAAAAGGACCTAATGGTAAAGAATGCAATGATGAAGCAGTTAAAGCAAACCTTCAACACATTCTTTAGCTCAGTCTTTGTAAACAGCAATGGCTCATGCCCAACATTCCCTAGTTGTACCACAAATAACTACGATATAATACAAATGGATTTCACAGAAGCTAACATTGAAAAGGCACTATGCAGACTAAAACCATCTCTATCTATCGGACCTGATGGAAGTGCATACTTCTTAAAAAAGCTTTCCACTGCTATAGCAGAACCCCTAAGCATAATCTTTGAAAAATCCTTCAGGACCAGCTCTCTACCCAAGCTATGGTCACTAGCCACGGTCATCCCTATCTTCAAAAAGGGATACCCCAGCCTAGTTGAAAATTACAGACCAATCTTTTATGCTGCGTCACCTGCAAAATCATGGAATCAATCATTAACCATTCCATTACCTCCACCTAGAAACAAACAACCTACTCTCTAAGAAACAATTTGGTTTCAGAAAAAAAATACCCTGTAATCTACAACTTCTACACTGCAAGAACATATGGATTACAAATCTTGATCAGGGCAAAGAAATAGACGCAATTTACTTAGAGTTCTGTAAAGCCTTTGATTCAGTGATACATGACAAACTACTTCTAAAACTAAAATCCTATGGCATCTCCAGACCCCTACATAATTGGATAGCTGCGTTCCTGTCAAACAAACAACAAGTGGTCAAAATAGGGAGCGCCCTAACTAATCCTGCACCTGTTAATAGCGGTGTCCCCCAAGGCAGTGTTCTAGGACCAACATTCTTTATACTATACATAAATGACCTTTGCGATCATATTATAAGCAACTGCATTCTTTTCACCAATGATGTAAAAATATTTAACACCACCACCAATACTGCTACCCTTCAAAAAGACCTTGACTTTGTGTCGGAATGGTCAAACAATTGGCAACTCCAAATCTCAACCAACAAATGCTCTGTCTTACACATTGGCAAAAAGAGCCAGAACACAAAATACAAGCTGAGTGGACATGACCTTGTAGATGACACTCACTCTGTCAAGGACCTTGGAGTACTCATATCTAATGATCTAAGTACCAAAGCCCACTGTAACAATATCGCCAAAAAGGCATTAAGAATTGTAAACCTAATCTTGTGTAGTTTCTTCTCTGGTAATATCACACTACTAACCAAAACATACAAAACATTTGCTAGACCATTTCTGGAATATAGCTCATCTGTCTGGAACCCGCGCTGCATATTGGACACTAATACAAATGAATGTGTCCAGAAATATTTCACAAGAAGAGTCCTCCACTCCTTTGCTCGCAACAAAATACCTTATGCCACCAGACTTGAAATTCTGGGCTTAGCAAATTTAGAACTATGCCATCTTCGGTCTGACCTAAGTGTAGCTCATAAAATTATCTGCTACAATGTCCTACCTGTCAATGACTATTTCAATTTCAACCACAACAATACACAAGCATACAATAAATACGGCAAACCGCACCAAACTCGATTGCAGAAAATATGACTTCAGCAACAGAGTGGTCAATACCTGGAATGCACTACCTGACTCTGTCGTTTCATCTCCAAACCCCCAAAATTTTAACCTAAGACTGTCTACTGTTGACCTCACCCCATTCCTAAGATGTCTGTAAGAGGTGTGCATAAGCGCACCAGCCTGCCTACCATCCCTGTCCTAATGTTGTTTCCTTCCTATAGTTGAGCAAAGATTACCAGCCGAAGGTCACCCAGGTGGCTTTATGCCCAAGTCAGGACTAGAACTCATGGTTTTTCAGTTTCTAGCCTGATGCTGTAACACTACACAAAGTTGCTCTCATTTTATTATTACATCTTCTTAAATTTTATGTCAACATCATATTCTCAGAACGTCTCCTCTGGATGCTTATTCTGATCACACTTTTTTATTTTGATATGTAGAAATATGTAAGGGAAATTATGCAATAAACAATAAAATGTAGATTTTTAAAAAAAATGTATCTAGCTGGGGACTTCTGGCAGTCTTGACAGAGAAATAATTTGGTATTGTCTTATTTATTTTCAGTGAGGATGAAATGGAAGAAGCAAATGGAAATAACCCTATTGACATTGAAGTTGAACAAAACAAGGAGAGCAAAAAAGAGGTATTTTCCCTGATAATGCTTTAGTGCATGAAGTATTGTGAACCTATTCATTAAACCATGTTTCTCAATCTCAGCAACTTGCTTACTGGGGAATTTTGGGTTTTGAAGTCCATATATCTTAGCTGCTGAGATTGAGAAACACTGCTCTAAATGATTTATTAAAATATTATTAAATTGCTTTCGATAATAGCAATAGCAATTGCTTTCTGTGTTCCAAGGATGTCATTCTAAATACTTTAGTGTATCTGAGAAACATTTGAAAAAAAATCCATATTTTATTCCATACATGAATTCTCTATGTAGCCTAATTCGGTGTATATATTTATACTTCAGAACAATCTCAGTTTAAGAATATCTGTTGATTTGCTTCTCAGTTTTTGGCTGAATGAGGAGGACTTACTCTCTTGTTTGCTTTTTGTTGTGCTGTCGTTTCTTCCCATGCTTACTTAATCAGCGTAAAATCACCATATAATATGGTGAAGGATGCATAGAGAATAAGCGAGTTAAATGTTTAACCTGATAAAATGGAAGGACTGTGCTATTTCACGATTGGTTGTCGATCTTGTTTTGGGTTCCCTTTAACAATCAGGTGCCCGTTGTGAACCTTTTAAACAGGATTTTGCCCCCAAATATCCAGATAATAACGGCATTAGCCTTCTTCACTTATCAACTACTTTTCATCTTGGATAAATCAGTCAGCTCAAGTGGAAGAATCCATATGACCAGAAATATTCCGAACAATCATTTCAGGGTTATTAAAACTATGAAAACTGCATTTTAGCAGATCAGACAGATTGTCTTTCCAGCTCAGTATTGTGTGTTCTTATTAATAGCTATCTCAGTATCATCACGTCATTATCTCTTTATTTCGCAATGAAAGGATGAAGCAAGAACTTGCTACATGCAAAATAATATATTCCATCATTGTGCCTAGTGCTTGCCTTGGCTATGTTGATTGCTTCTTTGCTTTTGGGCACAATTTGATATTTTAATCTTTTATGACCAAAAATAGCCATAGATCATAGTATCTTAAAAATTACCTCCTGAATGGAAATTTGTCAGAATATTTCATTCAGCAATCAAAGCCTTACTGATTGTGCGGTTTTTTGTCCTCTGGGTTCTTGATAGTTTTTAGCACACTATCAAAAATGGCTTTAAAAAAAAACCTAACTCAATGTTGATTTAGAAAAGGATTTATGTTGTTAGTGTCACTTTAGTGGTTAAATATTGTAAGTTTGGTTGCCTGTTTATTATACAATTTCAACTTACGTTTTCTTGCAAGCCTCTATTTAATTTTATTTATTTAATTCAATTTAGAGTCCAACTGACTTAGGGTAGGTCACAACATAATAAACTAAAAAAATATAAACAAATTTAGATGGGATCTGGTTGCTCTATTCAAAAGAATAGACATCTTAGAAAAGTTATATCCATCTAGGCCTATGACAACAACCAGGACTTCAAGGCCTAACTTAATGCCAACAGAGTGGGAGCCAGATAGATTTTAGTGAAGGGAATCTTATTTGAGTGCCATGACAGAAAATAAAAAATTCCTAGGTTCCAGTAGATGCAGCATCTAATCAAGAAAACCCAAGTATTCCAACTCTGTCATCAGAAACCATGGGGATTAGGTAATCCATCACATTATCTGACCTATGCCAGGTAGGGCTTTAAATGTAATGACCAGGATCTTGATCTGCACTCAGAATCATACTGACAATTAGTACAATTTGTGAAGCATGGGGGCCACATGGGCATACCAAAACATGCTTATCACTTTCCACATCATTACATTCTGGACTAGTTGAAGCTTCTGAGTGATTTTCAAGCGCAGCCCCATGTAGAATATATTTCAGTAGTTGAGCTGTGAGGTAATTAGGGCATGAATGATTGTCAGAAAGGCCTCCAATCCAGGAAGGAGTCCAATTGTTATACATGATGAAGCTGTACAAAGGCCCCCTTGGCCACAGCTGCCACTGCTACCTGCTTTTCAGAAGGAGTTCTGAGTCCCAAACACCCCCTACCCAAAATCATGCATCACTCTTGAATGGGAAATGCCATCGTGTCCAACAATATAGATCGAAATTCCACAGCTTTGAGGAGCCCCAGTATTCACAACCATTCAAACTTGGTAGGATTGTTCTGGAACTAGCCATGAAGGGAAAAAAAAGAGGATGCACTATTTCCACAACAAGAATAGATGCACTATTTCCACCCTAATACACTAAGCATGCATGACTAAAGCTATCTTACTTCTGAATCTTGGCCTGAAACCTGACTGGTACAGGTCTAAATAATCTGCTGCTTCCAGCGTTCTCTATATGTAGGTTGACCATCCAGAAACCAGTTGAAACCCCCAGCCCTAACAGCAAGAATTCTATAACTAACTCTACGACAAAATCCAGAAGCTCAGGCCGTGAGACTGCTGGGAGAGGAGGCAGTATTTGCAACAGTTTGTTTAGTGACCGTTCAAAGTTACAACGGCACTGAAAAAAGTGACATGACCGTTTTTCATGCTTACAACTGTTGCAGCATCTGCATGGTCATGTAATCAAAATTCAGACGCTTGGCAACTGGTCCATATTTACGATGGTTGCAGTGTCCCAGGGTCATAGTGATCAACTTTTATTATCTTCTGACAAGCAAAGCCAATGGAGAAGCCAGATTCACTTAACAACCAGGTCACTAACTCAGCGACTGCAGTGATTCACTTAACCACTGCAGCAAGAAAAGTGGTAAAATAGGGCAAAAACTTACTTAACAAATGTCTTTCTTAGCAACATAAATTTTGGGCTCAATTGTGGCCATAAGTCGAGGACTACCTATACATCAGCAGCAAATGCAACAGTAATCTAGGGCTCAACCTCTGGCACATACCTTGTTTTATGAGGAAGTGAGCATCTGAGACCCTCTGAGACTCCCAGATGATAATCCTACCTTCCCTAGAATTTCAGTTGATACTGAATTTAAAACTCAGATGAACATAGATCCAAGAGCAGTATACCCCCTTCTGAACTCAGCCAGGTCTCAGGGATACATATCAAGTTGGAATCCTTATTTATGATAAGGTTATGAGTGAGGGCAAGCTTGTTACAAGTTGACTTTGGCATTCAAAGTAGTTACAGCTCAGGGCCAGCAAAGATGTGACAGCTAGGTATAGAGGGTGAAAACCAGGAACGATATAGTCAAATAGCCCCAATTTCCCCAAGTGTTGGATTGGAAGAAAATGAACATGATTTAAAATTGAAGAAATCAATAATCTCCACTGCACTGATGACACTACTCTAATAGTTGAAAATGCAAATGATCTGAAAGGTCTTGTAATAAAAGTCAAGTGAAAAAAATGGGAGTAAGATTAAATATAAAGAAGACCAAAATAATAACTATAGGAAAAGCAACCAGCCTTAGAATTGTCAATGAAGGTATGAAGTGGTGGACAGCTTCTGCTTTTTAGAACTGATGATTGAGAGTAAAATAATAAGTCAAGAAATGCAGACTAGCTTAGTGAAGTAAGTATTATTATTATCATTTTATTTACACAAAATGACAGTATACACAGCAAACGAGATAACTATGCTGGATTTTGTATCACAGATCACTAGTTGAACACTTCCCAAGCGTTTAGGACTGTGTGATGTATCGGCGAATTATGCAAGCAGATCCCAGTAAGGTGGCCTTCTGCAGCTGACCAATGGTGATCTTGTCAGCGCCAATTGCTTTTAAATGCTTACCTAGGTCTTTAGGCACAGCTTCCAATGTGCCGAGTACCACTAGAACCACCTGCACTGGTTTATGCCAGAGTCTTTGCAATTCGATTCTCAAATCTTGATATCTGGTGACTTTTTCAAGTTGTTTCTCATCGATTCTGCTGTCACCAAGTATAGCAATGTCGACTATCCGCACTTTTTTCTTTTCCACAATTGTGATAACCGGGGTATTGTGTTCCAAAACTTTATCAGTCTGTATTCGGAAATCCCACAGTAGTTTTGCATGCTCATTTTCAATCACTTTTTCAGGCTTATGATCCCACCAGTTCTTTGCTACAGGCAGATGGTAGTTGTGACACAAGTTCCAGTGGACCATCTGAGCAACTGTGTTGTGACGTTGTTTGTAGTCGGTCTGAGCTATTGTTTTACAACAGCTGCTATTATTATTATTGTTGTTGTTGTTGTTGTTGTTATTTACACAAAATGACAGTATACACAGCAAACGAGATAACTATGCTGGATTTCATATCACAGATCACTAGTCGAACACTTCCCAAGCGTTTAGGACTGTGTGATGTATCGGCGAATTATGCGAGCAGATCCCAGTAAGGTGGCCTTCTGCAGCTGACCAATGGTGATCTTGTCAGCGCCATTATTATTATTATTACTACTACTACTACTACTACTACTATTATTATTCAGAGGCCATAATGCATCCATACCTACAAAGATGCAGGCAATGTTTTTCACAATATCTTCTATGGAAGCAAAATTTAAATTGAAAAAGCCGGACTAAAAGAATTTTCATATTCTTGAACTGTGATGCTAGCAATGGATATGCTGTTGGAAGATCTGAAAGATTAGGTTGGGGACATATAATTATGGAGACTATCTGATCACTAACGGCACTAACTTGATGACACATAATTATATCACTGATCAAGATTTGCACATTAATTTATATTAAAGTTATCAAACAGTCAGCATAGAGAATAATGTTAGGTGGACTTCTTAAGGTGCTACTTATCTCATAATACCTGATAATGAAAATACATCAATTTCTTTATTAATTGGATAAATTCTGAGAGTGCTACAAATTTCCACATTTAAAAGAAACCCAATCCTTGCTATACATGTTAAGGGTCATTACATATCTGCCTTCAGCCCATCTTACAGAATTTTTGCTGACAAATTGAAGGCCTTTGAATGTATATGGTCTTCCCGTGAGTTGCAACTTTACCTCCTGAAATCTAGTAAGAAAAACGATGGTTTGCTAGTCACTTGTCACCTCCACAACTTTTGCTTCCATTTGCAGCTCCATTTATTAAATTTCATATTTAATCTCATGAATCAAAAAGATAACACATATGCTTTCTTACTGAAAAAATATTCGAAGTTATATGCTACAGATAATCCTTGACTTGCAACCATTTATTTAGTGATTGTCTGAAATTACAATGGCACTGAATAAAGTGACTTATGCCTGTTTTTCACACTCATGACACAATCTCCATGGTCACATGATCAAAATTCAGATGCTTGGCAATTGGCATGTATTTAATGACAGTTGCTGTTCTGCCCCCCTCAACCACCCCCCGGAAGACACACGAGCTGACTGTATTTGCCAGCAATTTATAGTTGCTACAGATATCAGCTCTGGCAATGAACCTGCGATTGCCTGCCAAGTCCTCCTTATCTCTTCAATGCTACTGCAGTCTGTTGCTGGAGCAACCCAGAGTTCAGAAGTAAACAGAAGTCCAAAAAGCCAATTCCTGAGTCTCGCAATAAAGCAGCCGAAGTTTCCAAAAGTCAGTTTTTGTCTGTCATGGAGCCCAAAGGCAGCTCCACCCACTTTTATACCCTGTGGGGTGTGGCTCCATGACTCAGTACTCCCTTGGCCGGCCCCTTCCTTTCTTTTGCTGCGCACGCTTCACTCGGTGTCACTGCCTTGCAACTAGCCACGATTGATCCTTCTCAGCTGGCTCTTGGGGCGTTGCCAGTGGGAAGGAGGAGTCAGAGGAAAGAAGCCATGTCAGCTCCTCCTCCTCCACCTGGCCTGCCTCTGGAATCTGGAGCGGAACCAGAGAGGAAGTTTCTGCAGAGGGAAGCCCTGTCGGCTCTTCCCCCTCACTCTCCGAGTCACTCTCTGCCAGGAAGCCCGGCTCGGGGCCCGCAGACACAACAGTTGCAGTGTCATTTAATCACCTTTTGTGACCTTCTGACAAGCAAAGTCATTGCAGAAGCCAGATTCACTTAACAACTATATAACTAACTTATTAACTTGTAGTGATTCACTTTAACAACTGGGGCAAGAAAGATCGTAAAATGGAGCAAAATTCATTTAACAGCTGTCTTGCTCAGCAATGGAAATTTGGTGCTCAATTATGGTTTATATATAAAAATATTTCAGACATTTCTAGATCACTGATCAGTCTGTATGTACCTGCTCCATTAGATATTTTGTACCAGTCTTCATTTATACCATTATTGGTCTCTTTTGGATAATAAAAAAATCTAAGATTATGTAGAATAAACAACAATGCTTAAAACAACAAAACTTTATTGGGTGATTAGAAATTGGTATCCAAACAATATCCCCGTTCTGCAATTGAACTTTAATTTTGAAAACACTAAACAAGTAATGCTTTAAATTGTTGGCTAAAGGTTAGTCATACATAGGGAAATTCCTCAGGTTGAAGAAAGGGGATTTTTTTTTAAAAAAAAGCAAGATTATGTCATTTTCTTTTTTCTAAATAGTAACAACCGTCATATTATAGAATGCACATGCCTATAACAATAATAGCTGGATGCAATAAAAGTTTTAAATTGTTCTTAACTAGCCTAGGAAGCTGATTGTCTTCAGTTGGAGCAGGAATAGGTAAAAAAATTGTGGCACTAGTTTTACATCTTGCAGCGGACAGCATTTTACAGACTCCCAGAATATCCTTTCTGCTTTTGGCATCTGATTAACATTGACGGGGTCTGTCAACAGCAGTTCATAACTAAAGATGATAGAAATAAACTCCTGCAAGATTACAGCTTAATTGCATATTATGTCCATGTGCAATTGTAGATGTGGAGAACTCCTCTGCCATGAGAAAAATAGATGTGGGCATTTTAATTTGAGTGTCATTTTGATAGTGCTTTATTTTACATTTTTGCAGTTTGTGTTCAAATTTTATGTGCTTGTCATAACTATTAGTGACTTCTTGACATTATTTTTGTGTAGAGTCAAGGGTAAAAATATCTGTCATAGAAAATATTATTTTACTTCTAGCTGAAATTTGAGAGGCAACTTGATTCCTTGAGACAAAAATGAATGGTGTGTTCACTTATAATTATATGTTGCATTTGAATTGGTTCTCTTGTATTGTGATCGAAAAAAACTGGCAATGTCCTCAGTGGATTTTTTCTCAAGTTGTCTTGAGAAGAAAAATAAAACATACACAGGTAGCCCTCGACTTTACAACAGTTCATTTAGTGACCGGTCAAAGTTACAACAGCACTGAAAAATGTGACAGGATCATTTTTCACAGTTATGACCTCTGCAGCATACCTATAATCATGGGATGAAAATTCAGATGCTTGGAGTTGGTTCATATTTATGACAGTTGCGGTTCCCCCCTTTTCTGACCTTCTGACAAGCAAAATCAATGGGGAAGCCAGATTCACTTAACAACCAGGTTATTAACTTAACAACTGTGGCAAGAATGGTTGTAATATGGGGCAAAACTCACTTAATAAATGTTTCACTCAACAACAGAAATGTTGGGCTCAATTGTGGTCATAAGTCCAGGACTACCTGTATTTATGCCCCTAAGACTACTATTTTTTTTTTAAAGATCAAGCCTCATTTGGGTTTTTGGTGGTGTGACTGGCAAATAAATAAGTTGCCTAGTTATGCCAAAACGTAAGATGAATTTACTATTGATTTGTTTGAATCCTTATATACACATCAAAAATTTGTGTGTCCTTTTGTTTGTTTCTAAGTCAAGAGCTGGGTGGTCTGTGAGCCCCACGAGAACGTGTCAGCCCATCTGAATTTCATTGCTGAAGTTTGATAATGAAATGGCTAAATTTCAGCAGTGACAATCCTCTCTCCCCATTTTTAGCAAGAATAAGGGAGAACTTGAATATATTTTTAAAATGCAAAATGCATCCATTCCAGATTTAAAATTCACCACTTTTCTTTTTCAAGAATGGAACTGGTGTGTGTTGGGGGGGAAGGACCCTATAATTTTCCAACCTCACTCAGTTGAAGTCCTCTGGTATCTTCAGATGCTAAACATTTCTTCACTTTTTAAAAAGAGTGCCTCTGTCCTTAAAAAATTGCAGATTATTATACTTGCACCTCTTTTGAGTCATCTACTTAGTAATCAAATTGGATTTTAATGGCCGAATTTTAATAAAAGCTTCATTAATATATAAATATCCAAAGACTTCTACTATAAATAAAATAATATAACACAATTAAGTTAACGCAAGACAAAAAGACTATCATATATCAGCTGAAATACAATAGCATTATAATACAGAAAGTTTCATCTGCAAACATATCCTTATACCGATAGGCAAAACCCCAGGTTTCTGTTGCATTTTACATGATTTTATTGTAGTGTATGAGTACTTATTTTGTATATCTTTCCTTGGCTTCTGGTTTGGTACCTAAATATAGTCTGAAAGTCTACTCCCTTGTTGGACGTGGTACATTAAGTTTTAGTAAGACAAATTCATTAAAACTATGTGACAGTGAATAGCACAATAGTGTTGGAAAGTGATGGTTGAATTGACCCCAACATAATTTGCAGTTTGTTCACTGATTTGAGAATCCAGTGTTACAGATTTAGATGTAAAACACTGGATTTTCAGATTTCACTATATCTTCAAACATTCATACATAAGTGATACCAAAATGTATCTGGGGAACGTGGCATACATAATTGTACTACTATAAGCATAAGTGGCATATTGTTTGCCAAAAATTTGTTATTATCCAAACAGGAAATTTGTTATTATCCCTCCCCCCAAATATGATTTATTGGCGTGTGGTTTCAGAGCCAGCAACTTAAAAGAGGCTAATTCCTTGAACAAAGTGGATTTAACAAACTAGAATAAAGTTATACCATACTATCTACATTGCAAGTAGGGTTTTTCCTTTATTTTAGAAACTTAAAGTTTATGGAACGCCTACCAATTTCTTTTCCGGATATCATTTACCTGTTTTAAATTACAGGCATGTATTATGCTAGTTATTGTGAGCTGCCCAGATACATTTTGGAGACAGGCAGTCCCCAAATCCAACCAATCAATAGCAAATAGAGGTAACTTTGAATAAATGCAATGATTTAATACTGATTAAATGATTTAAAGGGAACTGAAACTGAAGATGAATGTATTTAGACATATGTCTCGAGGTTCAAGAAAGCAGATTGCAAAAAAATCAAATCCATACAAAAAGAAACTGGCAAAAAAGGAGCCCAAGATGCATGGGAATTTCTAAAAAGGAGGTTGTGAAAGCATAATTACAATCTATTCCAACAAAGTGGGAGGGGAAGAAGGTAAAAATGAAATCATACATCTTACTGAAGATACGAAAGAAAAAGAAAAAATCACATGGGAAGTGGAAAGGCCACCCACAAAGGGCTCTCAAGACTTGGAAAGATAGTGTCAAGAAAGAATGAGACCAGATTAATGAAGGTTGTAAAGAATAACAAAAAGATCTTCAGATGCATTCAAAATAAAATGAAGAGACGTAAATGATTGTACCAACTGCTCAGCAAGGATAACATTGGATAAGAAGTATAAATATTGTATATCAGATTTACAGATGATACAAAATTGGGTTGGATATCCAGTGCCCAAGAAAACAGAAATAAGATTCAAAATGAATTTGACAATTTAGAGAAATGGTTTAAAAAAAAAAACCAGAATGAAATTTAACAGAGACAAATGCAAAGTTCTTCATGTAAGAAAAAGAAATCAAAGTACTTGTGTAAAAGAGGTTGGAATTATAGTTGATTACAAACTAAATATGAGTCAGCAGTGTGACATAGTTGCTGAAAGGGAAAATGCAATTTGAGGGTGTATCAATTGAAGCCTAGTTTGTAAATCACAGGAAGCGATTGTTCCATTTTATTCGGTATTCTTCATCTCCCATTTGAAATACTGGACACAATATTTTATAAAAGAGTCAGAGAAACCAGAGCAGGTGCAGAAAATGGCAAAGCAAGGATGATAAAAGACAATCTGAGTCTTACAAAGCAATTGTGACAACTTGGCATGTTCAGCTTTGAGATAAGTCAACTGATGAGATCATACAATAGCACTTTCTAAGGACCTGAAGAGTGGTGAAGAGACCTGTCCTGGAGCACAGGATGGACTAAATGTCCATGAAGGTTTTCAGTCATCCAGGTCATGGTTGTTCCAAGTGCTTGGGACAGAAAGTTCAATTGCCTCTTGAAAAAGCACCTTTGGGACAGGATGGACTAAATTCACAAGAGATCAGATTATACTGAATGTTACAAAGCACTTACAGTGAGAGCAGTTTAACACTGGACCATTGGCTAAGGGAGCTGGAGAGCTTGCTTTCAATGTGCGTATTTAATCAGAGGCTGGACCACCAAGTATTAGGGAATGTGGATTTTTGTCCTAAACAGTGAGTTTCTCTTTCTGTCTTAAATTAAATTAAGAGCTGTGTTGGCGCAGTGGTTAGAATGTAGTTTTGCAGGCTAATTCTGCTAACTGCCAGGAGTTCAATCCTCACCAGCTCAAGATTGTTGGGGGTAAGATGCTGACTCTGTTATCCACTTAAGGCTATAAAGCACTGTGAAGCAGTCTATAAGTCTAAGTGCTGTTGCTATTAAATTGCATCTTCCAACTCTGTAAATTTATGGTGCGGGTATGTGTGGATTATTTAATAAAACAGAACAGAGAGGAAAAAAATAAGAGGAAAAATTAAAACAAAAATAAAAATACAATAGCGACAAGATAAATAGGATTCTTATGCATATCAAGATATATTTTATATTTTATATAACCATTTCAATAACAGATAACCATATTTCACTGTAATTGTCCATGCATAATCAGCATCTATAGGCATTTCATTCACAAGATGCAAGTAACTTCCTCTCTTCACTCCATCGGGTAATTGATGCCATAAATTTGTCTTTTCAATGTTTAAGAACTAATCTCTTGGCAATAATAAGGGCACAAAGAATCAATTAGGGGAACCTTTCAGTTATGCTGTGGGAAGAAATAATAATGTATATTCATTTGACTTTGAAACAAAGTTTAATATTTTCATAGCCACTACTTGGCAATTGATTCACTGTTTCTTTATAGGAAAAATACAAATTACACCGGCTCCAACCATAAAAATTATTTTACAATCTTGACTTGGATTACGAAATTTAGTATGACTGTACTAGACACAGCTTAAAAGCTGACTATTTAAACATTTCAGTGCCATTACTTCTGAATCAGCCATTCCTGATTTCACTATATCACACAGTTCTATTTTATAGTAGAATAATACCCCATGGTTCAAGTCAACAAAGTAATGTGTGTAATAGAATGTGTGGATAACCTTGGAGAGTGAGAGGAAGAGATGCATCCTGGGAAATAGAAGAGAAAAAGGAGCCCCATTAATTGGCTTAATGGTCAGAAGAAAGAAACTTAGCACCAGCCCTAATCAATCAAGCTGGTAAAAGTGATGGGGGGGAATTTGTACCTTCAGATTTGCAAGTTTCTGTTAATGTATAGTCTGATAATAAAGTGGAAGTAGTGCATCTAGTTTTGTTTCATTTCAGGCTTCCTGTCTAATTCACATATCACTATAATCATAAAGTGACTTATTTTGATTCATGTTGTATGAACCAGTCATTTGTAGCTTATTTGTAGCTTCAAATCATAACCAGTCGGAACATGGATTAGTGCAGTGTGTAAACTTCATCATTTTGTGGTAAAGTGCTTGATGTAATCCAGGTTCAAATCTCCATTCAGCCATGAAGCTCACTGAGTGACCTTAGAGTAGATACTACTTCTAGTGCCTCTCAGCCTTACCTATTTGGCAGGATTGTTGAAACGATGAATATTGAGTGCTGAAATTATTATTGCATTATTGCATTGCAAGAGGATATAAAAAAGCAGATCTTTAATACTGAACTCTGGAATTTTTTCCTGTATCATTGTGTTTTTCTTATAATTTTTACAGTGCTATTATTGAAGTGACATGGGTGAATTTATCCGATATTCTTAATAATGTAATGCTAAATAAAAGCTTCCAGTTTGGGACTTAGTGTGACATTGGTTGGTAATTAAAGACACGTTTAATATAGTTCAAAACAAGTTAAATTGTCTTCATGCCAAATCCTCAGTCCAGAAATCTTAAGTGTATATTGTATTTTTATAATGCTGAGAAATTGTACCTGTAACCCCCAGGTGCCTACAAATATAATTTTGCATTAGCTATTTCTTCCTTCACGAAATATACACTTATAATCTAGATCAATGATGGCTAACATTTTTGCTATCGTGTGCCAGGAGGGGGGGGCGGGTGGTTGCGCACATGTGTGCCCATACCTATAGTTTTGTGTGCCATGCGCGTGTGACACCCCCCCATTCCTGGCACGCGATGGCCCAGTAGGCCCATTTTCCCCTCTCAACAGGTTCCAGAGCCCTTCTAGGAGTCTGGGGAGGGTGAAAACAGCCTTCCCCACCCCCAGGAGTCAAAGTATGGTGTAAGTGTAAAGATAGAAGATGTGTTTCACAAGACCAATATCTCAAGTTTTTAAGAAAAAGATGACAATTTTTTTTTTAAGTTTCGTATCAGTTTTTGGCACCACTAAGCAGGGGTGAAATGTAAAATTTGTTACTACTGGTTACTTTGGAACTGGTGTAGATGAACTACACCAGTTCTAATCCTAAAACAAGAACCTCTATTGAGGAACAACAGTAGCATAAAAGTGCCTGCTAAAGATTTTTCCCTTTTACAATCCCATGTGTATATTCTGGTACATTCAGTTAATAAAACCAGAACTAGGTAGAAAGTGTGTGTGGGGGGGAGTTCTGATTTTTCCCATTAGAAGATTGGATGATTCCTTCACCAGGGTACAAAAAAATAGAAACTATCAAGACAGAAGAACATCCCTCTGAAACTTGCACATATGTCCTATAGCTGTGGGCTCCCATAGCAGCAAAATTATTCCTGTACTGCTGTTAATAAAAGGAACACCTTGTGATAGGATTGCATGTTGCAATACATTTATATAACCAAATATTTAACCATATTTTGCCAAATAAGCAATGGTTGGTTTAACCATATTTCACCATATTGAAATATTTTTATTAATAATTTTATTAATAATAATTTTTCTCCCAAACAAGCTTAACAATGTAAAAAACTCAAAATGTCTGCCCCCCAAAAAAACCAAAACAGACTAGCTGTTTAAAAATATACAATTCAGGCTTTTCCTTTCTCAAAAGTTTAATATTACTAACAACTGCCCAAAGTTGTCCATCTCTTTCATAAACAATTGCTTATGTATTGTAGTGGCTGAGTTTTCACAGTACACTAATCTAGGACCAAACTAACTACATACTGATTTAGAACAATCTTCACAGATTCTTGAAATCCATATGTTGTGTGCCACCATGTCAGTTTCTGGGGAATAATAAATTACAGAAAGTTTTTGCAATTGTATTTTGCTTGTGGGCTTCCCAGCGGCATCTGGTTGACCACAGTGGGAAGGTAAGTGATGGATTTGATCAGTTTGTTTTTGCAGAGTTATTTTTATCTAGAGTCAAAGTATGGTGTAAGTGTAAAGATAGAAGATGTGTTTCACAAGACCAATATCTCAAGTTTTTAAGAAAAAGATGACAATTTTTTTTTAAGTTTCGTATCAGTTTTTGGCACCACTAAGCAGGGGTGAAATGTAAAATTTGTTACTACTGGTTCTGTGAGCGTGGCTTGGGGGGGCGAATGTGACTGGGTGGGCATGGGCAATTTTTTTTTAACTTTTAAAAGCATTTTTTTCTACAACCTCTTTGGCTGAAGAGGTGTAAAAAATGCTTTTAAAAGCCTCTGATGATCAGGCAACTCAGCTGGGATCTCCAGAGGAGCCTTTTAAAAGCTTTTGTCAGCTGGGTTCTGACAATCCCAGCTGAGTTGCCTGATCGCCAGAATCTTTTAAAAGCATTTTTTTTACAACCTCTTCGGCTGAAGAGGTTTTAGAAAAAATCCTTTTAAAGGGTTCTGACGATCCCAGCTGTGCTGCGCGATCATCAGAGGCTTTTTTTTTTTACTTTTAAAAGCATTTTTTCGGCCGAAGAAAAAATGCTTTTAAAAGTTAAAAAAAAAAACCCTCTGATGATTGCATGGCTCAGCTGTGGGAGGGCAGGGATTTTGCTACCGGTTCTCCGAACCTCCCGCCGCCATCACTACTGGATTGGGCGATCCGGTCCGAACTGGGAACATTTCACCCCTGCCACCAAGGTTACAACTATATTAGTTGGATTGCTGTTCAGTGAGAGGTGTATAATTAGCTACATTTTTAAAATCCTTTTAATAGACTTTACATTTGACAAATGTAGGCTTTGGAAACTTTCAGGGAAGACATGGCAACTGAAAATGAAGAGCCAGCAAGTAGACTGGCTGTTTATAATTCCTCTCTGGACAAGAGAGGACTTGAGCTCGTTCACACATTCTCCACACAGTTGCTTCTCATAAGGAGACTGCAACATAGCAGTCTCTAGTGGATTTGAGCTCTCGGAGATGAGGGAATAGCCCTCTTTTTTGCACAAGCCACTGTTGGTACTTTCAAACTGGGTTGCATATTTCTTTTCTAGTCACTTTCAAAAATGGCTTTGTTAACTGCTTTAGATGGATGGGTATTACATCACTGAGTGTGTTTCTTTCAATCTTTTGAATAGTTGAAAACTTGTATTCAAGTTTTGAATACAAGTTTAAGGACTTAGTTTTTTATTCTCTGGGAATCAACAGCAAAAGGGTGACTTCAATTTTAATTTTGGAAAGTTACAAAAAGAGAATGATCCAGATGGATTTGAAATAAGATTTTGAAATTAATTATAGGAATCCTTCCCATGGGAAAATAGTTTCATTTGAATTCTCTTTTTTAAAAAAATGATAGCATGAGGAGGTTGAATACTAGGGGAAACCAGAAGGAACTAATTATTACAATTAAATGAGTAGGATGGAGCAAAATATTTTAACTTTGGAAATATACAGGGATATTTTTGAACAACAAACACAAGTTAATTTTGGGTTTGCCACTTGAGTATGTTTTTTAAAAAAAGACAGACCGGTCTGAACATGGATTTTAAAATGATAGGGTACAAGAATTGTATAGAAAACAATACTGTCATCAAAAAGAAACTGGCTGATGTCTTAATAATGAAAAGGGATATACAAATAACATATCAGAACAGTGACTTGGATAACTTTCTTATATTGGGAGACCTATTAAAACTAAAGTATTTTGTGAAAAAGGGCAAAGGAAAAATGAAAGGAATAAAGAACTAGAACATTATTTGAAGGGTTTAAAGATCATTATTGTTAAAAGTAAAGGGAAGAACTATAAAATTAGTTTATTTGATCACAGTTAAAATAAACATGTTATTTCTGGTAATATTTAATGGACTTTTGCTGATCAGAACTGAATGAGAAAGCTTTAAGGATGTGTATATAGGTAAGACATGAGATATGAAACCCAGTTCGGTGACTTTGGTCCAGTCACTCACTCACAGTCCAAGCCACCTTACAGGGTTCTTGTATAGTAAATAGAAGGAGGAAGGTGTGGTGGATACGTTTGCTGCCTTGAGTTGCGTGTAAAAATAATAAAGGTGTGATATAATTTTTTTAAAAAATATGGGAAGAAGAAATTATTATATTTTAAAATAAGGAGATAATTTACTAAAGTTGTTCATACTTGTGATGAAAAGGGAAGTCATTTCTTTTACTATATTCTTATTTTTTCTGTCTTTTTTAAAAAAAAATTCCTGCACTTTCTATTTTTATTTTATTTTTCTTGGTAGTAGTTTTTATCTTATAATTTTTTAATAACATTATTATAAAAAAAGATAAATGCAGGCTTTGGTTCGGCCTATCCCCATAAGCTTTGATTTGCCATTGATTCCCTGCAATGCTGTTTAGAACAGTAGACGTAGCCATGCATAGTGAAAGTCAAAGTTAATTTGTATCTGCTGTGTTTTCCAAAAGGAAACAGATGGTTGTAACATTTGAGTTTGTCCCCTTTCCAGATAGTATAACCTATGTTGACTTACACTCCTTTGTTTTTTTATACACTCCTACAACCTTCCCAACCCTGTACCCTTCAAATGTGTGGGACATAGAATCATAGGTGAAAGGGGGCCTTGAACATTATTTAGTTTCTCTCCCTACTCACTGCAGGAATCCACTACTATAGCATCACTGACAGATGGCTATCTAACCTGCTTAAATCCTTGCAGTATAAAAGATCCTGCCTGTTCCCAAAGCAGTCTATGTTTATTATTGGAATTTTTTCCTGACGTCCAACTGAGATCTACTTCCTCATAACTCTTTTGGTGTTCTGCAAGAGTTATGAACATTTCTTCATCTCTTCTATAATATACCTGTTCAGAAATCCTATTATACTCAGTGCCTCCATGAATCCCTAATAAGACCCTCACCACCAGCCACTTCTTTGTCTTGGTTTCTTTCTGGATAGGCTCCAGTTTCTCAGACCCCATCCTAATTTGTGGTATTGAGAACTGATTGCAGTATTTTAGGCACAGTCTGACATATGCAGAATGAAGAAGAACAATGACTTTTGATTTCAATCATCATAGTTCCTTTGGTTCAAAACCCCAGATCTTGATATAACAAGAACAACAGCAACAGCAACCCACGAAGTTATATCGACAGGTTGTACCTGCCAAGAAGAATAGGGGGCAGAGGGCTATTGCAAATCCATCAAACTGTAGAAGAAGAAAAACAAAGTTTGAATGACTGTGTGAACCAAAGTACAGAAATATTGCTGCAGGCTGTGAAAATTATTAAAACAACAGAAACAAAGACAGAATGCAATGCTAGATGACAGATTAAATAGATGGAAAGCCAAAGCTTTGCATGGACAGTACTTGAAAAACGTTGAAGGAAAACGTGATAACAACTTGACATGTACATGGCTTAAGAAGTGAAATGTTTTCAAAGAAAGAAACAGAAGGTTTAATACTTGCTGCTCAAGAACAAGCACTGCAAACTAATGCCATGAAAGCGAAGATACAAAAATCTACTGACAATCCAAACTGCTGACTTTGCAACAACAAAGCTGAAACTGTTTCACATTTAATATGTGAGTGCAGCAAAATCATACAAACTGATTACAAAGCTAGAACATGACCGAGTTGCTAAATTAATCCACAGGTCATTATGTAAAAAATACGATTTATCTGTATCCGAAAAGTCATGGGAACATAAAGTGGAAAAAGTTGTTGAAAATAAGAAGGTTAAGATTTTGTGGGACTTTCGAATACAGACGGATTGTCATTTGGAACACAACACACCAGATATCACAGTTGTTGAAAACCGAAATGTACAATTTATTGATATTGCTGTACCAGGAGATGCCAGAGTCGAAGAAAAAGAACTGGAAAAAATCATGACCTGGCCATCGAAACTACTTGATTATGGAGGAAACATGTGACAGTGATACCCATTGTCATTGGGGCACTTAGTACCATGTCCAAGAATTTTACAGAGTACATTAAGAAATTGCAGCTTCCTGCAATAACACCAGTGGAACTGCAAAAGACTGTACTACTCGGAACAACATACATTTTAAGAAGATACTTGGTCAATACCTCGGATGCTGGCAGCAACCTGTATCAACTATCAGAGCCAGTCAATGATATTTCTGATGCATTTTTAAATGTTCAGTTGACTGAGTTTCATGTTTAATGAATAAAAGAATATAATAATAATAATAATTAATTAAACTCATCATTTTGCCTATATCTCTTTTATCCAGTGGTGAAATTCAAAATTTTTTACTACCAGTTCTGTGGGCGCGGCTTGTAGGCGTGGTGTGGCTTGGTGGACGCAGCTTGAGCTGTGTGGCAGGAGAAGTATACTGCAAAATCCCCATTCCCTCCCCACTCCTGGGGGAAGGATATTGCAAAATCTCCATTCCCACCCTACTCTGGGGCTAGCGAGGGGTGGTATTTGCTGGTTCTCTGAACTACTCAAAATTTCTGCTACCGGTTCTCTAGAACCTGTCAGAACTTGCTGGATTTCACCCCTGCTTTTATCCCAAATACTTCTGAAAACATTTATAATATCTCCTTTATGCAAGTAATGTGTGCATGCTTGCTTGTGTGTCCAATGATGACATAATTTGAAGTAGAAGGATGACCTATTTTCCCACTTCCTGCTTTCAAGAAGTGGTGGGTTTATGTGGGGGAAATAATTGGGCATGGTTCAGCCCCTTTCTTATTAACCATTCCATCATCCACTTTTACTTTGCAGATTTTGTGATGATGCAATTAAAAGCAACAAGCAATCTTTCCTGGAAAAATTGTTAAGACAAAGCTAACTGGTTTACAGCTCTGTAATCTTGTAGGTGATATAGCTGATTATCCAAAATTATCCCAGAACATTAAATCTGTAAGAGGATGTATATTTTTCCTTTACTGTCATATTTTTCTAGAAGTAACATGCCTACGTTTCCCCTCACCTGCAGAATTCATGGCTTTATCATTCAGTTAAACAGTATTAAACATTATTATGGTAATAGGGGATATTTTAAAAGATTTTAAAATATTCATTGTTCACATCACAGTTTTCTTAAATTATATTAATGACCTCTTCTTCCATTCTAATAATTTTTTTAATTTGTGTTAATAACTTAACATAAAAATTAATATTTCAATATTTGCACACTGGAGGAAAAGTAAAAATATTTTCCTGCATAAACATAATAAGGAAACATGGATCTAAGTAGAGTTCTTTAAATTCTGTTACTTGGGAGCAATATAGACTGTCCTTGCTTAGTAAGGTTGATTTCCAATAGCACTTAAGACTTATATACCACTTTGGAGCTCTCTCTCTAAGCGGTTTACTGAGTCAGCATATTGCCCCCAACAATCTGGGTCCACATTTTACCGACCTTTGCAGGGTGGAAGGCTGAGTCAACCTTTAGCCAGTGAGATTTGAATTGATTCATGACCATTTGCAATTATAACAGTCTTTTAAAAAAGCTACTTATAACCCATCCTTGAAGTTACGATTGCTGCTTAGCACCATCACCATTTTGGCTTCATGATTGCTTTTGGGGCATTTGTCAACCATCTTATATTTGGGGGCAATATGCTGACTCTGTAAACCGCTTAGAGAGAGCTAAGCTTTGTGAAGTGGTATATAAGTCTAAATAGTGTTGCTGTTTACAAGTGGATACCTAGTGCTTTGATCAGATGATCATGATTTGATATGTTTTTGCAATTTTCCATTTACAGTGTGCAATGAGAAATATCTTCTCCAAACATCTCTAGTGGCATGTTTCTATTGAAAACGTATTGCCAGATGCCTGCCAAGTTGACTTGCATCTGCTAGCCAATGATTACTTGTGGTGTCAAAAAACTCACCATGTTTTTCAAAGTTTTCAAATTTACAGAAAGGTTGAAAACATGAATGGTGACTACCTATCTTTGTGCTGAAATGTGACAGCTAAGAACTAGGAGTCTCTTCCATAGCTTAGAAGATAAAACTGGAATTTAATTTATTCCATACTATAGAGAGATGAACTCTTACCCACTTGTAAGCTGGTGAGAGGTGTTGTGGATGCTTTGATGTTTCAGTGCAAAACACAGTAATATATAAAACTGCCCTTAATCCGTTTTATGTTATTGACCTATATAGATCAAGTTATTTTGTGCTAACAGTAGCTAAGATTTTCTGGCTAGACCTTTGCTGGGAAACACAAATGTCCTTATAAAGGCATATCTCTACCCCTTCATACATTGTTTGTTTTGCATACCACACTATTTTTTTCCTTCCATTCAGTTGTGTCCAATTCTCTCAGACTGCCTGGACAAATGTACAGTATGTACATGTAATGTCTTGAATAAACTGCAGTTAGCAAAGTTCACCTTAACATGCTAAACCTAAACCAGATAAACCCATATAATACGGCTTACTGTAAAATGTGAAGTCAGTCTTTCAACATAAGTACTAGATGAATGCTGCATGTGGCTTTGAATATGCTTCAGTGAATCAATGTGGGCATAGGATCATGTCTAAGGAAGATAAGGAGCCTAATTACGGTATATATATTTTAATTTTGGTTGAGGGAAACTGTCTTGGGAAGTGTTTCTTTTCCTCTTTCCTGCCAGCCCTTCTCTGAATCCCCCTCTCATGAATGCCCAGTCCATTACTGAGCATTCTCTGTTCAGTGCTTGATGCTCAAACTAGCAAAATCCTAATTAATGCTAGATCAAGTTTGTTTTTAAACTAAAGACCAGCATCAAGATTGAAAGCTGATTTAAGTCACTGGCTTAAGATCAAAGGATGATTAAAATCAACCAGTATTCCTTCAAGGTACACATTGTAATAAAACATGGTTAGCACTGGAAATGGACAGAGGGGAGCAGGCAGCATGACTTTTCAAGTAGAGTGGACTTCTCAAACTAAGGTGAGGCTCAGGCACCTATCCCCCCTCCCCCCTTATTGGAAGAGGCAGAATCTTCTGGGAATTCTGTGTATACTGTACAATTTCCGGTTAAGCTTGGAGGTTATTTTCCTCAGAGTAGGAAAGCTGTGTAGCGGTTGCTTGATGCCTCTATGCTTTGCTGTTTTCATTTGAAGAAAGGCAAAAGCAATTATGGCTTTCCCTTAACAGGGAGCTTTTTAAGGGTCTTTTTCACATTCTGGAGACATGTCCTTAGTCTTATCAAAAGATTCAGAAGAAATTTTAAAAATTACATTGCTAGTGGAGTGGCAGGCAGATCTAAGTGTTCCTTTGCAGGAATCTAAAACAGTGTTTCAGATTCATTCTTTATGTTTCATACTTGTCCCTGAAAGACCTTTTTCTAGGGCAGATTTCATACCAATGCAAAAATCTTTATCCTTCAGTTTTGCAGTGCTGCATATAAAAAGGAATGAGCTTTAAGGATTAGCCTGCAATCATCTGACCCTTCATGTTTTGTCTTAAATTAGTTTCTTCTTCTTCCCCTCTGGCTGACACACACGAAATTGCATATCAAACATAATTTTTAGATTTTTTTTTAATTCAACCACCCCCATGCTCAACTGAGATATCTTCCTTTATTTCTGATACACTATTAAACTGAGGTGCTGATGGCCAGAGCTTGGAAAGAGTGCTTTGGTTGGTTTTCAGTGGCATGTCTGGAATGTATGGTGGATGTTGTCACTTTACTCCTCTATGGGGCTATTGAGTCCTTTTCTCAAGATGGGGAGTAAGGATGGTAGTCTTTGGTAAAAGAGTATTTCTCATATATGTTGGAGTTACTGTATTATGTGTGGTTTTGGGTTAGTGCATTTGTCTTCTGTTTCAGTAACAGAACTTAAGGAACATACTTGGCAGACTTCATTTTACTTTGAGCCATGGTGGTGCAGTGGTTAGAATGCAGTATTGCAGACTAATTCACTGTTCACTCCAGGAGTTCGATTCTGAGCGGCTCAAGGTTGACTCAGCCTTCCATCCTTCCAAGGTCGGTAAAATGAGGACCGAGATTGTTGAGGTCAATACACTGACTCTGTAAACTGCTTTGAGAAGGTTGTAAAGCCCGTGAAGCAGTATATAAGTCTAAGTGCTATTGCTATTACTTCATTTTAACAAGATAGGTGCATTTTGTGCTCTTGTGTCTCTTCTTTCAGTGTTGTTGTTACTTTAGCAGAAAAGTACTTGGGCAGTACCAACAAACTGTTTCACAGTTCAATGTGCAGAGAGTCTTATATGATTTTTAAAGATGTTTGGCCTATGGCAAGCCAGAAGAATGATGCCATGATGCCATTGTACTGGACAGGCCTGCTGTGCAAGCTGACCTTTTTGAAGAACTTTGAAGGTCGAAATGAAGCAAAAGATTCAAGAACTCATATTCAGGGATGTTCTGGGAAGATTAAAATTAGATGCATATTTCACCTATTAAATTGTGAAAATGCTGACCCTATCCACTGGTTTAGTAAAATGGTGAAGCCAAGGCAGTTTATCCCTTTTGTAGTTGGCTTTTGTCATGAAGGAACTTGGACAAAGAATACACTTAATGACTGTCCACCTCAGGTTTGGGGCATGTTTGGAAGTGGCAATAGTTGTGGATAGCTTGTGGTTGAATCATCAGGCTTACATACGGTAGATCTCTCCTTTGCAGATTCCTCCCGTGGAAACAATTCCTCAGGTAAAGAAAGAAAAGCACAGTACCCAGGCTGCTAAGAACAGGGCCAAGAGGAAACCTCCCAAAGGAATGTTTCTCTCTCAGGAAGACGTGGAAGCCGTGTCTGCCAACGCAACTGCTGCCACCACTTTGCTCAGGCAACTGGATATGGAGCTCGTCTCCATCAAGCGACAGGTATGTGTTTTCTCCTGGCAACAGAGCGAGGCTTCTTTTTAATCATCTGATACATATTTTAAACAATCTCAACTTCACAGCTCCCTGGAAGGATTTATAGTTTGGGTGAGATGTTTTGCATCAGGATGAGACCTGATTAACAAGCTGTCAGTTGCAGTACATTTTAGAGGAGAATTATTTCAGCTTGGCTTTCTATTTACAGTGCAGCAAGATGAATTGCCAACTTCCTGTATCTTACTCAGGACGTCATTACGGATTTCCATAAATCAGTTTCCATGTTTCTCCACACTTTGGGCTTTCTAGTTTCTGAAAACTTTTATATCCGTAATCAATTATTTTATTGATTTCCATCTAAATTCTAATTTTACACATTCAAGTATAAAATATTAGAATATTTTTCCTCTGCTTACCACTTCTATGCAGCTAGCTTTTATTCTTCTATTTCCTCTATTGGTTAGAAGATTACTGCACTGGTCATTTGTTTGGTCCCATGGGCATCCACTTAACCATATCCATGTAACAATGATCAGTTCCTTTTATATTTGCCACATTGTCTGTTCTACTTGACATTTTAAAAGATTATTTTAATTTTAAAAGACATTTAAATAGAAAACTGTGGATTGCAAAGCACAACTTCAACCTTCAGCATTACCAGTGTCATGCGTTCCACTGGCAGGTAGATAGATAGCTTTTATTATGATTAGACATTGAGAAAAAAACCTCCATAGACATCTTCACAAAATAAAAATAATAGTGGCTGCAGTTCAGAGGGTGAGTTAGGGTTGTTGTTTTTTAAATGCCAAGGTGTTCAAAAGAAAGACATAGGTAAGCAATGGGAACACAATCATTTTAACAATATAAGGGTTCTATTGGGAATCATCCAACTTAGTATCTTTTTTTTTTTACAAGTATCAACATTAGAAAGTCCCCAAAGAGGCTAAGAATGAAAGAGCCTATTCCCCATTATTGCTTCTCAACTACTGAGTTATTGCATGTTTGGGTGAGAGGGGAAAAAGGACAAGACCACAATCTTAGTTGGGGAGGGAACTGTAGTTCTTGGAGGAATGGGGGCTCTTGTTTAAATTATTGATGGGGGGAATAGATAATATTCCCCCCACCAATATTTTAGAGAATATTTGAAATTAGATCAAATTTTATGCAAACTTTGTATATTATCCATACTGAAAGAGGAACCTTTCTTTTCAGATTCAAAATATCAAACAAACAAACAGCTCTCTGAAAGAGAAACTTGAAGGGGGAATAGAGCAATATAGGTTACCAGAGGTAAGCTTGTGTTCTAATGGGAAATTATATTTTTTCTTTCTTTTCTGAAGTTTATAGAAGGGCACCTGACTAAGTTGATCAAATTATCCCTATAATTACATTGAGCTGGAGAGGTCCTTCAGGAGCTTCTGTGTGCAATTTGGGAAATTATCCCAGGCCTTTTTCTAGCTCCAGTATTGGAGTTGGGATGAGAAGAAGTCCACAGTTCACAATCAGGAAGATACCAAAAGCCACAGTCCAGATGCCCTCAAATTTTAACTTGGTTGACAAAGCCAACCCATGCATGGACTCTTGTAGCTAACTTCATGCTAATATCATTGACCGCTTCCTTTATCCCCCTTTTCCTTTCTGCTGTTATAAATTAAATGTTGTTAACTAAATAATGGAGTACCACTATAATTCCACTTGAAAAGATTTTTTTAAAAAAAAACCATGCTGAGAAGAATAATGCAGGCTTTATTTAACGAATGACTGCTCAAGCAATGTATTCACTGTTTCATTTGTATACAGTTTGGGGGCTGAGGTTTAAAAGCACATCTGTTATCTAAGTAAATTATTCTCTTTATGTTTCATGATGCTTAGGTAACATTGAAATTTAATGCACGCTGGACCACAGATGAACAGCTTCTTGCAGTGCAAGGTATGGCGTTGCAAATATATTCCTGTCTGTAGGGAAGTTGACCCTGTGTCTTGATTTCTGATGGAGCATTTCCTCATTGGCCACTGAAATAATTCTCCAAATGTCTGCTTCTGACTCATGTCTTAGGGTTGGTGCTAACCGTGGAGACCTGAACTGCATTTACCGTAGGGTGGTCAGACTCATTCATTTTTGCATTGACAGTTTCCCATATGCCAGATGATGACTGACCCAGTTCCTCATATTCCAAGTCACGATTGTTGGTTGAAGTGGGTGGAGTTTGACTGGATATGCTATCCTTATTCTTGTATTTCTGATGGTGTGTGTGTGTGTGTTCAATGTGCATATTTTAAACATAAGAATAGTTTCTATGTGTGCTTGCACTGTACACAAAATGTGCCCAACTTCAGCCACTGCAGGCATACTTACAAGGGTGTGCTTACAAGAAGAGGTCCTTGTTTCTGCTTTCGTCAGGTTGTGGAAACGTATTTATTAATGTAGAAATACAGCTTGGAGGCCCTGTGGGATCAGTCATTAGCATTTATTTATTTATCAAGTTTGTACGTCCAGGGGCATGGAGCATATTTGAGAGGAGTCATAATTGGTTTGTCCAGGCAGAGGAGGTAAGTCTTCTCAAACCTACATTCTGTTCTGCAGCCAGTGATGCTGTTTTTATACCTATCTGTGATTCCCTTCTGAGGGCCCTGTTTCTCCTATCCACTATGAGAAATGTGAATGTCCCAGTGATAAATTGAAACAGTGCTCCCCTTCCTGCAGTAGTGGTTGGCAATGAATCTGCAGATGGATGGAATTGTGGCTGAGTAGATTCAAGTACAGCAACACATTCTGATTGAGAGATGTTACCACTAGTGTTCATGCAGACTAGGAAAGGGAAGGCCATAGGATTTTGCCATTGAGGAAATGCAGTGGTAGCATTTGGATCTTGCTCACAAGATGCCAAAAGGAAAGGAGAAACTTCTGGAGTAAGAGGTATATTAGCCACTTAAACGATCACAAACAGTTGTAGAAATCTAGCCAGCAAGTCTTGAAATTATTAATCATACTATTTAATGATGTTATTTACACAAATTCATTAATCTTAGGGGATCAGTGCATATCCAGATATGAGAATCTCTGTATTAATCAACTAAATATTTTAGGAATAGGATAATTTCTTGTGCTGTTAATATTTTGTTTCATTTTAAAATGATTTTGAAATATTTAAACCAAGAATGTGAATATACTCATATAGATGGAATAGAAAAACGTACCAAATAAATTAAAAAGGGGAAATAATTATACAGATTACAGAGTTTAGTTGCTGACTTTTTAAAAAAACAATGAACAATTAACATTAAAATCACCATATTCAATTTATTTATTTATTTGTTTGTTTGTTTGTTCGTCAAACATGTACAAGATAACAAGTATAGGTATGAACGTAAACATAAACAAAGGAAGTAAATACAAATAAATGGGGACGGTAAGACAGGGACGATAGGCACGTTGATGCACTTATGCACGCCTTCTTTACAGACCTCTTAAGAAGGGGGTGAGGTCCATGGTAAAGTTTGAAGTTGAAACTGTGAGGGTTTGAGGCTGTAACAACAGAGTTGGGTAGTGCATTCCAGGCACTGACCACTCTTGCTGAAATCATATTTCCTGCCATTGAGTTTGGAGCGGTTTACCTTGAGTTTGTATTGATTGTTTGCCTGTGTATTATTGTGGTTAAAACTGAAGAAGTCGTTGACAGGCAAGACATTGTAGCAGACAATTTTGTGTACTATGCTTAAATCGGATCACAGGTGGCGCAATTCCAGATTTTCCAAGCCCAAAATTTTAAACCTGATGGCATAGGGAATTCTATTAATTCTAAACCTTGCCTTGAAATGATATTTTTCATCATGAGAACAGCATACTAGATAGCATATTATATTCACTGGGCTAACCAATGGTGAAGTCCTTCACAGTACTCTTGATGTTTGATGGTGTATCAAGTTTTCAGGATTGCTTCACTTTTAAAAGATTGTTGCTGGGTTTTAATTTGTTTTTAATATTGTTCACCAGCTAGGCTTTTGAATTGGATGGCCTTAAATTAATTTATAACTATTGTTTTATTTACACTTTGGGAGAAGCAATGATAAGCAAAGTACACAAAAGAAGACAGAATTAATAAGAGGGGGGGAAATCTCAAAATGTGGGATAAGAAAAATTAAAAGGAAATATCGCTAAAACTATATTTGGCGATAAGAAATATAAAATATTTTCAAACATAGTTTTAGTAACGTAATTGGTTTAATTGATTTTATGATAAGCGTAAATTGTTAATTTTATTGTAGAGTTGTCTTGCATGAGATTGGTGGCCATGTTTGATAATAATAAAACAATAAATAAATAACCATATTAAGGCAGAATCTTAAGAAAGCCAAGATTTACCACTCTTCTATAAACCTATAATTGGTTTAGAAACAGTGTGACCCTTGATGTATCCCTTAAATTTAGTTGTTGACTTTGAAACTATAAATAGTATATCCATTCCATCTCAAGGAGGTTCATTTGCTGTGTCAATAAATTCTCTACTGCCTCTACAGCATGCATTTTTTGCAATACTGTTGATGCAAATACGTGCTCATCAAGTTTTATTCTGACATCTCATTCAAGGTCACAAGGGGATCTAAGCTAAATTCTCTGATGATCTTAGGCCACTCAGTCTAATCTAGCTCCTGCACGCTTGAGAACATGCATGCTACTCTGAACACAATTCCTTAGTGTGAGTTTGAAGGTTATATACATTGTCCTCTGGGCTTCAGAAATGGTACTGACAGATATGTTTTCTTTTGTAGCAATCAGGAAATATGGTCGTGATTTTCAAGCAATCTCTGATGTCATTGGAAACAAATCTGTAGTGCAAGTGAAAAACTTTTTCGTAAATTATCGGCGGCGTTTTAACATAGACGAAGTCCTACAGGAGTGGGAAGCTGAGCATGGGAAGGCTGAGACAAATGGAACCAGTACACAGAAACCTGTCAAATCCCCAGATAATACTATTAAAGTATCTGAAGAAGAAGATGAGGTAGTAGTAGGATTTTTTTTATTACTTGAGAGCAGTATGTATTTATTGTCCCAAACTGCATTATAGTGTTTTTGGTAGCATTAACTCTTTGGTTAGCTTTTGGATAACTACTATATAACCATGCTCTTTGGAAATGGATATCATCACTTAAGGTCATGGTTGTCCCAAATGTGCTTTTCCAAAAGGCAAGTCCAATTGGAAAAGCACCTTTGGGTCTCTCAGGAGTGTATCATAGTGCTAATCTATAAAATCTTCCTTTTCAGTCATATTTGCTCCCCTGATTTTATTTTCATACTTTTTAATATTTCTATGCATTCATAGTGTGGCTTTAGACTTATATTATTTGTAGTTTTTTATTTATTTTGGCATTATTTACAAATCCATAAATATCTGAAAGAGGTGAAACAGAAATGTATAAATTTGTGGCCAAAGAGACAAGTTTGACATTTGTGCTAACATTTTTTTCCTCTTTCTCGCTTCATTGAAAATAATGCTTCTGACAGTAGAACTTGGTGTTTCAGAATTCTATTTGTTTTAGACTATTGATTGAGAATTCCAATAATAGAATCTGAGGAGAGAGAGAGAGAGTTATTAATTCATTGCTCTACATAACTATCTGTGGGTTTTCCTTTCTTTCAATGTCTGCTCTTCTTTCTTAAAGCAGAAATTAAATGAAATAAAAGGGGTATATGCACTTGCATAACAAGTCATTTTAAAATGTTGCTTATTGTTACCACCCTTTTCTTCTATTGCAGGCTACTTCAGTTTTGGATGTCAGATATTCATCCACTTCATGAAAAACTCAGGTAGCCTAGAACAATGTTATGTTTGACTACTGTGTTATCTGAAATATCAGATATTAGCAAAACTTCGGACAGCCATCTGCATCATAACTCTATGGACAAGCAGCTATTACCAAAAAAAAAAGAAAAGGAAAGAAAGAAAGAAAGAAAGAAAGAAAGAAAGAAAGAAAGAAAGAAAGAAAGAAAGAAAGAAAGAAAGAAAGAAAGAAAGAAAGAAGACAGATCACAAATATGGGCAAATACTTCTGTTCCTGTTCTGTATTTGCCTTAACTTTCTCCTCAATCTTCCCAGCCAACCACGATCCAATTTTTGCAACTCCTGGAACAAGCTCTCAGTTTTCAATACCATCAAGGTTTAAAGCATCAGTGACTTCTTGAACCATCTACATCCCTCTCTGTAAACTTCAGTTAGCCAACCTGGCTCCTTGTCATGCTCACAAGTTACCTCCTGACAGCAGGGGCATTTCTAAAACATACTCTGTAGTAAGATAATAGTATGCATTTCTATATGCCCTTATATGATTTAAACTTATTTTTTATGATATAATCATTGCTGATAAGGTAACCTTTTATTTTATTTTTTTAATGAGTGAGTTTTCTGTTAAGAAAAGTATTGTGTCTATGCTGATTAATTCTTTCCAAAGTGATGTTCTTGGAGGCACACTGTGGGGAAAGCTGTGCTAGTTGGTCTAGTACTCATTTGAAATTAATGATGGGGGGAGGGGGGATGTGATTTTCAGAATAGAAAACAGATTTTTCCTGTGTCTTAATTCTGTTCTTATAGTCAACTCCTCCTTAGAAAGCTCACAGATATTAATTGTGATTTTTATTATTATTATAATAATGAACTTTTTTATTTAGTGCAAAAGGGAATGTGCAGTGTGTAACCTTGCTTTGATTCTATATATGCATATACTTTCCATTCAGTGGACTTGCATTATTATCTGTAGGTGAGTAGCAAAATAAGTGACTTGATTGGATATCCAGGGGTTTAAGACATAGCAACAGCTTGTTCTAATTTGAGGTGCTTTTAGACTGCTGCATTGGGGACCTCGTGTTCTATTGAGGTGAGTGGAAGCTACCTCTTAGCTTTCCATAGTTAATTGCTGGTCTGGATGTGAGCTTAGTAGCAGTAATCACAAACCCAAAATAGAGTGCATCAGTTCTTAAAATGCTTGTTGGCAAGTATTCTTCCAGTCATATATTTTATTCCATTTACACCCAACCCATGGCTCTCCTCAGATGACTCCAGGCATTTGGCTTTGAAAGCATAGGATGTCCATTCTTCTGAAAGATGCACAGATGTGGGTTTTTTTAATCAGTGAGTTAGTTCTAACAATAGAAAGTTAAGCTAGTATTTTAATTGGGCATGCAGCAATATTTTTCCCCACATTGACTTTGGTATCTTCTCAACTCAAATGCACAAATCAGATAAAAATGATCTTGTAACTACGGTTACTTTTGAGTTCCTGAAGACAATGTGTGAAATAATTTACCCCTAGCAAGTGATCTAACAATTAACAGCTGCAAAAAATCTTTCCTTCACTCACAGCTTATTATGTTAGGGCTTGGATTGACTCAATTAGGATTGACTCACCTATTTACCAATTAATAATTAAATGTTGCAATGACACCACAGCAAGTGCCAGAAAAACACCAGAAATATTTGAGTTGGGTGAGCCTGGTCTGGGCATAACCATTAAGGAAATCTTTCTCTGTCCGTAAGAGGAGAAGCCATAGACAAGTCTTAAGAATCAATAGAGAATAAATCCTTTATAAAGAATGACAAACAGCTGGTCTAATATAGAACAGAGAAGTGGAAAAGCCCTAAGATGCATATGGCAAAACCCATGTGCCTCCCCCCACCCAAATTAACTTCCACTAATACTGCTTTATGTTTATCAAATCTGATTCAAATTATCGGCTCTAGAAAATGGATATTTTGTGTATTTTAAATACCTAGTTCATGCTTCTCCAACTTGGCATTTCAGGATGTGTTGATATTTTAGTCTTTAGTTATGCTGTTTAGAAATATAGGCATCATCTGGAGGGTGCCAGGTTGAAGAAACAGATTTATTCTCTTTATGTGAAGCTGTTTGTTAAAACACTTTCAAATGTTTTGATAAAGAATTGGCATATTTTAACTATGTTATAAAGCAAACTTGGTATAGCACCCAGTCCTTTTGGGTGGGTGGGGGATGATTTTTTAAATTTAGCTACAATGGTAGGCAGTGTGCAATTTTATAAAATCTGAAAAATATTTATGTAAATATTTTATATTCTATTAGCAAAAAAAAAATAGAATAAGATAGAGCAGCTGGAGTGGACTGCCTGAAATCTGTTAGCTAAGAGCTAAAATGTATGATAATTGCTTTATGTGGTGTGTGTATTGTTGGGTTGTACCATTTTAGACTGCAGCAGAAATTAAACGTTCATAAGCTCCCCCATATTTTTATACACAAAAATATGAGAGAGCTTATGCACATCTTTGTACATTGTTGCACGCACACATTCTACTTAATTTCCTTGGTCACAAATGGGTTGAACCAACTATAATGGTTGGACTAGCACACCATGCTAAGCCATAACCCATGGTTCACAAATAACAGTGGTTATAACTATGGGTCATACAACATGCTAAACCAAAACAAAATGAGATATATTCCCCATTTTTGTATATCTGGAAGAGATATTGTATTGATATTTGCCAAAAACCAGTGATCCAAATTTCTGAGTTTTTCTAAATTACCGTCTTTTTAAAAAAGTTATAACAATGTTTGCACTTTTTAAAAAATATTGATATGTAGGTTTCTTAAAACAAATTTACAGTTCACTTCTTTCCTCCCTATTCATTTCAGTAACATATATACAACATTCCATCTTCTTAACCTCTTCTAGTGATCCTAAAGCTGCTTAATCCTACTGAAAAACAGATGAATACAAAGCAAGGGTTCCTTTTAATGTGGTGCTAATATTAAGTAATCCATAGAAGTGGTTTGTCCTTCTTCTCCAAACAGGCCCCTGGGACCTCCTGAATAGAATGAGAGATGAGGAGGAGGAGGAACTGGGTTAAGGAGGTCATAGTAACTGAACAGAAATCTCTCATGAACAAAAACATCACCTGTATACAATCCAGGTTTTGCTAGAACAAAGATGAACAAGACAAAAGTTCATTAGGTAACTAGTTCCTTGAACATAAATGAATTAAATCATATTTTCATTATGACATTGTTAACATTTAATCACTGCTCCAGCCTCAAGTGGTACAATTAAATGAGGAATCTAATAATCATGTGGCTTAGCTCTGAATACTAATATGTTGCATTGCTCTCTTCTGTGAATTTACCAAACAATATGATTAGAAAAAGATTCAGTTTTGGCTCATTCCCCTGTGGAAATTGACACAGAATCCCTCTATGAGGATGATAACTTATGTATATTTTCTCATTGTTTCATTACTATCATATTGTAGATTTCCCCCCGTTAACTAAACTATGCTTGTAATTGTTCCATTGTGAAATGGGAAAACTTATTTAGCTTTTAGGTTTTTTTAAAAAAAATATCTGATGTTTTGTATGGGACAAACCAGATTTGTTGTTCAAGCATTATTTAATCAAGGTTTCATATACTGATTTAGAAGAGTCCACAAAGATTGCTACATAATATGTAAAACTCACATTTTGTTTTCTTAAACTAGCAGTGTGAATGTTATAGTTATATATATTTTGTGGAAGATGGAAAATTTTATTTCTTATTAGGTATAAATTATTGTGCATAACTATAGTGTCACAAAAAGTGATACTTCTTTTTTTTTTAAAAAAAAACCCAGCAAAATCCTAGTTTTAGAAATCTTAACCAATGTATTGTATAGGCACCAGAATTTTACATTTGTTCTATTTAATTTTTAAATGTAGTTGCGTAACATGACAGTAAATTTTTCATTTTCTCTGCCTCCCTGCTCCATTAGAATATGTTATTACTTGAATATTGTATCTTAACTAGACTGAAATGCAGCAGTTAAACACCTGTAATCTAGAATGAAGGGAACGGGGAAAGCAATGTATATGATTCCATGTATAATACAGAACTTCTTGCAACATACATGTACAATCATACATGTTCAGTAGTAGTTATATTGGTAATCCTGGCAAACAGGCTGTTGTATACATATTTCAGGGATTTTTAAATACGTTTTGTGAAGTTAGCCTCTTTTACAGCTTCTTTCTTGTTAATAATAACAGTTGCAGCAATAGTGGGATATTGCATCCACTGGTTTGAGGTCCTGGCCCATGTGTGACTGTTACCCCGTGTCTCCTCATTTTCAACAGAAGCAGTGAAAGGAATCTCTTGCCATTCACAGCTGTGAAGTCTTCAACATATTCAGGAAGCCCGCATTTTCTGATGTAGGTGAATCTGGTCTTACCTCTGCTTTTCATGTCTTCTGCTAACCAGGCAGAGATCAGACCCAATGAGTGTTGTGCATGGAGGGTAACTGTGGAGAGAGAAGACGTTGGTCTTATATCACTCTGAAAGTGAAATTAAATCAATGAATTAGTAGTCTCTTTGGCTATGTGCAATTCTCTAATAGGAAGAAAAAAGTTCCCTCTTTTTAAAAACCCAGTAGTTTTATTGCAGTATTGGCAGATCAAATTCAATAGAGACCTGCTTCTTGGGGTAGGGGGAGAAATCTAAAGGTGTCTTGAGCTCAAGGAATTAGATTGATAGTTCTGTGGCTCTTGCTCTGGGGTAAAACAATACCCAGATTTTCTCTGCACTTTTTTAAAAAAAGGTGTTAAATTATGATCTTGGCAATTTCCCCCATTTTAGATAGCTTTTGGCAAAAACATTTTAATTTAAATTCTCTCCTCCTTTCCATCATTCTAATAAGATGTTGGTATTCTTGCACATCAAATACGAGTCAATCGTTTTGTTAGGTTAATAGCTCACTGCATAAAAGGGGCTTATAAAATTTGGAATTTAACTTTAATTAAAAAAGCAAAGGGTGAAGGGGAAGTTATAAGAGAGATATAGCTCCTCCCCCCAGTCTATATTTTTTAAAATGTAGAAAAGACATGCGTCAATGTATACAGCTAAGTGCTGGTATTATTAATTAAGATCAGAATTTCAATTTGATTAGCTCCACTATGGGTAGTAGCTAGTTGAAACCCAGCATCTTGTGTGATGTTCTACTCACTAGAAGCAGTGCAGTTCTAGGCACAATTTGCTAGGCATTGAGACTGCATAGCTTCCCTTCATTTCTACAGGGATGGGTAGGATAGATGTACAGGAATTCCCTGGCTGCATGCATTCTTACAAAAGAGAGGGACTATACATCAACAGTGCCTGTTAGATTGATGATGCCTCTGTGGATGGTAAAGCACAATTACTGCAAAAGCTACAGTTCTGAAACAGAAGGTCAGTATATGTCTATGCATGTTGTATATTAATGAATGTTTACATTCATGTTTTCATCTAAATTTATATTGGCGTGTATATTATTGCATTATTTAGACCATCCTCCTAGAACCTACTGTATTCCAGATTTGTTGGAGCTTCAATTCCCAAAATTCTTAGCCAGCATGATTATATATTTTGGGAGTTGTAGTCCCATTACATTTGGAGGGCACCAAATTGGGAACATTGATATAGTTTTTATCAGTTTATGTTAAATTCTCATAGACGGCTTATATGAGTCTTTTCCCTCCCTCTCCAATATTTTATGATGTATAATGTTACGTTTGCAAATATAATAAAATTCTGTATAGCCTTTGAACTGATAAAATATTTTGCATCAGAGAGGTTTTTTTTTAAAAAAAGGTATTATAAAAGTGCTGTTGTAAATAGTATTTTTCATATTTTTTCTTTCTCATTTTGGCTTGTTTTTTTCCCATTTAGTGCACCTGTGGTAATTAATGTTCATAGAATTATAAAGCTACTTATCCACTGAAAAATAATAATTCAGCAATTCTTTTCTATGAATTGTCAGTTTTCAGGTTCAAGATCCCCCCACCCACCCCCGAAATTCTCTACATTCAGTTTTTCTATTATTTCCAATGTTTG
This sequence comes from Ahaetulla prasina, assembly GCF_028640845.1. Taxonomy (NCBI): domain Eukaryota; kingdom Metazoa; phylum Chordata; class Lepidosauria; order Squamata; family Colubridae; genus Ahaetulla; species Ahaetulla prasina. The sequence goes on from NC_080539.1 coordinate 338,972,587, forward strand.
CTGACATGACATTAATGAAACAAAGATCAAGCCATCAATATAATTCTATACAGTATGTCTTTAAAAGCCTCCTTCTTCTAAAATGAATGGATCATAACTGGTTTATGTCATCTTCTGGAACTTAAGAGATCTTCCCCTGGGGATTCCAACCCCCATTCCTCTTTATTTCCTTCTTTATCCAGCTTAGGTTACATGCCACTTCCTTTCCAAGCATATTGAATGATTTATTAAGTATTAAAATTAATAAAATCCATGTGTAACAGAATTATAATCAGTTTGATGTGCCATGGTTCAGGGTTGCTTAGGGTTACTTATCATGAAATGTCTTTCTGAAGAGCCATGTTTTTTCACAGCTTTCAAACATAATTGGGAAGATTGATCCAAATATCTCTGTATATTCGCAAATATTTTTATTTTATCCTTTGAAACAAAGATTTCACCATTGGTCATCTAAGTCCACTTCCATAGTAGACTCTGCATGCTTTCAAAAACCCATTGTCAAATCCTGACAGATCTCCAACTGTAGTTCTATTATTTCCAAGTTAAGAAATTTGGTCAGCCCTTAACTATCCATTCCAAAATTTGTATTTATCAGGATGCCCAGCTAGATCTGGACTGGAGTGAGAACAGATATTTGTTCTATGCCCCAGAGGAAGACTAAACAGCTCAGTTTGCTTGTGCTTACAAGTTCAAAGTCTTACCAGTGTGTGCGTTTCAGAGAGAAGACTCGATTTGCAAAGAGAAGTTTCTAAATGTCTGTCTGTCTGTCTGTCTGTCTGTCTGTCTGTCTGTCTGTCTGTCTTTCTGTCTGTCTGTCTGTCTATCTATCTATCTATCTATCTATCGATCTATCGATCTATCGATCTATCGATCTATCGATCTATCGATCTATCGTATAATTTTTGAACTGCCCATCAGGAGGCAGACTTTATTGTGGACACCCATCCATTGTATAACAGACATATTAGAATTGTAACAGTTCTCAGGGAGTAGAGGTGAAAATTGCACTCATTGGGAATCCTAGGAATCCATGTAAACATATCTGGGGCGGGGGGGGGGGTACCAGGATAAGGAAGGCTGATAGAGACAATATTGAGTTAAAGAAACCTGACAGCTGTATGCTGTTTACAAGCTTGCTTTTCACATAGCTAGTTGCCTCCAGAACTCCCCACTGAAAGAATTCAATCTATGCTGGATGGAATAAGTAAAGGGAAAAAAATTATTTTTCAATTATATGTTTCCCTGATTATTTTTGCTTACTGGCCCCAGTTGTCTGTATTGCATGGTTTCCTGCAATGTTGACTCAATGAAATACACATTTAACTATCACTCTGTTTTCCAGGCTTTTTTTGGTAATTGTGGCATTTTGAATCATGAATATACCCAGTTTCAGCAATCTGTCTCTTGTAGAACTGTCCTAGACTTGACTGGTGTGATAATCTACATCCTGACAATTAATTTGATAAATTCTTGCTGCAAACAATTGCTAAAGTTCACAAAGAGGAGCAGAAGCAGGGATCTTTCCTAACATGTGGGCGAGAAACTTGAAAACTCATTTAATAGAAGCTTTCATGAACATTAATTGCTATTTGTAAGATAGTTATTTTCTTATTTGAAGAAACCATGTATTTTTACACTACGTAAAAGAGTGTGTGGTGGCCTAATGGTGAAGACACTTCCCTCCCACTTGGAAAGATAAGAGATCAATCCTAGGTAGCAGCAGATGTTTCTCGGGGTGCAAAAAGAAAATATCTGCTGCGAACTCCATGTAGGCATTTGGAAGGGCATCCAGCCAGTAAACGCTCAGCTCCATTCAGTCACCCTCATTCTACCTCTAAAAAAGGGATTAAAAGGTTAAAAAAAAAAATCAACTTTAGGTGAATTTTATAGACATAGTGAAATTTGAATAGAACATGAAAACAACATGTGATCATGTTGTGATCAGAAGTGGTATTCAGCCAGTTCGGACTGGTTTGGGCGAAACGGTAGAGGCAATTTTAACTGGTTCGCCAAACTGGTAATTACCATCTCTGGCTGGCCCCGCTTGACACTCGCCCCGCCCACCCCTGCCCTATATTTGTGGCCTTCGCCATGCAGCCCAGCTAGTCACCTCGCCAGTTGCCTCCAAACCACACCCGCTCTGCTCAACTCACCAAAGGTAAGCATGCCACCCACTCGCCCTTTGCCTTGGGTCAGGGCCCAGGGACGCACTATTCCCCAAGGCCCTGAAGCCTCCGCCTGCCTCAGCCGGGTTGGGGAATGTGCCATTCCCTGGTTCTGCCTTCCTCGAGCCTCCTCCTGCATGCTGCCCACTCTCCCTTCACCACACGTCATCCCGTTTCCAGTCCTTCAGAGGCCCCGGCCCTTACTCTGTCCCCGCTTCCTTCTCCGCAACCGCCTCTTCGTCCCACGACCAGCTTACCTTCCTCCCGCAGCTGGCTGCCATCATCACTACTGGACTCCCCAACAGCCCACATTTGTTCACCCCCTTTGTTACAAAATCCCTGCAGCCACCGCCTCTTCTTTTGGTATGAGAAGCCTCTCAGTCATTGCTTTGCCAGCTGGAACTGATCCAGCAGTGGCAGCTGGCTGCAGGTTTCTTGCGCTGAAAACTACGTCTCCGCTTCTCGAACATGCAGAAAAAGAGCTTTAGTCAGTCCCATCGCTGCCGTCGCCACTGTGTTCTTTGCGCCAGCTACACACGCGCATTCCTCTGGTGCATCAGGCGATGGGGTGCGGGTGCGCAGCCAGCACGAAGAACAGGGCAGCGACTGTAGCGACAGTGATGGGATTGAAGCTCTTTTTCAGCATGTTCAAGAAGTGGAGGCAGCCCAAGAAGCCTGCAGCCAGCCGCTGCTGCTGGCTTGGTTCCGGCTGGCAAAGTGGCAGCTGGGAGGCTTCTCGCACCGAAAAAAAGGCAGTGGCTGCAGGCATCTCGAGACAAGGGGGGCGAAGAAATGCGGGCTGGCAGGGAGCCCAGTGGCAACGGCTCAGCCTGGGCTTGCCTTCCCTGGCAGCCAGCCGCAGGAGGACGGTACGGTCATGGGATGAAGAAAGAGGCGGTTGTGGGGGAGGAAGTGGGGAGATTGAGTAAGGGCCGGGGAACATCTGAAGGAGGGGAAACAGGGCGATGCGTGGTGAAGGGAGAGTAGGCGGCATGCAGGAAGAGGCCTTTGACAGATTCTGAGTTTAGTCACCTCAGATCCGGGGCAGAAAATAGGTAGAAAGCCTGCAATAGCTGTAAGTTCAATTTTTTTCCCTACCAGGTCCTCTGTGTATGGTTTGGTTTGGGGGTGCTGGTGGGGTCATGTTACTGAGTGGCCAACTCAATGTCATTCACAGCAAGATGCCACCCCACCAAGCTACACCTCCCAAGTCACGCCCACAGAAGCAGTGGTGGAAAAATTTGAATCCTACCACTGGTTGTGACAGTCATAAAACATGACAACCTTTTTGTCATTAAGTAAATACAGCAGTCATTAAGTGAACACAGCTGTTGTTGAACAAACCAATGGTTTGCTATGGGCACAGTTTTGCTGAAAATAGGAAGGAAATGCTGGTTGCCGAGCACCCAAAGTTCAGTTACATGACTGCAGGAAGACCTCAATATTGGCGCTTCAAATCTGGGTCAGAAGTAGCTCCCAGGTAGGTCTGTCTTAACCAATAGTTGCCAAGCGACTGGTTTTAAGCTAAGGACTACCTGAACCAAGTAAAGGTATATATGACAATTATTGCCTTTTTGTATAACATCTTTTTCTAATTTTTAAATTGAAGCAGCCCCTGGGTTTGTTAAATGAAACATGTAAAGCTATAAAAATGGCACTGGAGCTACTGCTATCTCAGGTTGGTTGGTTCAAATACATTTGTACAGAAGTACAGCAAGTACACAATCTGTTTCTCAGGGGAACCATGAATACTAGAGGCTGTACATGTTTGTAGCTATTATCCAGAAACAGATTTGCTCTCCTCTTTCTTCAGCTTAGGAAGTTAATGAAAGAGAGAACACACGCAAGAATAAGCTAAGTAGATGCTGTACCACGCATTGGAGCGAGGCTGTGTGTTTTAGAATTGAGCTGCCCTATTTCTAAAGTTGAAAGAGAACAAGAGGACCACAAATGGGTATGTGGATGAACTCGATGAGAGTGGTGTTGCTGGAAGAGCTGAAGGACCAAATTCAGGGGAAATCATCATGGAGAAAATATTTTGTCAGGGATCCATAAAATCTTCAGTTCATCAACCCTTTCATGAAGTTTCAGATTGTTCGTTGATCCCCCCCAAATGCTGATTATATGAAAATAATATTACTTTAATTAGTACTTTGAATAACAACAGATGGGCGATTTCAGGAAAAAAGTAATATTTAAAATAGGTAAAATTTAAACCTCAACATCCTGATTGTAGTCGTATTCCCAAATCTCCAGGTATCATTGCCCTAGTTGACACTCATCACATACAGTCTTCTCACTAATAATATCAACAATTTCAGTTAAAAAAAGTTATATTAAATCTTTAAGCTATATTTAATATAACTTTTTTTAATGGAAACTTGATATCTTTAGTGAGAAAACTATGTGATGAGTATCAGCAAGGGCAAGGATATCTGGAGATTTGGGAGTACGATCAGTATGTGAGGAGGAGGAATGCTACATGCATGTATATCCTTTCTGGGTCAAGGGAAATGAGGTAGACAAGCGGCAGGATTAGAGGATGACAAACACACAATGCAAACAGGCTGGTAAGTGAGACCAGTAACAACACACGGCTGACAGAGACAACTCAAGGCCACTCTTGCTGACTGCTGATCATCCAAAGCTGGGTAATGCTATTGTGTCAGTAGCTACCTCCAGGACTAGGGAATGATAGCTTTTGCATTTAGATTTAAATACAACCCCATAACGATTTACAGCACACATTGGGTGGTTTACAACAGGGGTCTCCAACCTTGGTCCCTTTAAGACTTGTAGACTTCAACTCCCAGAGTTTCTCAGCCAGCTTTGCTGGTTGAGGAACTCTGACAATTAAAGTCCACAAGTCTTAAAGGGACCAAGGTCGGAGACCCCTGGTTTACAATGTCAGCATTTTGGCCCCAACAATCTGGATCCTCATTTCATCAACCCCAGAAGGATGGAAGGGTGAATCAACTTTCCCAACTCTGTTGGGATCCAACTCCAGGCTGTTGGCAGAGTTTGCCTGCAATATTGCACTTTAACCACTGTGCCACCAGGGCTCTGTATGATGTGGAGCTCTGTAGAGTTCTTGAAAGATTAATTGCCCCCAATCATCTTTCCATGGTATTTTGGATCACCTATTGACACCCCCCCTCCAGATATTTACTGAGCCCCTAATGATCCCCAGCTATTCATTGACTTCTTGGATAGTCCCATCAATCCTTGAGGTCAGTATTGATCACTTTGGGGGATCTTGATCTAAGTGGTCACTAAGAATCAACACCAATTTAATGGCACAGAACCAATAGGTTCTAAAAATATATAGTCTGACTCCAATGGACCTTTTATCACAAGTTTCCTGAGCTTCCCCCAGGACTTCGACAACTTCCTGACCTCCGGACCTTTCGCCGCGAGCTGAAGATATATCTATTCTTTCGAGCAGGACTGGCTTAAATAGGGTTTTTAAATATGGATTTTATTGAGGTTTATTTTTTATATTTTGTATGGTATTTTAAATTTAGGCTATTTTGAATAAGTTTTTTAAAATGTGTTTTATTGTAATATATTGTATTATTTTATTTGCCTGTTCACCGCCCTGAGTCCTTCGGGAGAAGGGCGGTATACAAATTAAATTATTATTATTATTATTATTATTATTATTATTATTATTATTATTATTATTATTATTATTATTATTATTATTATTATTATTATTATTATTATTATTATTATTATTAAGTTAATATTATAACTCAATGAAATTATATTAACATTCAAGATGCAAAGCTCTTTTGGCTCCATGCCAGAGTTAGAACATCCTGGGCACATGGCTATGCAACTCCTGCTTGGGATGATAGAAAAATTCATTACATTCATTTTCATGCCATCCCACCTGCCCCATTCAGCTGTCTGCAATCTCTGAAAAGGCTTTCAAGATAACAGGAGCCTTCCTAAATGAAGAATTAGTAGAGGATGCTGAGGAGGAGGAAATACAGTCCCAATAAGAAGTTTGCCCTTCGTTTATGATTAGCCCCACAATAGGGTAGCAATGCCCCTAATTACCATATGTTTTAGAGTATAAGATGCACTTTCCCCCCCCTAAAAGAGGCTGAAAATTTGGGTGCATCTGTCGTGTCCCACTCCTCCGCTGACGGCTGGGTCAGGGAAATCCGAATCAGGCTTGCCTCTGCAGCTCTGCCCAAAGTCCTAGCAAAGTCCTCAGAGCAGGCAGGAGACCAGTAAGTGACTTCAGCAAGATAAGTTCGACTTTTGCCTGACTCAGAGACTGCCAGAAAGTAGATCCTTTATATAGGCCATGGGGTGTGGCTCCATGACTCAGCACTCATTAAGGCCTGCCCCTCCCTTCCTTCTGTTGCCTCCGCCTATCCAATCTTCTGATGCGAGGATTACTCCAATCAGCTGTTGTTGGGAGTAAACCCTCCTCAGGCTCACCTGCTGTGGAGGAGGGGGAGGGGTCTAGCTGCTCCGTTTGCCTGGGCATGGAGTCAGGGCTGGGGCAGGGAGATGCTCCTTCTTCTACAGTTTGTCTGGGCATGGAGCCAGGACTGGGGCTGGAAGGCATACATTCCTCCGTGTTCGGGAGCAGATAAGAAGGCCCCGGCTGCTCTGAGGGCGGGCAAGACACAACAGCATCTTATACTCCGAATGTAGCTTTTTTGAAACTTTTTTCAGCCCTAACGAGGCACTAGCGAGTGAAGCAAGCACTTAGCCTGCTTTTCTCATTGCTTCTCTCTCCGAAGATCAGCTGTGCTTTTTTTATATCCCTTATGAGGCGCTAGTGAGTGAAGCGATCTTCCGTGCTTCGCCTGCTTTTCTCATTGCTTCTCTCTCTGAAGATCAGCTGTGCTTTAGAAGCTGGTTTTTATTCCCAACCCAGTGTGCACACACCCAAAACCAGCCAACTAATGTGCTGAAGCTGACCAGACTAAGGACACTAGCCAGATGAATACCTGGCAGGCAGATTTTTCCCCTGTTTTCCTTCCCAAAAACTAAGGTGCGTCTTATACTCCAAAATATATGGTATTTAAAGAGTTGCCAGAAACCCGAGATTTGGAAGGCTGCAAAGAGTTGCAAGGAGAGGGTGCTAAAATCTTTCTAAGATGTATTTGGTTTTAGATTTTATTTTTGTAAATTAAAGTTATATAAGATAATAAGATAGTTATATAAAAATACTCAATACTATTGAGAGAAATCCATTTGTTCAAAGCGTTCCAAGTTCACCCAAAAGGAAGCAATTGAGCATTGATGTGAATTGTAACTCTGCTGTTGAGACAATCATTCAAGTTTTTGCTGCTTTCTGGGGAAAAAACCCAGAGGATTTGTAATAAAAACAGCAAAGTCACAATTGCATGAGTAGAGAAAAGTATTTGGCACATTAAGAAGCAGTTAGAAAAGTTCCATGGGAGTACCTATTTATTTTCTGCATTGATTGTGTTACATTTAACAAGTAGGTTATAAGCCCCACTGTAGAATTCTCACTATTTGAGTGGAACAAAAGCTTGGTGGCTTGTAAAGTCTTTTTTCCTGTAGATACAATGATTCTTTCGACAATTTAAAGCTTCGTTTCATTGTAAAATGCCAATTTATCTTTTTTGCATAAGAGAGCATATTACCTGGGGGCCCTTTTGTACTGAGAATTGCTGTCTTAGTGGATCCAGCCATTTCTCATTGTGACAACAAACAACCCAGCAACAACAGGTTGTTCGCTCTTGGCAATACTTACATTGAAGTTAACAAACTTTTATATTTTGAATGCTATACAACAGTGTCAACTGTGATGTTTAAACTACTAGGTGGTAGATGGTGAGTCCCAAGTTCAGTGATGGAGCACATATTTGCCAGGTAAGAGGTCTCAAGGGACATGGTGGCTCAGGGGCTAAGACGCTGAGTTTGTTGATTGAAAGGTCAGCAGTTCAGCAGTTCGAATCCCTAGTGCCATGTAACAGGGTGAGCTCCCATTACTTGTCCCAGCTTCTGCCAACCTAGCAGTTCAAAAGCACGTACAAAATGCAAGTAGCAAAATAGGGACCACCTTTGGTGGGAAGGTAAAAGCATTCTGTGCATCTTTGGCATTTAGTCATGCCGGCCGGGTGACCACGGAGACATCTTCGGACAGCGTTGGCTCTTCGACTTTGAAACGGAGATGAGCACTGCTCCCTAGAGTCGGGAATGACTAGCACATATGTGCGAGAGGAACTTTTACCTTTACCTTAAGGTCTCAAGTATTTCTACTTTGAAGGTGTCAGAAGAAGGCAATAGGAAAGATCTTTCTTTCTTTCAAGCCCCAAGAAGCTATTGAGATCAGAGTCTCAATATGGACAAGTATTTGGGGTTGGTTCAGATGGATGAGTGGCTTAGCATCTATCTCTAGCAGATGACTACCCATTCTCTGATTTGAAAATCCATTTGCTCCAGGTGCATTTGGCAGCAAAAATAAAGAGTATAAGCAGGTTACAGAAAGAATGGTTGCTTTCAGGAAAGAAGTTTTACACTTTGATGGTCTGGCTTAGAGGAGTTGAAAACTCTACAGCAGGGGTGTACAACTTTGCCAACTTTAAAACTCGTGGATTTCAATTCCAGAATTCCCTAGCCAGCTGTTCTGTTTCCCTCTCCCAATACTCCCAACAAAAAGTCAGTCAGAGGCCTTCTTTTCAAGTTTATTTATATTTGGCTGGATTCCTTCTGGCACAGAGATGTTCTGGCCACATCTACCCATGCATCTGCCAAGTCTCTGGAGATAACTAGGAAATTATAGATAAGGCAAGAGTCAGTCACAAATATTTTTGTCCCTCCACTGAAACAGTTTGCCCGCACAAATTCACTGCTTTGTCCAAGACAAAAAGCCAGGAAGTTCCGCCTCCTGCTTTATAGCCCCTGTGGGTGTCACTCCGTGACATCATTCTTTGACCTTGTCCCAATGCCTCCTCTGCTGCGCGTGCCGGTCACGTCTGTGCAGTCTTGCATCAAACCAAGATTGTTCTTGGGGCGTTGCCAAATCAGAAGAAGGCCCAGGGGAATCAGGCCTTGCCAGCCCCTCCTCCTCCTCCTCCTGGGTGGGTGCCAGGGAGGGAGAGGGCCCAGGGGAAGCAGGCCTTGCCAGCTCCTCCTCCTCATTCTCTGAATCATCGTCCTCCAGGAGTCTGAGTCCGGGAACCTGGTGTCGTGTCCCACTCCTCCGCTGACGGCCGGGTCAGGGAAATCCGAATCAGGCGTGCCTCTGCAGCTCTGCCAAAGTCCTAGCAAAGTCCTCAGGGCAGGCAGGAGACCAGAAAGTGACTTCAGCAAGATATGTTTAGACTTTGCCTGACTCAGAGAATGCCAGAAAGCAGGTCCTTTATATAGGCCATGGGGTGTGGCTCCATGACTCAGCACTTATCCAGGCCTGCCCCTCCCTTCCTTCTGTTGCCTCCATCTATCAAGTCTTCTGACGCGAGGGTCACTCCAGTCTGCAGCTGTTGGCAATTGACCTCCCTCAGGCTCACATGTTGTGGAGGAGGGGGAGGGGTCTAGTTGCTCCGTTTGCCTGGGCATGGAGCCAGAGCTGGGGGCTGGAGATACTTCCTCCTCTTCAGCCTGTCTGGGCATGGAGCCAGGGTTGGGGCCGGGAGGCATACTAGGACATTCCTCCGTGTTCGGAAGCAGATAAGAAGGCCCCGGCTGTGGTGAGATCGGACGAGACACAACACCTGGGTCACAACACCAGCATTCTGGAAGTTGAAGTTCACAAGTCTTAAAGTCACCAAGGTTTGACATCCCTGCTTTATAGCTTTCAGGCTTTCAGCTGAATTTTGATCAGGGCAGAAATGTGTTTGAGTTTTGCATGTTTCCAACAAGTCTCAAGTAAAAGATAGCCTAGGATGAGGGACGAACTGTGAACTCCCTTGGAAGCTCTGATTTTCTTTCCTCCTTCATCACCTTCTCTGTTTCTGTAGCCTTTTTGGTCATGGGATAGAGAGGTCAGTAGCCTAAAAACAATTCATAAATTTCTCTGACTGTAGGAACCCTGACTATCTGGGTCTTTGATTCATTTTCAAGGACTTCTCAGTTTTAGAGTCTGGGCAGATCTAGACCCACTAGGATATTCTTAACAATTTAACATTGAAAAATTCCATATTATTTGTGCGGAGTTTGCATATGCTAAAATTAAATGCTACAATAATTTGCATATGAAGCCTCCCTTCAACTCACCCATCTGTGAAGGTATCTTACTATTTACTTTAAAAAAACATCTTAAGGGAGTATTCTTTATATTGAAAAGGAATTCTTCCCACTAAGCATAAACGCTCCCTAAGGGAGTAAATTATATTTGATTATTCTAATTTATGGCTTCAATCTCACTATTAAATCCCCAATTTTAATCCAGTTTACATTCTTGCTTTCAATTGAGACAATTTAGTTGCTGCAGCTACAGATTCTTCCAAACCTTTTTCTTTCTGTGGATGTGAACGATACAAGTGTAGGAGTTATTGGATCATACACAGCCTTCCCTAACACGGTAGATCAAGATCCTTTTCCGTTCACTGAGTGAAAGATCAGAGAAAACCATATTAAATGATAGTGGAGCTAGTTATGTGTGGTTTGGATGGCATGACAATTAAGTAGATAAATAGGTGGCTTAAGATCTCATTAGTGTTGCTTGTCAGACTGAAGTGAGATATTGAAGAACATCACAAGATCAAGTCCTGGACCCTATACTCTTCCCACATTTTTATTAATGACTTATTTGACCTGCCTTGACAAGAGTGTTTGTGAAAATGGCTTTGGAGCAGTAGGTGCTTAAAAATAGAATAGGATAGGATAGGATAGGATAGGATAGGATAGGATAGAATAGAATAGAATAGAGTTTTTTATTGGCCAAGTGTGATTGGACACAAAAGGAATTTGTCTTGGTGTATACGCTCTCAATGTACATAAAAGAAAAGATACCTTCATCAAGGTACAACACTTACAACACTTAATGATAGTCATAGGGTACAAATTTAACACTTAATGATACACACTTAATGATAGTCATAGGCTACAAATAAGCAATCAGGAAATAATATCAGTGTAAATCGTAAGGATACAAGCAACAAAGTTACAGTCATAAGTGGAAGGAGATGGGTGATGGGAACTATGAGAAGATTAATAGTAGTGCAGATTTTGTAAATAGTTTGACAGTGTTGACGGAATTATTTGTTTAGCAGAGTGATGGAGCCCTGGAAAAAACTGTTCTTGTGTCTAGTTGTTCTGGTGTGCAATGCTCTATAGCATCGTTTTGAGGGTAGGAGTTGAAACAGTTTATGCCCAGGATGTGAGTGTACAGGTCCTCAATGGAAGGCAGGTTGGTAGTAATTGTTTTTTCTGCAGTTCTAATTATCCTCTGCATCTTGTTGGGTTGCAGAACCAAACCAGACAGTTATAGAGGTGCAGGTGCAAATACATAGCAAAAAAAAAAAAAAGGAAGAGGAGGAATGCCTTGGGAAAACAAGGTCGACATAAGATGATTGAATAGGCTAAACAAGCAAGAAAGGACCCCCCAGTGAAGGAACAGAGGAAAACAAGAAGTAAAAGAAAATGAATTACATTTTTAAGATTAAAAAAAATTACAGGAAAATTTAATATTAAGTTGTTAAAGAGGACTTATATCATGATCATTAAAGAAACAGAACAGGCAAGTAAGGTTAAAGGAAGAAGTATTATAAGCATTTTATGAGAATAATTATATAACGGGAAACATTGACAGAGTAAGAAAAACTAGGAATCAGCTCCTTTAAAAAGTCAGGTTCGACAGAGAGCAGACCAGCTTCAAATAGGAAAACATCAGATATTTTTCATTGAGGCAATAGAAAAATTAATCAGTATTATAGGTAGTCTTTGACTTATCACAGTTGGAACGGGAACTTCCATTGTTAGGCAATGTGATTATTAAGTGAGTCGCGCCTGATTCAATAACTTATTCTGCTGCAGTTGTTAAGTGAATAACTTAGTTGTTAAGCAAATTCTGCTTCCCCCATTGACTTTGCTTGTTGGAAGCCCCTTGGGAAGGTTGCAAGTGGTGATCATGTGATCCTGGGCTGCTGCAGCTGTCAAAAAATATATGTGGTGGAATAGTCTGGATTCCCAGGAAGGAGGGGCTGCGCTTTCCAGGGGGTAAAGAGACAGTAGAGCTTGAAAAGTTTGGTCGGCAAGAAGAGGGTTACAACAGCTCCTTCCTACTTATTCCCGAGTATATCTGTAGTTATGCAAGTAGTTGCTTTAGACTGGCAAAATTCTGTCTGTAGATGAAGAACGATCAAGGAAACTATTCTTAAGTAATTCCATATGTCATTCTTGGGTCCTGGTAATAAATGCTGGTTGTCAAGCACCCACATTTTGATCATCCCTGTGGGGATGCTGTGACAGTCATAAATGTACAAGGACTGGTCATAAGTCTCTCTTTGGCACCATCATAATTTTGAATGATTCATAAACAGTCATAAGTCAAGGATTACCTGTACCCCAGTGTTTTAATGCTGATTTTAAAATATGTTGTTTTTGTATAGTATCTTCTAAACTTTTTTTTTAACTTTTTTTACATTCCCCTCTTTCTGGCTACTTCCTAGCATGTTAAATCTATCTGTCTATATCTCTCACTATCTCTCTAACTCATATTACACTGAGCTACCTGCTGAACTATTTAAAGCTACAAGCAATTAAACTGATGACAGCTGTATGACAACAAATAAGGAAAAAGAATTGTGTCACCTAGAAATCAGAACAAAATTGGTATGCATATACCAAAGAAGGAAAATGCCAAAGAAAGTGCAAACCATTGAATAACTATACCTAAAAAGAAGAATAGAGCCATAGATGGAGGAGAGGATGGTGAATGAACAGGCAGGCTTCCAAAAAGTCAGATAAGACACAAGATCAAACAGCTAAGAAGGATAACATAATGAGCTAAAAAATATAAGAGGAGGTGTACTTTTCTTTTATTCTCTATAGCAAATCCTTTGTTTAAATCATGCCAGAATATGTCAAATAGGAGAGTGAATGAGTATGCCAGAATATCTTATTATTCTCCTAAGGTAGGGGTCTCCAACCTTGGCAACTTTAAGACTTGAGGACTTCAACTCCCAGAATTCCTCAGCCAGCAAAGCTAAATTCCTCAGCCAGCAAAGCTAAATTCTGGGAGTTGAAGTGGGACGTTGGTCCTACCGTGAACGCCTTTTAAGTCTTAAAGTTGCCAAGGTTGGAGACCCCTGTCCTAAGGGGTCTTTACAATATAAGAGAGACTAATGTAAGAATTCACCTTGGGAGAAACAAAGCATTTCTTTTTTTTTTTCTTTTTCTTTTTTTATTACTTTTTTTACAACAAACAAACAAAAAAAATACATTATTACACCCTTGTGCTATACATAAAAGGAAGATTTGGGTCTTCGGATATATCCTCATGATTGCCAAAATCCACGTTCTCGAGGTACAGGTACTGAAGCGTCCAATGTTCCTAGCGCAAAGTCCACAAATGGTTTCCAAGTCTTCCAGAAAATATCTTCTTTATACACACCACTTCTAATTTTAATATCACATGTCATTTTATCATTTAAAGCTAATTTCCACATTTCAGAATTCCACTCTTCTATTCTAAAAATCACATCTAGTTTCCAATATCTAGCTATTATAATTCTACCTATTATAATCATAATTCTAATCAATTCTTTTTCATATTTTGTTAATTCTATTTCCTTAATTACCAACAATAATATAGTTTCCACTCTCAATGTTATTACTTTCCCCATCATTTCAAATATCATTTTCTCCAATTGTTGCCAAAACTTTTTAACCTTATCACAATTATACCACATATGTTCATAAGTCCCCAATTCCATCTCACATCTCCAACATTTTTTACTAGTTTTTTTATCCATTTGTGACAATCTTACTGGAGTCAAATACCATTTCCAAACAACTTTATAATTGTGCTCTTTAATCCTTATAGATAAAGTTCTCATAATTCTACTCTTCCAATTCACATTCCAATCTGATTCTGGTATTTCAATATTAAGATCTTTTTCCCAATTTGTCCTCATCACTCTTTGTAATTTTTCATCAGAATTTATAATCTTATAAACCCTACTAACGAGTCCCTTTAGCCCAATTTCATCTTTCATAATCCGAGATACTAAATATTCAAATTCAGTTTCACATCTATTTATTGAATAATTTTCCTTTAGTTTTTTTGTCCATTTTTCTATCTGTATTTTTTCAAACCAACTTAACCCTAATTTTTCAATAATTTCTTTATTCCTCCTTTCATTTCCCATAACTTTTATCCAATCTCTAATAATTTCTATATTTTCCTCTTTAATCACTTCATTACGTTTTATATTATTTTTAATTGGCCAAATTCCAGTTGTCTCCCCCAAAAAGATTATATCCGGAATTAAAATTTTAACAAATTTGTTCCACATTTTACTTAATCCCTTTAACCAATAACTTCTACTTACACATTTTAAATTTGCTTTATCTAAAAACCACCTTGATCCAAATTTCTCTATATCCCTTAACTCTAAATCTCTCCAATAATTATCTTCACCTTTAAGTATTTTTACCACTATCCGGATACCATACGCACAGTAATAATTAAGTAATTTGGGGATTCCTAATCCACCTTCCTTTTGATTTTGATACCACATTTTCTTCACTAATCTGGGTCTTTTGCCACCATTGCAAAATTTATCCAGTTTTTTCTGATATCCTTCAATATCTTTCTCTGTCAAATTTAGTGGTAGCATCTCGAATAAAAAGTTGAACTTGGGCAGCAACATCATCTTACACATTGCAATTCTACCAAACCAAGACAACTTTAAAATTTTATATTTATCTATCTTCTTCTCAATTTCGTTAATCACCACATCATAATTAAGTTTTTTCAATTCTTTAACCTTAAGTGAAAGCACTATACCCAAATATTTCAATGTGTTTTAATCCTTATCCCAAATTGCTCTTGCATATTCTCAGACTCATTACCATTACTATCCATCAATAATTCTGACTTTGACCAATTTACTTTCAATCCTGTCATTTCTTCAAATTCTATCAAATGCTTATATATCTTTTCAAATCTTTCTCTACATTTTCAAAATAATTAAAGTATCATCCGCATACAAATTTATCTTATACCCCTTATATCCTTCTAATTCTTCATCTTTTTCTATCATTTTTGTCAATATTTCCATAGCCAATAAAAATAATGTTGGGGACAGGGGACATCCTTGTCTCGTACCAGCTTCTAATTTTATCTCTTCAGTTAATATTCCATTCACCTTCACTCTTGCACTGCTCTTTTGGTATAATTTTGAAATAACATGTATAAACTTATTACCAAAGCCTAAAGCCTCCACAATTACTTTAATTGTTTCCCATTGTACAGAATCAAAAGCTTTAAAAATATCCAATGATACTATACCAATTTTATCACCATTATATTCAGCTACATCTATAATATTTAATACTCTTCTAACAATATCACTCATGTATCTACCCTTCACAAAGCCTACTTGATTATAACTTATATATCTATCTATAAATCTATTTAATCTATTACTTATAATAGCAGTAAATATCTTTGCATCCTGATTAATTAAAGAAATGGGCGATAGGACTCAATCCTTTCTAAATCTTTATCTGGTTTAGGAATTAGGGATATCACCGTTCTATTCCATGACGAAGGTACTTCCCCACCATGTAATATTCCATTAAATAATTTTTGCAATCTTGGTATTATTAATTCTTTAAATTCTTTATAAAACTCAACAGGTAATCCATCCTCACCTGGAGCTTTCCCTAATTTTAATTTTTGTATTATTCCATTAATCTCATCTTGTGTTATATCTTCTTCCATCAATTCCTTATATGTTTGATCAATTTTCACCACATACTTTTCTAAATAGCTTTGCAATTTTCCCCGATTAATTGGTTTCTTTGAATATAGATTCTGAAAAAAATTTCTAACCACTTCACATTTCTCTAATTTTTTATAACATCTTATACCTCTATCATCTATCAAAACTCCAATTTCTCTCTTCTCTCTTTTATCTTTCACCATCTTTGCCAATAATTTAGAATTTCTATTACTAAATTCAAAAAAATTCCTATTTAAAAATCTCAAATTTCTTTTTACTAACTCTGTATCTTCTTCTATCATTTTATTTCTTAACATATTAAGCTCCTGAAGAATTTTTTTTTTCTTTAGTAAGCAAAAATTGATTTTCCAATTCTTTAATCTGATTTTTATCTCTTTCCATTTTAATTTTATAATTTTTATATTTCCTACTTGATAATTTAATACTCTCCCCTCTAAACACCGCTTTCATCGCATCCCAAACAATTTCAAATTTAACCTCCCCGTTATCATTTAATCTCCAACTTTCCTCCAGTTTTTTAAGTATCCATTTTTTATCCTTTTCATTTTTATACAATTTCGTCATATCTCCAATAGCTTCTTTTTTTCTCAAAATTAAAATCTAAGTCCACCATAACTTCTGCATGATCAGAATCTTTAAAAATTCCCACATCTACCTTATCCACATTATTCAACAAATCTTTAGAAAGAAAAATATAATCAATTCTAGAATATGTATTATATATCTTAGAAAAAAAAGTGTATACTCTCTCAATTCCTTTAACCTCTCTCCACACATCAACCACGCCATTTCGAAGCATCCACATATTTAAAATCCCCATTTTATTTGCTCCTCCACAGCGGGTGGGATTAGTACTATCTATTTTATCTCTGATTAAATTAAAATCCCCAGCCACAATTACTTTCCTACACTTTCATTCTCCAAAATTTTGTTATTTTTCAAGAAATTCTCTTTGTTTTCATTCGGTAAATATAAATTAACAAGTGTCACTTTTTCCTCATTAAGATTTCCAACAATTATTACATATCTTCCATCTTCATCCAAAATTACCATATTTTTCAAAGTACACCCTATCTGATATCAGTGTTGCAACTCCTCTAGCTTTTGAAGTTCCAAATGCTTTTTCATATATTTGCATACCTTTTATATACATTCTATTTGAATCTTCAGATTTCTGATGGGTTTCTTGTAAAAATAAAATGTCTGGCAAATCCTTTTAATCTTAAGCTCCAATCTTCTTCTTTTAATCTGATTCCTGTACCCTTCACATTCCATGACATTATTTTTATAACTCCCATTTAAAATATAAATTTTTAATCCTATCCCGCATCTTCCTTTCTGTGCCCACCACCCGACATTAAACTACCATATTTAACATATAAACAACAATAAGAAAACAGAAAAAACAAAACAAAACAAACAATAAAGTACAAACAATCTTCTTCCCCACATCCTCATCGATTTCGCCTCTATAAAGAGAATGGGGAGAGGGACGTGCCAATGCCCGGCCACTTCTTTCGGGCTGTCTATTTAAATTCATCACTCAAAAAAAAGATAACGATGACCCGCATTCAGCTTCATATTTTCCAAGACTCTTATCTGCTTCTTCTCTTACTGTATCCTCACGACTCTTCTTCTGTTCAACCAACACAGGTGATATTTATTTCCTCTTTAACCCTTTGGAGTCTTGCCCTCCAATAGCCCCTTTTTCTTCTTCTGGGATTGATGTTTCGCGTATGTTCCACCCATCTGAAGCATTTGATCTTTTATCTCCATTAAATCCTCCATCTCAATCAGTCCAAGCTCCGTAAATATAATAATGCATCTATATCTGGGGTGATTGTATGCATCCTTCCTTTATAAAAAAATTTCAATTGTTGTGGTGGCCTCCAATTGTATTTAATTCCATTATCTCTCAAAACTTTTGTGATTGGTTTTACAAAAAATCTCCATGCCCTTTCTTCTCTTGATATATCGGGGAAGACTTGAATAGTCTTCCTTCAACTTCAAAGCATCTCCCAACTCTCTCACCTTGGCCATAACTTCCAACTTATCACCAAGATTTGCGAACCTGACAAGCACATTCCTGTTAGAACCATTTTGCCTTCTATATCCAATTCTAAAACGCTTGCCAGGTCTGCTATTGTGAACGTAAGTTGCGTATCCAAATCATTAATCCATTTCAAAACCCGCTGTTTCAATTTATCCTCCTTTTCTTCTGAGATTCCTCTGATAACTAAATTATATTTCCTCATCTCTTCTTCCAAAAGACAGATTCTCTTATCTTGCTGCTCATTTTATAAAATATTTTACCAATTTGCCGATCTACTTTTACTTCATGCACATGCATCTGCTCCATTTCATCTTTAATCATTATCATTTCCTCTTTTTGTTTTGCAAAGTTTTCATTCATCTCTTGCTTTAAATTCTGCATTTCAGATGTCAGTTTCAATGTCAAATTATCTATACGCTCTGATAGTCCTGCTATTTTTCCCCCAATTTTATTTAAAGCTGCAGCAAGTTGCTGCGTTTCTGAAAGTTGTTGAGTCATTTTGAAAAAAACCAAAAAATTTCCCAAACTAGGATTCCAAACCAATTTTACAGAGGGTCTTAGTGAAGATCAAAGGACGACTGTCTTTTAATTGAAGCGAAGCGGCTTATTTGCACTGTTATCTCTCAAGTTCAAGGATACTCCACAAAGAAACACAAAACTTCACAGCTAACATTAATCAGCGCCATTTTTCCTCCACGTCAGCAAAGCAGAAAGGAAGACAAACCAACTTAAACGAAGCAAATAATATAAACAAGCTATTAATTTGCTCTCCAGAGAAAAAAAAAAATAAAGAAAAAATTAGCTCAGTAAAATCCTCTTACTACCAAACAATCCAATAAAAAATCAGTTTCTCTTCTCTTCAATTAAATTCTTCTTGGCTGAACTTCCGGAAGGCTCAAAAAAAAAAAAAAATCTTCTCATTATCAAATTCAGTCCTTCACTTAGCCTCAGCAATAGAAAAAAATTTTTTAACACAGAACAAGATAGTTAATTTTGGAAAAACAAAACACAGCAATTTATTCCAACTTATCTTGTCTGCCGGCTTCGGTCAACCCACGCTGTAGAAACTCCTTAATTTCAGATGACCTACCAGTTTTAAATTCAATCTGCTGGGCTGTTAACACTTTCAGTTCATGATTTATTACTCCACAAAGAAACACAAAACTTCACAGCTAACATTAATCAGCGCCATTTTTCCTCCACGACAGCAAAGCAGATAAATTCTTCTTGGCTAAACTTCCGGAAAGCTAAAAAAAAAAAAAATCTTCTCATTATCAAATTCAGTCCTTCACTTAGCCTCAGCAGTAGAATAAAATTTTTTAACACAGAACAAGATAGTTACTTTTGAAAAAACAGAACACAGTAATTTATTCCAACTTATCCTGTCTGCCGGCTCGGTCACTCACGCTGTAGAAACTCCTTAATTCAAGCCGTTTCAAATGACCTACCAGTTTTAAATTCAATCTGCTGGGCTGTTAACACTTTCAGTTCATGATTTATTAACTTTCGTCCATAACAGTGCATTCCAAACGGCATAAATTCTCATAAATCTTCATTAATAAGCCCTGTGAAGTGAAGGAAAGGTCCTTACCCCACCACGGTCATGGCCACGCCCCCGAAAACAAAGCATTTCTCACCTCTATAAAAGAGACCAAACCAAGAAACCAATGCTACATAGGTCTAAAACTACTTTTATTGGAACATCTGTAGTAAGACAATCTTGAAAGTCTGATTGTGACTCCATCACTTTATCTTTGTGTGAATAAGGGAGAGATTTATCTGAAATATTTTATCAAGCTAATTTGTTGGGGAGGACTCAAGTTCTGTTTGTCCAATGAGTGCCTTGATAGTGATTCTTCCTCCTGTCCTTCACTTATTCTCTAGGCCCGTGATGGCTAACCTATGGCACGCATGCCACAGCTGGGGGTGGGGGGTTGCACGTGCGTGTGGGGGTGGGGTGAGTGTGGACATGCACATGTATGGGGGGAGTCGTGGGAGCATGGGGGGGATCATGGGGGGGGGGTCCTTGAGTGGCGCAGACTGCTAAACAGTCTGTTATTAACAACAGCTGCCTGCAATTATTGCAGGTTCAAGTCCCACCAGGCCCAAGGTTGACTCAGCCTTCCATCCTTTATAAGGTAGGTAAAATGAGGACCCAGATTGTTGGGGGCAATAAGTTGACTTTGTATATAATATACAAATAGGATGAAGACTATTGCTTGACATAGTGTAAGCCGCCCTGAGTCTTCGGAGAAGGGCGGGATATAAATGTAAATAAATAAAATAAAAAAATAAATAAAATGTGTGCATGAGCAGGGGGGGCGCGCATTGCAAGGGCATCTTTGCACACAACAAGAAAAAAGTTAGCTATCACTGCCCTTTACAGTGTTTCAGCATAGGAAAGAGAATGAAATGGGAATGTACATTATCTTCATCTCTGTTTGTATGGCTAATATATTATAAGAATGGCAGGATTGAAATAGATTACTGCGGGACTAAAAATATAAGACTAAAACATTTTGAGGGAAGGGGACAACATCACTTGTTAGCTGAAAGTGCAGATTAGAAGAGATCATTAGGAAAGTAGACTGGAAAGTATAAAATCTGAGTTGTCGTTTTTTTTATTTGCATTTATATCCCGCCCTTCTCCGAAGACTCAAGGCGGCTTACACTCTGTTAGCAATAGTCTTCATCCTATTTGTATATTCATATACAAAGTCAATTTATTGCCCCCAACAATCTGGGTCCTCATTTTACCTACCTTATAAAGGATGGAAGGCTGAGTCAACCTTGGGCCTGGTGGGACTAGAACCTGCAGTAATTGCAGGCAGAGTTAATATTAAATATAAAGAAGACAAATGTAACGACTAGAATGTGCATTAAATTTGTTGTTAAAGGTGAAAAGTGAAGGTGTAGGTGGCCTTTACTAGAGAAGTGAAGAAAAGTCAATTTCCTGGAAGGAAAATAAAGAGGAATAATTCTACATTAATAAAATGTCTTACCTTATTTTGAAATTAAAGTAATAATAGTTTTCCATCTAAAGAAGAAAAGAAGCACAAGTCCAAAGTATGTAACAATGCAACAGATGTGATTTGCCACTGGACTTGTCATCCTTCTCTTGACAAAGCATGTGTTTTAAAAAGCTGGAATAAAGATTGTGATCCATTTGAAAAACTCTGAACATTAATAGTATGTCATAACTTTAAGTTGGGACTGATAATAAATAACTACATGGAAGATAGTTGCAAAGATCAGTCCATCTTATTAGTGTCAGAGTTCCCTTTGCTCTTGTGACAGAAAGAATGTAGAAAAATCTACCCCAGATAATGTTTTATTCTCTGCTGTCTGAGGGAAGTGAATTGGCAAAGTACTTGTGTATATATTGTATACCTATGTTTAAATCACAAAACATGGCCATAAGCTTTCAATGTAATAGTTATCAGCTTAATGTGAAGGTGAATGCTATACAGCCAGTGCAGTTCTTTAAAAGAAAATGATTTAAGCTAGAAATATTCCTTACTTTGCATTGATTCTTGGTGCAATCCTGTATATAATTTCTTCAGAACTAATCTTCCTTTTGATCAAAGAATAGAATAGAATAGAATAGAATAGAATAGAATAGAATTTTTATTGGCCAAGTGTGATTGGACACACAAGGAATTTGTCTTGGTGCATATGCTCTCAGTGTACATAAAAGAAAAGATACGTTCGTCAAGGTACAACATTTACAACACAATTGATGGTCAATATATCAATATAAATCATAAGGATTGCCAGCAACAAGTTACAGTCATACAGTCATAAGTGGAAAGAGATTGGTGATGGGAACAATGAGAAGATTAATAGTAGTGCAGATTCAGATACTCCAAGATAAGAATATACACCAGTGATGGCTAACCTTTTCTGAAGCAAGTGACCAAAGTGTGCATGTGTGCGCACAAATGCTCGTGTGCGTGCCTGAACCCCCAAAATGCAATGTGTACGTGGCTCCCATGCATGCGCCCCACCCCCGCGCATGCATGCACATCCTCCTGCATGCACCCAGCCCCCGCACATGCGTGGCAGTGACCAGCTGGCTGGTGGGAGATGTGCGCGCATGCCTGGCAGAGCAGAACTGGGGTGACAGCTCGCGTGCCCACAGAGAGGGCACTGTGTGCCACCTGTGGCACACGTGCCAGAGGTTCGCCATCATTATACACCAACACCTGCTTTTCCTATAAAATAATCTGAAGAATATCATATATCTGTGGTAATCAATAAAACTCTCAGTAATTACAAGGCATTATAATCAACATATACACAATGCAGCTAAAATTACAAAGCTCATAAATGCTACTATAAATCAGTGAAGTTAATCAGTCTCTTTAATAATTTAGTTTTCAAAAGTTTATGGGAAGCTAAAAGTGCAGGTATTTCTGACTTTTAGTTTTGAACTGCAGCTCGAGATATTATTTCTCATTTTCTGTTTCATATTTGCATGTGTAATTTGGAAACTCAAAGTGAAATCAGAAGATGTTATAGTTTGGTAAAACTATATCCATTGTAAGTGGAGAAAGAGATGGTAGATGTTTAGTTCATTGAATGTATGCAATGAAGTGTCCCATGTCCCATGCTCAATGTAGAGAAACTTTATGCCCCTTCTGTGCTAAGACCTGAAGCTGAAATACTTTGGCCACCAGATGAGAGGAGAGGACTCATTGAAAAAAACAACTGATGTTGGGAAAGATTGAAGGCAAAAGTAGAATGGGTTGGCATAGGATAAGATGGTTAGATAGTGTCATTGAAGGAGTGGGCATGGGTTTGGGCAAACTCTGGGAGATTGTGGAGGACAGGAGGCCTGGCCTGTGTGGTCCATGGTGTTGTGGAGAGTCGGGCATGACTTAGCGACTGAACAACTAAATCCCAAGACCTGTGTTAAAGGAAGCAGACCTATTGATTGCCAAGACAGATTCCTGGTGACTTACAACATTCTATATGAAAAACAACAACAACATAAAAACACAGCAAGAATAAACAAACAACAAAAAACCAATAGCAAAACAGATTAAATATACAATCCTAAATTTTGAAGACATTGTAAGTTTAACCAGCACCTTCAAGATCAAAATTTTCCTTCCAAAAAGGGGCTGCTTGGTATTATGTAGATAAAACCTTCATCTTTGTAATTTGAGTCCATTAGTTCAAGTATTTCCCATCCAGGGCAACATAAAAACTTGTTTCAGCAGCTACAAGACAGCTCTTCAAATATCTGAAAGTTGCTATCATGTCATCTCAATCTCCAGGCTAAACAAACAGCGGTCTTTCTCTCTTCCTTCACTGGAGCTGCTGTTGAGGCCTCTTACCATCTCTGAAATCCTTGTCTCTATGTCTGGATATATTTCAGATTTTTGACACACTTCTTAAACTGGCAAATGCAAAATTAGACACAGTTGAGCTACGTCTGAAACAAAGTGGAGCTATCCGATTAGACCTCACAAACTGGAAGTTATACTTCAGTTGATACTGCCTAGAAATGCCTTTGCCTTTTTAACTGATATACTCCATTGCTGACTCATACTCAGGTTTCTGTCCTTTAAAATCATTTAGATCTTATTAAAGGACACCCCTCTGTGCGTGCACACAGTGAACCCTCCCTACTAACCAATGAGAAGCCCTTCCCTATATGTCAGTGACACCAAGTGCCCAAACTGTGTGTGCATGCATGCCCAAACTGAAAGGTGCGCGCACAGACATGCACACAGAGACCCAAAGGCCAGCTGGCTGGCGGGGCATCCCAACTCCAGCAGCGTGGCAAGAGGTAAGATCTTTTTCTTTCATGAGTTTCTGTTTCATCGTTTGCAGCGAAACAGAAGTTCATGAAAGAAACACCACAGAGATCTGACCTGGGACAACGGCGCATGTGCCAGCAGAGAGGGCTCTACGTTTGCCATCACGGCTATATGTGAACTTAATAATTTAGAACTCAAGAGCTTAAAATGCCCTTGTAAGAAAACATTCACAGCAAGATGAATTGCTCCAGAGTGGCAACAGGAGGAAGAATCAGAAAGCGGCCACTAGCCCAGTAGACTAGATGGTTGATATTTACTGGCCATATCTCAAAGTATAGCTACCATGGTGACCTAGGAGGAAGGTTTTAATAAGGTTACTCTGATAGATTTATCAATAACATTCCAATGTCATTCTGTAATTTATACTATGTCTGCCTTTGTTGGGTCTTCGAAAAGTACATTACTGAACACTACTTGTTGAGTAGTATTAATAATGTTGAGAGTCTAGAAAGAGTGCAGAAGAAAACAACAAAGATCATTAGAGGACTGGAGGCTAAACTGTACAATGTATTGTTATGGGAACTGGGAATGTCTAGTCTAATGAAAAGAAGGATGAGTGGTGACATGATAGCAGTCTTCCAATATTTGAGGGGATTTCACAGAGAGGAGGAGGTCAACCTATTCTCCAAGGCACTTAAGGGTAAGAGAAGAAATCAATAATAGAAGCTTAACAAATTCTAGATCCAATCTAGAATTAAGGAGAAATTTCCTGTCAGTGAGAACAATTCAGTGGAACAGCTTGTCTCTAGAAGTTGTAGGCGGTCCATCACTGGAGGTTTTTAAGAAGAGATTGGACAACCATTTGTCCAGAATTATATAGGGTCTCCTGCTTCAGCAGGGGATTAGACTAGAAAACCTCCAAGGTTTGTTTTTCTGTATCCTGCATATAAACTATGGTTCTGTTTTTCATTTATATTCCACCTTTATTCACTAAAAGCATTCATGGTAGCTAACACAAATTAAATACTGACTTCCATCTTGTTCTACAGAACATACCCTCTAGGTATATTGGGACTGAAACTCGAAATATTCTCAGCCAGCACTCTCAAAATACCTAAAGAACAAGTTGGGAAGGTTGATGTAGACATGTAGCCCGCCCCTTTTTAAGGAAAAGTGTAAAGAGGAGGACAGGAGGAACTATTTTGACTTCTTGGGAGGAGTAATTAGTAAAATCTTACAAGCAGAGGTTATCATTATTCACAACTCTATAATAATGGAGTTTTTCCACATAGGAATGCCCTAAGAAGCTCAGAATGTAAAACCCAACTATCTTTCAATACATAGCCACCATACAATTCGTTGTTGGGTTCAACTGGCAGTTGGGATTGGAACAGTGGTGGGTTGCTACCGGTTCGGTCCGGATCGTGCGAATCGGTAGTAATGGCAGCAGGAGGCTCTGCCCATCCACCTGTATGTCATCACAGACGGTCTGTGCATGCGCAGAAGCACTGCGCGTGAACAAAATGAGTGCACACACGCTCCTGTTGTGAACCAGTAGCAAAGGTAAGTGGAATCCACCCCGGACTGGGAATACCTTTTGCTGCCATAACCTCAGGGCTGCATGGGTCATTAAGAGAGAAGAGGCAGGATTCCCAGCTAAAGAGCATGGGGGGTGTAGGCGGGAGCTGGGGAGAATGGACAGGCCAACAACAACATGCAAGTGGCCACTGGGAAGCATGGACAGGCAGAGGGAAGATGTTACGGAATATGAGATTTCTGGGATCTCATTTTCCATAGTGGTTCTCCAGGAGAAAAAGCAGCAGGAATTACAGGAGTGACTTGCAATCTTTCCTGCTAGTTTCCCCATTGACTTTGCTTGTAGGGAACTGGTAGGGAAGGTCACAAATTGTGATTGTGTGGGACTGTAGGGACACTGCGACAGCTGCAACTTTATGGTTGCTGAATGAGCAATTGTAAGTGGAGAACTACCTATAAACAGAATCAATTCATTCCAAAACATAATCTATTATTTGGAAAAACACTTCCATTCAGTAACGCTAACTGTGACTGGAGCAGCACATAATATTTTAAATTCATTCTAAAACCTGTAGCATCCATCATTCAGAAATACAACATCAATTGATATTATATACAGTATCAATAATGCTCAAAGCCGTTTCAGATGTACTTATGTTTTCCGGCATAGTCCAGGAATGATAAATGAGGCAGCCAGCAGCCTATCACTTTCCCCAAACCATCAGATTTCTTCCATCCGGCAGTGAAGAGCTCTTCTATGTCATCCTCCACCTCCACCCCCACCCCACTTCATTTTGGAGAGCAATAGAAAGAACAGGGAAAGGCGCCATTCAGCTTTGCTCATGTTTGGCTGCTCCTGCTGGCTTGGGCTTCTGCCAGTTTTCAGAGACTCAACCCGCAAGTTACTGAGCCAGTCAGTGTTTCAAGCAGTAAAAGAAATGCTTCCCTGTAGATAAATATCCACATTTTCTCAGCTGAGTTGGGGGATGGAGCAGGGTGGCGGCAGGAGTGAGGCTACAAATGGCTTCCTGGAAAGTGTTGATTCTACAAATCCAGCACCAGATCGATATGATCTAACAGCTCTCCAAATGACAAGGGATCGTGCTCTTGCGACACTGAACCTACAAGCCACATTTTCAGCCATGTGTAGTGAGTGAACCCCAGATAGGGTAAATACAGCCAATTGTTTCTCAGTTATTGCTCTCGGCAGGCGGTTGCAACTTCTGGATATGCATCAAAGCCCCAGCGTTTTTTCAGAAGAATGAGAAACCTTTTACATGTTTTAATTAGAGGCTGCTTTTCTGTTAGAAGAGAAACAGAAGCCGGTGCCCCTGTCCTTTGCATGTAGCTCTTAAAAGCACCTGCAGCAAAGGTGCTTACTTTGGTCTTCCACTGCTCTCACTATTAAAGAGTTTTTCTTGATGTTCACTCAGAATTTCGTAACTTGAGATCATTATCCCTCTCCCTGCATTCTGGGATAACAAAGATCCAGTCTCTGCTTCCTTTTTAATGAAATTTTTAAAAAAAAGATATTTGAAGAGCACCTTGTTATTGCCACTCACACATAGCCCTCTCAATCCAGCCAGGTTAGACTAATTCCCAATTTTATCCCCTTCCCTTGCTGATGTATCTGTGGTCACAGTTTGTTGAAGTCCAAAGGATTCTTTGAGATGAGAAATGGCACCTCAAGGCAAAGAGTTCGCCCTCGTTAAAATAATGATTGAGATGGGGAACGTGAGGTTAAAACACAAGGAAGCGATTCGTGACATGACAGTTGAAAGGCAGCAGAACTAAAACATTCAACAGTACTTCTTTAAAAAAAAAGCAGATTATAAAATGAAAAGTTAGATGTGAAGATACCTTTACTAGGTAATAAAATATTATATTTATCCAAAAGGGAGATGGCCCCCATAATCAAGATAATCCTCTTAAAGGAAGGAGAGACGAGACACAAAAAATTAAATAAATAAACACTGTGCAATTACCAGCTCCTCACCTTGTTCAATGGAGGATTGTTGGATCAAGATGAAACCAATTCCCAGAAATCCCACCCACTCCAAAAAAATAAGTCTGTCTGACTTGTACATGTGTGTTTGCATGTGTTTCTGCATACGAATACTTGCCAGACGCCACCAAAAGAGACAAAAAACACATACAGAGAGAGAATATCCATTAATAGCATGGATTAAAATTAACTGCCTGTAAAATGAGGTAGCCCATTTAAGAAATTAATTGATCCCTGTCTGCACATACCAACTGTTCTCTCTCTTACCCTCAACCTCTCTCAAAGACCCATGCAAACATTACCAACTCCTCCTCCTAGCAAAAAAAGCAAACAACTTGAAGTTGGGGTAAGGAAAGAGAAGGAAAGGAAGGAAAAGCCAGATTGGGTAGCGATATAGTGTGGCCAAAAAGTAATGGACAGGAAAAGGGAGAGAATCCCTGCTAATACATTAATAAAAAATAAAGGCTAACATAAAGGCTCTCTCAAAACATATTTCACCTTCTGATTAATCTCCAAAGGTGGTCTCTGCTGTTCCACAGACAAAGTATCCCAAATCTGCTGTCTTTCTTTTTTTTAACCTCCTGTCCATGCACTGCCATGTTTGGAGGAAAAAGTTAGTAAATAAGTGGAGTGGATTCAGTCTGAAAGAGCACAGCCCAAAGGAGGAGGAGGAGGAAGGAGAAGAAGAAGAAGGAAGAGGAGAAGGAGGCTAGCTTTATGGCAACAACTGTGGGTACCTGCTTTACGAGAGACCCACAACACAAAACTCCCCTCCTATGGCTGTCCTTGGGCCCTACTGGGAGTGGGTAAGGTTCCTGTTCTTTAGGTTAGATGAAATCTCAGTGGGATTTGTCTTGGGATAAGAGAGTCAATTTGGGTCTGATAGTATTAGGCAAAAGAGGTGAAGTGGTTTTGATACCAGCCATTTCCAAAAACGTGGGGGCAGGGGGAGGGAGCAGCTTCCATTTTATTTGTTAGATTTATTTTCTCCTCTACCTCAAATTAAAGGATTATAGGGTTGTAAAAAGGGAGGGGGTTTTTCCTTCAGTACAGTACATACGTATTTTGCATATTTTGAATGACATCGAGATACTAGCATCCTTTGTGTTTGTCCTTCTGACAAGGCCTCCCAGGAATTGGGGGTATTTTGATTTCTGTCCTCCAGGATCAAGCTATCAAGTTGATTTAGTTCCTATGTTTATAATAATGTGGATTTATCATTTGTATATCACTCTGCCCCAAATTCGTACATGCGAAGGCAAAAGAAGCGGAGAAGTTGCTTGTTTTTCCATCCAAGGGAGGCACAAATCAGCTTATTATATTAAACACTAACAACTAGTATGAGAAACTGTTCCCTTGTAAACCCATTTAGTATCAAGACAGGGCAAGAAATGGCACGGAACTTAATGCTCTGTTCCAGTCTCTTGGAATAAGATGGTTTTAATTGGATCAATAGGGATTGCAATTCTGTGAGCTTTACCGGCAAATCTTTTCTAGAAATCATTCCAAAGGCCAAGGCCTAAGGAGATGGTAGGTTCACCTGACCAGAAGGTAGTGATGTCTCAGCAGGACCCTCAGAGGGGAAGCATTTTGTGAAGTCTCACACATGATCCCAGTACAACCTTTGAGTCATCAGAGGCGAGATTGCTGGGTGGGAGCAACAATGACTGTCTCTGCAATTCTGCAGAGAAAATGGTGCGCCAGAAAGCCTCCTGTGTAATATAACTGTGCTCTGTATGATAATGGTGGCTTAAAAGAGTTAGCGTTTACATTTCTTATTTTTCTTTGCTCCTAACAATGCTGCTTTCTATTCCGAGCTCCTATGAACAGGTTGTGAGATAAATCAAAACCGTACTGTAGCACTGTAACAGTTCAAAGCTTCCTTGAATGATGGTGCTGAATTTCCTCTTAGGGAAAATGCAAATGGTGTGTGTGTGTGTATGTGTGTGTGTAGAATATGCTTTCATAATGAGCTTTTTACTATATAGCGCAATGCAATAATAGAGGTATAGTCACTGGACTATCAGAGGAAAGCTTTTCTTCACCCATTTAAGACATTAGTTCCATTGATTTCATTGCAAGGCATGAAAAAGACTTTCTTTCCACATAGCCTTTTCTTCCTTCTGCTGCTGGACCTCAGTGGCTTCTGTAAGAGATAAGAGGAGATAAGAAGTGGAAGAGTGCAGGGTGGGAGGGGTGGGGCAGACTAGATAATACAGGGTATAAAATGGAGGAAAGTATAATAGCAGTGATAGGCAGGGGAAAATGGGGCAAATCCTTCCAGGGGAAATTTAGTACCTATCGGTACTTGTTCCTTTGTTCCTGGGTGCTCCAGACTCCAGATGCTATTAGGAGCACTGGTGGCGCAGTGGTCACAATGCAGTACTGCAGGCAAACTCTGCCAACAGCCTGGAGTTTGATCCTGATGGGGCTCATGGTTGACGCAGCCTTCCATCCTTCTCAGGTCAATAAAATGAGGACCCAAATTGGGGGGGGCAGCATGCTGACATTGTAAACCACCCAGAGAGTGCTGTAAAGCACTATGGGGTGGTATATAAGTCTAGGTGCTATTGCTATTGCTATTAAACACCAGGTCTTCGGTAATAAAACCAGCTAGTTTCAGAATTTAACTGTGAGCCAGAAAAAAGATCTGCCAGATATCACTAAGACCTAATTGGAAGAAGTTGGGATCTTTCTAGTGAAGGGGGCCTCAGCTGGCTTTTGGATCTCATATAAATCCTGACCTTAGGGCAGGAGAGGTGATGTCACAGTTGTGTACCATGAGACCCACCTGAAGTTGCAAGCAGTGCTATTTGCAGGTTGCTGGGCCACAAGACAAGCTGGGGCTATTAGTATTGCCCTCCTAGCTGCGCAGCAACCTCCTTCACTGAACTATTCAATTTTATTGTAAAGTTGTATATTTGCCTAAATGATTGGTACTGGGTGATTTCAACTTCCTACTTTTGGGATTGAAAGCAACGATGACAATATTACTACTAGATCATCAATGGGATTCATCTGATGTTCAATTCACAGCAAATGTGTCATGATCTGATCCAGGGAACTTTCCCATCAGTACATTATCAAGGGCATATCGCTTCCTCATGATAATGGAATTAACTGGAGCCCCCAACCTCTTTATGGAGGTGGGATCCATTGGTTTGTCCCAAATGTCTGATGGATTCAACAGGTTTCTTGTTGGTGCTTGGAGAGTTTCCTAGCCAATTGGAAGGTAACATTGTTGGATACCTTATTGATCTTTGGAATATAAAGGCAACCAGAGGTAACAGGTTCAACAAAGGCATAAGATGGGCAAAGTGCATGGGCAGAATTCATGCATTCTGGACCAGTTGCAGCTTCTGGATGGTCTTCAAGAGCAGCCTCATGCAGAGAACATTGCAGTAATCCTATAGGGAGTTGACTAACACAAGTGACTAAACAGTGCCATCAGATATAGTCTAGAAACTATGCCTTCTCTGTTGCTGCATCTTCCCTGTGGAACAGCATTTCCCCTCCCCCCACTGAGGTTTGGATGGCCCTTACCCGATGGTTTTTCATAAAGTGTTAAAAACTTGGTTTACCAAATATTAAAAATCTAAGTATATTATATGAATATCATTGTGCTGAAATAATATACTGTATTTAGACTGAGAAGATGGGGCAGTAGATTGTCAATTTGACAAGATTCAATAATATGTTGAAGGTTGAGATAGTTCTACATTAATATTTTATTGATATATTTTCAGATTTTTTTAAAAAAATGTTACCCATTTAATTACTACATTCTTTTTTGATTATATTAGCAATGTTACATTTTTGATTGTACTTCCTCATATTTTTTAATTGTTATACTTTACCCTTCACTTTTCCTCCAGGCACTGGGCCAGGAAGCAGTTGAGCCTATTTTTAGGGGTTATTAATGCAACACTATATGTATGCTGCTACAAATATGGTGCGTACTTAGGTTTTTTTTTAATGTTTTGATGTTGTATTGTTGTCTTTAGTTTGCTGTTCAGTATCTTGAGTCATTGGTCAAGTGGATTGCCATACAAATAGAATGGATGGATGGATGAGAAATGACTCTCAATACTGTATTTCTGCTACTTGGAATTTTTCACTGGATGGAAAAGGGAACTGTACATAAAACATAGATTTCCTCCAAGTAGAGCAACTCTTCTCAGTGCGCTAGTAATCTAGATACTGTTTAAAAGGATTTAGAGTGCCAACATGGCAATCCTGTCACTCTATTAGTCTTCTTTCTTAATCTAGTACCTGAATTAGACCACTTGGCATGTCTTAAGAATTTTAGGAGTGGTGCTTTAATATTTAATATTTCTGGAAGGTACACTGTAACTCTATACTTTTAAATATGCATTACATATAAAAGATATTTATATATATATGTATTATATATAAAAAATTGCTACATGTTTACAGAAATACACAAAACCAAGGATGAAAACCTCTAGAATCCATATGGGTCAATATAAAGGGGGTGGGGACATTGCTATAGGCGTAGACTACAGGTCACCCAGCTAAGCAGAAGAAATAGATGAACTCTTTCCTAATCAATTAACAAATGTATGTAGAA